>NW_003852403.1:23846635-23902658 GCF_000181295.1 Otolemur garnettii
ATGTACACTGGAGGAAAGACTCCCTATTCAATAAATGGTGCTAGGAGAACTGGATATCCACATATAAAAGACTAAATTTGGACCCACACCTTTCTCCACTCACAAAAATTGATTCAAGATGGATAAAGGACTTAAATTCAAGGCATGAAACAATAAAAATCCTCAAAGAAAGCATAGAAAAAACACTGGAAGATATTGGCCTGGGGAAACACTTTATGGAGAAGACTGCCATGGCAATTGCAACAACAACAAAAATAAAGAAATGGGATTTAATTAAACTGAAAAGCTTCTGTACAGCTAAGGAGACAACAACCAAAGCAAATAGACAACCTACCCAATGGGAAAGAACATTTGCATATTTTGAATCAGACAAAAGCTCAATAACTAGGACCTACAGAGAACTTAATCCACATGAAAAAAGCCAACAATCCCATACATCAATGGGGAAGAGAGACGAACAGAACCTTCTCTAAAGACAGACAAATGGCATTTCAAACATGAAAAAATGCTCATCCTCCCTAATATTAGAGAAATGCAAATTAAAACCATCTGAGATACCATCTAACCCCAGCAAGAATGGCCTATATCACAAAATCTCAAAACTGCAGATGCTGGCACAGAAGTGGAGAGAAAGGAACACTTTTACACTGCTGATGAGACTGCAAACTAATATAACCTTTTTGGAAGGAAGTATGGAGAAACCTCAAAGAACTCAACTTAGACCTCCTGTTTGATCCTGCAATCCCATTACTGGGCATCTATCCAGAAGGAAAAAAAAAAAAAAAGCTTTTATTATAAAGACACTTGTACTAGACTGTTTATCGCAGCTCAATTTCTAATCACTAAAATGTGGAAACAGCCTAAATGCCCCTCAACCCAGGAATGGATTAACAAGCTGTGGTATATGTCTACTATGGAATACTATTCAGCCATTAAAAAATGGAGATTTTGAAGCATTTGTATTAACCTGGAGGGAGGTGGAACACATTATTCTTAGTGAAGCATCACAGGAATGGAGAAGCATAAATGCTATGTATTTAACTTTGATATGAGGACAATAAATGACACGGTGGGGGTGAGGAGAGGGAGAGCAGACAGAGAAAGAAGGAGGGGGTGAGGGAAAGGAAAAAGAAAAGAAAAGAAAAGAAAAGAATGACTAATTCTCACATAAATTGGATTTAATTTTGACCAAAGTACATTATTTGAACAACAATTTTTAACTCAAATTGTTAATATGTTGTTTAGGATATTTCATCCTGATAAGTGAAATACATTTGTAATTTCTCTTTATAATAATATATTTTTTTCCAATTTTAATATCAGGTATATCCAGATGAAGTAGAATGATTTTGAAGTATTTCTTATTTCTCTATTGTCTACAAGATTTGGCATAATCTGTTTTTTGAAATTATCTTCTATTTTTATTTATAAAAATAAATATTCTCTATTTTTTGAGACTTTGGGAAACAAAGAAGTTAACTAATGACTCCATACTGAACCTCAGAGTCAAAGCATTCTATGATAGACATACTTTTATATGACAATGTGAATGTTACTTTTTTTGCACTATTATTATTATTGCTCAATATTTCATTGCAGCAATCATCTGATTTCTTTTCCAAATGTATTTATCTTCATTCATTCTTTACCAGGTTTTTGTTTCTAATCCTTATCTTAAACATTGTTATTGTTATTAAATTTTAAGCCTCTTTAATTTTGTGAAGGCAAAAAGTGGAAACCAAATAAACACATGTACATGTATAGAGAAAATTTTTTAAAAAGAAAAAGAAAATCTGGGTTCTGAACATTTCAGACTGAGGGAATTACAAGTTCAGAGGTGCAGAGTCAGGAGTGAGCATTTGGGGGAGGCTAAGGCAAGAGGATCGTTTTGAGGTTGCTGTGAACTATGATACCACAGCACTCTATCAGGGCAACAGAGTGAGACTCTGTCAAGAAAGAAAGAAAGAAGAGAGAGAGGGGAAAAGAAAGAGAGAAAGAGGAAGGAAGGGAGGGGGAAGGAAAATGAAGGAGGGGGAGAGAGAGAGGGAAAGAAAGAAAGAAAGAAAGAAAGAGAGAGAGAGAGAGAGGGAGAGAGAGGGAGGGAGGGAGGGAGGGAGGGAGGGAAGAAAGAAAGAAAGAGAGAGAGAGAAGTTGTCTAGTGTTACCTGTTACCCAGTTCAGTGACTCCAGGGAAGATTCTCAGAAAAGATAAAGATAGGTAGAGCCAGTCCTATAGGGCCTTGTCACCTTTGCTAAGAGAATTCAAACTGTAATGGGAGACACATTTAAAGAAGGAGGTAACCTGATTATAACATAATTTTTAAAGTGCAGATAATGTATTACTTAATAATGAATATGGAGAGAGGGGCTAGAAAGAGACTCATGAATAAGGTAAAAAGGCCAAAGCACAAAGAGGCTAAAAGGAAACAGATTTTTTTTTTTTTTTTGCAGTTTTTTTTGGCTGAGGCTGGGTTTGAACCCACCACCTCTGGCATATGGGGCTGGTGCCCTACCCCTTTGAGCCATAGGCACCACCCAGGAAACAGATTTTTTATAGCATTGGCAACCAATTCTATCACAGGAAATAACTGAGTATTCAGGAGATGATGGATCAGATTTTAATTTACTAATATTTAATAATATTTGTGAGTGTCCTCTCTCAGAGGCTTGGATCTCTTCTCAAGGTCATATACCCCTTCTCATATGGGCACCCTAATGTTATGGTTTCAAAATTCTAAGTAACCCTTGCCATAAATTCCAAGGTCTACAGTCTCTACTCACAAAGCATGTGATAGGTAGAAAATGAGTACCTTGCAGCCATAAAATAATTTATTAGGCACTGCATATTGATAAAGCAAAACAGACAGAATCCTTATAATCAAAGACTTATCTTCTTTTACAGAAAGAAAAAATATGGTGCCCACATGTATGAAATCCATCTGGACAGACTTTATGAAGATGTCATTTCCCCATTCAATGTTTTCTTTTGTAATAAAACCCAGCAGGCTTAGTACTGTAAAAATACAAATTTTCAAACTCTGAGACTTCAATAATAAAATGACAATGAATCTTTTGCACAATCCATGGGAATGTGGTGATAGAATTTACAAGTTTTTTTTAGGAACGAAAAACAAATTTACAAATTCCTTTCAGAAATATCTCACCCTATTGCAGTTTTCAAGGTTGGGATGGGGGAAAGTATCAGAGTTAGAGATACTTAGCAATTTTTTTCTTTATTCTATGGCCAAAAAAAAAATCTCATATGAACTAGCTTATCAGGAAAATCATAAGAAATACAATTAATAGGCTTAAAATCTGGAGTCTAGAGCCAGAAATTCAAAAGTAGAGAGAAAATGCAAGAACTAAGGTGATTTCCAGAAAAAAAAAATGAATGTCCTGAAGTAAGAAGAAAAAATATTCAGTGTATATTAACAACTACACTGCAGGGTAACCTTCATGCACTTGGGAAAAAGAGAATCTTTATTGTCTCATAAAAGAATAAAGAACACACACATTTTAAGAACAATAAAAGCTGTAACTATAGAAAGGCCATCTGTAGATTATCTCTACAATACACTGCTCACTATTTTATTTACTCTATTTTAAGTGCATCAGGAAATTAGGTGTCCATAGTTCTCCTTAAAAACTTCCAACCAACCCATTAGATGTTACTGCTAAGTAGTAGCTAAAAATCCACACCAACTAGTTTACAGTACTCTGCCTGCCAATGTCTTACTGATATATTTTTGACTATTTTTTTCATTAGGACCATCTTAACAAAATAATTTTTTTTGTTAGGGTTAAATTTCTAATTAGAAAACAGTAGCTGGCAAAGACTTAGTGGTGACTTAATTTCTAAGAACCTGGGGGGGGGGGAAATAATCTACAAGGTCTCCTCTGACCTTGTGTTAATTATAAAATTAAAAAACCATCTAGGAGAGATGCCTTTTCCTTCATTGTTTCTACTCTGAGCTTCAACCATCCATAATTTTAAAAGAAAAAAAAAAACAATGCTCCCCACCCCCCCCCAAAAAAAGCTGTACAAGGTATTTGTTCATTTTGAATATTTTTTCTAGTCTCAGGTTAAGATAAAATTACTTTTTAGGTCTCAGTTATACTGGGAAGTGGTGTCAAGTGTTGTTTATTGGTTAAAGGCTACACAATTACATTATTCCACTGCCCTAGTCATCTTGAAACCATTAGTAATACTAAGTGTAGACTGTACCTAAACTCCTTGTTTCTGTTATACTAGATTCATTGTTATTTGTTGCAGTCTGCTTGGGCTGACAGAACAAAATGCTATAGACTAGGTGAATTCCAAGACAGAAATTTATTTCTCACAGTTATGGAGGTTGCAAAGTCTACTGTCAACTGCTCACTGAGTTGCTTCCGGGTGAGGGCTCTCTTCCTGGCTTATAGATGGCCACCTTCTCACTGCCTGCTCACGTGGCCTTTCCTTGGTATATTGCTATATGGAGAGAGTGAGTGAGCTTCCTGGTGTCTCTCTTATAAGGACACTAATATTATTGGATCAGAGCTCTACCCTTACAACCTCAGTTGACCTTAATTACCACTGTCAAGGTCCTATCTCCAAATAAAGTCATATTTAGGGGCTAGAGCTTCAGCATATGAATCTTGGGGAAAAACGAACATGCCATCTCTAACAATGTATATGCTTTCTTTCAATGAATATTTATTGAGTGCTTTCTATGTACCTGACCCTATAACAACATTGCTATTCTCAATGTAAAGAGAAAATAGCAGATAATAAATATGTGTGTGTATGTATGCATGCACTCAAATACATTCATGTGTTTATTAAAAGGAAAATTAGAGTAAATTAAGGAGACAGTGAGCAAGGGGACTGAGATAGGGGACTACCTTACAGTGGGTTTGTTCCTGGAAGGCAGGATTGACTCTGATGGAGAACATGGGAGTAGATCTCTGGTGTAACTAAGGAGGAAGCCTCTGAGTCCTAGCTCAAGGGCCAAGTGGCAGGAGAATGAAGTTGAAAGAGCAGCAGAAAGGCCAGAGAGGCTGCCGGAGGGTTTGGGAGGGGACAGTGGTAAACAAGGAGGTAAGAGAGGTGAGGTGGCAAGCAGGCAAGACCTTGGAGGACAGGGTCAAGGTTGTTTCATATTCTGAAGGCAATAAGAAGCCACTAGGTGGTTCTGCAAGCAGAGAATTGACATGAGTTTGTATATGTGTGTGTACATATATACACATACAATTATATGACACATGATATATTATATTATATATTGGTCAAAGAGTCACCGTAAATGCTATATGGATAATAGACCATAAAGGCGAGACTGAGAGCAGGAAGAGTTTAGAGGCTTTTTTTAAAAATCAAAGTGAAAAATGTTAGTTTGCAACGGAATGGTAATGGTGGAGGTTGGATTTGGAATACCTTCTCAAGATGAAGCCACCAGAATTTCCTAAAGTATTGGATATAGAATATGAAAGAAAAGATGACAGAAAAGATATCTTTACAAGCTTGAAATAATTCTCGGGTTTAAACTAAGAAAGAATCTAAAAAACTCAAATCACCTAGAGGGGGTGCTCTGCCAGCATTCCATACTTCTACATACAACTTTTCACAGGCACTTGTCTTTAGTAAGTTTCTCTCCGGTAATAGAATGTTAGCTGCTGGAGGGCAGGGCTTTAACTATCTGGTTCACTTTCACCTTACCTGCACCAAACTCATTGCCAGCCACTTGCTGAGAGTCCATTAAATACTTTAATACAATGAATGGAGGTGGTAGCTTTGAGCAATCTTGAAATTATACCTTATTGTAACAGGGATAGTTGGAGAAAATAAAAATATTGAAAAAAAATTTCATTAAATAGCACTTAGGACTATATGGATTCTATATTATCTATCTTGGATTATTTAAACTCTTAAGACAAAACCAATTTTACTATGCCAGAGAATTGGGTCTCCTATACTGTCAGCCCGTTTAGTTCCCTTCATTCTCTGTCAATAGTTCTACCCCATCTGACATCATAACTATATTACACATTTAATGTACTTAATAATTCTTAGGAAAGTATTATTTCTGTTAAAAAATAATAGATATCTCTAGCTATTCAAGATGAAGCAGAAACAGTAAAACTGAAGTGAAGTCTACAGATAAATTTCTAGTCTTATTTGTCAATGACTGCAGTGTGCACCTCCCATAAACTTTTATACCAGCTGTTAAAAGCCCTTCAGATTGATCTTGTCGCATTTTATTGTTACCCCTTCATCACATCACAAAGGAAAAGAAAAATGAGATCGAAAAGACCGAAAGTTCTGGAGATGAGGAGGTGCACGTTCTGGGTCATTGGAACGTCTGGATTACTCAGAAATGACCACACTCAAATGTGGCGGTTTCTAATAATTGTTTGGTTTTAAAATTCAGTTCCTTAAGGCCTTTCGCTAAAATGTCACTAGCCTGGGGCTTTAAAGGGCAAAGGTGCAGAGGCTGCAACAATGACGGAAAGTCTTTGTGTAAACTCCGTGAGATGACACCAAGCGATGTGAGGTTTGTGATGTCAGCAGACCCGCAGATGGAATCGCCGGAGTTTCCATCTCTCGGCTAGAGAAGGCCCCTACAAGAACAGGCTGACCCTTGTCACTGCCTGAAACTTTCCCCAGACTCGGCCTCCATTGGTAGAAAGCGTCGTCCCCTTCTGGCGCCCCCGCGCGTCCCAAGGTGGGTGGTGGGGCCGCCTACCTGGCCCTGGGCTGCCCCTGGGGCCAAGCGGAGACAGACCCGGCCGCAGGCGCTCGGGGGTCGGGCAGAGTGGCCAGGCGCCCGGCGCTGACAGCTCTGAGGAGCGGGGAGGCGGCCCAGGTGCCGGCGGGATGATTGTCCCGCCCCGCACGAGGACTAGGAGGGGCCCGCACCTCCGCCCTCCAGGGCGGCGGCGGCCGGGACGGGAGCTAGGTGGCCGACCGAGAGAGGGCGGGGTCGGCGGGGCGGGGCCGGACGCTGTCCCCAGCGGCTTTACAAAGCCGGCGCGCCAGCCTGGGCAGCCGGCTGGACAGACAGCCGCCGCCGGGGACCCGCCTTGTCCCAAGGTAGCGCGGGCGGGGTGGGGGCGGGGTGGGCGGGGCCACCGGGCTCCCTGCCCATTCTCCACCCCTCAGACTCTGGGGCGCGAGGGCTTGAAGCGTCCTTTTGCTTTGCACCCTTGAAAGGGGGGCGACCTGGTTACCTCATGCTGACCTTCTGACTGCTGCCTGCTGCTCTAGCAGAGCACAGGGTGCCATAGGGTGCTTGCTTCCAGAATACCTAGGGTATTGTCAGCACCCTGCTAACCAAACCGTCCCCAGGACACAGGCGCGCGCGCACACACACACACACACACACACACACACACACAGGGCGGAGGCGGGTGGCCAGAGGGATTAGAGGGATAAAGTCAGTGTCAGTCGCAAGAGATAAGAATCTGGGCTGGACGTGACAACACTGGGGTCTTCTGGAAGGAAGTAGGCACAGCATCTGTGGCTCCGCCTGTCCGGCCATCAGGTGATGCGGGATTGATTGTTCTTGGTTTGTTCATTCTGAAAGCCCTGGGCTGTAAAAAGGTTTGGGTTAAGAATTCAACTTAGGTTCTTGGACAGTTACTTTGCCCTGCTCTCTCAACACCTTGTGGTGCCGGAGAAACTCCTAGTAAGTTTGAGCTGGTATTCAAGGGAACTTGTTTTAAACTTGTGAATTTTCAAAAAAAAAAAAAAAAAGAAAGAAAGAAAGAAAGAAAGAAAGAAAAGAAAAGAAAAATGGAGATATAAACTCTCTTAGTTTGAATTTTTATTTATTTTAATATATGCATGTATTTTAAGAGAATTGATATCTGGTGTTGTTCGAATAGTGCAGCAGGTGTGACACAGTTAAAATTTAAAACTAAGTTCACTGTATAGTTTTAGGAAAATCGACTGCTTCTTTATGTGCCTTTTTATGTGCTGTGTTACTGGGAGGTATCTGTGTGGAGAATTCTGTCACAGCATCTTGCTGCTGGTGAGATGTCCCCTGACGGTCTCACCTGACCTGGAACAGAACCCAGTATATTCCCTTTTTATTACTGGCGTTTCAGGTGTGTCCAACTCTGCTTCCTGGGCATCTAGCCTTGTCTCTGGTGAGAAGAAAACAGCATCAGAAATGTGCCCTTGGCACACTTGGAAGCAAAGAGGAGTGCTGTAGATTTCCCCCCGTTAAAGTTTTCACATATTGGCAATTTAAAACCCAAGGCATTGTTTACCACCTGTCAGACTCAGAAGTGTAAGGATTAGCTAATAAAAGATTTGTAAAATGCTTCCTGAATCTAAAATTCCATAAATATGCTAAATAGTAATAATCCACCCATTGTTAAATTTATGTAGCTGCTTCTGCCATGCATACAAGATGATTTAGATGCATGTTTCCTGTCAATTAAACAATGAGTTTGGAGGAAAATAATGAGTTCCATTCGCATCCTATGAAACTTTGAAAGGAAATTTCTCCCATAAGGCAGCATGGGCAGAGAATCATAAAGTGAGCAGCATTTCCAAAAGCTGTATACAGAATGGCATTTACCTTATGGCTGGGGGGAAAGGGACCCAGTAAACTTCTGAGACTAAGAAATATTCAGCCCAGGTTCATGTGTGTCTGAACCATAAACATTCCGAAACATTTGGGGTAAGCCTACAGGGAGGACGTGCAGATTTTGTGTGACAGCCAATAGCTGTCCCCTTAATCCATGAAATATGTCTCTTGGTATTTTAAGACTGAAGTTCAATCTGTGGTTTTGTTCACAGATGATAGAAAAACTCTTTATTGTTACTGTGGATAAATGATTGATTCTTCCCATATCATAGGCTTGGTTTTTAAGAGTCCTTAACACCAGCTATCATTTTAATATCCTGCAGATAATTAGCTGGCTCCCAGGTGAGTGAGTGACATGTTAACATTTTTCTCTTCGCGTGTTTTGAATAATTTGTGTCATTCTTCTGTTTACTGGTAAAATCTATTTCTTATATGTGGTCTTTTTGTTTGTTTGTTTTCTAAAGACAATCCTATATTCACCACTAGCAATTTAAACGGTGAGCAAAACCATGAAGTTGATGTTTTTCCATGACACTCCCACATTCAGGGCCTTTTCTTTGCGTGTCCTCCACTCCCAGACGGATGACTGCTAAACAGGCTCCGGCCCAGGGTTCCAGAACTTTCCCTGTGCCACCACTCCCCCTTTAGCCAAGTAACTTAACCTCTGCCCTACTTTGGACTTTCCAACAGGTTGCTGTAGGTGAAAAGGCACAAGGTGAAAACTAAAGAGCTTGCATTTATCAAGCAGCTGAGACATATCAGGCACTGTGCCACAATATCTCATTATTTCCCTGTAATAATCTTATGTAGTAGACATCTGCGTTTCAAGCAAGAGGAAACTGAGGCTCAAAAAAGCTCTCATGCCCCATGAGGAACAGCTTAAAAGAGCCAGGTATTGACCCCAGACAGGCTGGCGTGTCCTGATGCATGATAATCTCTGACTAAGAAGAGTTCACATTGTATGTGGAAGAGTTCTCTCATTAACCGGCTGGCAGTTTGACCTTAGATAAGTTCCTGAAACTCTCTGTGCCTCTGTTTTCTTTTCTCTAGTTTTAGATTAAGTTATCTCTCAGGGATAGAGGAAACTGTTCCAGGATTTTGATGGCCAAGCACATCAGCCACTTCTTCCACAGGATTCCAGAATATCACCCCCTGCTCCTTTCTCCAGCCCCATAGCCCTCACCTCCCATTCATCTTCTCTTCTTCCTTCAGATCTAAGTAAATTTTACTTCTTCTGAGAGGCTTTTCCTGGACATTCTTCTGTCCTCTCTGTCTCAGCCCTTAGGGATCTCTCCCAGCACTGATCACAAACCGAAGTGATTTTATTTATATCTCAGTTTATGTATGGTTTTTGTTTTTATTTTCTTCCCCATCAAAATGTAGGCTGCATAAGCCCAGAGCTCTCTTTCTGTGACTTTTTTCATTATTGTATTTCCAGGGCCTAATATGGGGACAAATGGCACATAGCTATTGGTCAATAAGTATATTGGAGTGAATAATAATAATATTTTGTAAAAAAAAAAAAAAATGTGTGAATGGCTAATATAGCTTCCCTTCCTGGGAATAACCTAAATGAAACGTCACTGATCTTACACTGTTTGAGAGAGTGAGCCTGAATTAGGAATGGACATCCAAGTGTAATAATTGAGACCACGGACACACAGACCAAACGGACACACTGCCCAGAGTAACAACCCTTACATTTTAGAACAGAGAAAACTGAACCTCAGAAATTTGGGTCTGGAGATGGTTTTATTGATGAGGAAACTTAAGCCCCCCAAATCATAGACCCTAAATTGTGGAACGTAAGCTTCATGACTTAAAAATCAACATTCTTAGGTGGTATCTGGGCTCACTGGGTAGGGCACCAGCCCCATATACCGAAGATGGCGGGTTCAAACCTAGCCCCGGCCAAACTGCAACAAAAAAATAGCCAGGCGTTGTGGCGGGCACCTATGGTCCCAGCTACTGGGGAGGCTGAGGCATGAGAATCACCTAAGCCCAGGAATCAGAGGTTGCTGTGAGCTGTGTGATTCCACAGCACTCTTCCAAGGGTAATAAAGTGAGACTCTGTCTCTACAAAATAAATAAATAAATAAAATTAAAAATCAACATTCTTTTCACCAAGAGATCAAAAATCCTAAGGACCACTCAGTAAACACAGGTAAGGAGCTTTGGAAAATGATGATTTCCTTCAGAAACTCCAAGAGTCTTACTTTCCCAGACCAATCCTTTGAAGCAGCATCAAGACATCCTACTATGGAGAGTCTATTTTTAAATTTCTTCTGGCCTCTTCAGTGACTCATTTACTATCTTAATGGTTCATCAAGTAGCCTTTTAATATCTCTCATTAGTTTACCAATTCTCTTTAAATGCTTGGAAGCTCCAAATGGAAAATTTACAGTACCAAGCATTTAACACTAGATTGATAGATTCAAGACGCATTTAAAAGATGATTGATATTTTGAACTCCAGAATGTTGGTGGCTTATCTTTAAGGACTAAAATGATAACTTTTCTTTTTTAGCATAGAGAGCAATTCTTGCTGGAGTATTACATCTCATAAACAAGCAGTTCTTAAACTTTAGAGGACATAAAAATCAGCTGAAAGGCTTTTAAAATCACAGATTGCTTGGAGCCCTTCTGCACAGTTATGAATTAATAGATCTGAAATTGCACCCTGACAACTGCATTTTCTAACAATACCGTTAGTGATTTTCTTCAATCAAATGGTCTGAAGACCTCACTTCGAGGGCCAGTAATAATTTTTGTATGTTTTTAATTTTCCCAGATTCCTTTTGAGAGCATTTTTTTCTTTAAAAAACAATGATATTTGGGGATGAATTCAATCTGTTTGAATCCAGCAAATAGCAGAGAGGATCAAAATTGGTTTGCTAGGTATAATGGGCATCTGTTTCCTTGTAGCAAAAGCCGTATATATCATGGTGACATAGCTATTGGATTTGATATTGCCGCAAATCAAGAGTGTCCCAAAATGTTTCTGCTAAACCACAAAAATAAATCAGTAACTACCCATAAGTGTTGAGTGTGAAAGTTCTGTGAAGAAATAATAAAGTCCATTTCTCTCTAGCGGCTTACCTTCGGGACAGGTATGCAGATCAAGTACAGTATGCCTGGTTAAATTTTAATTTCAGATGCACAGGAAGTCATGTTTTAGTATGAATATGTTTCATATACTTATATATGTCCCAAATAATACTTTTATTTGCTAAAGCTGGCAATCCCGCTCAGGGAACATTTGCATTTAATGCATGAATGCTGGGTGGTGGGTAAGCTTTAAGAAACTAATAACAGCTTTGGACATGCTCCTGAGAAAAATGCCCAGTGGTGCATTGCAACAGATCTCCCCTACCACTCCACGGGCTCCAGGCTGCTGAAGCTCTTGGGGACAGCAGGGTCATCTGCCATGGGAAACAGCAGAGGCAGATTCCTCAGGGTACTTATTCTGGGCTGGGGAGGTTTGCAAGGTGACTTGAAAAAGCGGATTTGAACTGGGCCTTTAAGAGCAGAAGAATTTAACTGGAGTGTGGATGGGGAAACATCTGAGCTTTGAGAGGTGTCAGGTTCCCTATACTCGGGCAGACTCCTGAGAAATTAGGTTGGACAAATTAAAAAAAAAAATCTGGATGGAAAGCCTTAAATTCTAAAGAGTTTAAACTTCCCATGTCAGGAAAAAGAGTGCCTTCACTCATGTGTCAGTTAGGGGAGAGAAGATGATCAAAGAAAGGGAAACAGTCTGGGAACATCCTGGGAAGCCTAAGCTCAAGAGTCATCTGGTCTGGTGCAAGATCTTCCATTGACAAGCTGGAAGGCCTTTGATATGTGGGCAACTTGTGTGAGTCCTTATGTCCTGAGTTGCAAACTGGGAATAATAATAGAAACTACTAATGGGATTGTTGTGGGGAGAAAATGAAGTTGTACGGTGTTTTGCACAGTGTGTGAGAGGGCATAAATATTCAATTAATGATACCTAAGTATGACGATGTGCTACTGCCTTCCCCAGTATTATTCCAAAGAGATGAGTCTCCCAGCGACCTGCACGAAACGTTTGGGGAAGTGAAAAAAAGAGGAAAATTATTTGGTTTCTAGATTTGGATCTAGCTTCAAGGTCTCCCTTTTCCAAGTTGAAGTTTCATTAACAAAAGCAATGAGGGCAGAAACAAGTGAGAAAAATAATGTTTGGACTTTTAAGAGAATTTTAAAATAAGCGTATTCGGTCCTTCATGATTTCTCCTAAGACAGAATATTATGGATAATCCAAATAATTTACTCTGATCAAAAGCCAGGAAAACTTTTTCTTTAATGGTACATGTTAATCATAATAGCAAATTTGCCACCTGTCTTTGGCGAATAGTGAAATTAATAAGCACAGGATGGTTGTTTCCAACAGCCTTTTAAAACAGCAAGAGGTGATAAGTGTGTCAGAGATAATTTACCAAGCAGCGAGGCTTCCTTGAAGTGATAGAGCTGGAGGTGGCAACCTTGGGTGTTCTGAAGTAAAACTGCTTAGATTCCAACCTCTGGTGGCTCCTCCATCTATCTTTGTGACTCAGGCCACTCACTTTGCTTTTCTAAACCTCAGTGTCTCTCTACTAATAAAACAGAACTAATAATAATCCCTCCCTCACTGAGGAGTCTGGTACACAGTAAGTACTTCCCAGCAAGTATGAATTTCCCAGCACAGATTTCTGTGACCTCAGTATCATAATCATCCTATTGGGATATTATTTCTTTAATATACGGGTACAGAATTTCATTCTGGAAAGAAATGAATAATATGGGAGCTATTTATGATCTTTGGTTACATCTTAATTTGTTGATTTATGCAACCGGGGCTGTTTATAGTATTTTGCAAGCCATAGAGTACAACGTTCTTAGTTCAAAGAATTTTTAGCCCCTATTTTCATGACATGTTCCTTTTTCCTACTCATCCATTTTCAACTTTAACAGGGTGATTGGTGCCTTTCTAAAGAGCTTTGGGTTTCAAACTGTGCATTAAAGCATCTGGAACCTAGAATTTACTTGGCTCATAAACCTATGATACAGAACAATGTAGGGTTGGCTTAAGATACATTATGGTTACATGGATGGCAGTTATTTTTTATTTGGTCTGTACTAAGCCTCTTGGGAATGTCTCCCACGGTGTGTTAATGACGGGAGACTCAAAGACAGATTGGATGAATTCAATATATAATAAAGTGCATTGCATTTTTTCTTAAGTATCTTTCTCTCACATTTGAAAATCAAACTTAAAAAAAAAAGAAAATGAGACAAGGGAAAAGATCATGCAGATATTTCAAGACCGAAGTGTTGAAAATATGAATTTGGAGATCTACTATTTACATTTTTTGGAAGAGGTGTGAGTTTTAACAAGCCTGCGTGTTCCCTGGGGTCTTTGCATTAGCTGTTGTCTCTCTCTGGAAGGTTGTTCCCTCAGATGTTGGTTGGCCCAGCTAAGATGTCACCTCCTCAGAGATTTCTTCCCTCACCACCAAATCACACTCACCTTCTATTGTGTCACTTTGTTTGCTTTATTATGGCCTATTATTATCTGACTATTTCATAATTTTTTATGGTCTGCCCTCATCCCCACGGGATTAGCAGCACCCAGAGGTTAGAGGTCAAGCCTACATGTTTACTGATGTCTTCTCAGTATCTATACAGTGCCAAGCACATAAAAGGTACTCAACAAATACTGTGCCAATTCATTGAAGGAATAAAGACCAAGATGTAGCCTTTTAGAGTTATTCTATGGCAAAGCAGTAATTTTTAATTTGAGGGGTCATGTTCACCTTTCAGAATTAAAATTTTGGAATTCTTCCTTAATAAAACTTTATATGCCCAATTCATATGCTTTGCATTCATGGATCTCCAGCTAAGAATCTCAGCTCTAAGAGTGTGTGTATAAATATTCAGAAAATCTAATTGGACCGTGGAGCTAAATATTACCCCAAAAATTGTTATGAATACCAGTATCTTAATACTTTTATGGCAATCAATTATATGTTGCCTTTGGAAAATTTTGCAAGCCTCCATCAGAAAAAAAAGAATATCTATAAATGTTATATGTTTTATTTTATTTATGTGCTGGAAAGGATTTCAGGCTTACAGAGAAAGGCTAATAAAAATATATACTGTACAGCAATATAAAATATATTCCAAATAGGTAAGAAAAAAAATGAGTCAAAGAAAAAAAAAAATAAGGCTAAGAACGTAAGATAGGGCCAGGAGAGAGATTCATACTCTGAATTTATGCCATGAAATTCAACACTTTTGCTAGAAGATAGTAACAAATTTTATTCTCAGTTTTTTATCAGCCAATGCAAAGGAGCAAGAAAATCAGTTATGCCTCGCAGAGGGTCGTATTTTATGTATACTTATACATGAATATCTGCATATATATTTAATAGGAAAGTATTTCTTAAGAGAAGGAGGCTTGCGTATAAGAATAAGGAATAAGGAGGGAATTCTAGAGTTTTGTTTTGGGCACATGCCCTTGTCCTTGAGCCTAAAGTAACCCACTTAAAAATGCTCAAAAATTACTAGCCCTTTGGCTGTTTATAATTAAGATTTTATGGCTTACCCTAAGATTTGTCAGCAGTGGACCTTTGGAAAGAGGTCTCATTAAGCCAGGCAGGGGTCGGGGAAGGTGAAGGGAGTGATGAAGACAGCTGGGCTTCTCATTTGCTGACAGCCCCTATTTCTGCCTCACCCCCTCTCCACTGGCCCACCCTTCCATTGTTACGTACCTTTAATAGAACACCTGAAGCTCTCTTTCTCCCATTAAAGAGGCATGCTAGGATGTTGACTAACGCTAGTTAATTCCAGCTAACCTTCCTTCCCTTGGGTAGGAGTACATTCAGGACTTCTAAGCCTTCTCTCTTTGAAAGAGCAAATACAATAACTGGCGTCTCAGAACATTATGTGGATTTGTGGCATTCTCTGAGGGGCTATAAATGGATCACATTGACAGCTTTATTTGTCATTCTTAAATGGAATGTGTTTCTTCTCCTTTGTGTTAAATCGAAATCAGATGGCATTTCTTATTTCAATGTGGAATGTTTTGACTCTCAAAATTGCCAAAGTGCATTCATAACTGATACGATTCAAATTTACAAAAATTTGTGTTTTATGATTGGGGGGGGATGGGGTGCTGTATTTAGAATGTAACTGAGGAAAAACAACTTATGCAACATTTTAGTTGTGCCTATTTATCGAGATCCTGATACAGTTGCTAGAATTCTGTCCCCATATGGAAGCAGAGACGAGTATATTGCATTTGATGACATGGATTTTAGAAGCTAGAATATAAAAAGCCATACGCAGCACAACATCCACAATCCAGAGATGTAAACATTTTTGAAATTTTTTCTCTCCTTTGCCTCCCCAGTGTGTCTCTGGCCCAGGGCCTCACTTCCTCCCTTCTCAGTGGCTTTTGCTCAATATATACAGTGGCAAAATTGGCAAGAATAGAGTTGGAAAATACTATCTTCATATCTTAGCATTATTTCTTAGATGATAAAACCAATTGTTTCTGCCCAGGTGAAATTTTCCCTTTAAAAATTCCTATCATTCCCACCCACCCATTACTGACTCTGAAAGAGAAAGGAAGCCTCCCTACTTTAATTTCATAAGTTCATTCAAAACTCTCCATGCTCTTGTGACCCATCCCAACTCTGTGCTTATCTTTAGGGTTTTAAAACTCTAAACTGTGGGAGTGTTTTTCTCACTGAACTTCTATCAGTGCTTATTTTCAGGCTCATTTCAAACACCCGGACTTTCAATAAATTTGTCTTTGTTGGTGACATCCTATGTACTAGACACTGTTAAATTGCATCAGATATTACCTGCATTTGGCCTGTGCTCTCGTGGGAAAGATAGGCAGAAATAAATAAATAGGAAATGGAAACTGTTCCAAGTGCTATAAAGGACAGATACAAGGTTCTGGAAAATGAGATCTACATATGATGCACAGGTGTCAACTGACCACGGACAGACAGCAGGATACTTGGAAAAGCCCTGTAGCAGGAGAGAACATGAGCAGTGTCAGAGACTGTAGGAAGGCCATGGTGGATGGAGACACCAGGAGAAAAGATGAACTTCTTGAGTCTGGAGATGTAATCAGTGGCCATCACCATGAAAGCCTTTTTGGCCATGTCAAGAAATATGCCTTTTTCCTAGGACTAGTGAGAAAGGTGGGGATTTTTGTTTTTGGTGGGCTGTGCAGTCAGTTACTGCATCAGTTTTATATTCTGAAGAAAATATTTCTGGCTACAATGAGGAGTGTAGATTGGAAAGAGGTGAGAGTTATATAAACCAATTAGCCATTTCGGTAGAGGGACAGTAGTAACTCAGCCTAGGGGAGGAAGGATGAGGTGCTGGTGATTTCTAAAAAATGAATGCATCCAAGATATATATAGTAAGTAAAAGTGACAGGCCGTCTTCTGCAGTACTACCACAGAGCCCAAGGCTGAGCGTCAGGGAGCACTAGAAGAGGAGTATGTTTGTGGAGGCAGAGGCTACATTTGGTGTTGGACATGTCAAGTTTGAGATGTCTTGGGACATCACAGGAGAGGGCAAGTGGACATGGGATGAAGGGTGTGGAGCTGGTCAAAGAGGACTGATGTTGGGATATAAACTTGTGACTCATCTTTGCATTCATAGGTCTGGAGATGGACATGATTGCTTAGAGAAAATTGTGAAGAAAGTGTAAGAAAAGAATACAGGGCCAAAGTCTTGACAGAATCAATCCCATAATGGCCCAAAAGTGAAGAAGAAGAAAGAAAAAGAAGGAAACCCAGGGATTCCTGAATCATGGAAGGCAGAGGAGCAAGAGGTTCAGGAAGGTATAAGCAGTCGGACAGCTTGTTTGAATGAAGACGACTGAGAAATGTTTATTTATTAAGGACCCAGAACGCTGATCAGGAGATAATTGGTTTTGAATTAAAGAGAAATTGCTAAGTGATATGTATATGAAACCTAGTTGTAACTGGATTCTGTCTGTGATCCTGCCTGGGTGAGATATTTTACATGTTCATATTTCATTATCTGTCTTTAAAAAATACCATCAGGGAATTTATGAACACAGCCTTGCCAATTCCTCCAGTCAACAGTGCTCTTGCGGCCAGAATAAATGCATAAACCGAATGGTGACAGAGAGGTTCTGACTCACCTGTCCCACGAGCTGGCGTTGCTGTGTGAAGGAAAGAGCCTGAGTCATCACACTAGAGTGTGTGTTTGGTGACTCCTGTGGAGTGAACTACAGCCTGGTTCCCTCCCTACTCCTGCTTCAATAAAGAAGTGTGAACCCACTCAGAGGAGATACAGAGAGGAAGTCCCTATCTCAGGGCAGTGGGTGAAGTGATAAAGCAGAGGTCAGATGGAGAGTGCCACTGAGAGGGAAGAGAGGAAAGGCAAGCCTTGGTGATTATTTGCAATAGTTTGGCCGTGAAGAGGAAGTGAGAGATTAGGGTGCAGCTGGAAAGGGATAAGTGGTTGAGTTCACATTTACTAATTGAGCAAATACTAAGCCATCTCATACAGATATTAGGACAGGCATTTCACAGATATTTACCATCCTTTATGGAAGATCTATCATAAGAAACACTCCTGTCATAATATATATTCATGTGATAATCTCAAGTGCATTTCATGATCTGAATCATCCACCATACTTAAGCATTCAATATGATCCCATGGAAGTTTGATATGTAAATAAAGCAGGGATTCCCTAGCTAGATCATAAACTTCCGCAGGCAAGGGAGCTGCTGGATGGACAGCTCTCCAAAATAAACCCAGGGACTAGAAATGTGGTTTTCATAGTGAGGGGACAGTTAAGGATCTTTGATTTTAGAGGAAGGTATAATGAAGTCTTACTCAAGGATTCAGGAAAATCCTTGAGAGTGATGGTATATAAACTAGGTGTTAAAAGATGGGTATTTCAGCCAAAAGAAAGCTACTAATCAAAGTCTGATGAGCAGGAAACACTTTGTTGGTGGTGGTGAGAGGGTGACAGTAAAGGGAAATGGTTTAGTGTGACTAGAGAGGTTATGTGGAAAGTGGCAGGTGTACTGATCTCAGATCTCGGAAAGCTCTGCTGAAATGATTTGAACTTGATTTTACAGGGATATATTGGAGGGCTTGTAGAAGTTTTCAAACAAGGAAAAAAGGATGAGTTTCAGGAAAAATGACCGAGATCACCAGGAAAGCCGGGAAATAATGGAGATTAGAAGCAGGAGGACATAAGATGAGAAGCTGCCTGAATGGGATGAGTTTCTGAACTGTGAGGCTGGCCTTGAACATGCAAATGGGAAGTAGGAGTCTTTTGTGTGCAGAGTGGCCATAATCAGTAGGATGTGAGTGTTGCAGAGAAGGGAGAATTGGGATGACACCAATCGTTGAACCAGGGGGAGTCAGGATGCTGCTCATTTTAGGTATGAAAAGAAAAGTAAATTCAGGAGAGTATGATGATCTAGACCAGAAGAGCATCCGCAAGGGTATAATTTAAGCTATGGATGTGAACGAAATTGCCACCGAGTGGAGAACCTCGTGGAAGGCCCATAGTGAAGGCAAGGCAGAAGAAAAAATTTCAGGGCAGTTTCCTGAGAAGTGAAGTTTCATGGAAGCCAAGAAAAAGATGTTAGATTTCAAGGAAGAGTCCTCAAGCTGATATTTGTTTGATTAATAAATTCACTCACTCCTCACTTTGCCCTTCAGCTTCCTTTGCCCGTAGCATGGCCCCAGGAAGTGCGCCATGCAGCTGTCAGGGCTGGCTCCCATCCGCTCCCCACTTCAGCTTTGCAGCTTTGCCCCGTCAATAATGAGCAGCAACTGGCCTGAAGAAGGTGACTGAAGTGAAGAAGCTCCTGTGTGTTAGGGACACACAGAAAGGGAGAAGGGGAGGAAAGCCAGCTGATTTACTAACTGGGAGTTACTGGGTTGATAGATAATATTTAGGATTTTCCCGATCCAAGCTTGAGGTTGGTCTCTAGGAATAATGTAGTTTTTATAGAAATAATAACCACCTCCAAGCAAAAGTACTGTTTTGCCCTGTAATTTTCATACCAAATTTGTTGTTAGTCCTACTCCCCACACAGTCTATTTTATCTCAGTGTCTCCATTGACATAAAACCTCAATAGTAGGTTAGTGAATAATTTTTCAATAGTGAAAAATTTCTTTATGAATTTTATAACAGGAGGGTAAAATATCTGGTTTCTTGGGAGAAAACTATATATTTTTGCCTAAGAATGAGAGTTACAAAAGAAATTTTGTTTTATTTTCACCTGAATAACCAAGAAAAGCAAACCAAGGTATAACTTTAATCCTTTCACTGTGTTGACCCATATAGGTAAATACATGTATACAGAGGGTGTCAAAGAAAGTACACATTTTAAGAAAGGAAAAAGCTGTATTAAAATTATAATACTCATGTCATATTTGATTTCTGCACTTATAGGAGGCACTCAAATGTGACTTGTATTCATCGTCTGTTATCAGTGTATATTGAGCATTATATTATTAATATAGTTTTTTTCTTAAAATGTATATCCATTTTTGGGTACCCTCTGTATATAGCTCCTCCTTTTTTACTCTTAACTCTATTTTCTTATTTTTATTTATATTTAATTAATTTTTTAGGAAGCCCCCTCAACTCCTTAAGGTAAAGAGTCAGGGCATCAATAAATATTTTCATTGTTAACTAAATATCTTTTCACATTTTATCATCAGAACAGTCCCAATGAATAACTGGCGTTATTACTTCTGAGAGATGAGGAACTGAGTGTTGGTCAAGTTACAGACTTCAGATTTACTCGGACAAATCCTATGAGTGAGATTCAACCCAAGGTGTTCAGTCTCCAAAGGCCATCATCATTTCAGCCTTCCTTGCTCTAACCTTTATGCACGAGTGGGAGACTTGCACATGGCTTACAGTTGGCTGGATAGCTCTCATTCTGATGAGAAAGAATCACTGACCTGAGAAACTAATACTGTTTGGTAGTTTTCTTCTTGATAATGACCTGTTCCGTGCTTTTGTGTCCTTCCTAGGTTTTATAACAATCAAGAAGCACATGAAAAGAGTTCTCTTCTTCAAGCATTCTTGATTAAGTCATGAAAATGGAATTGAAGCTTACCTTCACCCTTCGAATGGTGAGTAGCTACTAATTTGGGTAACCAACTCGGTTTTCCTCCCTTTATAATTTTCTTACAACATTTAACACAGCAATGGAAATGTTTCTTATGTGAAGACGGCATGACTTATGAATACTATCCTGGTTTGTCTCCAGAATGTTTCATAAAAAAGAGAAATATTCCATGTTTTAGTTCAGTTGTCGGTTTTATAAATTCTAGTTGAATATGCTTCATCTAGTTTAGAATTGGAGTCATTTGGATCTACATATGAATTTTGATCATTAAAATAAGAGCTCTTTTACCCATTTTATACATACTTAAAATTCTTTAGTGAGTAGCATTTTGTGCAGAAAATTGACATGTGGGCTCTGAAAAGTCATGGTCACAGACAAAGAAGATTTGGAAATGGCCAGATTGCTGTGCAGTGCTATTTCTTTTTCCCATGTGCTTTGGCTCAAAGCATCCACCTCTTTTGGCCTGGGCACTGACTGTCTTTAATTGGAAAATCTTATTATCACTCTGTACATGATTACACCCAGACTCATCCCATGGGACCAAAATCAACTTCTGAAGAAAGGGCCACATTATTAAATTTTTTCCCCCAGGGTATTGTGCCTAAAGGATTTAAAATGACTTGAAATGGACAATTTGCTCTCGTTTGTCCATCCATAACGTTGTTAATTATTTTCACTCTACAATGTCTTTTATTTTTCTTTACGTGTTTATATGTCCTCATGCATGTTTAAAAGAAAAATTCTTTCTATATATGGCTATGAATGTTGGTGTAATTTCATTTATTCCAGTGAATTAGGGTGAGTGATGGGCGTATCTGAATTTGTGGGAAGGCTGAATTATAACTTTTAAACAAACGTGGCTTTTATTACCTTTAACTACATATAGTAACTTCAACAAAACATTTACAAAATAGAAGTTCTTAAGGAGACCTGTTATAATAAATCATATGAACACTTTGTTATTAGCATATAGATTGGATGTATGTAGGAGCTTGTAAAGTGCCTGAGGTTCCTGGAAAATTGCTTATTCTGTGTCTAAAAAGTGTACATAAGACTGAAAATAAATGTTTAAAACACCATATATTGTCTACCTATAAATAAAGTATTTGCAAAGCAAAGGTAAACGTCAGTCTAGCTCACGAACAAATTATCAAAGATTTTAAATGTAGTGAAGCCCCAAATTAATGAGATAGTACCATGTGTGCATAAATAACTTAAAGAATAAAATTTGCTGATCCGTCTCTCATATGGGTATTTGTGCTAATGAATCAGGATCCTATTTGCACTATTAGTCCCCAAAGTAATTGCTTATTTGAGGAAATTCTGTCTTATGGGTTTTCAGTTAATTAAATCTATTTGCATTTTATACACACATTTCAAATTCTCAAGTCTTAGTTTTCATAAGCCAGATCCAAATACGTTTACTTAATAATACTTCTCATTAAGGCATTAGTCTTTCGTTTTTTAAAGGAATATTCAGAAGAGCCATATGCATAAAACACTTATTAATGAAATCCCATCAATATTTTAGAAAAGTCAACCCATTAACTGTTATTTTTTTAGTTTAAATTTCCCTATTTGTAATGGCGATTATTATGCTGAACGTACCTCCAATCTCTAATGTTTCAGTTAGCTTAATTTATTTGATGATTTTCTTTTCCTGGTTTCGTTATGTGTGTCAATTTTTAGCTCCTAAGATGCCTTTAGAATTACAAGCAACCTTTTTAAGTTGTGTGCATATTAACTGATTGATCTCTGCCGACCCAAATGGTGCAAAAATGTGGAGCCAAACTTTTCTAATGCTAATACTTTAGGAGCAGAGTACAATAATTCACAAAGTTAGGGATTTTTTTTTTTTTTAAGAGACAGAATCTCACTTTGTCACCCTTGGTAGAATACTGTGACATCACAGCTCACAGCAACCTCCAACTGCTGGGCTTAGGAGGAGTAGCTGGCACTACAGGTGCCTGCCTCAATGCCCAGCTATTTTTTTGTTGCAGTTTGGCCAGGGCCAGTTCGAACCCACCACCTTTGGCATATAGAACCAGCGCCCTACCCACTGAGCCACAGGCACCACCCAAGTTAGAGATTTTTTTTTAAATGGTATAATTTTCAGGTAGTTTTCAAATACTTGACCAAGTAGTTGAGAATTAAAGTACATTAAGTATTAGAAAATTGTAAAAATATCTTCATTAAATCCACCCTATGGAAATCTTTGAGTGCTGCCACAGTTTGGAAGCATGAAAAAGGTACTGACCATAGGAGGGGAAAAAACAGAGGGACAGGCCAGGAGGAGGAAGGGGCCAAGAAGTTCCACAGGGTCTCTGGAGTGGGTAGAAGGGTCTAAAATCAAAGAGCATGGTAAGGCCAGACACTGGGAACATACCCAGAGGCTCAATTGGAAAAGTAGATTTGAAATTGCACCTCACTAAACTATCTTAAGGTGGTTATCAGATGTTTATCTAGGTTTGAATTTATCTATGTGTGTCAAAGTATATCTAGATATATTCCTCTTCGTAAGTATGACATAAAATGCAAAATCTGAATATATTTAGGTTTGGATTCCAGCCTAAGACTATAAAAAAAGGGTAAAGAAATGGAAAAAAGAGAGAAAAAAATAAATGATATTTCCCATACTGACTAGCAGTGAGGAAATAAAAAAAGAAAAGAAATCATATCATAAAATCAGAAGACGTATGGTAGTTACTTTGTTCTTTTTACAGTATAATGTTGGACAATCATGTACTTTTGTTATTCTCTTAACTAGGAATTATACTATAGGTATAAAAAGAAGAAAACAATTTTTGATACCCTGAAAACTCATACATCTTATAATAAAATAAACAAATTTCATTCGATTAAATCTTATTGATTCATTTAAGCAATGATCTGTGTAAAGCGTAATAACAATAGTCTCCTAAGAAGATATCATCTTCACTGGAATCGCCCTAGGGAAGCATTTCTTCTCATTTAGAGAAAGAGGAATAAAGCACTTGTATTACCATTTGTATAAATTTTTAATACTGAATAAAATATTAGTGTTTAGTGTGATATTGATTCTCAACATAATATTCCTCCATAATAGCATGCTAATTGGTTAGAATTAAATCAGGCAGATTCAAGAGCACTGAGAATAGACCATCTAACACTTGTAATTTTTTTTCATTAGTTTCTAGAATTCCAATTAAAATGGAATTAATCAGTCAAATAAAAGACCAGGGTATGATAAAAAAGTTTTGTGCAGTATATCATGTGCGCCCCTTCCTCTCCCGCTATTGCATCCCTTGATGAGATACAAGGGTGAAGGGGAGGGAGGGGAAAGAAGGCAGATGAAATTCACATGTGAATGTCAACCGCAGGGTGAGTGTTCAAGAGTGAGGCGGTCTGCCTGCATTCGAGCTCTGTAACTTACTATCTGTGAGACGCTATGCATTTTACTTAAACCTCTGAGAGCCACAGCTTCCTCATGGGTGATATTAGTCTAATAATCTTGACCTCCTCCAGTTGTTGAGGAAATAAAACAGGTTCTCCAAAGGGAGTGATTCTGCACAACAGAAAACATTTGGCAATGCCTGGAGATAGTTTTGGCTGACACAATTGGAGGGGGTGAGTGTCCTACAGGTGCCTGGTGAGTAAAGACCAAGGATGCTTTCAGTAAGCATCCTTAGTTGCACACAACAGTCCCCTACAATAACAATCATCTGGCCAAAAAAGTCAATAATCTCAAGGATGAGAAACCATGGGGCAGAGTGAAATAACATGTGTAATGAGTACAGTAGGCCCTCAAAAATATTAGTGTAATTATGTTGTTATTGTTGTCATTATTTATTTGAGAAGGAATCCAAATGGTGGATCCATGGTGTCAGCATTAAGCGCAGTAAGTCAGTAAGCCCATCCCAGCACAGTTAGGCATGCCTGTCTGCTAAGTCATTTACTTGGAGTGGCCACATATAGGAGCCTTTCGAAGAGGACTGACCCACTTAATACCTGACTAGTCTAGCAGGCCCCTGGGTAGGATTGTACCAAAGTTCATTGGCCATCATTTAATTTGTATCTTCTTAGAAATTAGATGAAAATAAGAGAAGACATAAAAAGTAACTTAAGGTACCAAGTGAGAGTTATTTTTTAACATCTGATGTTAATAATGCATCAGAGGTCTCCTGATGCTTGCATTTTATAAAAGAAACTGATGTTTGGGCCAATGGCTAGGAAATATGGTCTTCTGAATATAAGCTCTTGATTAGCTGACTCTGTCGTACATGAATACAATCAATTCCAAAACCAGTTGAATGCAACAAAATAGTTTTAACTTAGTGTTAAACTCTTTTAAGGAGGGAAAACAATCTTGCTTAACTCATGAAGTTTGGGGGTCAAACAGACCTGAGTTTGCATTTTAGCTTTACAACCCTCAAGCTGTGTGACCTTCAGTAGTGCACTAACTTTTCTCAGCTCTGTTCCCTCATCGTTTACTGGGTGTAAAATTACCTCATGAAATTCTTGGAAGAACTAAATAAGATGTAAAGCACTGGCATATATTAGCAAGGAAAAATGGTAGCAGTAATTATTTTCATCATTATTATTCCTTTGACTCAAAAGTAATTCCAGGGATCTCACATTGCTTTGGCATTGAAATCATGGCCTTTTGTTCTTATTTTAAAGAAAAACTATGATGTTAGATGCTTTTTACTGACAGGGAAAGCTTGAATCACATCCATTAACTCAACAAACAGAAATCTGAGACTCACTTCAATAAAATTGATTTAAGAAGAAAAAAGAAAATGTATATATAAAACATGGAATTTCCCAGTGAAGAATTATTTTTTTAAGGGAAAGGTAGATTTCTAAACTTAAAGAATGAATAAATGCACATCTTGCTGGCAATTTTTAATATAGTTGATAATTCACTTTTTAATTAGCTGCCTAACCAGAATTCATTATAAATTTCCCCAGGTAAGTGTAGTAACCTACTTGAGAGAGGAAAGTGAGTCTCTGAGTGGGCACTCTGTGAATTTTGACAATGTTTCGGCCCTAATCTGTAAAAGCTGAAGAGCTCAAAAGATGATGGGGAACAGCTCTGTTTTGTAGCCCAACCATTACAACTGCCAGTAAGGTTGCCTATAAGTCTGAATTCATCTTTCATTGATGCCTTTACTTATCCATTTTCTTTATTCCTTAGAGTAGACCCAACCTTTGGTGTGTTCCCATCATTCATGTTTTAAGTTTGAAAATAAAAATACTTATGATTAATCCAAACTATGGGTCCCCTCATTCTTCTTGGTGATACATGGATGTTTTCTTCTTAACTGTTCAAGTTTCTCCAACTTCCAACTACTGAAAAGCAACAGACTGAAAGATACCTAGGAAGACCACCTCAGCATCATGACAGGCCCTTGCTTAATCCCACAACACAATATTAAGAAGGGAAATTTCTTTTTTTTTTTTTTTTTTTGAGACAGAGCCTCAAGCTATTGCCCTAGGTAGAGTGTTGTGCCATCACAGCTCACAGCAACCTCCAACTCCTGGGCTTAAGCAAGTCTCCTGCCTCAGCCTCCCAAGTATCTGAGATTACAGGCACCCACCACAATGCCCGGCTATTTTTTGGTTTCAGCCCTCATTGTTGTTTGACAGGCCTGGCCTGGATTCAAACCCGCCAGCTCAGGTGTACGTGGCTGGCACCTTAGCCGCTTGAGCCACAGGTGCCGAGCCAAGAAGGGAAATTTCTAATCTATTTGTCAGCGATACTTCAACTTCCTCAACTTAAGAGTTGAGGAATCTCTTGAAGTCAGGAGTTTTGAGACCAATACCTCAGGTACCTGAAATTCCCACAACTTAGGAGTTTTTTTTTTTTATCATATATGTATAACCTCAGTTAAAAACATATTCAAGCTTGCCATTTAATGCTGTGGAAATTAATTTTTTTATGAATTCTTTCTTCCAACTAGTTTTAGCTTCATGTAGTTACAACTGCAGTGTGTTGGCATTAAATTTTAAACTCTTGTCTATCATTTATGTCTAGCTCATATTCATTAAACCTATGCAAGAGATTTGGAATATTTTAATTCAGTTAATTGATCTCTTTGCTTCCACCTTTGCCCCCTATAGTCTATTTCAATAAAGTGTAAGTCAGATCATTTGCTCCTTGAATCATTTTGACTTAAAACCTTCCAGTGACTTCCTGTTTCATGCAGAGTCAACCAAGGATGATTTCCCTGACTTCATTCCCTTCTGGTTCCTGTCTCCCCTGTTCTGCTCTACTCCAGGCAGTCTGACCTCCTTGGAACTATGCAGACACAGGTGGTGTGTTCTGCCTCAGGACCTTTGCATTTGCTATTTCCTCTCTCTGAGACACCCTACCCCCACAAATCCACATGACTTATTTTCTCACTTCCTTCAAGTCTTTGTCACCTTCTGGTGAGGCACAGTGTCTCACACCTAAAATCCCAGCACTTTGGGAAACCAAGGCAGGAGGATCTCTTGAAGTCAGGAATTTGAGACCAACTTGAACAAGAGCAAGACTGAGACCTCATCTCTACCAAAAATACAAAAATGAGGCCAGCATGATAGATGCACCTTGCCTCAAGATTGCTTGAGCCCAGGAGTTTGAAGTTGCTGTGAGCTGTGGTGACACCACTGTGCTCTTGCTCAGACAGCAGAGCCAGATCCTGTCTCAAAAAAATAAGGTCACCTTCTCAAGAAGACCTTCACTGGCCACCCTTCTGAAAATCCAGCCTTTCCCACAGGTCCTTGTTCTCCTCCCTGATTTCCCTCCATAATATTTGCCACCTTCTGATAAATGACATAATTTACTCATATTTAGTTTGTCTCCCTCCCCTGGAAGGCTAGCTGCAGGAGGGTGGCAATTTTGGTCAGTTTTGACTGGTGTATCCCAAACATAGTCTCCAGTGCCTGGTACGTAGCAGACCCTAAACAGATACTAGTTAAACTGAATTGAAGTAGAATTGCACCCTACTGATCTCATTCCTTTCGCCTCAAAGCCTTAATTTGCCTTCCTTTGCCTCTCTGTATATTCTGGTTCTTTATTCCAGTTCTGCCTTTATTCCAGTTCTTTTAGGAAAACTTTGACCCTCTCCCCCCCAGGCTGAGTTTAGGAGATGGAAGGAACAGTTTCAGTGTGTTTTCTTTTGACCACTGGTAAGCTTTAACTGGGGTCAGCTTGCATTTTAACCATATCCCATTTTTTATTATGTTTCCTATTGGACAAGGACACTGTTAGCACCAAAAGGATGAATGTACTGGGATAAATTCAAGATTCCTGATTTAAAGAACACTCCTGGGTGAGTCCTGAGGCAAAAAAGAGAGAGATTCAGATGGAATTTCAAAGTCCATGAATAGTTAAGTGAAAGAAAACGTGAAAGTGAGTTTCCTTTGAACATAGGTACATTTTTCCTAGCACACACGTTCCTAGCATAAATATTAGAGCCTTAAACCTGATACCGGAAAATACTTACCTCCCGATGACAAGAAAGCCATCAATATACTTCATGACCAAAGATTAATCACTGTTTATTATTGCTGGTGACACATGATACAGAGGGGGGAATGTGGCAATATTTCAAACATCTCCAGCCAGTGATTCACATTTCATAGTAGAGGAAGAAGAGGTATTTTTATATTAATGGCCTCTGTAAAAGGAAGTGAGTAGAGAAACATATGATTTGTTTTATCACTGAGCGTCAAAGGGACATGGATGGTGTTAAGAATGTGCTGAGTGGATTACAGGTTTTATACAAGTAGGTCTTCTAAATAAAACTCTATTAAAAGGAAGAAGAAAGGAGCAATGTTCTACGTTGCTTAGGTCGGTCTTGTGCCCTTGAATGGTGTTTCCGCATTTAAGCTGAGAAAAAGAAGCTTGATTTATCTCTAGAGCCCACACCATTTGAGCAGCAAGATGGCCCTGAGACCTTGCTGATTCATGGCCGAACTGCTGTCCCAGCACAGAAGGTTTGCACTGCAAATCATTTTGATGCAATGTACAGAGACCCAACATACCCGCCCAGGTTCACATTACTTCCTTATCTCAATCTATAATTTAAAATAAAGCCAAGCCTGGAGCATGTTAATAACTTCTACCTGATTAAAAAAAAAAAATTCAAACCCATGTTCCCTTTGTAACTACTATGTCAGTGCAAGGGAACGATATAAATCCTTTTGGGAGAAGACTTTTTAACAATGCGGTTGAGGATGTGAACAGCCAAAAACTTTGTCTTAGAAATGGCAGCAGTGAGCCATTGGAAAGGGTTTTTTTTTAACAGCTTCTGTGATGCTTTGCAGAATTTTGAAGACATCATTAAAAATTAAATAAAAAGCCTCAGCTTGGTTTTGTGTATGCTTCAATAGGCAAAAAGACATATTTAATGCAGAGGGTGTTGAATCTGAATTAGTACAAATATTATTAATTTAATGTGCATACTGCATTTTATGGTTTATAAACTACTTCGCAATAATTTTATACATTTTTCCTCACAGCAGTGCAGTAAAATATATCAGCATTTTTATTTTTCCCATTTTATAGATGAGGCAACCTTTAATAAGTGATCTATTTCTTTCCTGTGCATATTGGTTAACTGGTAAATGATTAATTTATGTCTACATGAACTTCATCATGCAGAGTATTTATTTTAGTGTGAGTCAGTATTTATTTTACTGGCAAAGCATTACAGGATCCAATTATATATGCATGTTTTAAAGGCAGTAAAGCAGCCACCAGTAGTTAATGCAACATTAAGTCAGAGATTTTAAATCCACAGTAAATTCTGAGTTAGGGTATTTAAATCAGCCATTTCCCTTTCTCCCCCTTGGTTCCTGTGGGTGAGAAATGGTCCTTCTATAAAAATGACCCTGTGGCATCTGGGCTGTGGGATTTCCAGTGTATTGCGATTTTCGGGATTTAAAATAGTAATGTTAAAAGGAAAACCCAAAGGTTGATAATGACACTTGGTGAGAGGTGAGAGTGAAAGAGTAAACAACTCTGATCATTTGTCTCTGCGCCGGAGGGACTCCTGATTGTGAGTCTTGGGACTTATCTGCTTTCCATCTTTCTTTTCCTGCCTTCATTTTTTCTTTTCATTTTCTTTATCAATTTTTGCACTAGTAAAATAGTTGTTTGGGCCGCTTTTACGGAGGAGTGTAACTAACCACACATAAGTGATACATTAAGGTTTAATAAAAAGGGCAACATCCCCCCAACTATCGTTTGCACTATTTCTCCATAATGCATTATATTAAGCTATAAGTAAAACTGATCCTCTCAAAGTATATGGCTCAAAACACTCCCTGAGCACCAACTCAGCTAATAATCCTCTAATTTCATTCTACTACATTAATTCTACGATTTAGAAGGGAAAAGCACCAAAAAGTTCATTTTATTCCAAGGCATTTTTAAAAAATTAATTAGAAATGTGCTTATTTTCATGATAATTTATAATAGATAATTCTCCCTCATTTACAGATCTAAGACTTTTAAATTTAGCCACTCTAAGCTAAGACTTTTTTTTTTTTTAACCAATTGAGAATGGCAGGTCCAAATACCTGCCTTTAATTTTTTTTATTATTATTAAATGATAGCTGTGTATATTAATGCAATCATGGGGTACAGTGTGGTGTTTTCACGTACAATTTAAGCTAAGACTTTCAAAAATGTATTGTGAAGAAGTTCCTGTCCTAATTCACAGAAGTTTCTGATGAAATCCAAATATCGTCATGTTAGCTGAGCTGTCAAAGGCAAATGATGTAAAACACGTTGTGTGTGTCGGGTATTTAAACTCTTCCGAAGTCTAGGGATTCTCTTTCAAACGTAAAATGTATTTTTAAATCCAAGAAGTCAGGAAGCTCTGGCTTTTGAAACTTAGAAGTCAAGAAGTACTCTGATAGGAATTTCATGAAAACACTTTTATTATCAAAAATTGAAATTTACACCCCATGACGTTAGATCTACCAACAAAACAACTCCTTACGAGGTAGTATGTTTTGATGTGCATAATTTCCTATCAGGTCTGCTTTATCAGGGTATAGAAATTTTTTTAATAAATTTTTAAAATAAACGTCACTGAAATATTCTCCTCAGACTCAGACATCAGTTGTGAAGGGAGCAAGAGGAGTCAGTATTTCTGAGTGCAAGTTCCCAACGCAGAGCTGTTGATCCTTGAATGAGCACTGTGGCTGATTTTCCTATGACAAACCCTTCTAGTATGTATATATCAACAGGGAGATTTCAGCTATCTTGCTCTCTGTGATAAAAATAGAAAAGAATATATATGTAATCGAGAGAAACATTTCAAACATTGGAGCACAAATTAAACATAAGAGTATAGAAATTTCATCCTTTTAAACATCCTTTCACCTAATGAAATGAAGGGCTCTTTTATAGCATTCCGTAGTGTGCCCCAGTTTCAATGTCTAGTACTTCCAGCCTTTTTCGGGTCCAAAACTTTTATGATTGTGTTTATTATTTCCATTTCCATTTATTTGATCTCCACGGCAGCTTCTAAATTGGTTATATCGTTTTCTCCCGAGAATTCTGTGTCCTCACATAGCCTTACAAGAAAACGGTGGATTTATACCACGTTTCTGGGGCAACAATGCACTGAATGGGCAGAGAATCAGAAAAGAGGGCCTTCCACGTCCTGCTTCCCCGCCATCCTCTCACAGATCCTGAGATCCACGTGAGCCTCTCATTATCGTAAATGTTGAGCTGGGCTTCACTCCCAGCCTCTCAGTTTTGTAATCCCAGAAACCATTATTATAGCCTTTCTGTGTTCATTGATTGTCATCTTTGTGTATCATCCTGCGAGCTTTTGCCAAAATGAAACATGTAGAAGAGAGATTTTTATACGGGAAAACTGAGAACTATTGTTCACGCGAAGTAAAAGCCCTATGTTCCTTTTCAAAGAGGGAATGTGTATACAGTCAGGGGTTCGTGATTTTTCAGAACAGCACCCAGGGAATGTTACTACAACTCCGTCCTGCTTCCAAATACAGTCAGCACAGCCTTCACACAATTATTGCAAAGCATTCCCTTGCAAGCTGATAAACCGGTGTTTCAGCTTAAAATTTCAGTGTTTAGTCTACACATCGCTTAAACCTCTTAGGAATAAACATGCTTATCCGTCAGAAGTTAGTGTACTCTAGAGTGGAGATATATAAAGGGACATTAAAAGGGCAAATATAGGTAGTATCTTTCCAGCACTTGCTAGAATAAGAAGATTTTTGCCCAGAAACACCAATCTCTTGACCATGTAGCACATGTGTCCCTGGAGAGATAAAAATGCATTAGGTTGTCATGGCTTTAAAGCATGAGCCATTTCCACTTTACAAGTTATTTCCCTGGTTCTGATCTGAACCCAGATTTACTCAGTAACCAAGTTAATTCATTATAACTCTCCTTCCCATATGATTAGATTTATATCTATGTCTATACATTTGGAAAAAAATACATCAATCCTTTGATACAGCTCATTAGTTTGATGGATATATTTTTACTATAAACTTACACATTGGCATTCTGCTATAAGGAAGCATTTTAATTAATGTGGATGTTCTCAGTGAGATCATTTTAAGATCATACAGCCCCACACACAGAAGTAGAAGTTCCATTTCTGGAACATAAGACAAGAGAGTCATTTCTCTCCTATGTTTGCTTATAAAATACAGTAATTCCGATCCATGTTGTCACCATGCCTTTGCCACCCCCCAGGAAAGAGAACGGATGTTTGTAAGAAATTATAGGCAGTCTAACACTATTCTCAAGGAAATACAGTCGCTTGGGCAGGTTTAACCATCCAGAGAGTAATGAGAGGTGATATTTGAATTCAGGTCTGACAGATGTCCTTTCAACTAAACTTACGTCTTTACTTAGAAGATATGACTAGCATCGTGCCATTCTGGGAAAAACAGGTAAACGTTATTTGGCACCTAGAGAATAAACACGGATGCCATTGGTTACATCTTCTAAACCAGGTCTTAACCCAAATTTCATATCCGAGAAAGGGGTGTCTTGTAGCTGCCATTCTGTTCTCTATGGGTATGTAAAAATCCTTGTCTGATATTTTGCTACATTCATTTTTTGGAGTTTTATTTTAAAATGAATGGCAACACAAAGACGTTTTGTTCCTAGTGAACTTGAGAATTCATTGTATGTACCTTATCATGGAAGAGGAAAAACCAAAAGAAACAATAGCTATCTTGTCGAGCTGGTTCCTCCTTGTCTTTCATGTCTATTCATATCTCTTTATTTGGTCTGGGTACATAATTAGTTACTGTTGCTGTAACAAAAGACCATTTTAAAAAAGAAAAAATAATAATTGGTTACAAGTCCTGTTCCTTTAATTATATTTTGTCACTTGAAATCTGGTTTTATTTCCAAGCACACATTTATATTATTTTTCCTTGACTAATTTGAAAATAGTTTTAAGTCAGTTTATTTGAAGGTGATGGGGAGAAGGGTGAGGACACTCCTGATTGTAAATTCAGTGATGCACGGGTGAAATTTTTGGATTTTGGCCATGCAGGTTAGGTTTTAGGAGTATTGATTTTTTCATCTTCCAGAATCATAGGCACCAAATTGCGTAAGTCATTTTGACTTCATTTAACAAGATCATCCTTTCATCTTTAGGTAAACTATTTTGCCTAAACTAATTCCAACATTAGAGCCTTTTCTTTAAGAAAATATCGTAATCAAAGGTTGAAAATGTGTTATGTAACTTACATCAAGAACTCATCTCAGTGGGTGGTGTCCCTTCTCACTTTGAAGAAATTCTTCCTAACATAACTCACGTCTACCCCAAAATGGCCCTTATCTGCTTTCCTGCAAGCAATGTAATACTAAGTCATTGGGCTTGCTCTTATTTTTCATCCTTTTAAGGTTTGGCTTGAATCTTTGCTCTTTCCAGGCCTGCAGGTTTCTTCTCATTTCTCCTTCTCCACGTGCCCTTGGTGTTACTGATGGCCTCTCTCCGTTCTCAGCATCTGTTTCTCTTGACTATAAAACCCAACAGGTGTTGCCCTCCTCATTTTAGCTCTGATGTTTCTATAAGATAATCTCCAGATAACTTCTTCAAAATAACTTCAGAAATGAAGTACACACACACACAGGAGGTTGGCTCAGAGAAGACTCAAACATAGTTTATGCTAAAAACTTTAAAGAAGAGGGTGAATAGTTTTCTCTCTTGGCTGCTGTTTCGAATGGAGACGGGGAAATGAACCAAATGACCTTTCAGTGATCCCCCAGCTCTGTGATTTGGTGATAATCGTAGCTTCTGGCATCTCATTTCCTCCAAACACTAAAATCTAATCTGCCCTAAAATATGAGTGTTTAACAGATGAAAACCTTTTAATGGTTTGCAGAAAGAGTCTGTTGTTTTCTCAGAAGTAATTTTCTTAACAATTGCTTACATTAATATTCAAGGCAGTCTGTATTGAATCATTACCACCAAGGAAAATCATAAAAGAGAAATTAGCAGAGATGCTATAGGATGCTGCGATCATTTCTTGACTTTCGCCTTTGTGGCAACTCATTAGAGGTATTTACTCCTGGAGTCATATGGATAAAGTATTCACGGACTGTTTCTCTAAACCTAAAACCATTCTTGCACTTTACACTGCAGTCGTTTCTGTTTAAACAGCAGCACTTTGTTAGCATCAGTGGATATTTTATTTCTCAGTGAGGCTACCTTCCAAGCAGGGTTGCTGTAAAGCAAATTAAAACTGACAAGGCTGTTTTGCAAAGATTAGCAGTGGTCAGATTAGGCAGTCCTTGAGTTTGCCTGTTAATCCACCACGGCTGGTTTTGTGTACTCAGCCAATTATGATACCCAGAAGCACAACAATTAGGTTATTAGTTTTCATTACTTTTCCCCATCTATTTTTGAACGAGTCGAAACTTTAGAAATAATTTCTACAAATGTAAAGCAAAAAATAGACCTCTTGTATACCAGATACTCTCAGACTCAGATTTCTTATTAATTACATTATTACTAATGATGATGATGATGAGAGTGCTCCGTAAAACTAGCTACCCTAAGCTAATCTCTGGAAAAGCTTTACATATATTATGTGCATTGCCTCATCACAATAGTTCTCTGCAGTTTTACCAAAGCAAAAATGGTGAGTTACACATACATTCGGGGACATTTTTTTCTAATCTTGACTTTGACTGCCTGTGAATATTTTTACAATGGGTTGTTCAGCATTTTGTTGATTATTTTCGGCTGTTGTTTGGTCCGACTACTGTTTGGATGGATATAGAATGAACATAGGAACCATGGCATTCATCTTGGACTGTAAAAGCCCAATTTGTATTGTGACACAAATATAAATGTAAAGCAAGCAGAAAAAATGCTATGTAAGCTCTTTTCTGAGCTTGGTATTCTTAGAATATATTTAACTCTATGTTGTTTGGTAACTTTTCTATTGCATATACTGTAAATGCAAAATCAATTACGCTAGGGTCAAAAATGATTGTGTAGTTTTATAGAGAACTATTTGTATCAAAAAATGTATTGGTTCCTTAAGTAAATGAGCAACATTGAGCTTAATACAATTGCCAAGGGCCATGAAATATAGAATTAGTATTCAGTACAGCTCTGAGTAGTATAGATCAGTAAGTATTTGATATAAGGCTGGAAAAAAAATGCATGCTATCATTTATATTCCTGTCTTTTGAATAAGTATATGAATTATGGGTAGAACAGGGAGCTTATAAACCTGAAGAGCTAATAAACCTGGTGATGCTCAATGTTAATAAACTGTGATTATCCCGCCCATCACCGAGGCCCCACTGTATTCAAAACTGGGAAAGAATTTTATATAATAAGCAAAATTAGAATAGATCTGTCTCTACCACCAGTCAAAAGCCTATGAGTATATATATATACATATATATATATATATATCATTAAGAGAAAAGTTGCTACTGACTGTTACAGGCAAATGATCACTTATCTCTATGGCATTTTGCTCAGTGATGTAAACTTCATCCACAGCACTGGATGATCCCTCAGCCAGGTATGGTTGGAGAATACACTGGACACCCAGTGTCCAGGGGATGGTTTTATTCAGCTCTCTTATGTGTCAATCAAGTGGTCGCCCTAGATTGCCCATTCTTTCCTTGCTGACATCAGAACTGAGATGAGTCAATGTGTTTTAAAGTCCTGTAACTTCATCTCTAGAGGGTTCACCTTGGAATGGGAGAGGGCTCACATGGTCTTATAGTCCATTATTATCCAAGGTATTATTATTCCATTTCCCCAAATCCTAAAAGCACAGCCTAAGAGTGACCCACAAAGCTATATCGTAGTGCAATAAATGCCTAGTAAACAACTCTAGAACTAAAGATGTAAGATTGAAAGGGACCTTGTAGGTTAAATGATGATCCTAAACTCTTCCAACAACAGAAGTGACCCTGAAACACCAGGGATGAGGGGAATTTGTTGGCCTCCCCAATCCAGGCTGTTCTGATTGATAGAAAATCCTTAAATTGAGCCATAATGCCTCTCTATAAATTTCACTTTCTGGTCTTAGATATAACCTTTTGGGCAAATGAATTGTTGACTTTATCTTTCATGCACTGACAAGTCCTTTCCAAAACTTCTTCATTTCCTCTGCTTTTCTTCCTTCAACACCCTACCCAAATATACTTTGATTTTGTAATGTTTTGCAAATCTGGGTTATAGTTTGACCAGCACAGGATAAAACACCATTCGCAATAGTTCATTCCAAGCACAATTTTTCTCTTGAAGTTGCTTTTTTTGGCAGCTACATCAGAGTTTCTGAGTGTTTGTCAGGTGTCTAAGCCATGTCCCATCTTCTACATACTATACCTGTATAGCTGGGGTTTTGCCTTTTTGTCTTAGAAATCCATAGAAGGCTCTACCTTTATTTCCATTAATGGTACCTCATTAAATTTGTTCCATCCCAATTTCATTGTTGACAACAACAAGACCAGAGGCATTGGCATTAGAAACCTTCTTCTAGATGGCCATTCATTGCCATTCTCTGGTGATGGCCACTCAACAAGCTGCCAATACCTACAATGTCTAGCTTTTTCTCGTCTTAGCCATAAGCAACCATGCAATGCCTTGGCAAATAGTCTGTGGAAATTCAGATACACTAATCACCCCCATTGGTTAACCTGGTAGACCTCTCATGGAAGGAAGTGGTGCTCATCTATCTTACTGGTTCTTAGTGAATCATTTGGCATCCAGTTGTCCATCTTAGCAAGGTTGTTTGTGGCTCATTTATATGAGGTTTTGAGAATCGGCATCCCTCCTTCCTTTGAAAATCAGATCCGCGTCGGCCCGTCCTTTGCCTGTGTTACCTCTCCTGCTATCTGCAGGTCTCTCTTCAAAGGTGGCCAACAGGGTTTCAGTAGGTTTCACTGACAGCAAGGACCTCAGCTTATTCATGATTTAGCACCCAGCACCATGTCTGGATCAAAAAAATGCATGCTGCTATTTTTAAGTATCAAAATGGTACTTATTGATATTTTATTAGCAGTATTCCTGTTTTTAAACAAGGAATACGGCTAATAAAATGGGAGTTATTTGTAGCTGGAGACAAATAGTCATTTACACACTACACTGGAATTTTGAATTGAACACAAGACGACTCCTCCTTCTGACCACATGCCAAGCTTCTGAGCTATCTTCCGGTGGTTTTAAATGAAATTCTCTGGGTTTCCAGAAAGATTATTTGCATTTCTCTGGAGACACACCGGGCCTCAGTTTTCCTGTGGAAGCTCACATGGAGCTATATTTGAAATGGTTGGTGGTGAAGAAGGAGAAGAAAGAACAGGCATTAAAGAAAGACGAAGGCAAAGCAGGGGTTTGGAGGCAGGCGGTGGGAGGGAGGTTTCTGATTCAGTCCCTCCCACCCATCCCCGCCCCCGCCCCCATTCTTCTACCTCTACCTCCATCAGTCTTCTTACGGAGACTTAGCCCTGCAGGACAGGGCAATTGCAGGTGGAGCAACTTCTAAAGACAACAAGTGCAATGCGACTTTGAGCAAATCTCAACTCTCAATAAGATCCTAGTAATTAACTGCGGTTAATAAAAGTAACTGTAGACAAACCAATATGTGTACCCTCTTTGCACCATGATTGCAATCATTTCTAAATAGTGAACGAAGGAAGGACACAGCTCTCACCAACCGGAAGCCTTGAAGGCCTTTAGAGTGTGAGGCATCCTCTCACTCTCTCTGTCTTCATTTTCTCTTCCCTATCCCAGGTAGGAGTCTATCATTTCCATTTTAAACACCATCCTCTCTTTGTCATAGAAAAAAATAACAGCTTTGTTCTCTTTCTTATTCATCAAAGTTACCATCATCTCTGAGTTGCAGGTTCATATTTGGGGGGAATAATGTGCTCCTTGAACTTAAAATGCAAGAAAGCAAACAAACAAAAACATACATGTATCCTGAGATTTTTTTTTCTAATTGGTTTCAGAGTCTTTGAGGGCTTTTCCCTTGATAGCTACTCGCTCTCCTGGCCTCTTCACCTGGGTTTTAATAAGGCCAATGCACACCATTCAGGCCTCCTCCAGGAGAACTTCCCTGACTAATGTGTCTGAAACAATCATACTACATTACTCCTTTGCTCCTTACTTTAAAATACTTTAAAAAGTACCACTATTACCTGAAATTGAACATATGCTTTATTTATTCATTGTATCTCTCCCCACTGGAACATGAGCCTTTTAGGACAAGGACTCTGTTTTGTTCACACTTGAATCCCCAGTGCCTGGAATGGTGCTGCCATATAGAAGGTTCTCAATAAACATATGCTTAATGAATGAAGTAAAAATCAATTATTTAAAGATTATTTAAGACAGAGATGCACAGAAACTGGGAAGAAGGTCATATAATTACCTGTGTAGTGGTCTTTTCATTAGTCTCCAAATTTTCATTCATTTAAGAATTATGTACAACTAACTGCATGGTGGAACTTGCTTATTTTAAAGTAACCTTTGTTTTATTGTTCAGATTATACTATACTGAAAATTTCTTTCATCATCTGAAAAAATCCCTTTGTAGACAGCTTTAAGATGTAGACAGATGAAATTTAACAGAGATGATTCATAATCTCAAAACCAGAGAAAACTAATATTAAGAGTTTGTTTGGTATGTTTAGAATTTTTGCAAACCTGAATCTTTTTGAGGCATTTTCCCTTTCAAATTCTTTTGCTATAGAATTCTTCGAATCTGTTCTCTGAACTTTTAAAAATCTGTTCTCATAAATTTTCCATATTCGTCTGATTTATCTTTTCAGACCTACCCCTATTACAGTTTTGGAAACTTTGTACTTATTGTCTGTAAGATTCCTGTTACTTCTGCAGGGCCAGCCACTTCCCCCTGTTGAGTTAGAATTTGATTTCTTCAAAGAACTATGGCTACTTCTCTTTATTTCCTCAAAAAAAAAAAAATTTAAGGCAAGAATGAAACAAAGTTTACTAAGGAAGAGAAAGATAGGCTTACAGAGTAAGAAAGCTTACAAAACAGGATACATTTGCCGAAGACAGCCAATTGGCCTCCACTGCCAGGGCAAGTAGGCAAAGAGGCCAATTCCTCAAATTTTTAAGACAATGAAACGGCCAACAAGGCAAGTCAATGGTCTACCAGATGCTCTGCAATTAGCTGAAAATGAATTCCAGACTAGAGGCCACCATCATAAAAACACTTGTCTCATTTCATCCTACAGAATCTGTGGATATACCGTGAGAATTAAGATAATGGGAAAATCCTCAAAACTTTCCGGGAAATATGCATTTACTCATTCACTCAATGATGATTGGAGTGCTTTGTGCCAAATGCTTTTTGAGTCGCTTGCAATACCAACATGGAAGCAAAGAGCACAGTGCTCAGGAAAGGCACACTAATTAATTCTTCTACAAATACCTAGTGGACACTTACTACATGCCAGGCACAGTGCTAGGCACATGAGCAGAGAGGAATCAAAATGTCAACAATACAGACACACTTGGCATTAAACCTACTACTAACACATGTTCTCACATGAGAAGTAATTTGGAAAAAATAAATCCTATTACATGCTAGCTTATAAATTGCTGAATCGTTTTCTTCATCTATAAACTGAGGATAATAACACCCACTTATAGGGGGTGAAAAAATTAAGTGATCCAAGGTAATAGTGATACAAAGATGAACAAAATAAATTCTCTATTCTTGAGACAATTGAAGTCTAGTAGGTAATATAAATAAAAGCTAAGCATTTCAATGATACTTACTGAATAACCTTACATGTGGCAAAATGAGATGCTATAATACTTACCCTCTCTACTGAATGGCAAGTTTCTATGCACCCACCAACCCCGAACACAGGATCTGAGAAGTAATGGCGTGCTCAACAGATGTTAAGCAGTTAGTCTTCTAATTAACTCATTCTTCTGTGACTTCACCCCAAAGTCAGGAAAGTATCTCCCAAAGGCAGAATATTTATTTCCGGATCCTACATTTTAGTGTTAGTCATTTACTTATTTTTTTAAGTAAATATATTTCAGGTTAATGTGAGGGTACAAGCAAGCAGGTCAAAATATTTGATTTTTGATAGGTCAAAAGGTGTGCCAAACACCCCATGCCCATTCAGTGAGAGAACCCCAACCCCCTCCCCCTTCCTCATCATCCCTCCCCCAATTTGAATTGCAATGAGTTTTTCTTCTATGTGGGCATGCATTGGATCGTCTCCTGGCTTCGTGTTAGTATTGAGTACGTTGGATATTTTCTTTTCCATTCTTGTGATACTTTACTAAGAAGAATGTGTTTCACCTCCAACCAGGCTATTACAAAAGATGCGAAGTCACCATCTTTTTATGGCTGAATACTATTCCTTGGTGTGCATGTACCTGAATTGATTGGCATTTAGGTTGTTTCCAAGTCCTGGAGATTGTAAATTGAGCTACAATAAATAATCTACTGCAGATGTCCTTATGGTAAAATGATTTTTTTTCTTCTGGGTAGATGCCTAATAGTGGGATTGTGGGGTCAAAGGAGGGATCTAATTTGAGATCTCTGGGGATTCTCCATATTTCTTTCCAAAGAGGCTGTATGAGTTTGCAGTCCCACCAATAGTGTAAAAGTGTTCTCCTCTCCATATCCACACCAGCATCTGCAGCTTTGGGACTTTGGGATGTGGACTAATCTTACTGGGGTTAGGTGACATCTCAGGGTAGTTTCCATTTGTATTTCTCTGATGATTAGGGTGATGAGCATTTTGTCATGTGTTTGTTAGCCATTTGTCTGTCTTCCTCAGAGAAGGTTCTATTTGTGTCTCTTCCCCCAGTGAAGTGCTAGTCATTTAAATTCTCCTTTATTATTTCAAGAATGAAAGAACATTGATTGCTCTGCCTGTGAAGTAGGATCGCAGTAGATATTATTCTTAATTCCTCAAGAGTTTTGCGAAGAAGGTCAAAATTGGATCCACCACGTAAAAATCACAAGTTTGTCTTTGTTGTTCACTTGAAATTAGTAAAGCTTCTTTGCCCAGAAATAAGGAACAATTTAGCAACTCTGGAAAACGTTTGCGTGTTTTCCTCTGAGCAAACTAACTTCATAAAGAAAGATTCAAGGAGCTGGGGCGTCTGGTTTCTGGAGCATTGCAAGCTAAAAGCTGACAGTGTAAATAGTGACTAACACATTAGTCATAGTAAGCAGCTGCTTTCTAATAGGACAAGAAATAACATGTTTAAAATGCTACAGGAAAATCAGGATAAGCAAAATAATGAACATTTTATCTGCCAAGAGTGACTCAAAATCAGAAAAGCATGCAGTGTCGAAGTTTTCTTAAGGGTTATACAGCTATCCTTGAAGCAGTTTTGATTAATTTTTAAATTGTCTTCTTTAATAAAAGTTGAATGGATAAGATGATTTTCTAAGGTCCTTGGCAAATTTCTAGACGCTTGGGAAACTGCTTATTTTCCATGTGTCCCCTAGAGGGCAGCGGTGGCCCAAAACACAGGAGCCCGTTTACGATCAGTCTGGTATCCTCTCTCTGGCGCCAACTTTCTTTCCAGCCCCCTGAGTACTTCGCCTCACAAATCTGTCACCTGTAAGCCAGTTGGCAGTGACATGTTTATTTCTAAGTACCTAACTGGCAAAAGCACTAAACAGTAGAAAACAACATTGCCTATAGTTTCTTTTTGCAAAAATCGAAAAGAAGAAACACATTATGCGAAGCTATTTTATGTTTGTCTATACTGTCTGACTTAACACATGCCCTTAGCCTAGTGGGTCCTTTTCATGCATTTTTCATGCCTTCTGGAAGTAGAGAATGATGGGAGACAGTTGAGCAAAGGTGACAAGATGTGTCAAGGCGAAGCAATAATGTTTTTTTTTCTTAGTTGGAAATTGGCTTGAAATGATCCATAAGTGTCCCTAAAATCCTAATGTACAAGAACCGTTGTATTAGATGGTATCATTGGTAAAATGTGAAACAAAGAAACTACTTCAGGGAGCTTGTAATTGAGAAAGTGATGCTAAATTACTTTATACAAGTATAAGGCAGGGTGACGTAGCAAGGTACCTGGCTTGTGAATGTCCCTAGCAGTGTAACAAAAACCTTTGATCCCTTGATCAATGTTTTGGATTTCTTTTGGAGGACCACAGATCTGCAATGTTTTCCAGTTCCAATGAATGTATGACTTGATATTTAAAAGATTATGAGGGACCACAGGAAGCTTCCTAGATAAACAAAGGAAGAGCCTGGGTATGCACTTTTCCAATGCTGAGGTGTTCTGTCTTTGTTAATGTGACTGTTTAAATATTTTATTCTGCTCAGAGACATTTTTATGCAAAGGGTGCAACTTTCAAAGGAGCCTTTTTTGCAAAGTTGCTCTCAAGGGCTATTCTGATACCCGAGAATTTATCTTCTGGGATCTCTTTTATTGTATTCGGATTATTTGCTGATTAAACTTCTTTATTCACTATTATCCTGTGAAATTGGAAGCAAGATACAAACCTCAAGTATGTGCAGAAAAAGATTAATGATGTCAGAGTTACAATTCAGTCAATATTTGCTGAGCCATTTGGGTTTCAGTATGGAACCGAGGGCAGGGAAAACTGTCTACCCAGGCAGCCATGAGTGGCTTTGAGAACATTCCTGCCATAACTTCTGGTCAAAACCAAATGGTGTGGCTTGTTCAAATGATCTCTTTTTTATACAGATTGCTTTGGCTGCAGAGGATACATATGTGCAGGCCTTCTTGGGAGAATTCTGCCATCCCAGCGTTTGCCATGGTCTGCATTATACTCAAGACTTGATTTAGATGTGAGAATATAGACTTTCATAACAACATGACTGATAGTACTTGTGATGCTCTAACTCTCGATTAAGAATGACATATTCTTCATGGTGGACATTTTAAGCGGCATTGTTCTGAAGAGTTAACACAGGCAAATCATAGTATTGTCAGTGTACAAGTTATGCTTACGAAACCAAGACTGGTCCTGAAACGTGACAAATTGCTACAATTGGTCCCAGAACTAGAGCATCTGTAAAACTGTTTCTACTTGCCCCCAAATGGAGTAGGCCAGCTGTTATTTCCAAGGCTATATTAAATCGTCTTCAGGCTTCACCAAAAGACAGAAGCATTTAAATATTTCTTAAGTAGAAAATGTATTTAATAGAAAACAGAAATTATGACTGTTTGAAAAAGATAGACATTTATCTTATGTGGAAGAAAAAGATACTTTATAATTTGCTTCTTCATCAGGTATAGAAATTTCCTCTAAAAACATCATTTCATATAAGAAGTACATTTTATTTATAAATGCCAATTCGGACTTTGTAAATACTCCCAACTTTATTTTGTATTTGCAGTTTAACATGAACCTATGAATGGCTACTGTTAAACAATCATTTCTCTCCCCACTGTCATTTCTGTGCACTTGTGTTTAATGGGAAAATACAGTCATTGTGCATATTTTGAGATGTCATCTATTCTAGGAAAGTATTGCTTTTTCTATTAGGAAGGTTTATATTGGAGGCCACATGTAACCAGATGATTTTGATTTGGGTTCCAACAAAGAACTACAGAATGCTAACTATAAATAAGTTTTAAAATCAGAGACATTTTGTAACGTGCCGTTCATTTTGAAAATTTGTATTTGCAAGAGTGAATCTCAGGTGCAAAAAATGGCCAGGTTGCTTTAGAAACATTATAAATGATCACTAATTTAATAGAATTGCAATAACATATTAATAGAAAGATAACCTATCTTGCTTCAAATTTATAGCTTGCAAAAGCACTTTCATGTACACAGCAGTGCATTTGAACTTGATGGTGATCGTTGGTGGGTGGAGTTAAGTCCATTGCAGACATCTCTAAGAATTCGAGGGTTGAGGGGAGTTTCCCAAGGTCACATAGTTTGAAAATTGGAAACTGGTTCTCAGATAAGCTTTCATGCTGAATCTAGATCTATGTGACATTCTAGGAGACTATGTTTACTACGTTGTAGTATTCATTTTATTATACAAGACAGCCTACTTGTATATTGATTAAAATATTCACAATGGTAGTATGCTCAATGCACAGGAATTACTCCCTTTTTAGACATGAGACAGCAAAGGCTCATCCAAGCTACATAATGCATCTAGAATCAAATTACACAGCTAGTTAGTGGTAGAGCCAAGGTTCTAATCCAGGTGTGTCCAGCTCCAAAGCCATACTGCCTTCCCAGAAAGGCACTTCTTCCCAATGTCATCATTATGCTAGACTCAGCTTTCACTCTTCTAATTCTATTTTAAAACCCAATTGGGTGCCAGGAGTGGTGGCCCACACCTGTAGTCCTAGCACTTTGGAAGGCCAAAGCAGGAGGATCACTTGAAACCAGGAATTCAAGACCAACCTGAGCAAAAAATATGACCCCTGACTGTACAAAAAATAGAAAAATTAGCCAGGCATTGTGATGGGTTCCTGTAGTCATAGCTACTCAGGAGGCTGAGGCAGGAGGAAGCCTTGAGGCCAATAGTTTGAGGTCGCAGTGAGTTATGATGATGACAGTCCACTCTAATCTGGCTCACAGAGCAAGACTGTCTCAAGGGGAAAAAAAAAACCTATTGGGTAATTTCATGTTGACTGTTGTAGTATATTTTTATTGAATACACGTTGTCTGTGAGTTCCTAATGACATCAATGTGGGTCTCTGTTTTGAGTGTAATTTGCATGACACACTACAGTGTCTCTTGAACATCAACAGAAAACCAATCAAAGTCACCTGAGGAGTCCCAGAGCCCTTGAGAAATGATAACCCCACACCCACTTTCTTTGGTTAAAGGGTTGGAAGAAAAGGAGGGGCTGGGTAAAACACAGCTGACTCTCTGAGTACAGGGCAGAGTTAGTGATAACCACCACCCACCACCCAATCCCACGTCAAAGAAAAAAGAAGAGCAGTAGTAGGCTGGATGTGAAGCTCACACCTGTAATTCTAGCACTCTGGCAGGCCAAGGCGGGAGGATCATTTGAACTCAGGAGCAAGAGTGAGACCCCATCTCTACAAAAACATAGAAAAATTAGCTGGGTGTGGTAGTGTGTGCTTGTAGTCCCAGCTATTTGGGAGGCTGAGGCAGGAGGATTGCTTGAGGCCCCAAGGGTGAGGTTGCTGTGAGGAAGGCTAACGCCACAGAGTGAAACTCGGTCTCAGTAACAACAAAAAGAGCTATGGAAGGGAAGAGCGTGATGACAAAGGCCACAATCCTGCTTTCAGGGCATGATACGGTGACAGAGCATCTTCCCGAAGTGGTAAGAATGAGCTCACCAATAGTAGAGGTGGTAAGCAATGAAGTGGCAGCCACAAGATAGCACCCTGCCCATCAAAGGGTACAGGCCAGTGGGGCGGCCAAGCTGCCAGTGGGGACCAGGAGGCCGCAGAAGAGACAATGCAATTATAAGCATTCCAGGTTCTTTCTAACTTGGACTACAATTGTCTATAAATAAGAAAACACCAGGTGTATGGCGGGGACATGACCCGAAAGGAAAACAAGATCAGACAATTAAGTTCAAGAACTCATCCTAGAAAAAGTGCTGTGTGCCTCATTGCTGACTATCACTCTGGTTACCTTCAAGGTACTCCCCTGGGGAAGCCTTGCACTGACGCCACTGCCTAGCCCACCATTCAAAGCAATTTTGGAACTTTCCTGGAATGGCCACGAGCACTGTAGTTGTACAAGGCTGGATAATTAAGTTCATGAACTCATATTAGAAAAAGTACTTTAAAGGGTGGACTAGGTGCTAGCATTGGCATGTAGCTTCCCAAGGGGAGGACTCAGAAGGTGACCATAGTGATATTCAGCAATGAGGTATGTAGCACTTTTTGTAGGGTGAGTTCTTGAACTTAAATTTCTGATCTTACCTAATTTAAGCCCCTCTCAGTAATATTTCCAATATAAATAATTCAGTACAACCAAATAGTTCAAACTCACAGATGGCCACTATGAATATGACTTTCGGATAAAGCAGTCATTTACTTGATGTAATGTTATGTTACAAATGCAGATTATTAAATTTCCAGTTCTTTAAGGGGGTGTTTTGTTTGTTTAAGTAGCTAATTTTCAACTGGCAAGAACCACATTACAGACCGTGGACGTCAGCCTCTGCTGCCTGGCTTACATCAACATACTATTTGATTATATTCACCGGCATAATCAATAGGGGGCTCTGGCTGCCATTAATTGCATTCTATGGAAATTCTATGGCATTTAATTCATTGAATTAGATTTTTCACTTAGTACCTATCGGAGTATAAGAAATGTCATCATAGCTTTTTGCACATGGTAATGAAATCATTGCTACATTACCAAGATTAAATCCCACAAGAACGTCTACCCTTCTGTTTTCCTCCCTGCTAAAATTACCAAGCTTCTTGCGGTACCACCTGTGATGATAGGCAGGATATGCAGAATTTCAAAGCTTTCCACAACACCTTCCAATCTCCACGTCAGAACGAATTAGTATTTCCCGTCTAGTGTTTATTGTTAAGGCATCTTAAAGCCTAATAGCTAATTCTTAACATTCACATATCTACTTTATTGAGTGTGTAATATGTGCAGTGAACATGGTAAGTATTCCACTTGCATAATCTTATTTAATCTTCAGAGAAACACTTAGAGATTTCTTTCCATTATACAGATGTGGAAGCTGAGGCATATCTATATGTCCTTAGGTCATGTAGATGGTAAAGGATAGAGCCAGGATTGAATCCCAGTCCTGCCTCAGTCCAGTTATCTAGTTATTTTAGAGTCGCGGAAGCAGGCCCAGAGAAGCATGTTTAGTCCAGTTGCATTTTCAGGCCCAGAAGACTGTTTAGTCTTTCTAATGTGCACATAACCACAAAATGGCAGAGAGACTCTGACACTCAACTTTCCTGACATATACCTGGCATTTTTATTGCCAGGAGGCATCACTATAGGCCTGAGCTGTTGAACTTTTTCCTTTTTTCATTTCATTTTTATTTCAGCCTATAGTAGCCAGGCTGAGAGACATGTAAGCAGTGCCCATTAGCACCGCGGCCTGTGATGTGCAGCGCAATTACACTTTTAATGGCCTCTGTGTCTGAGTGCTTGTCTGCATAGCTTTCTAAATGATCTGGAGTAAATTTATTGCTCACTTGGCAATCACATCTGGCATTGTTCCTCAAGTGGTGAGGTTAGGTATCTGTAGATTTTGCTTCCTCTGGTATCTCTGGAAACTTTTCCCAGAGAATGCCATATTATGGGTACCTATTCTGAGAGCAAGAACTGTGACTCTTTCTTAAAGTGCCTTCCCCTTTAAACAGGGTAGATCTGGACATGCTTTTCCATTAAACACTCCATTAAGAGTTTTCAAATCATGAATGGGTGTTGAACTTTATCAAGTGCTTATCTGTACCTATTGAGATGATCACATGGTTTTCCATTCTACTAACGTGGTGGTTTACATTACTGATTTTTTTATATTAAGCCAACTTTGCATCCTGACCACTGGTCTTGAGCTACTAACCTTTACAGGTGCTAGGAGGAAGGGTTCACTGGTGGCTCCTAAAGTAACTGTCTACCACAGTGAGGATGATGCCGTATTAATTCCAAAATGAAGTCATTTTTTTTTTACAACTCCTACACTGGCCCAGTGTGGTAGCTCACACTTGTAATCCTAGCACTTTCAGAGGCCTAGGTGGGTGGGTTGCTTGAGCTCAGGAGTTCAAGATCAGCCTGATCAGGAGTGAGACCCTATCTTTACTAAAAATAGAAAACTTGCCAGGCTTTGTGGCAGGCACCTGTAGTCCCAGCTACTTAGGAGGCTGAGGCAGGAGGATCACTTGAGTCCAAGAGTTTGAAGTTGCTGTGAGCTATGATGTCACACTGCCCAGGGTGACAGAGTGAGACTCTATCTCAAAACAATAAAATAAAACATAAAAAAAAAAAGTAACAAAACTCCTATCATCTGTATTGAAGATGTGGCTGATGGTTAATATTTTGTGAGATTTTCCTGAGACAAAATGTTTTGGAAATCCATGTCTACATAGAGTTTCGATTCCAAGTTTTGCCTTGCAGGTCTGTTTATGCTTACTCATCAAATAAAAAAAAAAATAGCTCTTGTGATCTGTGCAATATCAAGGCTCCAAACCTTTTATAAATCAAAGTCTCTTGAGTTAACTTTTGCAAGAGGGCTGTCTCAGAAGCTTTGGCTTTCTAAAGGAAATGAGAGTTGGACATTTTTCTACTGGACAAATTTGCAGGAAACTTAGAAGCCCATTAGCATTCTCTATAACATGCTGTGCTGGAAACTAACTTTGTTCAGGCTTCAACCTTATGCTTATAAAAATGAGATCGAGTCAAGTTCCTTGTGATGTCTTTCCTCTAGAGGTGGCTGAGTTTCTACCCCCTTTAGTTTGCCATTAGCCTTTTTGTTCCCTATATTGTTTTCTAGCCACATGTTCTCAGGACCCAATTACTGACTTTTTAATCTGATTTATCAGTAGGGTCTGTATCTGTTCTGGTAAAACACAGAACACATGCTCACAAGTAATGTCTGTTCACAGGAAGTCCTTCCACTTTTCTGCAGTTTCATGTAGTGGTTGTGATTGGGGGTTTGATTTAGATTTGGAATTTTAATACTCGAATTCCCCTTTCTAGGGATGTGATCTGGCACATGGGACTTAACCTTGACATACTTCAGCTTTCCTATCTCTACAATAGGGATGATAGGAGTACCTCCCAGGATTGACGTGAGGATTCAATAAGAAAAATGGTGCAAAGCAATGGAATAAGCTTTCAGGAAATATTACCATCGGACAAATTGGTATGAAGGTTCTTTCAGTTATTCAGAAGTGGAAACCAAATTTGCAGGTTATCCACAAACCTTGTTGTTTTGTCCCTCTACTTGCTAACTTGGCTCTGCCTTTTAAGCACTTTTAATGTCATCTCAGTATTGTTTGATTCAGGTTGGTGGATTTTGAGGCTGGGAGAAGGAGGGAATTTGTGTTACCTCCTAAGGCTTAGTAGTAGTTATACAGCTGCATCAAATTGTTTGGGAACAGTCGAAGTCACGCAGAGGAGTATAATCATGTACAATAATGCTTCCATCAACCATAGACCACATATACAGCAGTGGTCACAGAAGATTATAGCAGAGCTGAAAAATTTCTATCCTCTAGTGACATCATCCAACACAGGCCTTATCATCTATTTGTGGTGATATTGCTATAAACAAATCTTCTGTGTGCCACATATCTAAAACTATAGCACATACAATTATGTATGCTGCATATACTTGGTAATGATAATAAATGACTGTTGCTGGTTTATATATTTTCTATACTATACTTTTATCATTATTTTAGAGTATACTCCTTCTGAGTGTGTGTAATGTTAACTATAAAACAGCCTCAGGCTTGTTCTTCATGAGTTATTCCAGAAGAAGGTATCGTTATCATGGGAGATGACAGCTCCATGAGTCTTACTGCCTTGGAGACCTTCCAGTGGGACCAGATGGATATTGATGGCCCTGACCCTGTGTAGTCCTGTGCTAATGTGTGTGTTTATTTGTTTTAACAAAAAAGTTTTTAAAAAATTTAAATAGAAAAAAGCGTATTGAATAAGAATATGAGGAAAATATTTTTGTATGGCTATGCAATGTATTCGTATTTTAAGCCGAGTGTTAGTGCAAAAAAGTCGAAAGTCAAAGAATTTAAAGTTTATAAAGTGAAAATGTTGTAGCAAGCGAAGGTTAATATTGAAGAAAGAAAACTACTGTTTTATAAATTTAACGTATCTTTGGTGCTCAGTGTTGATAAGTTTACAGTCGTGTACAGTAATGTCCTCGGCCTGCACGTTCCCTCATCACTCACTGACTTACCCAGAGCAACATCCGTCTTGCAAATTCCACTCATCATAAGTCCCCTCTACAGAAGTACTTTTGTTAATCTTTTGTGACGTATTTTTATTGCACCTTTTCTATGTTCAGATACGCAAATACTTCCCATTATGGTATATTTGCCTTCAGTATCCAGGACAGTAACATGCCATAGGTGTTTGTAGCCTCAGAACAACACGCTATACCATCTAGCCTAGGTATGTAGGCTACACCATCTAGCATATGCAAGTGCACTATGCCATTCAAACAACAAAATCCTCGGAGGATGCATTTCTCAGAACATAGGCCTGTTGTTAAACAACACATGACAGTATTACCAGCCTATTTGTTAAGGGAAGCCCACTGTAAAGCTTTTGCAGACTGCCACGTGATAATAGTTCACTGTATTAAGATAATGAATGACAAAAATTGTTATAAATTGAACAAAATGTTTGAATGAAAAATACTTCCTCAATGGTGATAGCACATGCAACTGTTTCAAGTTGTAAACAAGCATGATGTGTATAGAGTTCCTGTTTCTTTTGCAGTGGAACTCTGGTCCCTTCTGAGTATCAGTGGCTGACACGTTATAGACCACAAAATTAGGCTAAGGGAATGCTTTCAAATACTGAGTCAGCTGCTTCCATGCAACCCTAATTACTGTGTTTTAAAATTGGCCTTGCTCATACACACTGGACTGAAAGTTAAATGGAAGTATTTGTGCTATGTAATGATAACTGGCAATTATCTGTGGTTTGGGGTAACCCAGGATAGAGATTCCCTTGAATAAATAACTACAGTGACCCATATGCCTGCCCAATCAGAAGGAAGCATCCTTGTTGCAGCGTTTGGTCCGTGATTGATCCACGCTGATCACTGTTCTTGTATTGTTGACTCTGTTGTTCTCATTTGGGTATGAATTGATGATGGGTATTTGGAGACCATAAGGAAGGATCCCTTTGGCAAATAAATATGGGCAGCTCAACTTAGACTATTTCCCTCTTATAAATGCATAATTTACTTTCCCATAAAAATGCCCTCAGAAGTCTTGAGATGAGAAAAGTGACTTTTTTTAAGAACATAAAACACAAACTATTTCCAAAAATTGATAATTTATTTAAAAATAAAGGATTATTTCCATTTATTTAAAGAGTTTCACACATGGCTGATCCAATAGAGCATACTTTGGGGAATGCTTTTTAACAAACGTATCTTTCTTCTATTTATAATTAAATTCAGTATTTGGATAATTCCAAAAATGATTTGGTCTACTTTCCTTCCCTCTAATTTTTCTCCCTTCTCTCCAAACAAGTAGTTTGCTAAATTTAACAAAAATACAGGACACCACTGATATTTGAGTTTTAAACAAATAGTGATTAATCTTTTGTTTATGTATTTATTTATTTTTATTTTTTGAGACAGAGTCTCAAGCTATCATCCTAGGCAGAGTACTGTGGCATCATAGCTCATAACAACCTCCAACTCGGGCTCAAGAGATCCTCTTGCCTCAGTTTTTCTATTTTTAGTAGAGATGGGGGTCTCGTTTTTGCTCAGGGTGGTCTCAAACTCATGAGCTCCAGCAATCCACTTGCCTTGGCCTCAGGATTATAGGCATGAGCCACCGCACCTGGCCTGATTAATCTTTTAATGTATTTTCCAAATATTTCATGGGACACTTAAATGTAATTGGGTGGCCTCTATTTTATCTGGCAATCTTAAACCCAAGCCAAATGAGAGCCTCAATAAGTAATTAATGAAACTGTCAGCGTAATTTAGAAATAAGTATATGGAAAGAATTCATTCAATGTTAGTTGAATATGTTTTTTAAATTTTTTCATAACAAAAGTGTAAAGCACATTTTGAGACTATTATATCTTATGTATATTCATAAGAATTTCAGTATGAACAGTGTAATGACCCTGGAACTCTGGTCCTCTATATATACGTTTAATCTAAGCAGTTTTATTTATAGATGAGGAAACTGGGTCCTGAGAAAAGTGACTTGCCTTGCTCAAGGAAATTTTCCTATAATGAGCAGATAACCACCAGGTTTGACCTCCTTGCCAGCTCTCAAGCCAATGGCCTGGACACTCTACCAGGCTACCTTTATGTTTGCTATAATTTTAGAGCCAAAAAAAAATAAAAAGAAAAAAATAGTAATGGACAGAGTTAGTCCAATTTACCCCTATAATTGATGAAATGACAATAAAATGGGATACAATTAAAGTAAATAAAAAGCTTAAAGTACACCAGAAGTTCAATTGTACTGGATGGATTATATTTAAAATCTCTTTTAACAAGGCATTTGCTATCTCCCAGTAGCTCAGTCCCTCATTTTTTTTTTTTTTTTATTGAATGGTAACTGTGTACATTGATGCACTTTGGGGGTACAGTGTGGTGTTTTCATAGACAATCCAAGACACTTCCATCAAACTGGTTAACATAGCCTTCATGTAACTTTCTTAGTTATTATGTCAAAACATTCATATTCTACTCATAGATAGATTCACTTGTACCCTTACAAGATGAACCACAGAAGTGAACCCTCGAATCCCTCTCCCTCCCTCTTCTCCCCCCTCCCTCCCTCAGTCCCTCATTAATGTGTAGTATGAAGAGTATAAATTTACACTGAACTCCAGAGTGTTGAAAATGTGTTCTTGTGTTTCTATATGTAAGCTATTCTTCAGGATATACAGAGGGTGACCAAAAAAATGTATACACATTTTAAGAAAGGAAAAAACTGTTAAAATTGTAACACTCTCTATATACCAATTAAAAAGTTGAATACAAGTCACATTGAGCCCTTCTTGTAATTGCAGAAGTCAAACATGTCTCGTTGGTCATATTTAATACAACCTTTATTGCAAATGTAACACTGTTCTTTTCTTTCTTAAAATGTGTATACATTTTTTGGCACGATCTGCATAGCCTCTTCTTCATTAGCCACCTCAAAATTTTGACAAGAAATTTCAAACCAGAAATGAGCACACAGTACAAACACGAATGCTTATAAGAGCATCAGCTGCCTTAGGGTCCTTTCTATAAAAAGCAGAAGAACTCGAAAATTGTTATACTCACAGTACATAGTATATCACCTTCATTATTAAAAAGAGGTATTATCTGGGTTGAGGCATTGAAACAAAATCACTTAAATACTTCTTTTTGTTTCCTCGAGTGTCTCATGTGGTATTTAGCCACACAAATGCCATGGTGTCTTCAGGGCCATGTAACTTAGAGAAAGGTGTGAAAGAGCTAGAATCTTCAACAGGGGTATTGGATTGGCCAAGAATTAAGAAAAAAAGAAGCATCACTTTTAAACTCATGGGGTCTTGTGTGCATAGTTTACTCCCACACAGGATAGATGTGGATTATAAACACCAAGAAACATTTAGTCTTTACTTGAATAGTTAAGAATGAATGGTACGGGCACCAGGAGCCTAATTCTCTCCCGTACCCAAGTTGCCCATAGATTTAAGTCAAATTTCATAACAACGCCATCTGTTGAAATGGACTGTATTCATTTTGCATGACTTTCCTGTCTTATCTCATCAACCTGACATGGCTCCACAAGGTGAAATCACTGCAGTATCCTGCAGGTTTCATTAGGATGTGGTGCAATAATTTATATTTCTTAAGGAAATGGCAAGGAATAAACCAAAAATGGCATTGTATATTTTCCCACAAATCATGCACTTGGTGGTGAGGAGAGCATATCGCTCACTCATCGACATCTGATCCAAGGGTGTTAGCCACTTGTCAAGGACGCTGAGAGTCCTGAAGTTGTCACCTCATAAAGATCAGTTCTCTTCAACTCTGCTTAACCTCCAGCCTACCTGAAGTTTCTAGATATAAAATACAGTAGAACCTCTGTAAGTTGATCACCCAAGGGACTGTCACAAACTGGTCAACATACGGAGGTGGTCAGCGTAAGGAACGAGGCCTACTGTACTGAGACATATATGTGGTGCATGTCTGGTCTAAAAATTAGGTCAACTTAGGGAGGTGGCCAATGTTGGTGGGCAGTCAGCTATGGATGTTCTACTCTATTAGGGTAGTTTACCTGAATTTGACATCAGAATTTAAGAGGTGCTGTCACCCATTAGTCTTCCAAATACAGTGTTCTCTCTTGCATTATAATCGGCAATACTTTGATTGAATAAGGGAATGGTAAGTATAAAATGCTAATCATACAAAAGTAGAATCCTTCTCTGTCAAGGTTTCCTACTTTAAGATGGATAATTCTTTCCTAAGTGTTTGATCTCTGGCAAACGACTGAATGTTTCTGATCCTTGGCCTCCTCAACTATAAAATGAGGCTGAGCGTGGGACCTCCCTCATAAAGCTAGATAGAGTGTGAAAGCTTTCAGCACCATGCTACGTACAGTGGGTGCTCACTCAATGTTAACTCGTGCTATTACGGATTAAAAAGTCAGGTGGCGAGTTTGGTGTTAGTATGTCTATGCACTAGGGCCTTACCTGTTTATGGCACTTCAATCTTTGCACATTTTCATGATTTCAAAGTGCCTTTTCATGGGTGATCGATGTTGGCAGTGATTACAGTAGGACAACTAAAAGTGTAAAGAACGTTTTCTTTTCAATTTGCAGCTTTGTCCTAAGTCAGACAGTGATTAGAAATATATTTGAGTGTTTTGAAATATACAGGATTAGAAAACATATATAACTGAGGTGTCCTGTGAAAATATTATCATTTACTATTATTAAAAACCATTCACTCTGGCTTTTCTTGCCTGTGATGCTGTTTGACACCTCGTGGGGGTGGAGAAGCAATGGAGCTTTCAGGCATCTCCCCAAAACTTCAGGCTCCTCTAAGATTGATGCTCTGGTGGGAAGGGAGCTTTAGTCTCTGATCCCAGGAGTCATCGGCTTATGTTTACAAGCTAAGGGATTGTGCGCCTTCGGTGTTGATCCCAAAGTGTTTAACTACTTATGTAACTGACATGTGATGCAGTTCCTGCTGGCCCACAAAGCGGAGTTTACCAAGTGGTAAATTTAGGTCATATGAAATATTAAAGTCAACATAAATATTTACAGAGCTAAGGAGAGACTCTGAAATTGTGTACGCAGAGATAGATGTTCTTGAGGCCAGCGCAAGAAGTCAGGTGGTCTGTGTTTTTAGTTTCCGAGCCACAGGAAAGGAGCCGGAGTGCCGAGTAAGGCCAAGTCTCACAATTTAGCTTTTTGTCCAGGGACTGAGGGGCAGGTCTCCTTCCAAGGCACTGGTACCTCTAAAACACCTTGGATTCCTTTTACAGTGGTATCTACATAGAAGTTAGTGGACTACACACTAAATTACTTCAAAATATTGACTTCCGCATGGTCAGATGATTAGGGTTGGAATTCTGGCTTAGTCAGAGCTCTGTTTCCCCCTCTGCTAACAGAGAACAAGCCACTTACCCTCTAGGACACATCATAGTTCCATCTCAAGTTGTCATGAAGAGTCAATAACATGTATACACATCACAGATGCTCAGTAAGCAGGAAAATGTGATGAACACAGAATTTGTTTCTCTGAAATGGAGAAGCGTGTACGGGTACACTTGGAGTTCCCTTTGTTTTTCTAGTTTCTGTCTGTAGTTTAGCTTGCTTCTACAGAGGGGAGAAAAGACAGCAGTTACCAGGCAAAATCTCAAACCTCCAATATTAAATGCAGTGGAAACTATTCTGTATAATGCTTACAGGCCGCATTTGGGGGGTAATAAGTCTGAGCAATGATATAATTCCCCTATCTTTGGTACTCCCAGATCAAATGATAATTGTGCTGCACAGCATTTTTTAAATGGCCTCATAATAAGCCCATTTCTTATACGTACGAGAGTGTACAGAGCTTCACATTTTATAAGATATTTTCTTTTTTTTTTTTTTTTTTTCTTTTTCTTTTTTTTATTGAACGGTAACTATGTACATTAATGCACTTCT
>NW_003852403.1:23905429-23956272 GCF_000181295.1 Otolemur garnettii
GGGGTCTGTTGTTATTTCATCTTTACCATTTCTAATTGATGAGATTAGAGATTTTACTCTTTTTTTCTTGGTTAAGCTGGCCAAAGGTTTATCTATTTTATTGACCTTTTCAAAAAACCATTATAAGATATTTTCCACAAACATTATTTCATTTAGTCTCTTCATAAGTGTTTAGAATCTTGTTATTCTTGTCTGATCTATGGAACATTGCAGTACAATGGGTTAAAAAAGTGGCTAGAGAGACAGCCGAAACACAATTCTGTTTTCTTTCTCTTTCCCTTTAATGTATGTGTGTTCAACTTGTTTAGTGAAGAGGAACAGTTATATCAAACAGTTGGGCGGGCAAGATAGCCTTCAACAGGCTATGACACATACATGTAATTTATTTTTAATTAGGTCAAGTTGAAGTCTAGCGTTAACATCTTTTGTAATATTAATAAGATTGTTTGTTCCTAAAACAAATGTCTCTTATAAATGCAGGTATCTTTCCAGAACTGAATCACGTTTTTACTTTTAGAACTAGTGATATATATTATACACTAAACTGTTAGGTTTTCCTTCCTTCTAGAGTTGTGATATATATGTTTTCCAATCTGTAAGGCCATCCCTAGACAAAGCCAGACAGATGACTAGAGAAGCTGCTTGCTCCCCCCATTTACATGTCTACACGTGCTGAGGTAGACCAGTGGAACACCACCTTGGTAGGAGAGATTATGATTTGAAGAATGAATTCAGTTAGAATTGGGGAGCTCGCAAAATCACATTTTTACCAAACTCATCCTACCCCAACAAAAATCCTAATGAATGGATTCATACAAAAAGAGCTTTATGGACAACTACACAAATAATTTAACATACTATAAGAGACAGATACCTTTCTGTCTATGTTCAACACACAGCCTATATTCGTTGGTGCCCAGTGAAACAGGAACTGTCATTAAAAAACATATTTTGCTTTCACAGAATGGTAAAAAGCACACAGTATCTAATGCCTCTGTCTTTACATGGGTAGTTGTAGAAATTCCAAAATTAGATCCACTAGCCTATAAATAAAAAAAATTAAATAATGTTTAAATCCCCCCCCCCAAAAAAAACCTTCTTCTGAAAACTACTTCAAGAACAACAGTAATAACTGAACTACAAGCCCCAAGACTAGGAGTTCATTTCTATTTGTAGCTTTTAGGGGAAAAGACATCGTTCTCAATTGATTCCCACAGCCAAACTAACTCTGATTTTTCCCAGAAAATGGTGGGCAGAAAAATAGGAGCTTAAGAGATCTCAAGAGCTGGTTTGAGCAATACCTGAGATAAATTCCCCCAGTAGTCAAAACCCCACACAACTGCGCCACTTAGGCTGAAAGGTTTTTACTCCTACCCAAGTGGGAGATACACGAATCTGTGTAAAACCTGCCTGTGGTATTTGGGACAGAAAGGGTTAGTGATAGTAGTTATTCCAAGTTGTTGAAATATCAATTACATGAAAGTTGGAGAAGGGACGCCCAACCTCTACCCACCTCACCATACTCCCATGGAAGGCTGGACTTTATCTCGCCCTGGATTCGTCTGACTCCAGAACATCTTGGAGAACTAGAGTACAAGAAGCTGTTTCAGGAGAAACAGAGGTCCCGGGACGTGAAGTCATTTTCTTTTTCACCCATCCGAATTTAGCATTAACGAAGAATGTCAGAACAAAGTCCATCTTTCCCGTCTGCCATTGCTAATCCGACCAGGCCAGCCCAGTAGGCCTCTGCTGTCCAGATCCGCCCGCCACAGGAAGCTAGCCTGCAAACTGCTTTCTACGGGGAAGTTGCCTCCAAACCACTCATTGAACCCTGTGTCAGCCTTCTTCTTCCACTCCGTGGTTCAGAAACGTTATTATTTATTTATTTATTATTTTTAATCTAGAGATGAGTCTCACTCTGTGCCCTGGGCAGAGTGCTGTGACATCATTGGGCGCAAAAGTTCCTCTCCCCCCCTTTCCGGAGTAGTTGGGACTACAGGTGCCCGCCACAACTCTCCACTATTTTGTTTTCTATTTTTAGAGAGAGGGTCTGGCTCTGGATCAGGCTGGTCTCCAACTCCTGAGCTCAGGTGATCCACCCTCCTCGGCCTCCCACAGTTCTGGAATTCTGGGGGTGAGCCACCTTTAAATGCTGGGAAATCTATAAACGTGAGCAGCACTGTGGAGGGATCGAAGATGTCCCCAGCCTCCTGTTTAGGGTACCTCAAAGTTGCTGACTTTCGGTGCTAACACTAGGGGTCCACTCCAACTGAGGTGCTTCAATCCGCCATTCTGCCCAACACCTAGGCTTTAACACCGGCTCCTACCTGCCTTCCAACGTGTTAGGACTTGTCTGTGAAATCTCTACAACGCCTGGAACTCATCATCCAGGATCCCACCCGTGGCGGAGAGACGCACAGCACCAACCTGTCCTTTGGGTGGCCCGGTAGTCCAAGTAGCTGCTGGGGCTGCTGGCGGTGGCGTCTGCGCCTGCGCGCCAGGCTGGGCCTGGGTTCCACGTGGCCGCGGCCGGGTGTCGGTTACCCAGCGCTGAAATGCAGGTTTACACCATCAACCCGGGAAGACCCTCTCTGTAGGAGGTTTATGTAAGTACTGACCATATCTGTGAATGTTCTCGGCAAACCCCAAATGCAATGGAAATGTTGAACAATAGGATTTGATTGGAAAATAGAGTTATCTTGTGGTACTTAATTTCCAATTTGAAGATCCTGCCACCCCAGAGTATATTTTTAAAACTCTAAAAACCCAACAGTCAAAACAATCCAATTATAAAAATAAGAAAAAGACGTGAACAGATATTTCAGAAAAGAGGCTATCAGGATGGCAAATAAGCCCATTAAAAGAAGTTCAACATCCATAGCCCTGAGGGGAATTAAAATCAAAAACAATGGCAACTTTGTAAACACCGGTGATGATACCAAATGCTGGCGAGGATGTGCGGCTCTGTCACACGTTTGCTGGTGGGAAAAGAGGTTAGCTGGCAGTTTCTCGGGCAATCATCCCAAAGAAATAAAATGTATGTCCTCATAAAAAAACGCATACAAATGTTGACTGAAATGTTTTTCGTAATAGCAAAGTACTGGAAACTCCTCGGATGTCCTTCAGATGGTGATGGCTGGATAAGCAAACTCTGATGCATACAGGCAAGAGAAAACTTATTCAGCAATACCAAAGGAACTATTGATACAGGCAGCAGCCTGAACGGACCTCAAGAGCATTATACTTAGTAAAAAAAAAAAAAAAAATCAATCTCAAAACACTGCATCCTGGTAAGCTCCTACTAATATAACAGTCTCAAAATGATAAAACTCTTTGAGAACTGATTAATGGTCATTTGGGGGATAAAAACACACAGAGGTAGTATGAGAGAAAATTTTTTTGTGATAATGGAACACAATGTATAGAACAGTTCTATATCGAGATTGGGGGATAGCTTTTTAATCCCATGATTTTGGTCAAATATTTACCATAAAAGCCAGCCAAATGGTTCTTAAATCATTTTTGTGAAGTATAAACATTCTTCACAAAGACACGATGTCTTTTGTGAAGATACAACATTGGTTTAATTCCAGTTCAGTACTAATCTTTATGTTTATTTAAATCAAAATCAAAAAGTACTGATGATTTTATTAGCAAGCGACACTTTCAGCATACAAAAGCGAATTATTTTGTGGTAATAAAAACGGGGATAGGTTCGTGGCAGGGATTCTGGGGGTGTTTGCTCTTGTTTCTTTTTTCTCCTGAAATACAGTCTGAACCACTTGCTTCTTTTCCTCCAACTTGTCTGTAATCTTAGGTTTGATACATAAAAGTTTGGGGCTACCTAGCATAATGGGGCAACATCTTCCTCAGATCTCTGCCTTATTTGGAAGGATTTCCCAGAAGAGTGACTTTTCCTCTGCCGTATCTCAATTACTGTGGAAACCCATTTATTTTCCTGAAAGTTTTTCCCACCATTTGCCTTCAAATTTAGGTATTCAACTAGATAATTCCAAGATAACTGGCTGTTCTTTACCCACTTTGGAAGGAGCAAATTTTGGAAGGCCTGCCAGGCCTTGGTGCCCCTGAGAGCTGAGAGATCTATAGCTAAAGAGTAGACTGCCACCAGGGGTCTTTATGTGGGGATATTTCTGATCCCAGCACTGCCTATTATTTAAGAGAGACAGGCCATTTAACTCTTTTTCTTTTATAACCGAGAAAACAGAAGAAACTGAGGAAAAATGTGATGTTAAAAAGCAGGTCAGTGATAAAATAAGACTTTGGGCATAAGCCAACCCAGGTGCAAATGGAACTGTTAAAATTAACTTTTCCACGCCTGTTACCTCACCTGTCAAATAATCATGATAATAATAGCATCTGCCTCATCTATTTTGTTGTGGGGATCAAATAAAAAAAAATGTGTGTTAAGCCTAAAACGTACCCTGTACCTGCCACATGTGAGGGTCCCCATACATGTTCATTCCCTTTTTTAAGGTTCTATCCTTCTCTTAGCTGCCAGGGGAGTTTGAAGAGAAAATGGCTTGCAGTGAAGGGGACTGATTGCTAGGCGTCAACAGGGTTAATTAATATTTCCCAAGAAATATGTTCCTGAGAACAATGTACATAGATTCAGCCTTTCCAAAGAGAGTCATTTTTAAATTGAGCAAGGGAAGTCAGTTTTATGCCAAATAAATGATCACCCCCTCAAGTATCTGTCTTGAAGTTCTTAGAGTAGACACCTGCACTTGAGGTTCCTTTTGGTATCAGAGATCAGGGCCTTGGCAACTCCGTTTCCCAAAAGAGTGCGGTGAGAATGGCTTAAACAAAGCAAGTTGCCTGTGATATCTTCCTGTTAAAAACATTGAATTCTACTGTGTCTTGGGTCTCTAAAGGATTCAGAGAGCACCAGACAAGGCTTTGCCTCCAAAAAGGGAATATAAACTGGTGGGGGGAAGTACATATATCTAATGGACTGAGATTCATTCATCTGGAAACCCTAGTTAGAAAGTAATTCATTGGGGAAACTAAGATGGTTTCCTAGAAGAAACTGAGGAACACAGAAGTTTGTTTCCTTTTAGAATTTTTTCACAGTAAAATGGGCTGTCTTTTGCCCTGCCCTTCAGCAGCTCAGGAAGTAAGGGAGGCCAAGGATACATTGTTGTCATCTTTGTATCCCCAGCCCTCGGCACACAAGCTCCTCCAAAAAAGTTTATTAAATGAATGCATTCCTTAAGGTGGCTGAATGCAGTAGTACCTTTATCCCCCAGTTGCCTTTTTTGCAGGGTAGAAGTGAGGGATTGTTAAAGCCTACTGATTTTAGCAGGCAGACTGAAAGCTCCCTGAGAGCAGGGTCCAGATTGATTCTGTATATTGTCACCTTAGGGCTTGGCCGGGCCCCTGACATTCTGTAGGCACTCCCTAAAGCATTGTTGTGTGAATGCATGAAAACTACCTCCTATTTCTGCCCTCCGAGCTCACAGTCAGCCTGGAAGAGGGAGAAGAGTTTCTGTGAGGAGGGATGGGCTGCCTTGGGCGTCCAAGAATGCTGACAGCCCGTCAGAGGCCAGAAGTCAATTTCACCTTCTCGCTCAGCGATTTGCAGACGGTTGTAAATCACCTCTCTAGTCCAGCCAGGGTTAGCGGTGCGTCTCTGAGGTCCCTGCGGGGACCCCTCAAGCCAAGTCGCCGAGGAAGGTAACCCAGAGGGGGGGAGCCAGCCAGCACGTGCAGCCGCCCAGGGGAGGAGGAGGCTGGGCTAACACAGCCCTTAGTCAGCAGCTGGGCTCGGTTTTGAAACAAAAGCCAATGTCCTCCCTCGGAGTCCGCGGCCGGTCAGCTCCTAGGGGGAAGAAAGCCATGCTGCCCAGCCGGTTAGTGGCCCAACTTACTTTTCCAGAGCCTGGGACAAAAGACCAGAGGATGTACGGGAGTGGGTGGAATGTTGGGGATGGGGGACCGGGATCCAGGCCCTCCCCTCCCGGCAGCTCCGGGAAGGGGCCGGGGTCTCCCCTGCTCCGCGCACTATTGTCCCGGGGAGTCAGCCTAGAAGCTCTGGCCCGGCTGGTCTGCGCCAAGCTCAGGCACCTTTGCAACCCGCGTCCCGGAGCACAGACACACCAGGCCCCGGTTTCATGAATGAAATCCAATCGCGTGGATATAAATAGCCGCGAAGGCTGCTCACGTCACAGTGCGAGCCGCGGCGGCGGAGCGAGGTGCCGGGCGCTGCGTTCCGCCCGGCTGCCCCGCCTGGGAGCGGGGTGGGGGCCGGAGGAGGGAGGGCCCGCGGGTGGAAAGGGGCGAGCCCCTCTGGTCCCGGACCCGCAGGAGCGGCCGCGGCGCCCGGCCAGCCGGCGAGGCGAGGCAGTGCCATGCTGCCTTTGTGCAAAGTTGGGCGGCGGGCGGCGCGCCGCGCGCAGGGGCCCCGCACACCCGCGACCGCGCGCAGTCGTGGCTGCTGCTGAGTGGCGGGGGCCCCCCCGCTCCCCCCGGCCTTTGAAGGCGGAGAGAGCTCGCGTCTCGCTCGGCTTCAGGGTAGGTTCTGTGTCGTGAGTGCTCTATGGTTGAAACTTCTCCGAGCAGCCACCGCGGAGCCCCCACCGCCCCAACCCCAGCCGGTGGCAAGTGGGGGCTCACGGGGCCGTGCCAAGCGGCCAGCAGCGCCGGGAGAGAGAGTTGTGGGGACCGAGTTGCTATGGGGGTCGCCCTTGCCTCTCTGCGAGGCCGGGCACCCTCACATCAGAGGCAAGCAGAAGAGATTTCTAGGAGCGTCCGCACAGCCGCACCCCTAACTTGGAGCCGAGAAAATGTACAACAGGCACCCTTAGCGGGCTGGCTGCGGCAGGGAGGGGGTGGTGCCGCGCCGACAGGAAGGCTCCTTTCCTTCGAAGGACAGTGGTGGGGAGCCGGAGGACCTGAAAAGGGGACTACGCTGGCCCTTTTGGCACTGCACCCCTTTGAGACTTGACTGGTCAGCCCCACAGTTCCGTGCTTCCCGCCCTTCCCCCCAGCCCCAAGTCTGCGGAGTCCGCTGTGAGTTGCTGTGACAACAGTGGGAGCTGCCATGAGGGGCTTGCAAAACACCTTACTTTGTCTCTGTGTGCTCAGCTTTCGGGGAAGACAACCAGGGGGGGAAATTTGCAGAAGAGAGAATTCAACCCCCTCTCCCCAAAAAGAAGTGGAAGGAAGGCACAACTATGTAAAAATATATCATTAGATCCTACTGTTAGCTGCACCGTTTCCATCCCCAGCGATATCAAACATCTCAACTGAGGAGCAATGTCAATATTTAGACTTGGACAAGCCAGAAAGTTAGAAGGGAGCGCCAAGCACAGGGTTTTGACTTGGCTTTGCACGTCAGCACACAAGCTGTGCCTTTGGAGCTGACTATACACATTTGCTGGGGGGAAAAATGCATGAGGGTTGATATATACACAGAGGCACCCAGATCTAAGGAAATCGAAGGAAGTTAGACCAGAAGAGTCGCCCTAACTTTGAACCTGCCCGGCCTGTCACGTTCGCCAGAGCCCTGTTGAACTCCAGCCAGAAGCTCAGCTTGAGGTTTCACCGGTCTTGGGCTCCCCCACCCCCACCCTGTGCTGTGCTGCACATTCTACGTTAAACTGCAGAAACAGTACTGTTAAAGGATGAGTGCTTTTCATTTTTGTACCAGTCCTCTCACTATTAGCAGATAGCAAGTAGTCAGTGGGCTGTTTGTTTGATCTTGGCAAGACTTTTCCAAACATAACTCTGATAAGTTTGTTTACAAACACTATTTAGAAATTTGGAATTATATTTCATTTCCAGTAACCGTGGAGATGCCCGAGAGAGTCACTGGCTGCTAGAAAATAAACCTAAGGTCTTTTCAGTAGAAATAATGCCTGCATACTGCTCCACAGGAGGACGGGCGGTCAATTATTCTATTAAATAAGGTTTTCTGAGATTCCTGGATCATATCTGGACCCGTATTAGTGGGAAGGAGGTTTTACCAGTTGGTCCTAGTGTGGGAGGCTTTGGACAATCATTAGGAAGCAATAATATTGCTGTCAGGAGTCTTCTCAACTTGCCCATTTTGTTATTTTCTCCAATTTTGAAGGTAGTGTAAACTCAAAGTACATAGAGCTGTATGTGATCACAGAGGTGGAAATAGAAGCACCTGTTAACAGTTTGATGTTATTGCCCATAACATAACTTCATCATTATACAATGTAACAGGAAAAACCAGAATTGTTTGGCCTTTTAATTATGATTATACTTTCTAAAAATGCTATGTTGGAGGAAGAGCTTGCCCACTTGGGTGACTTCTGTATTATAAAAGGCAGTAAGATTTTCAGTGTTCCAAGCCATGGGTTTGTGGCCAAACTTTTTTTTGGGTGGGTATCATCCTCAAGTGCTTAGAAATGTCTTTTTATAAATACTGCAAAATGTTAACCTACTTCAGGATGTAGTCAACCCAAAGAAATACCACTTGAACACTGGCATTCAGCAAAAGCAAAGCAGATTCTGCCCTCTTTCAGGGAAAGTAAGAAAACAACGTATGTTGAAAATTTTAGTGTCTCTCCATGTGTTCCTGACAGGCAGTAAGATTTACAGAGTATTTTCTCTTTTATGTAGGTAAGTCCAGCTGTGAGCAGGGCGTTCTGTTCTTCACTTCCAGCAAGACAGGTCAGTGTGTCTGGCAAACCCAGGACCACAGATTGGTAACATCCTGTGTCTAATTCTGAGCATGCATTTCAGAACAGATTTTCTAATCTTTTGTCTTTAAAAAAAAAATCATCTTTGTTATTTTTTTGTGACTCCAGTTATGATCATCACAAATTCAATGATTATTAAAATTATTGTTTACTCCATGAGTACAGTGGTTCAAAAATAGGCCTTGAATCAATTTGTCCTCTAACGACTTCTTTTTTCACTTTGGGCCTCAAAATGGTGCTACACTATTGGGGATACTGAAGATCTGGGTGCTCAGGGATTGAGGTTTTACCTCTGCCTTAATCATAGGACTCTGGAGCTGGGAGAAACTTGATGTAATAATAGTTGACATTTATTGAGCATGAATCAAGGTTCAGGTAATGTACTGCATTCTTTACATTTATATTCTCATTCTGCCTGGAAAAAAAAATCTCTATGAGGTGAAATCACCCTCTTGAATCTACAACTACAGGTGGGGAGTTGAGCGTTCAGAGAGGTTAGATAACATATTCTAGTAAATGGCACAAGTAAGATTTTCTTTTTTAAGTTCTGTCTTACTCTAAGACCTAAATTCTCTGGTTGAAAAATTCTTCTCCAATAGGGAAATGGATACCAAGAAAGGTTAAGTGATTTGCCTAAGTGAACTTGGAAATTACAACTTATATGATAACACTCAATGGCCCCATTGTTGCAAAATAATAAATTTCATTCTCCTAAGTAAAACACTGAAATCGTAAGTCTTCTCGTATAAGGTATAGCACTGTCAAAGATATAAGAAATGTTTTATCCTGGGGTCTCTAAGTGTAAGGATTTTACATATGGATTTAAATATGTAAAATGCCATTTAGAATGGCAAGATATTAAACATATATGCATGAAAAATTAGAGAATAAATCAAGATCATACACACCAGAAAGCTGAAATGGGAGTTAATGGTACATTTTCGAGAAGTTCAGCATTTTCCACTCTCTAGTATTACTTTGCAGTTCTGTATATGCATGGAAAAAAAAATTCCAAGTACATTTTTTGTCTGGATAGATGATAAATGGGTGAAAGTTTGAGAAAGGACAGAAAGTAAAATTTTAACTCAACTGGGAAAGATTATGCAGTCATCCAAAACCACTGATTTACAGGATCTCCACTCAAAACATTATTGCTTCAAGAGCATTGTAACAAAATCGGGACCTGTTTTCCTCTGCATAACATCTTTGAGACAGCATTATAATTTTGCATGTTGCTTAAAAGCGTTGGATTTTTTTCTGGAACCTCAGTTTGTCTAAAAGGTGCCATGGAGATTTAGGTACATAAAAGATAAGGGCCCCCCTCCCTGAAAATGGGCAGTATCTAAAGGTGAAGCTGGACATTTTCAGTTTTTGCCTGAATTGACAGCCTTCTCTCACCTCTTCCCTTCTCCTCTCTGCCTTCTTTCTATAGAGTAGTGTGTTAACAGTTGTTAAACCATCTTGTTTTAAATAAAGAGATAATAAAAAATGAACAGGGAGCAAATTACTGAAGAAAACCTTAAGATACCTTTTCTTAAAGTAATGATATTCCCAATTCACACTAATAGCTCTAAAAGCTTAATCAGTGGAAGAAATTATTTTTAAGCATTCAGGGGGTTATTGTGAACTGTTCTGTAACAGCGTCGTCCTGTGAAAGTTGTTATGTAGTTGATCATTACAAAATAGGTCATATTCTATAAGAGCACACTTATTATCGGTAAGCTCTCATTGCAGGCCAGGACTTCACCGTCCATTGATACACGGTTGGTTGTGAAAGTGGTAAGCATAAAAATATCAATGTAGCAACTCTAAGTCTATAATTTCTTTAAAGCAGTAAAATTACACTCTGAATCATGTAATGGTACGGCCAAAAGAGATCTTGGAATTATCATGGTATCTCTAATAATAATCACTTAATTAGCAATCATTTGTTTTCTCTTTTGAACTTCAGAAGGCTTTGATTAATACACATGACTTGTCTCTTAAAAAAATGCCTAGAAGCATTTGAAATGTTGCTGTTTTTCACTCAGGAAATTTAGCTGTAGAAAACAGAGGAAATTTTGAATCTTTCTATAGGTTTTCCTTTTAAAAAAACAAGCAATTCAACCTCATAAAGGTTTTTTGGCTGCACAGAATAGTATTGAAAGAGCACAGGTGATTTGAATCTGGTTCTAGATTTGGTCTTCTCTTCTCCACCCGTGCTTCCCACCACCCTCACGACACCAAAACAAAACTTGGGAGAGGGATGGAAAATGAGTCACAAAAGGTGTGTGGACAGGGCGGAAGGTGGGAGAGTGAGTGGTGGGGGAGGGGAGAGGAAAAGGGAAAGAGTGTGGGGGAACAGGTGGCAGTCCCTCAAATGGATGGGACATTTACGGATCGGTTATTTGTCAGCATCTGAAATTCTTTGTTTAGTTTATGAACAAGTTAAAACCACTTCCTTCTCTTTCTGACACCTTTTGTTCCTTGTGCACATAAGGCAGAAAGTTCTTTTAAATGGCAGATGAAGACACTAAACGCGAAGTGTATGGCTGCTGCTCCTTCCACATGTCCAGGGCACTCCTGTCTTCATCTGCTCTCTAAGGCTGTGTCATGAGATACTTCCACATGTCTCGGATCAGGCTTTATCCCCCAAGGGCGAATTAGTAAGTTTTACAAGAATGAAAGGGACACAGATAGGTCCAGAAGAAAACAATTACATTTTTCCACTGTGCACCTGAATTTATTAATTGCACAGACACAGGTTAAGGGCAAGTTCCCAGTGTTAATGAGGTTATGATCTTAGGCTCCATCCCTCTGTGGACAAATTTCCTTTGAGTTGTGACCCAACCGAATATCAAACGCTTAAAGATTATTGTGGCAACAATAACTAGCATTTATGCTCCTACTAGATGCTGGACACTTTAACTGGATTATAGGTGATGTTCATTATCAACTCCATTTTTGCAGAAGCAAGAAATGGAACTCAGAGATGTTAAGGTCAAAGCTACTGAGAAGCAGAGCTTGGATTTGCACTCAAGTCTGTGTAAGGACTTGAATATATATTGGTTCTAAATAACTTCCAGGAAAAAACACACACATACTTTAAATTATTTCACTCCAGGTTACTTTTGCAGATGGTAAAAAATAGAAGTTAAATAATTATTCGTGTGTGTGTACGTTTGAGGGGTTTTCAATTTTTATTTAACTTGAACTACATAGAAATTTTGCCTGGAAAAATTTGCTGACTCTAATATATTTTAGTGGAAGTTATGATCTTAAATAGTGAGTCAAAGAGGGTTGAACCATGGAGCCAGGCAGGTCCTTTTTGAGGATACTTAGTCCACGCTCATGTAAGATAAAAACCACTGACACCCAGAGACACGATGTAACTCAGCCACTCACATAGTTAATAAGTGACACAGCCTGAGCTGAACCCAGGTTTCCAAGTCCTAGCCAGGGCTCAGATCCATTACATAACACTGCTTGAAAAGTGCCAAGTCTTAATAAACCCTCCAACTTAGCCAGAAATACCACTACCACGTACAAAATACATCAGAACACCAAGTCACATCAGAAGTGGGTGATAAGACGATGCAAACAGTGTAAAGATATGACAGGTGCTCAGAGTAACCCCACTTGTCTTCAGTGGCACCAAGATAGAATTTTTATTCAAAATACATTTGGTAAAACCCATACTCCAGTCCCTTCCAAGCTGTCTTTGTAGAGTCATTTGGAGCTTTGTAATTTTGACCCAGCTCTGGTTTTCTATTAACATGTGACTTAGGTGAAATATGACTTCACTTTCCTGATCTGTAAAATGGGAACAATGTCACCTCCCTCAGAGGGTTATGAAGATGTTATGAATGAAACAGGTAAAGCGCATGGTAGGTGCTCGGCGGGGGTTTGTTTTCTTCTTAGCCTTCCTGGACTATCTCATAGGAAACTTTTGTAATACATGAGGGCATTCATACCATTTTGCTTCTAAACTTGTTGGAGTTATTTGAATTCTTATATTGCAAGGGATGGTTAGAGGGAAAGCAGGCCCAGTGGTCTCTCTGGGTACCAGTGGCCCAGTCTGCATTGCATTTGTTCTCTTCACACTCTAGGGTTGCCAAGGTTTACTTGAATTTGAAGGATTTCATTGCTTTGGTTTTGGCTACAGAGTGATACCAGGCTCCTCTTAGAGATCCGAGGCTCTCATATTCTTCCAGACATTGTTCCTAAGCATCTGAGGTGTTTTCTTCCTGGACCTTTGCATCTCAAAGCAAATATTATATTTCCAAAGACTTTTACTGCCAGTAGAAAGTTCTTGCTTTCCATGTTGAAACACAGGAGGCTTTCCTACCTTTGTGTCAGTTAATTGTAGCGTAGAAAATTTGGGGGGGTGCTGGGTCCTGTCTTTTCTCTTTGTCTTGTGTAGCTGACTGATCTATTGGCAGGAAGAGCATAAACACTGCAATTTCTCCCTTTCCCCCTCAGCATTTGATAACTGCCCTGGCCTAAATTACATCTCTGGGAAGTGTTTTGTCACACTCTTCTCCCCAGCTGCCACACTTTGTCATGTGGCACTCGCTGCCCTGCTTTGGACTTTCAGAACCAATTCTTTGGCAACACATCCTGTTCATCACATATGTGGGGGAAAGCTGCTGCTGTGATTTTGTTTTTATACTTGTACCTGTCTTCCTTTTTTTAGTAATGATCCAAGTGGCCTATAATAGAATTTATTTTCCCTTCTACTATTAGAAAAATGCCTGTGTCAAAAATATGCTTTTCTTCAAGTTGAAGGGTAGCAACTTTGTAGTTTTCCCAGTGCTGTGACGTCTCTAAACTGGGGCTGAACGCTTAAAAATCACAAGTTGCCAGCTTGTCTCTAACCTTGTTACTAATCTCAAATCAGTTATATGCATACAAGTTTCGGTTCTTACCAAGGAGTTATGTTAAAGCAGTCCTCAAACTTTAACGTGCATGCCACAAGGACAGGCTTCCTGCTCAAGTGCAGACTCTGAGGCAGGAGTTCTGGGGCGAGGCCTGAGATGAGGCGTTTCTAACAATCTCCTCGTGGATGCCGAGGCTGCTGGTCTGAGGACCACACTTGGAGCAGTGAGGTTCTAAAGGATATTGTTATGACATCTTATGCCAAAATAGTGCTCTATAGGGTGTAAGTAGACCACCTTATTTTGTTTGCATGCTTCTTTAATCATAATAGAGAGTCGTTGGAATCTTAAATATGGAAGAGGTATATAGTGTGGTAGACAGGTAAATCAACCATCTCTATAGGTAAAAAAGGAAAAAAAGGGAATGCATACATGGGCATATACAAGATGATGATACATTTTTTATTGACAAAGAATGTGTAGTATGCATTTTAAAAATAACAATAAACTGTACAACACTCATTATTACAAATTCCATCTCATTGGGTCTCATAGCCAATTATTGGTTTTTGTGGAACTCTTGCTATCCCTTGGTCAACCTGTTATACAACTGAGGACGGGATGTGTTCCCATGTAAAAGTTGGCTGATATTTTCCTTTATATTAATGAGTAAGACAGAAATGAAACAGCCAAGATGAATATCAGGACTATACTCATTCATTAATGTTGTGAATCATTTCTTTGCTGAACAGTTTTTAAATGCTAAAAGGATATTTCCTGAATATATTGTTTACAATATAACAGCTACCCATATAGCACACGTTTAAGTTTAATCTGCAATGTTAACATTTTTAAATCATTTTCTTAAGTCTAGACCAGTGGTTCTCAACCTTCCTAATGCCAATGACCCTTTAATACAGTTTCCTGTGGGTCGCGACCCACAGGTTGAGAACCGCTGCTCTAGACCATCAACAGAATAATAAAACGAGCCCTAATTTGTAGTGGTTGCCGATTTCTGTGGGTTAAATACTCCCACCATGGCCAATGTGGGAGGAGTTGGGAAGAGACAGCATAGTGTCACACTGTGAAAAGGTAGTTCTAGCAGAGAGATAAAATGGGCAAAAATAACCTCAAAAGCATCAAGTTAAATAGTGAAATATAGTAAAAAGTTAGAAATGATGAGTGTTGAGTATTATCTTTGGTTTAGTCTTGTTTACTTAACTGTGGGTTTACATAATTTAATGTTTTTGATAATTTAATTTTTGATACTGGCACTGTTTTAATGGGCTTGCAGAATTTCTAAAAATTTGACAGCTGATCCTCATGGGCTAGTAGGGACTGGCTCCTGAACACCCCCGGGGATAAATCATCCGGTCCAGTGACTGGCCCAATAAATGGCCAATAAGCATATGCAAAGGTGCTCGCCCTATTTGGTCACCAGGGAAATAAAAATTGAAATCCCAAGATCCTGGGATACACTGAAGGAAATAGCCTTTCAATATTCTCAGCCATGCTTTATGTCAGAATACCCCAAGGAACTTACCACCAATAGTTTTAGTAGGTCCCCTTTGGGGCCCAGAAATCTAAACCTGAAACATTTTTGTTGAAGTCCATAAAGAAAAAGGCACAAGTCATAAGTATGTAATAAAGAATTTTTTCACAAAGTGAACATACTCAACATAACTAGCCCTTAAATACAGAAACAGAACATTACAGGACCCAGAAGCCCTTCTTATGCCCCTGTCCAATCACTGTCCAACTCAGGTAACCTCTATCTTAATTTCAAATAGCATAGATTAGTTTCAGCTGCCTTTGGAGTCCACATAAATGAGGTTATACCCTATCTCCTCTTTTGCATCTGGCTTCAATATCGTATCGTTGAGATTCGTCCATAATATATGTAGCCATAGGTCTTTCGTTGTTAGGGGTGTATACTATTCCATTGGGTGAGTAGTCCTAGGTTTCTTTTATTTTCATCCATTCAGCTGTTGATGGGTCGTTTCCAGTTGTCAGCTGTTATGAATAGTACTGCCGAGAACGTTCCTGAACAGGAGGCAGTAGTCAACCCAAGACAGTTCCCGTGGTGATTCTGGTCTCTTAAATGCTTTCTCCACACCTCCCCTGCAGTCTATTTCTCCTGTAACATGACCAAAGCCATTGATTCTTCCATGTGAATATACTTTTCGTACCATAACGCACGGAGCTTCCACTCATGACAGTATATCCTTCTGGCTTTTTTCAATAAAGGTTCACCAACTCCCCCTTTCATCAAGACATCTGCATCCGCACACTCTAAATAGGGATGAGATTTGGCCTCACATCAATAAGTCTGGGAAGAATAGACGTGGTGGACGTGGAGCCAGCGGCTAAATTTGGTAGCTGATCATTAAAGCTCCTGGAAAGAGGCTTCAAATAAGGGAAATTGTTTCCTTTTGTGTGTATCAAAAAGAAAATCGACAATGAACCTTTAGAAATGTTCAGATTTTAATATTTGTAAAAGTGTATTTATTTGAAGAAGATCAAGGACATGCTTGCTTCAGTAGCACATACCGTAAAATTAAAGTAGATCAAGGCCTCTCTTTCCAACAAGACAGCTGAAATCTGTCGAAGTCTCCTGAGTTGATCTGGAAAGATTAGAGAATGTTTTCCCATTGGCTCGTTCATGCACCTGGCATTCAGCAGCTGTCTCCCTGTTGCACTGGCCGAGGCTGAGGGACTGTGTGGTCTTTTTTGCGTTTCTTTGTGTTTGGGCCTATTGAGATGTCAGTTCCTTTGATATGTGGATCAGTAAAGGGAGCTGAGTAGCCAGGGACTCTAAGATGATATTGTTGAAGAGTGGAAAATCTGCTCAGGTTTGAAGGAAAGGTTCCAGGAACAGCGGGGCTGTTTTCTGCTATATGAAAGGCACTTCACATAAAGCTCTCGAGGTACACAGAGGGAAGGTCAAGAACAGACATTAATTTCACATAATGAAAGAAGAATGTGTTCTCACACACCGGAGTATTCTATTCCCTGCTTTGCCTACCTCCTCGCCCTCTGTTTCGTAAAATTTCCTTGTTACACAACTAACACGTGTTCATTAAGCAAAAGAGGGAACATAGAGATGAGGAAAAAGAAAAACAGTACAATGAATTCTACCCCTACTCCACAAAAGATATTGCCATTAATATTTTAGCATATCTCTACCTCACGTGTTTTTGAGTATATTTAGGAACATCTTTTAAGGAGTCGTGTCATTCTGTAAATTTTGTGCCCTTTTCTCGTTTAAAGACTTAGGACCATCTTCATACAATCTAGTATGTGGTCTCGACGGCTGGATACTCCTTCATGATGTGGACATATACTAGGTTTTCTTAAACCCATCCCCTGCAGCTGGATTTCTAAAATTATTTCCAGCATTTTGTTTCTACAGATAGTGATGTGACACATACTCTTTTAATGAAATCTTTTTGAAAACACTTCATTATTTTTCCAGGCATAAAGACTTCTAACTGGATGAAAGTTACGTGCATTTGAAGTCTTTTGACTTGAGATTTCCAGTTGCCCTCCACGTTGGTATCATTTTCCAGGTCCGCAAAGACTTCTTTCTTCATCCTGTTTACTTTAAAATTGCACAGTCTTTCACCTACAGGTTAAGGATATGGAAACATGTCTCAAAAATAGAAGCTAGTCATTGCTATTAGCCAATAACTTCAAATAAAATATGAGATTTTAAGAAGACTGGTTGATTGGCCACCTACGCTTTTGCATTTTTTGGTCTAATTTCGCCATGAAATTCTGAAAAAAAAAATTTCTCCAATCAGGAGAGCATAACCTACTCCTGATTGGCATATAAATGTTTAAATACAGTTGCTTGGTTGTCATTGTTTCTGAAGACATTGTGTCTGAATCAGTCTCTGGTACTAACCTTACGATATATTTAGAGAATATTTTCAGTGGGTAACTTACTACAGAGACTTGTCTTCATGAGGAGAGATTTTTAAACGCCCGCAGTCTACAGACTTGGTATTCGTTTTCTCAGACAAGAACTTAAAGCATTGCCATCTCTGAAGGTTTGATTAATATTTTAATTATTCTTGACAAAGCTTTCTGATCCAGCCCTTAGCTAAGACTCACCCACAGGAGGACTACAGAGCTTCCAAAATAAAATGTTTTTGTTTATTATCTATTTTTACTTTTAAAAAGTATTGAAATATAACACTCAGAGAAATGTGTACAACTCATCAATGTACCGCTTGATAAATATTTGGAAACTGAATCTACATATGTAGTACTGTACATTTAGATCAAAAACTAGAACACCAGCCAGACTCAGTGACTCACACCTGTAATCCTAGCACTCTGGGAGGCCAAGGCAGGAGGAACGCTTGAGGTCAGGAGTTCAAGACCAGCCTGAGCAAGAGCGAGACCCCCCATCTCAACTAAATAGATTACTAGGCATTGTGGTGGACACCTGTGGTCCTAGCTACTCAGGAGGCTGAGTCAGAACAATTGCTTGAACCCAGGAGTTTGAGGTTGCTGTAGCTAGTCTGGCACAGGGCACTCTAGTCTAAGGCAACAGGATGAGACTCTGTACCAGAACGCCACCAGTACCCCACTTTTGGTCACCACTCCATTGTACCCTCCGTACATTTAAAACATTCCAAATTTTATATCCAGGGTAAGTCTTTCATTTACAAAGTGTGATTTTTCACTGAACCATTACTTTATATGAACTAGCCAATGTCAGCTTTGATCAAGATGTCTCTCTTGTAACTGAAAGTGTGTGGAAGTCTGCCTTTCCAGGTAAATACTGCAACATTAAATTTGGGCACCAATTGTGCATTCCAGGTACATAAATATATACACCAACAAGTTTAGAACTACTTTCTTCTTAATAAATGTAAAGCGGAATTATACTATATTAATTGATCCAACCTTAAAACACCTTAACTACAATTGATTGCCACAGAGTATTTCAGGTGTTCTGTTTCTAAAGAGTTTTGTCAAATTGCTCGTTTCAATGACCGTAAGTATTGCCTTTGAATGCTCAAGATTTAAAAGCCAAGAATTTTTCATCTTCTGTTTGAGATAGAATTATATGTGTTTGTCCATTCACAGCTGTCTTTTTATATCGTTCAGTTTCTGTTTCTGATATTCAGCAAAATATCATTTGGATTCCTAGATTTTTGTGTGTATGTGTGAGCCTGAGTCAAACAAAAACAGTTTTAGCAGACTCACTATGCTTTCCAAATATATGGTTTTGAAAAATAACTTATGAATTATCAAAAAATCATTTATTATTGTATTGTATCAGTGTATTCTTGGTAGAATTAGCAATCAAGCATTATACTTATTTACCTATGACTTTTTTAAAAAGCGAACTATGTTTCCTATTCTATGAGGTCTGACAATTAAGTTCCTGAACTCATACCCCCAAAGGTGCTACATACCTCTTTGCTGAATATCACCACAGTTACCTTTGAAGTACTCCCCCGGAGAGCTAGGCACTGATCCCAGTATCTCATCCACCTTTCAAGCAATTTTGGAACTCTTTTTTTGGAAATGAACTTTGTAACTGTCATCCTATAGCACACAAAAACATGCAACAACACTAACGAGTGCCATTCAGCATACCGCACATCAACATGAACACAGCTGTGAGACACCGAGGTTCTGAAACCTCTCCAAGATGTTTGTACAGTGCTGCCAACATAAGCTCATGGTGACAAGTTTGCAAACTAAATTGTCAGACCTTTCATAAGATGGCAGCTCTGATGGTCATTCCATTTCATGATGGTGGAACCCTGGGGGGAAAAGTTTCTTTGCTGCAAGATACATGCTACACTTTGTTAACCATGCCTGTCTCCTTAACAACCCATGCTGTTCATAGTTTGTGAGGGTTGTGTTTACGTTTCTCTTAGCTGTGATACTGTGCTTCAAGTGAGTGAATGAGGGCCCAGTTTTATTTGGGTTACACAAATTTATTTTATGTCGTTTCTGTCTGCTGTGTTTCAGGTAACTATCCTATACTTTCCACTTAACAGTCTTAACATTAGTATTTCTCTGTATTACTGCAAACTCATCATAAACATAATTTTAAAGACAGACATAATAGATTTGACTTACTGGTATTCTCCTGATGCCAGATAGAGAGATTAAAATACTTTACAAGCATTATCTAATTTAATCTTCACAACAACTCACGGAAGGAGGTAATTATCCCCAGTATACATATAAGGAGATAGAGGCTCAGATGGATTAAGAAATTTGCCTAAAATCACATAGCGAGTTCCTTAATTATTCCCTCATTTGTCATAGATATAGGTTTTTCTCATGTTTTTCTGATTCTTAATAAAAATGTGGTAAATATATTTGCTTTGAAAACATTTTCCATTTATAAAGTTATTTCCTTGGATAGATTATGAAATGCACCTTTTTTTTTTAATTTCCAAGGGTAATTCTTTGTTGCTATGGTGAAACTTTTCAATTGTTTCACTTATTTCTTTGTAGCCAGAGAATTTGGTTGAACCAATTTATGCTTTGGGGGATTTCTGTCCTTACTGCCCAGTGTGCGGTCGGCTTTTGCAAATGTGCCAAGAATACTTGAAAGAAAAGTGCATTCTCCTTTTATAGGTTTAAGAAATGTGGGATGTCTATTAATTTAACCCTATCGTTTATTACTGAAACCCGCCATGTGGTGGTGTGCATTTTCACTTTCTTAACCTGACACTGATTTATTCTGAGTTTTCATCTCCTATGTGTCAGTTACTTTTATGAATTTCTCCTTACATTTCTAAAGTTTTCTTTGCTTTTATATGTCTTTTGGTCTGTGAAAATTCATTATTTCTTTTATTTTGAATTGCCCTTTTTTTATCCTCTACATTTGTCCTTTACAAGCATTTTTTTCTATATAATTTGTAACCAAACTGGAAATAGCCATGAGGGCTCATCTTCAACGTTCTATTAGTTTCGGCTTCCAGCTCTTTTTTTAATTATTATTTCAAAGTATTTGTTGGGTACAAATTTTGTTTAGGTGGACGCCTTTTGTAAGGCTCGGGTCAGGGTTGTAAGTGTGTGACACCATCACATAGATGGTGTTCATTGTACCTATTAGTTTAGATTTCACCCATCCCCACCTTTCCCCTCCCCCTGCTTTATTTCCACAGAGTTTGACTGCCCTCTGTGCACAGGTGTGCTCATCACTTAGTTCCAATTTAATAGCAAGTACCTGTGAGGTTTGTTTTCTTTATTCCTTAGATACTTCACTTAGGATAATCGCCTCTAGTTTCATTCAAATTGTTGCAAAAAGCATTAAGTCATTTTTCATGGCTGAGTAGTACTGTGTGGCTACATTTTATTAATCCACTTGTGAATTGGTGGGCAGTTGTGTTGCTGCCACATATTTGCAGTTGTGAATTACGTTGCAATAAATATTAAGTGCAAGTATCTTTTGGATAAAATGACTTATTTTCCTTTGGATAAATACCCACCAGTGGGGTTGCTGGAGCAAATGGTAGGCCTGCTTTGAGTTCTTTGGGGAATCTCCATACTGTTTTCCATAGAGGCCGTATTAATCTGCAGTCTCACCTACCGTGTATAAGCATTCCTTTCTCTCTGCATCCAAGCCAGCATCTGTTGTTTTTGAACTTTTCTAATAAAAGTCACTCTAACTGGAGTAAGGCGTTATCTCATGGTTTGCACAGTTCTTTAAAGCTTCAGTGTCTTTTTGTTGGTGTGTTTTTAATTTTTAATATTCAGTTATCTCTGGGTGTTTCGGCTTGTATCTTTGAACTGTTTCCTTAAGGGAACCTGGGTTTTGGCCCCCTGAGTCTTTCATATCTAAAAATAGCTTTATGCCTTCAGGTAAATATCACTATTACCCAATTCAAAAATTTATCATTGTATCTTTTTTCTTTCAAGGCTCTCTATGTTTTTAAAATTATCTTCAGATGGTGTATGGGTGAAGTTTACATCATCCATGTTGTTGTTTCTTTATAGAGAGTGGTTTTGGCCATGAATTTTATAAGATCTTTTTGATAAGGTACAGTAAGGTACTCTTGTACAGTTTATTTTTGCCACTGATATTTAAATGAGAAATGCATACACCTGGAGTCTTTTCTTCTGGCTCCTTCCTCCTCTGGGCAGTGGGAACTCTGTTCTACCAGATTGCCCTTTGCTCCCTTTGTTCCTTAGGGACACACACTGTCCAGGAGATTACCATTTGACAGTCAGTCCTTTCTTATCTTCTGTGACATTGGTTTCAGATGGCCTTCGCCTCTATATTTAAAGAGAACGCCTGGGCTTGATGTGGACCTCACTAATTTTATTTAATTTTCTTTTCCTTTTAATTTCCAGGTGATAGGAGAGTACATGCAGTTAGGCCCCGTTTCTTGCATTTGTAAGGCAGAGTCCGCGCTGTAGCTGTGAATTTTACTGTGTTTTCCAGTCTGCTATTTACTGTTGCCAGTGTGGTTTATAATTTGGCACCTTGTTCTTCCTTTATCTTGTCCCACGGGCTACATAGAATCCCATCTGCTCTCAGTTCCCATACATGCATTGTCTTCTTTTACAGGATTAAGTACATGGATGAGATTTTTTTAAAGTTTCCTTCCACTATTCCCTATAGCATATCTATTTACATGGAAGATCTTTGCTCATTGCCTTTAGGGAATTGCCTGTACACTTGTATACTTCAGGGCTTTTAATAGGTCATACGTTGAGTGGTCTCTGCTTACTCCATCCATATGAAAAGGATTCAGGATGGCCAAAAATTGACATGTATTCCAAATACCTGAATAGCCGTAGGCTTTACCAGAGACCCCGAAAGGGCTCTCGGATAGAGTCCCAGGAAACCACCCAGTTCCAGAGCAGACAAGCAAAGCTACTCAAAATGATAGGAGATAGGAGAACTTTCAGGACAACGTAAGGGCCACAATGAGGAATGTGAGCATGGAGGTTATACTTATCATTCAGTCTTGAGGACAGCACCCCCTCCCTGCACTCCCTCTTATGTTAACCCCCCAGGATCAGTCGCTTCTGTCACAGAGTCAAAACTGAATGGGCCTAGTTGAATGGGCTGCAGGAAGCAAAAACAAAGCCAAACGACTCTTTCCCATACTTGTTCCCTCTGCCTGGCCGATCCTCGCAGAGGCAGTCACTGGGATGGCACCCTGCGAGCAGCCACTGGTATCCCTGTGGCCTCCCAGTGGCTTCACAACCTTCTCTGTGCACCCTGCCCCAGGTCACCTTGGCTTTTGTTACTCTAGATTGCACCATCTGTGGCAAAGAACATCCTGCCTATTTGCAGGGTTAGTTCTCGGCCCTGTGGGAATGGGCAGTCTCCTGGCCTTCACAGAGCTTACTCACTTGGCTCCTGGAAGTGAATTTGGCAGAAAGCCTTCCAGTTTTTGGCGTGTAGTTACTTCTTATCTATAGTTCCTAGTCCTGTTGTAGAATCTGCTAGTCCTTGTGTAGAATAAGCCTAATTTCAGTGAGACATTGGAGGTGGAGGGGCCAAGGCTTCTGTGCCCGTTGCTGTCTTGCCTGGAAGTCCAGTTAATTGAATTTTGTGATGCGGCCCTTTTAAATATAGAATGGATTCCTTTATTCAAGACTTACTTTCATAGTTATAAATCCTTCTTGTGTGTAGTGGGTGCACTGGCCTCCCTCTTCCCTCTCCTTTCAAGCCAAGTGGTAACTCCCCTAAAAGGGCTAAGAAATCCTTGAATTGAGACGTTACAGTCTACATGTAGATGAGAACTTTATATAGACCCTTATATGTTAATATTATTTAGAATTATAACGTGGCTCTAAAAACTCAAGTGCAATAAACAATTGCTTTCTTGTAGTTTTCTAAATCAAATACGACCCCGAGCCCCTCCTGCCTGCATATATTGAGGCTATCCTCCCCCCAACCCGCCTTCCCCCTGGGTGGAGGGGCCTGGTCCTGGGGCCCTGGTGGTTCCCATGGTTACTGATGCTCTTCCCACTGGGGAGCAATGGTTGGTGTGATGCCATCTGTCAAACGCTGCTCTTGTGATGGGCCACACAGATGTCCCTCAAGGTGTTCCTCACACCGACTGCAGGCTTAGCCACATGCTGCTGTTTTCGAGGCCACAGGGCTTAATGATCAGTCCCAGAGATAGCTGCATGTGAGTTCTCTGCCAGCCCCAGGTGGAAGGTTTCCTAAGACAGGTGGGATGGCTGGCTGTATTTTATATTCAATTCCACATTTATTGAAAGCCGCATATGGGCCAGGCGCTGTGAAAAGACTTGAGGATTTAAAGATGTAGAACAGTTTCTATTGCCAAAAATTTATAATCTCAGTGGGGTGGAAGTGGATACTTACAAACGCAATAATCTATATTGCAAATCAGAATTTGATAAGCACCCTGGGAGATGGTAGAAAGGATGTTTTAAGTGCTTCTTCTTCCAAAATGTAACTTGAATCTGTCTGCTTTGCTGTGCCTCTACTGATTCCGCCATTGCAGGAAACTACCATCCTTTCTCTCCTGGAGAATGTAGGGGCTTCCTAAGCAGTCCTGCTCCCATCACTCACCTTCCCCTGCAACAGTGCACAGAGGTCCACACAGCCATCTCAGTGATGTCTGTGATACCTTTAAAAAGCAAATCAGGACCTCTCCTACTTCTGCCTGCACACGTCAGCAGCTTCTCACTGCATTCAGAGTCAAATCCAAACTCTTGACTGTGGCCTGAAAGGCCACCTATGATCTGGCTTCCTGCTTACCTTTCTCCCTGCCACTCTCCCCCTTTCCCCTCACTCATGTTCCTCGGAACCTTCTCACTCGCCACATAGCAGGAACGTGGGGGCTCCTCAGAGGAGCTCTGTGCTGCAGGCCTCCCACCTGATATTTTCTCCCAAAGCCCTTTGGGTTTTCTTCAGAACCTTACCATATTCATGAATATGTATTTGTCCACCTGTTCAGTTATTTCTCCCCCACCTGCCTGTGGAGTCCCCAAGAATGAGAACTACCTCTGGCTTGTTTGCCTCTGGGCATTTCACAGGCCACTCAGGGGCCGCTTTGCATCTAATTCTTCAACTGAGACTGCCTGAGTCCCACAAGTGGATAGCACAGTTTTAGCAAGTGGATTAAGGCCAGAGCAGAAGTAATGGCACAGGTAGGCCGTCATCAAAGGAGACGTTCTCTGGTATATTTGCAGAAGGAACCAGACCAGTGCATCTAGAACCTAGCACGCCGTTCACTTATTGGTGGTTTTGAAATCCACCCTGGAATTTGTATGCATCTTTTAAGTTCTTGATCATTTCTTCATTTTTTAAATTAGGGCAATGTGATTAAGGACAGTAGGTAGATAGAAAAGAAAGTTTATTTCTAATCTTGGCTCACCTCCCCCACTGACCTTGAGTTTAAAAAAATAGACAGTGTTATCTTGTGTGAGTCTCCATTATCACAGAGTTCTGGGGAGGATTAAGAATGGATATTTTTTAAAACTGCTTCTGTGCTGTCTACAGGTGACTGTCATTATTTGTACTCCTAGACGTTATCCAGTGTCCTTTCTGTTACTTACCTCTTTTTCTATCAAAACAATTGAAAAAAATAATGTTGATTTAAGTGATGAATTCTGTTGATTTGAATGTTTGGAGGCAGTGTTAGCCTGGAGATGTAATTCTGCAAAGTTTTGATTTAGGGAAGTCCAGCCTGGCCCTTACTGTCTCTTTCCTGGCTCTGACCCCTTCTTTATTCCAGCCGAGATGTTTATTTTATGTATAAAACAGCTCCCGCCTGCCTACGACTGGTGATTAAAAGCTCGGGATAATGAAATCTGCCGTTGAAACTTGGCTGTTGGCTACAGTTATTATGCAACTCCTAACATTTCCTTTTGTTTCTGTCAATAATCTAAAATTCTTGGTTTTTCTTTTGGAGCTAACTCGTCAAATACACTAAAATATGTGGTGCTCATACTCTCATATTTTTTTTTTTTTACTTGCTCAGCTAAATTATTTCTTAAAGTTCAGATTATATGCATTTTGAAGAAACAAGAAACTGTAGTGGCTGTGCAGAGTCATCATTCAGCCTGTCTATGAACAGCTGAAGGAAGCTAGGAGTACAAAGCCACCTCCACAGACCTTGGATTTCTGTCTTTCAGCAACTGCTCACCATGCCCTGATTGAAATAGCAAATATCACAACAACAACAACAAAAGAAAAAACAGCAGAAGTCATGTAAGACACAGCCTATTCCAACAGTGGGGTGATTCATGGCAATGATGAGACCCCAGTGAAGTGTCTTAGACAAATGAAGTAATTTTCTCTGCCCACCTTCCCTGATTTCTTAATGCACCTGTTCAGACCAAATGAGCACGTCTTGTGTTTCATCAGCCACAGTGCCCTGAATTACTCAATTATGGGGGCAAGACTCTAAAGGTCATCTAGTCACAGGTGAGTGAGGGAGTAGATGTGCCAGCATTTCCTGGGAGCCTGTTTCATAACAGAAAACCAGAATAACCCAAAGGCCAGGAAGGAGGTGGAGGGGGAGGTACCACCATAGGAAGGGATGTATTTAAAGAGGGGGCCAAGGAAGCTAGGGTCACATTTGGCTGTGTCACTGTTTTGCCCATGGTTGGCCCTAGAGTCATGGTTAAACTAGGGGGCCTTTGGACCAGAAGGAGTAGTCAGGGAAGGCTATAGAGAAACGGGGGAATTGTATACGTGTATATTCCAAGCATGTTAGCACATAGCCGTACCCCAGAGACCCTTGATGATTTATTAAGTGCATGAGATGGGCACTTCAAAGTTATAACGACACTAACACACATGCACACACACAAATTTATAAGCCACCATTCCATGACTCACTAATATAGAAAAAAAGTGTGTGTGTTTGCTTTTATTTGTGATTTCTTCTCCCCAAACCATTTATTGATACAGAACAGAAAATAATCTGTGGGGAGGAGGGGTAGTTAGGAAAACTGTTTAGAGGAGGTGATATCTGAATAAGGTTTTAAGAAATGAATAGGCCGGGCGCAGTGGCTCACACCTGTAATCCCAGCACTGTGGGAGGCTGAGGAGGGAGAATCGCTGGAGCTCAGGAGTTCAAGACTCGCCTGAGCGAAAGTGAGACCCCAACTCATGAAAAAAATGGAAAAATCCCGCTGGGCACCATGGCGAGCGCCTGTAATCCCAGTGGCTTCCGGAGGCTGAGGCAGTGGGATTCCCACAAGCCAGGAGTCAGAGATTGCAGTGAACTACCAAACTGCTGCACTCTGCTCAGGGGCACAGGGTGGGACTCTGTCTCGACAGAAAAGAAAAAGAAATGAATAGAATTTGGCCAGGTGAGGTGGCTCACTTCTGTAATTCTAGCACCCTGGGAGGCCAAGGCAGGAGGATTGCTTGAGGTCAGGAGTTTTAGACCAGCCTGAGCAAGAGAGAGACCCCCATCTCTATTAAAAATAGAAAAATTAGCTGGGTGTTGTGGTGGGTGCCTGTAGTCTCATCTACTCGGGAGGCTGAGTCAGGAGGATCGCTTGAACCCAGGAGTTTGAAGTTGTTATAAGGTAGGCTGAGGCCATGACATGCCTGGGGCAACAGAGACAGAGTGAGACTCTATCTCAAAAAATAGAGAAAGAAATAGAATTTTCCAGGAAGACAAGGGATGGAGGAGGGTTGACAAGAGGGAATGGTATGTGTGAAGCCACGTAGGTGATAAATGACATTTACAATTCTAAGAAGCCATTTTATATGGCTAGCGCATGCTATATTTTTTTTTCCAATTGCTGCTGTATCATTATCAAAACTAATGCCATGAAACAACACGTATTTATTCTTTTGTAGTTCTAGAGACTAAAGATGTGAAATAGGCCCCGCTAGGCTTCAACTCTTGGCAGGCTGTGTTCCTTCTGGAGACTCTTGTTCCTTGCTTTTTCTAGCTCTAGAAGTTACCTGCATTCCTTGGCTTGTGGCCCTGTCCTCCATCTTCAAAGCCAGCTGTATGGCATCTTTATATTTCTCTCTACCTCTGACCTCCTCTTCTACATTTAAAGGACTCTTGTGATTACATTGGGCCCACATGGATAAGCCAGGATCCTTTCTTTATATTAAGGTCAACTGATTAGCAGCCTGACTCCTATCTAAAATTCTAATTCCCCCATGCCATGTAATAGAACATAGTCACAGGTTCTGTTACAGAACAGGTGCCAGGGATTAGGATATGGACATCTTCAGGGGTCCTTTATCCTGCCAACAGCACATGCAATGCAAGAAGTTGAGGGTGATGGTGACGAGAAAGGTTGATGTGACCCATCATCCACCCAAGGGGAGGCTATCATCAGATATATTTTAAAAACTGGAAGAGTCGAGATATTTTTAAAAATGGAAGAGTGGAGATTCTCCTAAGGTATAATGAGTATGTTTCCATTACCTATTTATAGCAAAGCGTCTTAAACCTTAGTGCCTTAAAACAATAATGATTTGTTATTTCTCATGATTCTGTGGCTTGGCTGTGTGATTCCCTTGCTAGTCACCCAGGCTCATTCATAAATCTACATTCAAGTGAAGAGTTGGAAGGTCTAGAAAGTCCAAAAGTGGCTTCAGGTTCAGTGATACATAAATGGGGCTGCCTCCGTTATTTTCAATGTGAATTCTCATCCTCTGCTGGGCTAGATCAGCAGCCTCAGGGCAGAATTCCAACAGCATGAAAGTGGAATTGCAGGGCCTCTGGAAGCCTAGACTCTGGAACCTGAATAAGAAGCATCACCTCTATCATATTCCCTTGGGCCAAGCAGTCACAAGCCTATCATAAGTTCAAGAGGAAGAGGAATAGATTCCACCTCCTGATGGGAGCTGCTGCAGTGGTGTCATTTCATCTAGCACATGCTATAAAGATAAGAGCTTGGTTCTGAGAATGGAATTACGAAATTTAAGATATCAGAGATAAAATGTGTCTAGATGACAACAATATCCAGCACGTATCCAACAAGAGGAATGGCTTAAGTAGAGTGTGGTGGTGAAGAGCACTGGCTTTGAAGACAAGGAGGAATTCTAAGGCCAGGATGTGGGATGCATCATCCTGTGGACACAACAAGAACCCTGAGTTGGCAGGATATTTGGAAGAGTGGCCTGAAGTCCACAAAATGACAGTGAAGATAGCGGGGCAGGTAAGGGATAACCAGACCAGAGGTGATTCTGCAGAGCATGAAGGTCATTCCCAGTCAGCCTTGTGAATGGATGGTAGGCACCCAGAGCCACCTCACCACGCCCTTCCTTTCCCAGCCCCTGCATCATCTTGTGCAGTTTCTGGTTTTCAAATAAACCGACCACTTCTGACTTCCAGGGGGTATGCACGTACATTCTTCAGTTAACACTTTAACTATTGGCACCCATGTCCTGAAAAGTCCATGAGAGCTTCGCTTAAAGTTCAAGTCCATTGTGAATAAGGAGATGACAGAGTCGCCATAGTAGAAGGTTCCCAGCTTCTGTTCTCTCAGGCTTTTCTTTTTTCTACCTTCTTTGTCTCCATAGGCGTGTGTCTCAGGGGGGAAAAAGGTGTTCACATAGATCAGTAGCATTTATGGTGACAATATTTATTAACAGCATTCAATGGATAATATTTATTATCCTCATTCTAGGTAAATAAAAATCAGAAACCAGATAGTCATTATCCAGATGGTCCTAAGAGCTCACTCAACCATAAGAGTGCTAGATATGAATAAATTAGAGCCTGTAACAAGTGGAAAGGGATAAAATTGCATATTTTTATAATTACTACCATAATTTAATGTTTATTTGTTTATGTGTAACAAATGAACAACTGATTTACAACAGTACAAGTGCAGCATGAGTTTACATCTTTGGCTCCAATTTCACATCCTTAAAATGCCTTTTAGAGTACCACAAAAGAATTTTTCTACCCCCAGTAGAAGATTTTTAGTATTTGGAAATTGAGCAAATGTTTCCTGGAAGTTTCCTATCTGCAGCAAGTGCTCTGGGCTATGAATATTTAATTCTGCCCAGTCTTTTATTTTCCCTTACTTATTATCCCCTTTGCACAGGTTCAGCACCTTGACAGACACTCTGGTCTTCTGCAGATTGCCAGGGATTAGATGACCCAGAGATGTTATTCTCACTTTTGACACAGAAATTCTTTTTTCGGACTCTGCATGAAATGTGTCTAAAAATAGGTGAAGTAATGATAGTTTTTGTAATCATAGCCTTGATATAACTAGGAAGGCTTCTGTTCCTCTCAGAGTGCTCTTCCTAAAAGCTACACAGCTATTCCATTAATGCTGCCCCGTGCTTCAAATTATTTAGAGGATTCTTCACTTAGGGGGTGGGGCTGTTATCAGAGCAGGTGTGCAACCCTATTAAAAAAAAAAAAAACAGTTCTGTATATTTTTAACGTCTTGTCAATTTTGACTAAGTCCAGAAAATTCCCTCAAATTGTAAGGATTGGCTCTCTATGATGTTTATCAAAAAAATAAAATTCACTCTCCAAAGAGTAAGGTTTTAGATCACTTAAGATAGTCAAAATAATGTACCTTGGGTTCTAAAGTTGTGAGGCTGCAAATGGGGCCTGTTTTTCTGATTGGGGCTATGCTATGCTACTGTCCCCACACATTTGTCAAAGAGTGTTAAGAAGTGTTACCATTTGTATCTGGAAGCTAGAAATACCACATTAAAAATATTTTATCCCACCTTTCCAACTCTATTTTAGTTAACTCTGACCTCTTCCCCACCACTTTCTCAACACTTTTTTTTTTAACTTCTTTGCTTAAGATCAGCTCTGCGCCATCTGTATTTCTGTTCTTCAGTTTTCAATGAGTTATCCTTGGTTAGCTCTTCTAAATTTTATCCTTTTTAAAGGCCTTTGTCACTGTTAAGTTTACGAGTTTGCATCTGATCCTGGCCTCCCACCTGGCTCAGTGTCGTCCAGAGGCATCCATCTTCAGCACTATGATTCTGATGTCTGCAACCATCAGTGTGTCTCAGGAACTGTACCAGGGACTTAAAACATTAATTCACTTAATCCTCAAAACAGACTTAGGAGTTGAGTATTATTATAATTCCCACTTTACAGATGAAGACACTAAGCCAGTGCAAACAACTTGGCCAAATTCATAGGAGTAGAAAGTGGGGGAGCTAGGATTCAGACTCCCATCCATCTAAGGGAAGAGTTTCTCAACCTCAGCACTGTAACAAGTGGAGCCAGACATTTATTTGTAGTGTGTGCATGTGTGGGATGTGTCTGTCCTGTGCATTGCAGTAGTTTAACACCAGCACCTCTTGCCTTCTACCCACCTGAAGCCAGGGAAGTCCCTTCCCTACTATGTGACAACCAAAAATGTCTCCAGACATTGCCAAATGTTCTTTAGGTTATGTTTGTAAGAACCACTGATCTAAAACCAAATTCATGCTTTTGCCACATTATAATTTTTTTTTTTTAAGAGACAGTGTCTATCTCCCAGGCTGGAGTGGTTCAACAGTAACTCACTGCAACCTTGAATTCCTGGCCTCAAGCTATGCTCCCCTCTTGGCCTCCCAACCTGCTGGATTATAGGCATGAACCACCATGCCCAACCACATTATGCTATTAAACAGAGAACTAATAAAAACCATAGCATTTGAAAGCTAAATTTTAGAAATCAGTTTTAGAATCACCACACCTGATAGTCAGAATTGGAGATTTTTTGATGATTGTCTTTCCCTGCCCAAGATGTTTGCAATCAGCATTTGCCAGGTGGAGAACAGGTATCTGTCTATTTTCATCCTCTCCACGGTGCAGGGACTACAGATCAAATCCTACCCTAACCACACCTCTGTTCCTTGAATCACTACACTCCATTCCTGCCAAATCGTTCTCCAGCCTTGGGTTTAACACCTCCGGTGACGGCGTGACAGTCGGCAATTCCACACTCTTCACTTTCTGAGACAAGTTCACGTTCAGATAGCCCTAGCTGTGAACAAGTATTCTCTTTAATATTCCTCCTTACATTTCTCTGGCTCTGCCCTTAATCTCATGTTATCTAAGTTATCATTTTTCTCCAATCAGTTGAATTCAACAAACACCTATTGAGTCCCAATAGTGTAGTGTTAGGCTCTATCTGAACAATTTCTTTATGGTGCCCCTTAAAATCATTATCAGCTCTTTAAAAATGGCCATCTAATTTTCTTGGTTTAAAAACAGACTTCCATCACTTCTTGGCCTTCTGGATAAGATCAAGTGTAGTGTCTGTTCTTGTTAGTTTAACAATAGGCTTCCTCAGAGGGGTAATTACAATTAATTAAAATTGTAAAATCATACATGGTTGGTCTCCTGTCCAGTTGCTGCCGGTAAGCAGTGTGCTCCCCAGTTTGTGGAGGGCCCCATCCTTGGGGAGGATGACTGTGGACAGCTCTTTCTCTTCCTCTGGACCCCTCATCTTTAAACCTTCTTGGATGGTTGCAGGAAAATTCCAAAGTAGCTCCCTTTCCTGATAAAATCACTCTTTACCATATGCTCCAGATTTCTTGATGAAAATACAGATGGGAAGAAAAAAAAAACTTTTTTAAAATCTTGCTTTATCTGGGACCCTCGTGAGAACATCTTTTTTATGAATCTGATTAATATAAAAAGGGAATAAATATAAGTTAACTTGATTAAATCAAGACCCATACAGTTTATTCTCCTTTGAAGAGAAATAGTCTTTCAGCACTTTGGAGTCTCCTCTAAGTCACCAGAATCATTTTGAGCCTGTAGAGAATTACTTTTCAACAGTCATCAGGTTAATTGGGAGAAAGGCAGCTTATGCACGATGTCAAGGTGAGCCCTACAGGTGACAGGTCTTCCTGGTGGGCCAACACGAGTAGCCAGTGGGCTATGAATGTGTGCCAGCTGTTCTGACAGCACCTGGATGGGGCTCCAGCAGGCAGGTTCTGTTTAGAGAAAACCAAGGAGAAAATAACATGTTAACTGGAATAAACCACTTGGGGTCAAAATAACAGTCTGATGTTTTTGTACTCGTGTGAGATATAAAAAGAAAACTTCAGTTTCCATTTAGGCTTTGGATGAACTTCAAACTTCTTTCCTGTGCTTGGGCACCTCCAAAGAAGTGTCTGGACAGAGGCAAAGCTGCCTGAACACCCCCCCCCCCAATCTTTGCTTGTTCTGCAAGGCCTCGCAGTCTTTTTCTAGTGTGATGTCTTCACTGTGGTCTCCACTCTCTTCTTCCAGAGTTTTATAAATGGAAACTGACATGGACTACGAAAGACCCAACGTTGAAACCATCAAGTGTGTGGTCGTGGGTGACAACGCCGTGGGGAAGACACGCTTGATCTGTGCCAGAGCATGTAACACCACACTGACGCGGTACCAGCTGCTGGCCACGCACGTCCCCACCGTGTGGGCGATTGACCAGTACCGTGTCTGCCAGGAGGTGAGATGTACAGCATGTCTTCAGAATTCTTGAGGCATATCGTTCCTCTTTGCCAGTCTGATGCTTAAAAAAGGAGGAGGGTGGGTAAATTGCACATTTCAAAGCAAACCTAAGCTTTTTAGTGCCACAAGCGAAAACAAAGGCATACCTCGAAGTGTGACTCTTGTATCTTGAATGGGGGTTTGAGTCATGTGATTCTAGGAAGAGAATTAGGACTTAAGTCCCACGAGATGGAATAAGTAAGAGAATTAAATGTAAATGAGTTGAGGGCATTAAAGGGTGTTGGCTTAGACACACTGTCCTGGGAGCCTCTGATTGTCACGACTGCTCACTCTCTCCCACAGGTATTGGAACGTTCCCGGGATGTTGTGGATGAAGTGAGTGTTTCTCTCAGGCTTTGGGACACTTTCGGGGATCATCACAAAGACAGACGTTTTGCATATGGCAGGTAAAGCAAGACCAGTGTGCACCGTTGAGCTTTGAGCATAATTTCCTTTTCAAAACCAGCAACTGGTTCCTAAATGAAAACAAAAACCTGGCCTCACGTGGCCTTGAAATGTGGTCGGTTCTGCACTGTATCTAAGAAAAGAAAAAAGAAAGTAAAGAACGGTATGGTTTCCTGTTGTCAAAAATAAGCAGGGTCTGCCTTACCACTGAGAAAGAAGCCTGTTTAAAACAACCGGAGCTAGTTAAGCTGGAAAGTTTGCTAGAGGAGGATTTTGTTATGCCCTCCAGCCTTGGGCTGCTTTGACTGCTGGTTTTCTAGACGATACTTCACTTGCCTTCTGTGGGAATGCTTTAAGTTGTTTCAGCACTTGGCCACCTACTTCTGAAGGTCTTTTTGGTCCCTTCGTGACCATGTTAGCAGAGTCCAATGTTATTTGCTTTGTACTTTGTGTTATCTAAAAAGTCTGTTATTTTTGTTTGAAGGTCATTTTTTGAAAGAAAGAAAAATATTTCTTAAGTCCTTCACAAGGGATGTTTTCAAAATGAAATGAAGCACTTACATTTATTTTTATTTAAAGAAAAAATAAGGAGGAAAACATCCAGTAATGGAAAGATTCACAGAAAAGGACGATGATATGGGGAAGCATGGGCAATGTGCCTTAAAACATCTAGCAACTTCTCCTTCTCACTAGAACTTAAGGTCTCTCCAGTGAAGAGAGCTATTAAAACCCGGAAAAGGAGAGATTCTTTCTCTTACTGCTTAATTGTTAAGTCAGCACATTTTGTTTTAAGCTTAGAATTTAAGTGTGACAGCTTAGTAGCAGTGCCAACAGCATGGTACCCTGACAGGATTGGATGAGTTACATACTTGGTATTGAGATAAGCGTTTCCGAAAGTTCCTCTTTCTTCAAGCTCTGAACATTTATCGGCAGTTAGGGAAGTGATCTGAAATACTAAGGAAACTGCTGAAAGGGTTTGCCCTGTTCCTGAGAAGTGGCGCACACTGAAAAAAATCTGCCATTTAGACTCATTTTTTTTTTCCCAAAGGGAACTCAGGAAAAGGTTTAAGGAAGCAAAACAAGATTTTAATGTCCCCTTGGTAACAAGGCCTTTTGAACTTAATATCCAGCCCCATAGATACTTTTCTCTCCTCCTGGGGTTTCCTTTATTTTTCCATAATGTTCTTGATTGTTTTCTTAGTTTCCATTTTGGTTTTCTCTTTGGTCCAACTGTTTATACTATTTACAAAAATAATAATAAGTGAACCTGCTGGTAAATAGCACCTGAACCTGGTGCAGTCAGGGCTGTCGTATCCGTGGTCTGAAGGAAGCGTGATTTTAAAATGGTGACTTTATGCAATGGAAGGATAGATGCAGTCGATTCCAAAGGGGTTTTGGCATCCCCACTTCTACAAAGGCTAACATTTTTGGGGCCTGACGTCCAGCTCACTGAGGTACTTGGGTTTAGACTCGTAGGCTATTTCACCAGCTCCGTGGTTTGTTGCTACTTGAAATGCATGCATTTGACACAGGGAATTTTAATAGTGTATGATGTGAGATTCCTGCTTAGCATCTATTTGATGGTATGGTGGCCTTCATAGATCTACTCTGGGCCTTGTGCAGCCCCCTAACATAACTGGAGTCATCGTACAGCACATCACGCCTACATTTGTTCCCTCCCAACAAAAATAAGCTGCTCTTTCCTGTGACTCCATCAGTTCAAAGTGCATTGTTCATGCTCTGCTGTCTGTGGTGTTTGGTTCTGCCACTGTGACCGGTTCCCCTTTTGATGGAAACAGGAAGTGCTCCCCAAGCCTATTTTGATCCTCCAAGTGGCGCGGAGGGGCTTCAGCAAACACTCCTGCATCCTCGGCCTCATTCTCCCCGCAGCCTCACTTTGCGTACAGGTTTGTACCTTGGATTTCCTTGGCTGTTTCCAGTGCCCCACAGCCTCCAGGGGTCCTGCCACAGCCCCCACCGCCTGTAAGGAACAAAAGCCAGAGCTACTGTCTCTCGGACCCCAGCATCTTTCTGTAATACAAGATAGACTCCAAATCATATCACACCGATGCCACAGCAAAAAGTTACACATTGGGAGAAACTCTGCAGGCAGTAGTTCCTTTATTCAGTGTAGGGCCCTGACCAGTGCATTTCATTACTCTGAAAACTGTTTAATTTCTTCTGTTTTTAGCCTTTTTTTTTTTTTTACCATCTATGAAGGGTAAAAGTTATAGTTTCTGACAATCAGTTGGGTTTGCAAACCTGTTTTTTGATTGATGTTTTTACTATACTTGGTATGAATTATAAGTCAGTGGGATGTTCACAGACATAAACTTTAAGGCATGTGGAATATATTCCCTATCCTTGGAAATATATTTGAAACCTTTGTCAAATAATTAACTTGATTCTTGTGGTGACAGTGAGAGAAACCAGATTTGTATTGAGATTCAGCTTGCCTTTGGTTTCCTTTGCTTCTTAGCAAAAAGGTGGTTAATAAGTTGCCCCCTCAGACATTCTTTGGCACAGACAAACTCTGCTTTGCAGGGTAGATTCCATGGGTCACAAGAGTGTCAGTGGAAGGCAGTTTGCCAACTTGAATTTGCAATTTTTCTGGTGTGGTATAACTATAACCAGAAAGCCATTGCGTCCTTACCACTTAAAGGAATTATTCAACCCGGGTTTTTTTTTTTTTTCAGCTAACAAGAATGATTGCTCCAATTTATCATAACCTAGTGTGTGCCAGTCAAAGTAATAAACGCTTTGCCAGTATTAGTTAACCCTTTGAGGAACCCTAGGAGGCAGAGATTATCTTCACGCACAATTGAGTGGAGTTGGATTCTTTTGCTACCGTAACTTGTCCAACAGTGAAATTCAAGGTCAGATTCAAACCCAGCTCTGCCCTTCTCCTCACTCCCACTCTTTCCTCTGTGCCAAGCTAGGGTGCAATTGAAACCTACCCCACCATGGTGGGCTGGGCTTCTATTTACTCTTCCCTATCTGCTCTAAGTCCAAAGACTTAGAACCAAAAGGGATCTCAAAGGTCATCTGGTTGACCCCTCTTCTTCTGGAAGGGAAATCATCTATCCACCTAAGAAAAAGCATCCATCAGAACCCTAATATTCCACGGAGATGAAGGGAGCAGAGTAGCATCAGCATGGTAACCCTGCACACATTTGAAGCCCGTCAGACCCTTTCTTCCCTGGAGTGAATGACACCGACTCTCTCGTGGCCTTTCTTCCCAGCACCTACTTTCCATCCACTTTTGGATGAACTTTTGAAGCTCTTTTCTGGATCTTTTAAAATGTCAGGAACAAAGCCATACATAGCAACAGTGACTGTGATCAGCTGCTCTTTTTTGGCAAAGGAAAGAGCCTCTTCTTAAAGGGATATTGCTGAACTCAAGAGTTGTCCTTTGGAACTCTCGTTAGAAGGAAATGTTCACACTTAGAAACCTGGCCTTGAATATGTAGACAAATAGGATGGCTGTGCCTTCAGCAGGACATGTCTGGGACCCTCAGTCCCTCTCCTGTAGTCACACACAAGTAAATATTATAGATTTTATTGTTTTCTTTTCTTGAAAACCTCCTTCATTGATCTGTGTGAGGGTCAGATGACCTTCAGACACTTGATAAAACCAAGGGTAGTGAAGGTGGTGATAGAAGCACTACAGTTTAATCAGAGAGCCCCTTGAGCCAGGCCCATGCTAGGGGCAGGACCTGGCCTGTCCTGCTTCTGCTAGTGCTGAGTCTGCAAAGTCAGCTCCTTTCACGGTTGGGGAGACAGGCACGGAAAGGGGCCACGGTCAGATAGTTGGGGAAGAGTGAAGCTGAACTTGCCTCTCCGGTCTGTCTGGCCCCAAAGCCCATGTCTTCCAACTCCACCACGCTGTTGTGGCTGGTGTTGATGATGGATGACAGACGCACTTCTTATTTCCTCCTGGGACAGTCTAAATCCCACACAGTCTCATAGGGACCCTGAAGACCATCTCTCACCAGCTCCACTATTCCCAGGCGCTTCTTAAATTCTTTAATCTGCAGCAAATAATTCTTTACATGAGTCCCTACATAGCTAAACATGAGTCCTTTTATGTTCAGGAAAAAATGACACATCCAAGCAAACTTTTTGAGAGTGAATAAGGATCCTGAGTAATTTCTCTGGTGTGTTCCTCCCTAAAAAATATTTATCTAAAACATTCAGAATTCCTGTATTTGCCCTTATCCCTAAGAGTTCCAGGCATCATTTCAGTCCAATTGGAATATACTTATTATATAGTTTATTATTGTGAACTTGATCTTTCTCAAATTCTGTTACTTCCCATGAGAAGTATAGTACGTGTTTTAGATGACAACATTAATCAGAGCTATGGTTTCTGGGTGTCTGTGTAGGTGAGTCTAGTTTCACACTGAAGTCTCATGTGATCACGTACAGCACGGACAGTTGAGGCCCGTTAGAAAATTCAGGGCTAGAGGGACTGGGGCTTGTGCCTTGGCCTAGGATTAGCTCTGCTTGTGGTTTATGGCAAGGGAACAAAGTAAGGAACAATGAATGTATCTAGTGTTTTCAGTTAGCTGTCATTGTCCATAGCATGTTCTAAAGGGCGGGCCAGGAATAACATCCTGGTGATGATTCCACGATGGCAAACAGCCTGCAGGGCAGCAAAAAATGTCAAGTGGTGCGGTGATGGTTATGTTAGTTAGTCTGATTTAAGCATTCCACATTGTATATCAGATCATCACAGTGTACCCCATAAATGTATACAGTTAGGATTTAATAAAAATTAAGTTTAAAAAATGTCAAGTGGTGCAGTGATGGTTATGTTAGTTAGTCTGATTTAAGCATTCCACATTGTATATCAAATCATCACAGTATGCCCCATAAATGTATACAGTTAGGATTTAATAAAAATTAAGTAAAAAAAAAATACCAAGAGTATATTATAAATGTCTGACTACAAAGAATAAGTAAGTGAGGTGGTGGCTATGGTAATCAGTTTGACTTAAGCATTCCACATTGTGTATCAAATCATCACAGTGTGCCCCATAAATGTATACAGTTAGGATTTAATAAAAATTAAGTTTAAAAAATGTCAAGTGGAGTGGACCAGGGGACTTGGTAAGTCACCCACCTTGGGTGTATTTGAACAATAATAATTTTTCAAAGACGGGAGCCCTATTACCGGTTTCAGTCCTTCTCCCTCAGACTCAGTATAGCATTGTTACTGATTCTGTATTTCTTTTTTTATTATTATTAAATAATAGCTGTGTACATTAATGCAATCATGGGGTACAGTGTGGTGTTTTCACATACAATTTGAAATATTTTCATCAAACTGGTTAACCTAGCCTTTATGTCATTTTCTTAGTTATACTGATTCTGACTTCATCTAAAATTTTGATATTTTGTCTGTCGTGGATATTTTTGCCTTAATTTTCATTTTTTAAAATATATTATTCATCTTGATCACCAAGGGTTTGGGTTTTTATTGTTTTTTTGATGCCGCCTTACATTTTGTACTTGAGGCAAGTGCTTTGTGTTCTTCACCCAAATCCTAGTCCTGACTTTAGACTTTATAAATGGACAGCAGAGTAGTGAAGGGAAGGAAGTGAGTAGCGTGGGACTCTGTGGAAAAGTCATTCAAACCACACTTTTAAACGTGTGCTACCTAAAGATCCAGGAAAATTGTTACAGCCTCTGTCCTAAGGACATCCGGGCCTGTGTGCTGCTGTAACAAAAAGAACTAAAAATGGCTCGGGTTATAGAAAAATGTAGAAAGACATAAGAAAAGCAGTGATTTGAACAAAGGGACAGGAATAGTTGTTCCTTCACAGGTTAGATTAAAATTGTTAGCTTTCATTCTGGACATAGCAGTTATTCTGAGGTAAGAGTTCCGGGGAGAGGCGGCTCAGCCAATTTTAGCCAGGACCTGGACGGTTATGGAGCAGGTGGTGTTTAGGCCACACTTCAAAAAATACTGTCCTGGAATTACCATGATGCTCTTTACCAAACCTCATACAAAAGGAAAGAATCCTTGACCATTAGAGAGGCAGCTTCTGACTAAGGGACACCAGGCAAAAAGGAACACATACCGTGTGATTCCATACCTGCAAAATCCTAGAAAATGCAGTCCAGCGTTCATGACAGAAAATAGATCACTGGTTGCCTAGAGAAGAGGATGGCGGGGGCGGGGGGAGGGATGAAAAAGGGGACACAGGAAATTTGGTGCGTGATGGAAATTTTTGTCATCTTGGTTGTGATGATGGTTTCAGGAGGATTATGTATGTCAAAACTCCTCAGAATAAAGACAATTACATGCAATTTGGATGTCCCTCAATTATATCTTAATAGAATGTTTTAAGTAGAGAGGTATCTTTTGGTTCAAAGTGGTCCATGATATGTGAGGAAAAGCTTGTGTGTTAGACTATATGTGTTTTACTTATTTATGGGACTTTAAGTTAGTTCTCATTGGAAACATACATCATTTATGTGCACTTAGAAAGAAAATGGAACCAGAGCCTTACTAGCTTAATATGAGAAGTGAGATACTTACAGAATTTCAAAGAGAATGATGGGACGCTGTCACACTGTGACCCCAAATCACCCTGTCTCCCTTCTCTGAGAGAGAGAACCCTCAGCTCAGTGGATCCTAGTCTGACCATGGGGCCCATTTCTTTGGCTGTGGTTATGTTTGGATCTTTTTCTAAGAGAGATGTTTCACCATGTGCTTAGTGATGGCCAAATGGAAGACACCACGTGGTGGGAAAGTTGTCCATGACTCCTTCAAATAGTAGCAGTTTCCTTTTAAGCAGTTGATTTGTTCTGGAACTAGAGAGCATGGTGGTGCCCTCTGGGGTGTGCATGTGACCCCAGATTTTGTGTTCAGTCACCTGTCTGGGCGTTGGATGCAGAGTGGAGTGATGGGTGAGTCCTCTCACTCAGGTTGGCAGCTGCACCCTGGATGTGAGACTCACTGTGGTCAGCTTCTCTGCATTGAGTCCCACCCAGCCTGCCTTCCAACTTCGTCTTACTCCAAATATAACAAAACATTTATAGTGCTGTGTCCTGTGTAGCCTCTGGGCCCACAAACATGCATTACGTCCACCTAGAAATTAAGCTCCACCCAACCTGTTTTTAAACTAGCTAATCACTAGTCCTATTCTAAAAATTTGAACAAGTGCCACATACTCTCAGAAGTCCTCTGTACATTCTTCCTACCCTCCCTGTTGCCACTGGAATCCAAGTGAAGTGTCTCTCCTTTCTTTTCCATAGAATACCTTTGCACATCTCTACTGTAGCAATGACTGCATTGTGTGAAAGCCATCTCCTTAATTTTCTCCCGTTCCCCCTATCTCATTAATCCCAGTATCTTTAGGATAGAGACCATGTTTCTCTAGTCTGTATCCTGAGGGCCCGGGCCTGGTACACAATAGAAGCGAGGCAAATGTTGAATGAGTGAATGCATCTATCTCTCATACATACCAGAATTTTCTAAGGTACTGGCAGGAAATAGTCCTATAACAAACTCCAGATTACTTTACTAGGTTGAATTTTATCCATGCACTTTATAGTAAGAATAACTAATGGTGTACCAACCTGAAAATGATGAAGATGGAAAACACTGTGGGGTCTCCTTACCAAATTAATTAGCAAATAGAACGATGAGCTGTGAAGCCAGGAGAAAAGGCAGAGGGTCCACTCAGCCTGCCTTGTTTTCCCCCACTTTCTGGGTTTCCAATTTTTTTTTTTTTTGGTAGTGCCTTGTTTGAATGAGTATTCTTAAACAGAGAATTGCTTATATTCATAATAATGCTTTTCCAATTATAAGTTGTTTCTCCTCTGGGTATCATTTCCAAGACCTTTAAAAGAATGCCTTTTAAGAACAATATGTATATATCTTTTTAAACCATTTGCCTGAAGATGAGAGCATTAAGTAGAATGATTAAAAGTAGACCGTTACAGTCATGTGATCATCCAAAATTAAAAAATCCATTAAAGTATTAGACCAAACACATACAGATAACTCAAACAATTAAATCTGTGGTGGCCGTGTAAGGATTCTGTACTAAAGTACTCAAGTATAGGATTGCTGTGGAGCTGAACAATTTAGCTCACAGAAAATGTCTCTGTACCATGCTCTGGGCCACCCTCACTCTCCTGTGTCACACTGGACTTCTCTCCCTGCTGTGAACTGTTACATGTTGTATTGTAACCAGAAGAAAAAAGAAAAAATCAGAAGAGCAGGGCTCCCTATGCCTGACCCAGCCTTGTCCCTAAGTTGAAATTGTCCTTGGAAAGCAACAGGGCTTGATTGGCGCCTGAGGCTCACCCATGTGCCAGGACCAGGAAGCATTTTGGCTGCTGCCCAAACAGAGGTCACATGAGTGGGTCCTCTGTGGTTCATCTCAAAAAAGCACTGATGGGCCGAAAAGAGGCCACAGGCGTGTGAATGCTGATGCCTCCATGATGGGCAAACCACAGAGGAGCAGGTGCATTGTTCAGCACGTCAAGACCTCGTGCTCTGCCTGTGCTTTGTATTTGTTCTTGTTTTACTATTACTGCTTAATAACAGCAAACTTGACAAGTGAGGTCAAACATAGCCCAGTCTGGAGACTTTTCATCATGGAAGGGAAAGCATCAGTCTGTGATGTTTCTGTTCTGGAACTTTAGGATGGAGAAATATATTTCAGCCCGAACAGTTTTCCCTTTTAAATTAGGTGCTCAAAGGAGAGTTGAGTAATTCCACAGCGTCTTCAGCAGATCGCCCTATTATTTATCTTTCAGCAATTCCATTATCAATAAAGGATGGAGCCAGGAAGCCAAAAGAAAAAGATCTCTTGATGAAAATGTCCTGCCACTCTCATTAGCTTCAATGTCCACGATACATCCTTGGTCGTTTTGAACCCATAATGACATTTGTCTGACTATAATTGGTACTTTACAGTTTATAGAAAAGCTTTCACAGATCTTTTTCTCAGTGAATCTTAGCAACAGTCCTACCAGTAACTTTGAACATTGGCCATGATTAGATTTCCAGAATTATCCCAGCACTTTATTCTCCCCTAAAATGCCTCTGCCCCCAGCCTAGGAAGCGTAGTCTAAATTGCAGAAAGATAAAGCACATTAGCAAGCTCTCTTTTAAATCAGTCACCTTGGCTATCACTTTAGTGATTTAGTGATTCGTCTATAAAATTGAGGGCTTCCTTAAGCCTTAATAGTTCTGTTATAACTTACCTAGAATTAACCATGAAAGTAACCTGTTCATTTCTTTGCATTTCCTTTGATTCTGGAGATAATCTAATGCATGGAAGAAATCCTTAACCCATTCTTATTATGGTATTTTAAGAAGACTAAATGAATTTTTAGATAACACTCAAAGATTAAAAAATAAAATAAACTAGTTTACCTCTGCTATAGACCAGGGATATTATATGACTATCTTTCAGCAATCATAGTCTGGAAAAAAAAAAACCGTAATGCTTCCTACTCCATTTTCATTATTAACACTCCAACTGCTCCCCTACCTTATTTTAAACCTAAATTCACTTGAAGTCTGCAGACAGATTTGTATCTGCAGCTTTTACCTTCCAATATTTGTAAGGCCTTTTTGTTTTAAAAACATCAATGGAGGGCCTCTTCTGTTACAAATTCTGGGTTGTTGATAATGGGAGAGAAATTAATAGAGCAAAACAAAATTCCTGCAAATGACCTCATAGGACCGTGGGGAAGACAGCAGGATGCATAATGACGGCTCAGTGTTCACAGTGCTGAAGTGAAGGTGTCAGCTCCAGGAACAGGGGAGAAAGAATGACAGGCCACAATCTCTAGATCATTCTCGACTCTGCTGGATCATGTCCCACACTCAGTCCTACAGCAAAACCTGTGGGCTCCACCCTCATCATGTGTGTAGAGAATGTGGCCCCTTACCACTAGCACCATACCCCTCCCAGGCCAAGGAAAGTCATGGTCAAGTTCCCTAGGATTACTACCTACCTCTTCCTGGTCCCTGTCTGCCTTTCTTTCACTATCCACTGACCCTCGCCCCAGTTTAGTCAGTTCTCATGTAGCTATGGAGAGATCCTGTTAAAATATAAGTTATATCACTGCATTCTGCTCAAAGACTTCTGTGTCATCTGTCTTTCCCCTCACCACTCTGCTCCAGCCACACGCCTCTTCAGGGAGGCGTCCCGGGCAAGCTCTCGCCTCTGCCTCCCAGCCTTTGCACTAGCTGTTCTCGCCTATGTAGTATTCCTCCCCCAGATACGGGCAAATTGTCTCCCATCCTTCCCCGAAGACTTCACTAAATGTCACTTTCCCAGTGAAACCCTCCCTGGCTGCCTCATTTCCCACATCAACTTCTGTTCCCCAATATTTCCATTCCCCTCTGCCTGCTTTATTTTCTGCTTAGCACCCACCACTCCCTGGCACCCACCAGTTTCCATGCTTGCCTCCTAATTGTCTCTGTCCTCCAGCAGGATGTAAACACGGCCAGGACAGTGGTTTGTGTCTTTCACTGATTGCTCTCTCCCCAATGTCTAGAAGAGTGCCCAGTATACAGTAGGCTGTCAGTTACTATTTCTGGAATAAATGATCAGGTGATTGCTATTAATATTAGATAAGTGACTCGACAAGTCCCGGTATGTTTACCAATTCAAAGAGGATTGCCACATATCTTAAAGCCCCTTACTCCTTGGGATCCAATATTCTGGCTGCTTTATATAGTTAGGTCTCAGAAGAGTCGGGGAGTGTCCTCCCTGAGAGCCCCCTCCCCATCTGGTCTGGTATCCTAGCTCACACTGAGGTTTCCTTATAGCTACAGCTAGTGCTGCCCTCAGGGAAAACATGCACAGTCTAGGAAGGAAGTTCCTTTTAATTTAGCTTTAAGAAACACCAGAAAGGAGTGAGAACTTGCAGTGGAGCTGGCAGGGAGTATATCACCAGCATTTCACCGCCTCCGATGAAGCAAGCCTCCTTTCTGTGGATGCTTCCTGTGTTCACTGACCAGGAATTCAGTGGAGATTATTTAAAATTTGTTGAAATAAGTTGGTGTGGTTCATTCAGTTTCACATGCATTCAGCTTCTGATGATCGTGTGAGATGGGAAGAAAAACTAAAGGGACTGTAATTTACAAAGTATAGAAAATGGAACATGGAGTGAAGTAGAGCCTGATTCTGTTGGATGGTAGATAACCCCAACCTTCCGTGCGCCCGTGATGTTGATACTGCGATGGTAGAACCGACTGCTCTGAAGATTCCAGCTGTATCTGTCTAGGGTTTGGTGGCCGTGGTGGGATGTGGAGACAGCTTTCCTGCACCTCAGAGCATGCGTTGCTTTGACTCCATTTTTGGAGGGTGGCGGAAGGCTGGTTTAAAATGTTGCTTCCTACTAAACATACAGTTACGGGCTTGGAAGAAAGTTGCGCATGCTAATCACTCCCCACTCTGGATATATTTCAGGATGTTTTGACAGTTTTTCCCCGCCTCGTGCTATTGGTAAAGTATTGACTTGATTTCTCTGCTCACATCCAGGGCGCTGCATGGTCCTGCCCTGCTGTCCCAGACCCCCCGCCAGGCTCTTCCACAGGCCTCTCCATCCTCCCACATGGCCTTTCATCTCCGGGTGGTTATGTGCGCCATCACTGACAACTCCCTCTGCATCTCATACACACTGGGCTGCTCCCCTACTAAACTTTTCCAAAGCCACCTGTTACACATTCCTTTTCTCTGCCATGCTCCCAGCTGTTTGTGCTGTTTTGATCTGTCTGTTTGCGTAGCACTGTCAGACTCTATGCATGAATGGTGTGTTGTCAATATGAACGGTTTTGAAAATGTTCCTGTAAAGAGCCTACCTCGTCGGTGATCAGTGGGGAAAGGGAAGCTTTGGGTCAGCCTCAAAAGCGGAGGTCAGGGACTCCTGCTTGAACCTTTGCAGGAGGGGGACTCATGCACACTGACGAAGAAAAGAACCCTATTAAAATGTGATCACGATCCCTTCTAAGATGAAGAATGCAGGAATATCTTCTTAAAAAATAAATAAGGTACAGTCAGTGATGACATTTAAAAGTGGGATCCTACAATAGAACAAAAGAATCAAAATTACAAATGTACTTAAGACAAAGGTGCTTCCACACAGAAGTATCTTCCAGGACATAGAATCTGTGGCTTGTTCTGGTTCACCAAGTGCTAGTGTAGGAAGACACCCAACCAGAATTGGGCATACTTGAGAAGGGCACTGGGCCGTCCCCCTCACAGGTTTCTAGAAGGCTGGATGGGATCTGTGCCCCTTGTGCTACCCATCCAGTTGACCTGATCTGACGCTCTTAGATGGAGGCTAAGTTCAGAATTACACTTTCATTTAACAAGACCCACAGCAGCTCAGCTGGACAACAGTAGCCAAGCATATATAGGACCAGAAAGAGGAAGACAAACTCAGAAGACAGAGAGCGCTTTTGTGATAGGAAAGAACTTAGGCCAACAATTCCTGGCCGTAGATGTTTGATGCTGATTATCTCTCCTTTTTCAACTGCTTCTTCAAAGGATGAATTTGGTATTTCAGATTGGAGGGAAGACCATTTTGCTTCTGGTTTCTTCTCTGGTCTTTCCCACCAACTTTTCTATATTTGACTGGAGACATTGTAAAGACAGGTCTCGAGAGCATGTGTATTATTTATTTGCTGTTCACATTCTAGCTTGGGTTAACATCCATGGGTAAGATGTACATTTTTTTGGATTTTTTTCTTTAATCCTCTGACAAAGATTGGTCGCAGCTTTGCACGCATTCCTTATGTTATCCAGGTATCTTTGCCAACCTTTCGCATGCTATCTTTGGCCAGTGTTTCCCCTTGAAAGATAACTAAAAAATATATATTTTTTGTTTGTTTGATATCTGACGTAAAGTTGGTACAACCAAGATTGGCTTTATCAGCTCAACCATTTTTGGATGACTTGATCTTGCTGATTCACAGACACTTCCCTGTGAAACCAGAGATTGTTTCAAGACATCAATTTATTTTGGATTTCTTTTTTTAACTTAACTAATCAAAACGTTATTTCATGAACATCATTGGCTGGACTAGTACCCAAGGGAAACTTTCATATTGACATTTTCCACTTAGGAACAAGAAATCTTTTTTTTCTCCCCTGAAAAAGTAAGTATTCCATAGGCAAGCAACTAAGACCATATACCCTTAAATCCTTGCAATCCTGGTTTTCTTTAATAAAGTTGTTCAGTACAGTCAAAAAAATTTTTTTAATAAAAATAAATGAAATAAACATTCTAAATTCCTTCCTGGCCCTTCTCAGCATTCAGGTTCTGGAGTTTAGACTCTTGTCTACACTGCACTTTGCCTCTACAGTCTCAAATTCTAGTGTTTTCTATCCAAATAGCCTTAAGACTCCATTTAAATCCTATTGGATTCTTTTTGCAGCTGAAATAGGACACCCAAGGTCATTTCTCAACTAACCCTACTGCCTCATATGTGAGAATGTCCTCATCACACTCCCCACTCCCAATTATTTTTAAACTCACTCTTCAAAGTAAAAAAAAAAAAAAAAAAACTGTAATAGAGCCATAGAAGTAGAAATGCTAGAACTTGCCTTTTGCTTTTTTTGAATCTTTCATAGGAATGGCATTTTTAAACATGAGCTTATGTCGGACATTGAACAGTCTACACATGAGAGTGAATGTTTTGATTAAAAACTACTTAATATCTCTACTTCCTTGGGATTCTGCCGAAAGCTAGAGATATCCTTAGCTGCAGGTCCTGTGCCTTCTTATGACTAGGTTAGGAAAAAACCCTCAAAATCTAGAGAGAATAAATGGCATTCTCAGAATAGTTACTTGATTCTATACATGTTTATATCACAGAAAAGACTGATGTGTTGAGAATTAGGAATTAGGAAAGAATATGGGTGAAGGAAAGTGCGTCCGACCAGCGTCTTCCGACAGCTCTCTCTCACTGCATCCATTAATTATTTTAGTTAAAATGGGATTTAGGGTACTAGTCACATGCCAGACATAAGAATAGAATTCTGTATAATCTGAACATAATTTTTTCTTAACTTGCATTTGTGTCTAGATCAACAAAGGGTACACAAAAGCCATTTAAGCAAATCAGTCCTTGTTGAAATGTCTTTTGATCACAAAATAGGATGTTATTTTTTAACTGCTTCCAATGGAAAAGAGTGGGGACAGATTCTCATACCACCTCAATGTGAATATAAGAGGAAAAGAAGAACTTAATTCTAAGATACAAGTAGAATTTTGATTCAGCAAGTTATTTTATCTTCAGAGGTAGCATTGCTCTCAATATTGCCACTTTTCTTTAAATCGTCCTTTCGAGGCAAAATATTTACAGAACATTGAATTATTTTTCTGGCTTTCCAACGGCACTTCCTGCTTTTAGATATTGATGTGACATAGTTAGAAGTTGGGCCCTCTGGACCTGTGCTGTGGGATGGCACTGTGCTACGAGCATCACAGGATTCCATTTTTTCCAGCCCCCAAGGTCCTGTCTGTACTTGTTTACAGGTCATCTAGATAGTAACTAGTATGTGTTCAACGGCGTGAGTGTTATCACGGTAACCTTGGCAACCAAGCTAGCTCCGATTTCAGAAGCCTCACATGCTGTATCATAAAATTAGAGAACAGAATTGACATTTAGCTACATGTCTGTCATATAAATTAAGCTCTGAGAATGATTTCTTTAGAGCCATGTGCCTTAATATGGAAATCGAAGGCACCAATTAGAACAATTTTATACATATACTTCTTACAACACATTTTAGTGCTGGATGTCTTTCCTCAATTCTTTCTTTATGATACTGAAGCTCAGACATTGTCATACTATTCTCACCGTGCCAAAATTCATGGTGACTTTATTTTATGATCAGAACGAAGCTTATCGTAGAGCTTCATCAGATACCTGATATAAATAGGACTATGAATAATAGAAAACTCAGCCTTTAAAAAATGTAAAATTCAAAGCATTCCTAGCTTTACTGAACATTATTTTTAATGCTGATTGGAAGTAAGACTGAGCGCAGAATATTCCACTAAGTAAATCAGAATCCCAATAAGACATACTTCCCTTTCATTTATATATTTATACCTATTTTTACTCATATTATTCCAGCATCCAAAAAGCCTTGATAATACCTTAATTTCAAGGAGATACTAAATATTTAGATTAATACATTCATGACTGAAAGTCCTAGGTCCTCTTGTGTAATTTGGAAATGTTTTCATCTCAGGATTTTCCCCTCTATTTGTTACAGTCTGCTGCCGATTTTCTTGGATATAAATTTAAAGACTCAGCTTGTGAATTACTAATGTAAGCACCCTGCAGTTTTCTGCATTGCAAATGATTATTTTTAGACATTTTATAGTTGCCTGCATATATCTGTTTTGTCTTCATTGATATGTAGGAGGGAAAGCTCATTAATGATTTAAAAAGAAGGTGTTTTGATTCATTGATTTTATTCTTCTCATTCCATAAACAATCAAGGCAATAAATTAGCATGTAATAAAATTGTAAGAGTTTATTTCCGAATGTAGCTGCAAGATGGTCTTGAATACTTTGGCGTAACTTTTCCTGCTCTTTATATCCTTCTGCCTCAATGTTTTGAAAGTCATTATTGAGCGTATTTTAACCTAGAACAAAGATTTATAATTCCATTAAAGATAAGCAGCTGTCCATCAAACACCGTAATTGAAAAGCTGTTTTGTGAAACAATTCTTTGACTTCTAGAATGGTGATTTATTATGTAAAAATAGAAGACTTGATGTCAAGAGTTTTCTTTTCCCTATATCCCTGCTGTGTGTCATTATAACATTTAAGAAATCTGCTTCCAACATTTTGGCATTTTATTAACCATCTCTCTAGTTCTTGCCTAGTTATATATTAAATCCTACCTTCTTGCCTTACCTAGTAAAGAGTCAAAATCCCTGCAAATTCAGGATTTTTCTTTCGGCAACAGATAAGTGGTTGTGCTCTCTACATGTTTGCATAAGTGGGAAGAAGGCCAGGACTCCTTCTGTGTATTTGCTGACCCCACACAGCAAATACTCGTTACATTTTCAGTAATGTTCGGACTGTTTGCTTTCTCTCATTGGGATGAGTCATCGTCACCTTTATGTTGTTTAAACTGGTAAAGGGTAGTTTTTATTATTTTCTTTTATCTTGAAACTATTTCTTGTGATGAACAGAAATAGTTCAGCATGTTGTGGCTCCAGGACTGAGTCAAGTTTGGGTAACCATCCCTGCCATACGATAACTTCATTGGAAGAGTTTCAGTGCATAAGCATTCTGCAGTGCGATATGGACATGAACCCGTGGTGCTGGAATGTGGGGGCTTATCCGGCTGTTTGCATGACTCCAAGATGTGTTTCAATAGCTGGGTTTTTTTTTTTAATTGTGACATGATATGACATTAGGTGGGTAGGAGTCGGGAGGAACCAGAATGGTAGAAAAATAATTAAAAGCCAACACAAGCTTCTTTTGTGATTTTCTTTTAGGTCGGATGTTGTGGTCCTCTGTTTTTCCATCGCTAACCCCAACTCTCTAAACCATGTGAAAACCATGTGGTATCAAGAAATCAAGCATTTTTGCCCTCGAACACCCGTGGTACTCGTTGGCTGCCAGCTCGATCTCCGCTATGCCGATCTGGAAGCTGTCAATCGAGCCAGGCGCCCGCTAGCAAGGTGAGGCAAGGTTCTCAGAGTTTTCCCTGCACAGGTCAAATTGAAATTTAGAGGTAGCAGGTGTCTTTGTCGCCTGGCACTCTGCACTTTAGTACTTCTGGGATCCCTCGTACCAGCCACGGGCCGTAAGTCAGCCAACAAATCATCAGGGGCACGTCCTGACCCCTCCTCACAGGCGTCACTATCATCTCTGATGTCAGAAATCATTTTTATAAAACTTTAGCCAGCATTTGAAGTAAATTCTCTAATTAGGAAATGATGTCTATAAAAGTGCTTTGAAATTTGTCAAGGATTAGACAGTATGTTGACTTCCCACACCATAATAATGTTACCTTTGAAATTATGATTATTGTATATAATAAAGTTAATTAACATCAGGGGCTCTTGACCCCAGGGAACATCATATTAGTGAAAATGCTCATTCATGTCTAAGGATTTCAGGTCCTCCTCATATTTCTCAGTCTAAATCCTAGGAGAGTTTTACTCCCAAGAGTACAGTGTCCTCGTCTTAAAAATCATTTGGACCTATGGTTGCAAAACAAACAGAGACCGCTTTTAAAATGCCTGTAGTAGTTATATTTCTAAAGAGTGCCAAATTTAAAATACAACTTGAAGAAGAACTTGTTTCACTATATAAAATCCAGACCAGATACCAAATTGGGGAAAAATAAGAGTTTTTAAAAACATGTGCTAAGAAAGAAAGAAAGAAAGAAAGAAAGAAAGAAAGAAAGAAAGAAAGAAAGAAAGAAAGAAAGAAAGAAAGAAAGAAAGAAAGAAAGAAAGAAAGA
>NW_003852403.1:23956313-23958304 GCF_000181295.1 Otolemur garnettii
AGAAAGAAAGAAAGAAAGAAAGAAAGAAAGAAAGAAAGAAAGAAAGAAAGAAAGAAAGAAAGAAAGAAAGAAAGAAAAGAAAGAAAGAAAGAAAGAAAGAAAGAAAGAAAGAAAGAAAGAAAGAAAGAAAGAAAGAAAGAAAGAAAGAAAAATTTATATGGTTTTTAATGTTGGCCTTTTTTGCTGGAGAGCATAGCTTTTCAAAAAAATTTAAGAATTAATACCTACTTTCCTTTGATGTTTGCCTAATAGGCTTATTACAAAATTTTATATTTACAGGACTTGTTACACTCTCACAGGAAAAGCAACTGGTACTTTCTGTAGACAATTTCTGGTGTTGTACATGCATTTTGCATGAAATTTCTAAAGACATTTTATGTTCAGTGTTCACAATCCTTCTATTCTCAAATGTATGGGCTCGGAACTGAATATTAGGAGCCACAAGGGGGAAAGAAAACTCACAGTGAATAAGAGACTGTCCTGGCCAGTGTATGACAACCAGGCCTCACAACTGTGGCAGTGTGAAGGCCTGGAAGAGAGTCGCAGAGTAGTAGAGGACAGTGGAAGGGACAGTCCCCCCTACAGGGCCATTCTGAGATGATTTTATGAAGGAGATGGTGCTTGAACTAAGCCCTGAAGAGTTTTATCAGTTGGTCACATGCAAATCAGTCCTGGGAAAAATGAACACAGTTGCCAGCAGGAGGAAGCCTGGAAATTAAACCTTCTTCATTGCACTCTCCTTCCACGTTTGCCAGCACACCCTATAATTTTGCCTCTTTTGCATCCGAATCTTTAAATCCAAATTCTATCCAGTATCATATTTTTTTTTCCTCTAAGACCAGTGCCTGTCATAATATACACCTTTGTGGTTGAAGGCTGACTCTTTAAGATCAATTCTGGAGAAAATGTCTCAGAATCGAGTATGTGCTTGTGAAGAGTGTAACAACAAATCGCATCCTGCCCATGTTCCGGAATCCACCTGTTCCTTTACCGTGGTTATGCCACAGCCACAGCACTGTACTGCTTATGCTGCTTCCAAAGATTGGCCTCTCTGGGTTTAATGACACTGTAATGGGACTTGTGTGCCAGCCTAAAGAGCATGCTCTTTATTCCATGGGCTGTGTGGAATAAGAGGTTTTTACAACAGAATTGCCACCAACACATACTTGTGTTATATAGGAACTTTTCTGGCAGCACTGAGGACTGTGGAATAAAATGTGAGGAGTGTGATGAAAGACCAGTTAAGAAACTAAGGCGTGGCTCAGGGTCCATAACTCAGTGGTTAGGGCACCAGCCACATGCACTGGAGCTGGTGGGTTCGAACCCAGCCTGGGCCAGCTACACAACAATGACAACAACAAAATAGCCAGGCACTGTGGTGGGCACCTGTACTCCCACTACTTGGGAGGCTGAGGCAAGAGAAGCACTTAAGCCCAAGAGTTTGAGGTTGCTGCAAGCTGAGATGCTATGGCACTCTACTGAGGGCAACACAGTAAGACTCTGTCTGAAAAAAAAAAAAGCAGCAGCAGCAGCTAAGGCACCAGATCAGCAAAAGATGATGGTGGTCTGCAGGGGAACGGGAAGAAACCAGAAAGGGTAAACTGAAAGGGAATTCACGAATCCTATAAAGGATACCTGAGGAGCGGTAGGATGGGGACTGTTAACTAAGAGGGGGAAAGTCTGGACTAGAGGTCTCTCAGTGACTTACAAGGGTGACCTCAGACAAACCCTTTAAATCTGCTGCCTCAGGGTCCTCAGAATATAGAACTAAAATAAGACCCCAGGGGGCTTGGCGCCCATAGCATGGTGGTTACGGTGCCAGCCACATGCACCAAGGCTTGTGGGTTTGAGCCTGGCATGGGCCAGCTAAACAACAATGACATCTGCAACAAGAAATAGCTGGGCACTGTGGCGGGCGCCTGTAGTCCCAGCTACCTGGGAGGCTGAGGCAAGAGAATCGCTTAAGTCCAAGAGTTGGAGGTTGCTGTGAG
>NW_003852403.1:23958827-24073982 GCF_000181295.1 Otolemur garnettii
CGCCCGGCTATTTTTTGGTTGCAGCCGTCATTGTTGTTTGGCGGGTCTGGGCTGGGGATTCGAACCCGCCACCTTAGGTGTACGTGGCTGGAGCCTTAGCCGGTTGAGCTATAGGCGGTGAGCCACGTGTTCTTTTTTGAAGAAGTAAAATTGTCCCTATTTGCATGTGTCATGGTTATGTATAAATGAAAAAGTCCTACAGAATCCACAAAAAAGCCACCAAAACTAATATACTGATTTAGCGCAACCACAGGATAAAAGGTCAGTGCACAAAAATATATTTTTATACACTAAGAAATGAATAATTGGAAAATGTAAAATACAATACCATTTACAGTAATATAAAAGTATGGAGTATTTACGGGTTTCACAAATTATATATAAAATAACTGCACTGAATCTGAAATATTTGAAACATAATTCCTTCACTTTTGAAAAAGACTTGAGAGTTGTAGTAGATTTTTTCTTTTTTTTTTTTTAGTTTTTGGCCAGGGCTGGGTTTGAACCAGCCACCTCCGGCAAATGGGGTCGGCGCCCACTCCTTTGAGCTACAAGCACCACCCACTAGTAGATTTTTCAAAAGGCTTAAGTAAAAGCCTAAATAGGATTTGAAACGTATACTTCGATTAGATGCTTCGACGGTCCTGGTTACCATTTTTTTCCTAAAATAAGGCTGGTTATAATGTTGTATATATTCTATTTCAGGCCCATAAAGAGAGGGGATATTTTGCCCCCAGAAAAAGGCCGAGAGGTTGCGAAGGAACTTGGCATCCCTTACTATGAAACAAGTGTGTTTGACCAGTTTGGAATCAAGGACGTGTTTGACAATGCGATCCGGGCAGCGCTGATTTCCCGCCGCCACCTGCAGTTCTGGAAATCCCACTTAAAGAAAGTCCAGAAACCTTTACTTCAGGCACCCTTCCTACCTCCAAAAGCCCCCCCACCGGTCATCAAAATTCCAGCGTGTCCTTCCACAGGGACGAATGAAGCTGCCTGTTTACTGGACAATCCTCTGTGCGCCGACGTCCTGTTCGTCCTTCAGGACCGGGAGCACATCTTTGCACATCGAATTTACCTCGCTACCTCTTCTTCCAAATTTTATGATCTGTTTCTAATGGAATGTGAAGAATCCCCAAGTTGGGGTGAAGGAGCTTGTGAGAATGAGAAGCAGGGTAGGGATTTCCAGGGGCGGACAGTGAGTGTTGACTCAGACGAGAGAGGGGAGGACGGCCCCCCCAGGACCCCGCAGGCTGAGCAGTGGGAGTCCTCCAGCCGGACCCCACCGGAGACGGTGGGGCTGGAAGCTGAGGGCTTGGCTCCCGAGACGCAGACTCTGTCAGGCTGGAGTAAGGGTTTTGTCGGCATGCACAAGGAAATGCAAGTCAATCCCATTTCGAAGCGCGCAGGCCCTGTGACTGTGGTCAGGATGGACTCCTCTGTCCAGCCAGGCCCTTTCCGGACTCTGCTCCGGTTTCTTTACACGGGGCAACTGGATGAGAAGGAAAAGGACTTGGTGGGCCTGGCCCAGATCGCAGAGGTCCTAGAGATGTTCGATCTGAGGATGATGGTGGAAAACATCATGAACAAGGAAGCCTTCATGAACCAGGAGATTACGAAAGCCTTTCACGTGCGGAAGGCCAATCGGATCAAAGAGTGTCTCAGCAAGGGCACGTTCTCGGGTGAGTGGGCCGTGGGTCAGAGCCATCCATAACTTCCACTGGTTTTATTTAACATTAGCCAAATGCAAGCAGGGAAAGGATAACCATGGCTAACATTGTGAGTGCTGATGTCTTCCTATGCACCTTTCTGAGCTGCAGGTATTAACTGGTTTCGTTCTCGTCAGACTTTAGGGTTAAATATTATTAACTCCATTTTCCAGATGGGAAAACCCAGGAACAGAGAGCTTAAGTAACTTGCCAGTGGTAAGAAATAATAGGTAAGAAATAGTAGTGCCGGGAGGGTGACTGGAAAGATCACCGATATGGTCTGTCTAACAAGGGTACAAGGGAACTTTTCTAGAACTAGAATATAAATGTTTTGACACAATGACTAAGCAAATGACATGAAGTCTATGTTAACCAGCTTGATGAAAGTATTTCAAGTTGTATATGAAAACACTACACTGTACCCCATGTTTGCATTAATGTATACAGCTATCATTTAATAAAAAAAAAATTAAAAAAAAAGAAATAGTAGTGCCAGTAGTCGAACCCAAGCTTCTTTGGCTCCCAAAACCTATGCCCTAAACCATCATATGCTGCTTCCAAAGAATAGACGCAGCATGTCTGAGCCAATCTCCAGAGGGCTTGTTGCCTACACTTCACCTGCTGGATCTGTTCTCCGACCAGTTCTCTAATCCACTGGCCCTTCAGCTCTTACCCATGAGGAAAATAAGTGACCCCAGGTCCTGAGCCCACTGATGTCTTCAAGGCAGTTTGGTGGCCCTCCACACTCCCACAAGGTGTCTCATCTATTTCCAGCCCTTCTCCTTCTCTGCCCATGTCCTGCCCTTCTCTAGTTTTCTTGCCCCTCCTTTGCCTTTGGTAACTTCGCTGTGTGTACCCAGAATGCCCTTCCATAGCTGCTAAGGGCACTGGTGGCCTGTGTCCAGTGCGGATTCCTGACCCATGCTAGTACTGCTCTATACACTTGGACTATTTTTGCTCTGAAATTGTCCTCTGGGTGGGTATGTGCATGTGTGGGTATGTATTTCATTGTACGTTGACTTCCTGACTTCTGTTTATATGGATGACTCTATTTTGGTTTCTACCTTTTATAATCCCTGCCATGGGACTACACACTTAGTAAGTGGCCACTGAATCTGTTCATGAATCCCAAAGCTTTTGAGTGATACTTACTCCAAGCCCTGGCCATCATGGTACAGAAGCTGACAGTTAATGAAAAGAATATGTTAGAAACTACTGTAAATTAAACAAGGGACTTTAAATCAAGTCAGTTAAATCACCCTCTTGTTACTACAGACACGTAATAACCAAGTGCAAGTTTGGAGCCTCAGTTAGAGACTTAAAAAAAAAATCTATGAACTCCAACTTCGGGATAATTGGAGAAATTCGAACACAAACTATATCGTAGATGATGGTAGGGAATTGGTTTTTACTTTCTTCAGTATAATAAATGCTATGGTTATTTAGGTAAATGTTCTTATTTTTAGAGAATTCATGATAAAGTAGGAGTGAAAAGGAGTGAAGGGCCATGCTGTCTATTAGAAGTCTGTACACATATATAAAAATATATAAAAATACACATACAGCTAAAGGAGACATAGCACAAGGTTAACAACAGATAAATGAGTTACCGTTGTACTTATTTCCACGGTTGCATATGTTTAAATTTTTCTTGATAAGAAGGAGGAGAAAATACTCCTCCTTTCTGTTACTTTCTGGTTCAGAGAATTTGTGTGGTGGAATCATAAAGGCTTGCTCCTTAATTTGGGAGTTGGGTGTGCCAAAGATGAGGATTGACATCAAGGAGTAAAGACATCAAGGAGAGAGTAAGAGGCGAGGTTGATGGACACTTTGGAGTGTCCTGAAATAAGCCATAGTTGAAGGTCTTGGTGAAGCTGGCTCACAGTTCTGTCCCCTTGATCCTTTGACAGATGTGACATTTAAATTGGACGATGGAGCCATCAGTGCCCACAAGCCCCTGCTAATCTGTAGCTGCGAATGGATGGCCGCCATGTTTGGGGGCTCATTTGTGGAAAGTGCCAACAGTGAGGTAAGTGCCTTCCGGAAAGCCTCGTCCTAGCTCTGTGAGAGTGTGCGTGCATGCGTGTGTGTATGAAGTGTTTAATTAACCAAATGACGGCTTCGGTGAAATAGTTCTTAGAAGCAGTGCTTATGTGCGAGGTCACCCTTTTCTCAGTTCTGCATCTGTGAGGAGCTGCTGCTCACTGGTCACCCATGTGGGAGCCCCTGTGTGCATCTCGTGCAGCATAGCCCTCCTCCTGACCGCTGTCATCCATGAAGACAGATGGCACCAGCCAGGTAGTATCAAGATCATGTATCAGAGGAGCAGAGCTTCTCTTCCTGTAGTCAGGAAAGTGGAAAGAGCTCTTCAGTCACTTAAGTCTTGGGCTCAGTCACCTCTAACCAGACAGGAGACCTTAAGAAGCCACATCCTTATGCCTCAGTCTCCTCATCTGCAAGACGAGGGACTCACGAGATTGCCTGTGAGGTCACATGCGCCACGGCACTCTGGGACTCTGCCCTGACCACTCCGCCCATGATGAGGGGATGTGAGAGTTCATTGACTTTAGGGAGACAGTAACAGGGCAAATGATTACAGTCTGAACGTGCCCCCAGATGCACTTCGGTCCAGCGGAAGTGGCAGGCTCACTGGTCAGCCACTGGTTCTGTCTCCAGTAGAGGAGTATTCTCAGAACAAAGCAAACACTATCTTGGAGATGCTGTATCTTTATCTTTCTGTTTTGTTTTTAACTGATGAATAACAATTACCTATTTATGGGGTGATGTTTTGATACACGTATACATTGTGAAATGAACGAATCAAGCGCGTGAGCTTATTCATCACCTGAAATATTGACCATTTCTTTATAATGAAGACATTTAAAATCCTCTCTTTTAGCTATTTTGAAACATACATTATCAGTAACTACTAAACAACTTCAGTTGTTTTTGGTTTTGTCTATTGTGGATAGTGCTGCAATGAATGGGGGCGGGGGGGAGCCTACCTCTTTATCTTTTCACAAACTCTGTTGAAAGAGGGGGGAATCCACGCAGGCATTTCTAACCTTAGGAGTGAGTGGGCAGTTTTGTTGAGGTTCACAAGTATTTTTTAACATCTTTTTTTAAAAAACTATGGGGACACCCCTGGAAGTTTATTGCCCTAAGGGGCTTGTTTTGCTTATCCCAACATCTCTCCAAACTTCTAAAAGAAATACAGAACACAATAGCTAACTTTTCAAAAGGGGCGCTCACACGGGAAACCGGAGCACTCCCATTGTGACCCAGGAGCTCACATTCGCATCCCCAAGTAGGGAAACAGAATCCTAGAATCACAAGCTGGGGATAGCTGGGGTGGAAAAGGTCACTAGGGCGCTCTCTTGCTTCCAGAACAAACTGCAACTGCTCCTAAAAACCAACCAGTTTAGGGCTCTTGGGGGCTCTTGGGGAAAAGACATTAGAATATTATCCCTGTGACTTCTTCTGTTGTTTACCAGCCTTTATGCACCAAGAGGTCCTCACCTGTAACTAATCAAAATCTCTCCTGTGAGGTCAAATGTGTCTTGGAGCTGTTGTTACTAAGAAGACCGACCCGCAGCTTAGGGGAGGCCTCACCCAGTTAAGTGGCTATAGGGCTGAAGTCACTACTCCTCCTCTTACAAGCTGCGTGGCTTTGGGAAAGTGACTTAACCTTTCTGACCTCCAGTCTCCCCATCTGGAAAACACAATAATTCCCCATAGTGGTGATATGAGGCATAAGATTCAATACTGGCACAGAGTCTCGTAACCATTAAAAGGTCCCTGCCACTGGTCTCATTTTGATGGTTGTTGATGGTGATAGTATTCTTTCCCTCTTACTTCAAGAAAAATTGGGGGTAGCCACTGATTTGTAAAACCTCATCCAGCTGGGGTTTTGCCAACTTCAGTGATCTCTGGAGAGAGGGCTGAAGGCTGGCTTCCTGGGGGCCCCAGCTTAGCTGCAGTGCGGTGCTGACTGTGTGGCAGAGGGCCTGCTATTAGCTGAGCAGGGGGAAGTTGATCGAGGTCAGGAACCCAGGCACAAAGGGACACTGTCAGAGCTGACCTCACAGATGCTAATCCTCTTTATCCCTTCCCAGAATGGACTGTAATCGTCTCCAGATTAACATGTGCAGTAGAGGTGACCAAAACAAAAACTTGGCAGTGAATGTGAATGCACATGCGTATGATCGTATGATCGTTTCCTAGCCTCTCGGGGAGGCAGCCACCTGTTTGCACACCCTCCTGGAGAGACTAGGTCCCTCACGGCTCAGAATGCACCCGAGGCTGTTGGGTAGGTAATGTATGTATTCACACCAGCCCAAGAGACAAAGACCATGGCACCAAGCAGCTGAAGGTCTCTACCAAATTCCTTTAGCCGGTATATTAAGACTGCCACGAGCTGCTGACATTCCACCCTTTGCTGTCCCTTCTCTTTATTTCCCATGTAGACCACAGTAGAGTGGTCATGAACTCAAGTCTTTGCCTGACCTTGGGCAAGTGACTGACCCTCTCTATAAAATTTATTGAATGGAGACAAGAGAACCTTCTTCAAAGGGCAGAGAAGGCTTATGAAAGTACATGTGTAAAGCATCGAATTTGATGCCGAGCACAGAGAAATGCTCAATAAATAATAGCGATTGTTATTCTAGAGGATTCTTATTAAATTCTTTCCCTAAGGGGTCAAAAGTCTGTTCTCCCCGCCCCCCAAAGCCTGAGTTAAACAGCTCCCGGTTCCCTTTCTAAAAAAGGAAACTATGATAGAGGGAGTTATAGGTGTAAGGATGAGGCAGTCGGTTAAATACTTGACCTAGGTTCATGTTCATGCTTGGAATTTGCCTTTCTAGGCCGCCTTTAATTGTCTCAGGAAGATCTGAAAATCGGACTCGCCCATGAAATTCAGCCTTTTTTTCAGTGCATATTCAAAAAAGAACAAAATATGCTCATGTCCGTTGATTCTTACTGTAACTTCTTTGTCATTTAATATTCAAGAAGATATTGTATTTTACTTATATTTTTTCTCATAGCTTTTAATGTAGCAGTAAGCATAATTCTCTCCCCAGAGGTACTCAGCAAGTGATTCATTAAAAATGCATGCCCGGGTTATAGTAAGCAATGCTTTGGATCTAGAATACGCTCTCATTCTCTGTAAGACCATCTCTAATTACAAGCCTGATAGACTGAGCTAATCTTCACAATTACAATTTTTAAACCAACTAAACTGAAATGTGGGACATTGTTTAAGGTAGCATTACATTCTCTTTCATTACTCTTGTTTTTAAAGCTATATCCAGCAGTTAAGATGCAAATTTTTTTATTCCATTTCTTCTGTATCTTCATTTATATATATATATATATATATATGTGTATATTTAAGTGTCACAAAAGTTCTCCCTGTGGCCATACAATTAATTATAATTGTTGAAATCATAGCCTTTTTTAAAGAAGATCATCCGTGAGGAAAAAAATTTATATTCTCAAAGTGTTTTTGTTTTTCTTATTGGACAGTTATTTATAAGGGTCCCTAACATTATTTGCCAAAATGAGCCATCACATCAAAAAAACGTTCAGTGAAAAGGAAACAGCAGCTCAGGGGTGATTACAAATGTCAGAACACTTTGAGGACATTGGGAGTATTGGGGCAGGGCTGTTCCCTCGGCTCAGTCATCTGCTGCCAGAAGTCAGCATTTTTTAAAAATTTAGGATGTCAATTTCACTATTTGTCTTTCTAGCAGGCTTTTTTTTTTCTTCAAGAAATGACTTAGAACACACTCTTGCCAAAAAATGGTAAGACATTCTGAAGCTCTTCAAAACCCAGAATCTCTATGAGGAAGAAAAATCTTTAGATAGCCCCTATTCCAAACGTGTCCCATACAAAAGATGGAGAAAATGAAGGTGGGAGAGGCTGAGTGATTTATCAAACGTCACACAGCATTTTATTGATATATCCCTGGGCCTGCCCCAGACTCTTGCTCAGTCCTTGATGGTGGTGTTTGCAGAAACAGCAACATCCCTATCTCTGACAGAGCAGAAGAGATTGCCAGAAGCACTGGGATTTCTTATAGCAACAATTACTAACGTTTATAGCACTTAGCACTTCGTAAAATGTGGGTACTTTCACTATCAAAATGGTTCAAATTTGTTTCACCACTTAATTAATTTTCAGTTATCTAGAAAATTGTACTAATCCAAACATCATCCGAAAGCAATGAAATTTTACCATGTATTCATACGCACAGAAATGAGTGTGTATCTGTTAATAAATTCATTTGCACATGGTATAAGATAAATGCAAGTACCTATAGGCACATACGTATGTCAGCATAACACAAACATAACAGTGTCAGAGTCGCTTGAATAGCAGGTAATTATTCCTGTATAGATACAGCTGGTTGAAGGGAAGACTAACATTTTAACATCTGAATATCACAGCTAACCCAGCATGTACCACAGCTGCTTTATTTTAAATGGTATCAGTAATAATTTCTACTCATCAAGTTCTGTCTATTATAGAAGGTAGTGGTAGAAAGTTGAAAAGCTCATGCTTGTCGGATCAGTGATGGTAATGACCCTGTGACTGATTCATGGACTCGTGATTGTTGTGTTCACCAACTGTGTCTGAGGGTGGGGGAAGAGCAAGCTTCTGGATATCTTTGGGAGTTGTTCTTGGCCCCTCCCTATGTTGCATTAAGGGATGGGCTTACTTCTATCAAAGGATGCTCCCTCTCGGAGGCAGCTGGAGGCTACACTGGAGAGTCACAGAGAAGGTTGCTATAACTTAAACAATTTTGGAGCCACACCACTAGAATGCATAAGCCATGAGCCTCCTATAGAGTATGGAGTTATTGTATGGATTTTTTTTTATTAAATGATAGCTGTATACATTAATGCAAACTTGGGTATTGTATGGATTATATATATGTGTGTGTGTGTGTATCTCACACACACATATACACACACTTAGTCGTCCCTTGGTATCTATGAGAAAGTGGTTCCAGGACCCCTCTTGGATACCAAAAGCCACAGATGCTCAAGTTTCTTGTATAAAATGGCATTGGTTTTGCAAATAACTCACACACATCCTCCCATATGCTTTAAAATCATCTATAGATTACTTTTAATACCTAATACATTGCAGATGCTATGTATGTAGTTGTTACACTGTATTTTTTAGGGAATAATGACCAAAAAAAAAATCTGTACATATTCAGTACAGACCCAATGATCCAATTTTTTTCCAAATATTTTTGATCTGTGATTGGTTGAATCCACAGATGTGTAACCGGTAGATATGGAGGGATGACTGTATACAAGTGAGTCTGTGTGTGTGTGTGTGTGTGTGTGTGTGTAGAGAGAGGGGAATGCAGTAATTATGATATAGAGATGTAATCATATGATATTTAAATATAATCATGTAAATATAGAGATATACCATTTATAATATTGAGATGTAATCATATGATATTTAAATATAATCATGTAAATACATAGTTATGCCATTTATAATATATAGATGCATTGCTTTATATGCTGCATAGAAGTTTATTTTTATTGAGTACCAGAATTAAGAAGTTATAACTGTTACCCTTTTGAATTAGAAGTCCAATTTTTAAAAACTGTGCTAGTAAAATATGGTGCTTTGTTGTTCTGTAGCCCAAACCTTTCCTTCCTTGGCATTAAGAGTTTTCAATACTGCACAGCAATTCTGAACATAGATTTCAGCATAACAGTCCCTGGTGTCTTGATTTTTTTGGCGGGGAGAGGTTGGCTTGTTTGGGTTTTTTCGAGACTGGGTCTCTCTCTTGCTCAGGCCGGTCTCAAACTCCTGCACTCAAGCAGTCCTTCTGCCTTGGCTTCCCAGAGGGCTAGAATTACAGGTATAGCCGCCACCCTGGCCCTTCCTGTGTTTATATACCAGTCACTGCTGACTAGCTCTGTGACCTTGGACACAGACCTAATTAACCTCCCTGAACATCAAGTTCCTTGTCTGTAAAAGGTAATAGTCTCTCCCTCCAGTGGCAGATACCAGGATCAAGTTAGATGATGCATGTGGAAAGCTTAGCTCGGTGCCTGGTGCATGCCTCCTTTATTGAATGATAATTTTGTAATCATCTGCATTCTAACAGTAAACACAAGCAGTACCATTCTGTAATACTCTGGGGCCCATCTTGTGGAGTGAGTTAGAGACCTCAAATAAAGAGTAGCTGCTATGCAGCTTACATTCCATGATTCATGCCCACCATCCAGAGCTCCTCCTCCCAGGCAGTCCCTGGCTCCCTGGCAAACTCTAGTGTGCTTTTAGATAGACAACAACTACAGGTACTCAGGATGGAGGCTGGGGAATGCTAAATGCTGTGGGCACGGTTCACCATAATCATATTCCCCCAGATGTCCCAGGCAAGGGTTCCTTTGGATCCTTGAATCTACTGGTACCTAATAATCTGCCAGTAGTTCTAAATTTCTGTGGATGGAGGACAAAATAACGTAGTGTATATATCGTGCTAGCCTATACTGATAGAACACCGAAATCAAGCCAGTCACTGTGGCAGGTCACTGCAGCAGCTAGGGCGGTTGCTCAACCCGTTTTGACATCATAGAGAGCTGAGGTCTATCGTTTGTCAGTAACAGCGTGGTCTGCAGCTCTCCCTCCCTACCTGTCACGTTGCTAGGAGATTTCTTTCCCCACAATAGAGCATTATAAGGTGCTTGGCAAGGAAGGCCCCTAATGTCATCATACATTTCTAGCCCATTTGTCTGATTTATATGTCCAAATAGCCATTTAAAAAATTCCAAATCAGGCTTTGTCAGGCGGCTCCACTCTTTTGTCATCTACAAATCAAACGGTTGTGTTGAAAGCCATAAATACTGAATGACTTCTATGCACAGCCTCAAAGCAGGTGTCCGAGACTCATCAATATAGAACCACACAGTTGGGATATATTTATAAGCAGCATACACTGAAAATGTGCCCACTCCCGGCTTTCTTCAGCAGAACTGAGCTTTTTGTATAACATTTCAGGTATACCTCCCGAACATAAACAAGATATCAATGCAAGCAGTATTGGATTATCTCTATACCAAGCAGTTGTCGCCTAATTTGGACCTGGACCCACTGGAATTGATTGCCTTGGCAAACAGATTTTGCCTGCCACACTTGGTTGCACTTGCAGGTAAGGCTGATGACTCCGGGCTGTACAGTATCCGACTGTCAGTATTTATCAAAATCACATTTAAATAAAAATAAGATTTCCGGGGAATAAACATTTATTTTTTCTCTCCCCAAATGGTACTGTCTCATGCAGGACAATATGAACAGATCAAATGGTGTCAGAGAGCCCAATTCCATTCCACAAGTATTTCCTAAGCCGGCCTTTGTGGTAGGCTCTGTTAGGTGATGCACACGTGAAGATGAGTAATTCGTGACCCCTGCCCTTGAGGCAGACGCTCTGTGCTTGCTGGATCATTTGTGCTCCCTGGAATTAGGAATAAAACTATCCTTTCAGTATTATCCCCCTAAGATGTGCACAGACACATCTTTAAGAAAGAGGCAGTAGACGCAGGAGTTAAGAACATAGACAACAGAGCCAGATTGTCTCGGTTTAAATCCCAGCTCCACCTTGTACTGATGAGGGGACTTTGTCCTTTACTTACTTAACCTTAGCTCTGTCTCAGCCTTCTCTCCCTTTTAAATGGGGATATTATTATTGTACCATAGAGTTGTTATGAAGATTAAATGAGCTCAAATATATATAAATCCTTAGAACAGTGTCTGGCGCGTAGTAAGCATTATGTAAGTGGTTTTCTTGAAGCTATTTTAGAAAATGTTCTGACATTGTCAGGTTCATTTTGGGAGAAAGAGAAAAAAGGGAGACTTGGCTTAACTTCACAAAATGTTATGTGTCATTTTTAGATTTGTTCAGTTGGTAAGCTGAAACAAGTCTAGATAAAATATATTCACTTAGATATAATACCGTTTTCTTGAATTTAAACCTTCCATTTCATTTACCAAAGGTGTGTTAATTCGCAGCCTGGGTTTTTATTGCTGTATTTAGTTGATTCCTATTAACCCTGAAAGCAGAGACAGAAAGCACCTGTTTTAGTCACTGGCCTTTCTCCTGTCCGTAGAAAAGTACCTGAGCATATTAGGTTCTCAATAAATAACTGTTGAATAATTGATGAATGGCGATGAACATAGGAATAAACCAACCCGTCCTGTCTGCACTTGACTTGCTGGCAATGTCTTTACAAAAAAGACTGATGTCTCTGTCCCCCAGGTGTCTATTACACACAGCCACCTGGGAATCAAAGTCCTCTCTTTCCTACTTTTTTTCTGATTAGATAGAAGGAAAGAAAATCCCTATTAGTTTTTTTTTTTTTTTTTTTGTAACTTTTAACCAATGTATCTGAAGCCATAGATCAAGTGCATGTATGGCTTTTTAAAGACTACCTCTAGGAGGCTACAGTGCAAAACTGCTGTTTTTAGAAATATGAGTTCCAATCCCTTTTACTTAGCCATAGGCTTTATAATATTTGCCCTTTCAGGACAAATTTGTTGGTTTGTTTTTTTAATTATCAAAAGTAATGGGGAGGGTGGCACCTGTGGCTCAAAGGGGTAGGGCGCCAGTCCCACATGCCAGAGGTGGCGGGTTCAAACCCAGCCCCAGCCAAAAACTGCAAAAAAAAAAAAAAAAAAAAAAAGTAATGTGGAGCCAAATCCGTCAAAAAAGGTTTGTGATCAATTTCAGAGTAGTACCATTTTTGCTTAAATATTAAGTCTGGCAATGAAAACAATGGCATTAATTTCTCCATGAAAGGTTTTGTTGTTTTTTTTTTTAATTGACCCAAATAAAGCCTCTCATGTGAACTCCAGAATTCTACTTATAGTTTCCTTATTAAATGCTGTTATTCCTATTATGATTATTTGATATCCATCTTCCTAAAATGATTCCTTTAATGATTCGTGTTGTGTACTGTCTGGCGTAGAGCGTTTAGAACACGATGTTTAAAAGTCAGTTTCTGGGGTGACCACGCTTTGCAAGCCAGCGCTAAATGAGTGTCAAGAATGTTGCAGTTACTTAAAATTACAAAGCCCAGTATTCAGTTTCAGAGACCATACTGACCGGATTGGACACACTGACTACCAGGCACATTGGAACCAGAGCAGAAAGTAAGCTTGATCTGGACAATATACTGAATTAGAAAAAAAAAATGCAGTGCTGGAGATGACATCAACATCAGAAAGTTAAAAATGCTGAGCGGAGACTGTACCCACACATGTCTATCCCAGAGGCAGGTGGCAGCCCACACGGAGGCAAGAGACAGCTCAGCCTCAGACCACAATTTAAATTCAGCTTGGAAGCCTCCAGCTTGAGCATTCCGACAGAATTGGCTCTCCCCACTGGTTTTTGGTTACTTCTGACTGAGGGTCTCCCCAGTCTTTAGCATCCAAGAGGCTGAACAAGACACCACCCATCTGCAGCTGTTGATATAGACACATGGAGTCACCTAACCACCTAAATCAGTGGTTCTCAACCTTCCTGATGCCTCCTAACGCCACAACCTTTTAATACCATTCCTCGTGTTATGGTGACCCCCAATCATAAAATTATTTTTGTTGCTACTTCATAACTGTAATTTTGCTACTGTTATGAATTATAATGTCAGTATCTGATATGCAGGATGTATTTTCATTGTTACAAAGGGGTCCCGCCCTACAGGTTGAGAACCACTGCCCTAAATAGACTTATTCCTCTGTCACTCAATCCCCCCCCACTGTCAGAGGTTATTGAGAATTGGAGCAATGTGAGTGGAGAAACTGTCAAACAGAAGCGTATCCAGAATCTAGAGGCTTCTAGGAAGGTGCTACACTGTCCAGAGTCACACTGTCTGGCAGAATTTTGTGCAGGGATGGAAATGCTGTACATCTGCTTTCCACTATCATAGAGCCCATGACTGAGGACCTAAGCCTTTAATTTGATTTAATTGTAATTCATTTAAGTGTAAGTAGTCTCATGTGGCCAGTGGCTCCCGACCTGGACAGCACAGTGCAGGTTGGGAGGATTCTGGCTATTTCAGAAGCACAAACAAGACTCCCCAGAGATGTCAACACGGTGGCTGGAGACCAGGACTCTGAATCCTGAGAGGTGGTCAGAACCCTGGATGCAGTGTGCCTGGCGGCCCAGAGCTGTGTTCCGTGTTTCCTCCATCCGAAGCAGTTCCAGAGCAACCCCTCCAGGCCAGATACCTGGCTTCCAGGGTGTGGTTTAACTCCCTCCTGTCCCCTCTCTCCTCCCCAGAGCAGCACGCCGTTCAGGAGCTGACCAAGGCCGCGATGAGTGGCGTGGGCATCGATGGGGAAGTGCTCTCTTATCTGGAATTGGCCCAGGTTCGTAACAGTTTGCTTTTCACCTTTGTAGTGTGTTCAACCAGTTCATTTAATGCTGATAAAACATTCCACTGTTGCATCTGTCTAAATAAAGATGTCACCACTGAGTCACAGAGGCCCCCTGTGTCTACCAAGATCTGAGAGTTTTACATTTCGGGCACTGTTCAGCCTGCTGGGCTTCATTTGAAAAAACAACAAGGACCCTTCCCCCACACCAATCCCATTGTCCCCTAAGGCACCAGCTTCACACGGAGGACATGAGAGGGGGAGGTTTTGTCTCTCCTTCTGTGAATTCTTGGACATGTATTTGGCCAGGAACAGTTTCTAGAATTCCATGAAGCCCTGTAATGCCTCTCTGTTAAAGGCCATCTCACTGCAGCTCTTCTGGAGTTTTCTAAAGTCAGTAATTGTGAGTATTGAGATTGTAATTCCGTAATCCCAGTGCACACTTGCACTGTTCCTCCAGAGAAGGTCCAGGATGCAGTTTCAGCTCCATCACTGAATAACTTCTTCAAAGCACAGAGCCACACTCTGCCTCAATTTCCTCATCCATAAAAAAATGGGGAAGGCACATCACACCCTCCCATCTTACGTATTATTTTGAGAATCAAGAGGGAGAGAACATTCGAGAAAGAGTACCAAAGAATGGAAACCCTCTTATGATGTGGGCACGTTGGTGGAATTATCTAGTCCCTGGCCTAGACTGATTAACAATGAGTTGATGCCCTGCGGGAACTAAGAATCAGTTCTTCAGTCTTGTCTTCAGGCTGGCCTTGCTGTTCTGTTCCCTCTCCAAGTTAGAGAAGTGGCTTACTGAGTCTTAGTCCAGGTAGTTTAAATCAGTATTTCTCCATCAAGGGAGAGGAGGTGACACACAGCAGGTAGTGCTTGGGACCTTCCAACTGTGGAAAGAGCTCAGGTTCAAAAGGCGGGAGAGGTAGACTAGAACTTCACAGGAACCTATACGTTCTGACTTAACCTTCAACAAATATTTGTTACTTTCTCCACAAGTGCCTGGCCCCACTCCAGGCAGAGGACATGTACATATGAGAATTGGTTCTCTGGCCTTGGGATAATCCTAAGCCAGTGAGAGAAACAGACACAAACACAGAATTATTAAAATCCAATTAGAGGTTCTGAGAACAGACACGTTTTGCAGTGAAATCAGCAAGCCCCCATCAAAACTGGCTGTCCACACGTGGAACTTGGAGTCTCTAGAAACAGGCCTGGGGGACAGTTTATGACTGATGCTCCTCCAGTTAAGTACTTCTCCTTGGAGCAAATGGGAGGACCCAGAATCTCACACAGGGCTGGGGATTTGCAGCTTGTCTGTTTATTTGCTCTGTGTGTCTTACCCTGTGTGCCCCCCACTCCACCACACAGACACTCTGCAGGAAAATAGTACAATTATGGTACTGCTAATCCCCAGCAACCCTCGGCAGGAAGAGTTTAGGATAGAGGCTCACATGTCTTAGCTCATTTGCTAGACCCTAACCCAGTGATGTGCTGACAAGTGTGTAACGGTCAGCCTGGGGACAGGTGGGACCCTTATCTGTTGCATTTTCCAATTTCCGTGATGCAGATCCTCCCACCACAGCCAATTGTAAAACATGAAGTCACTGAACTCAGAAGAGGGAGTCACAGTTGGCTCTCTCGAGCTAGTACAGGCCAAGCTGGCATACCACTGCCCCAGAATTCAGAGGGAAATCTAACATCCAGAGGAGCTGAGGCTGGTGCGATGGCTGTAATCATGGTACTTTGGGAGGCCAAGGTGGCAGGATCACTTGAGGCCAAGAATTGGATCAACCTGAGTACCACAGCAAGACACCTCTATACAAAAAAAAAAAAAGATCTGGGCATGATGGCAGGCACCGGTAGTCCCAGCTACTCAGGAAACTAAGGTGGAGAATCACTTGAGCCCAGGAGTTTGAGGTTGCAGTAAGCTGTGCTGTCACCACTGCACATGCTAGCCCAGGCAACAGAGTGTGACACGGTCTTAAAAGAAAAAAAAGGGGGGGGGGGAGGAGAAGAAAGAACAAAAAGAAGTTAGAAGAAGCACCTATTAGAACCGTCTCTGACATTCGAGGTTGCGATTCTCAGAGTCTCTCGAGTGGTTTCCTGAGTCTTTGGCTTTTCGGTTGGCCTCTGAGTCTTTGGCTTTTCCTTGGCCTCTCAACAGAGATACGGCCGCAGAGGAGCCACGAGGTAGGTTCCAGGGTTTCACTTGACCAGAGAAATATCAAGAGCAATAGGTAAAGGGAGGGATGTCTGAGATGAGCGCAGGCAGGCAGGTGAGGGGTGGGGAGAGCCTGCCAGACCTGGGTGGGAGCAGGGAGTTGACTACTGATTGTTGAGCCTTAGGTCTTCTTTGGTTATGGTGACCTCAGCTGCCACCTTCCCGGGCAGTGCTCAGAAAGGAAGGGCGGAGCATTTGGATCCCTCCCACCCTGTCCAGACTGCTGCTCTTCTTATGTAACCAAAGGACAGGTATAGCACGGTCACACATGCTGCAGTCTCCTCTTTCGGATCTTTGGCCCCAGCAAGCTGAGCTCTGACATGTGACACGAAGTATTCTGTTGCCAAAGCTTCTTTAAACAGAGATGACATCGCTGCTGTCTGCTGTTGGCTGGGGCCTTCCAGAGGCCACAGTCATTTATTACTAGAGGGCCAGGTGATGGTGACGGGGGAGGGCGAGAGAGCAAGGCATACTTTAAACTGGTGATCTGATATAGCGAGTATTTTGGGTGCACCTCTCACAGTGGGAAAGGGAGGGGTGTACCCAACACTACATTGGCTGGGCTCCGAGATGTGCCCAGTCAAAACAGTGAGTTCAAAACAAGAGATCTACTAAATTAATTATACCAGGCCTGAATTTCTTTTCACCCCTATAATGGCTTACAATTTCTTTGTAGCCACACTTTAGAAAATTCAGTGTGACCCACCCCTTTCTGGTTACTTTTCTGCAGTTTCACAACGCCCACCAGTTGGCCGCCTGGTGCCTGCACCACATCTGCACCAACTACAACAGTGTTTGTTCCAAGTTCCGCAAGGAAATCAAATCAAAGTCTGCAGGTGAGACTATGGGAAGAACACAACCACCACCCCCCAGCTCACCCCATGCATCCAGTTCTCTCCCCGCCCTGGGTGAAGCATTCACCTTCCGTGTCCCTGGGAGGGAACACGGGCAGCCAGCAGCTCATGGACAATTCCTTGAGACTGGCTGGCAGTCACAGAGTCATGGGATATGATACCAGGAATTGTAGGCTGCAGATTCTCTTTGGAGACCTTCACACCTGGAGACTCAGGTGGGTGAACTCCTGAGGTGCAGAGTGGGTGCAGAGTGGGCTATGCTAGTAGGACCCCCTTGTCTAGGGAGCAGACAGAGCAGCAGACTCAGCCTCAGAAGGCAAGTGGCCCAGGGCCCAGGTTCTCTGTGCCCAATTGCGTAACTAGAGAGGCAAGAGATTCTTTCTTCCTCTTAAAACTTGAGTGTTACTGGCCAGGTGACACTCAAGTTTAAAAGGAAGAAAAGAATCCTCTAGTCACACTGGGAGGCAGAGGTGGTGGATTACCTGAGTTCAGCAGTTTGAGACCAACCTGATCAATAGTGAGACCCAGTCTCTCCTAAAAATAGAAAAACTAGCTGGCTGTTGTGGTGGGTGCTTTTAATTCCAGCTACTCAGGAGGCTAAGGCAGGAGGATCGCTTGAGCCCAAGAGTTTGAGGTTGCTGTGAGCTATGATGACATACCGGGGCACTCTACCCAGGGCAACATAGTGAGACTCTATCTCAAAAAAAAGAGAAAAAACTCTTTAGTGTCACCTTGTGTAATCACAATCCATGGAGGTGTCGAGAGGCTCCTTGAGCAGTGTGAAGCTCCAAGCCTTGCACGTGGAAACAGGTAGTGACAGCAGGTATTATCCTCTGCGTCTTTCCTTCCCCAGACAACCAGGAATACTTTGAGCGGCACCGCTGGCCTCCTGTGTGGTACCTGAAGGAGGAAGACCACTACCAGCGTGTGAAAAGGGAACGAGAAAAAGAAGATATTGCACTAAAAAAACATCACTCGAGACGAAAGTGGTGCTTTTGGAATTCATCTCCAGCAGTCGCCTGAAGAGGAAGAGGGGGGAAAAAATCAGTAATCTGATAACACCACTTTTAAAAGCACTACTGTAAAATTAGTCTTCTTCTTAGAGATATGATGTAGTTCAGGTTTCAGGCACTGACCTTCCTCCACTGTTGTGCATTTATCTTTGTTAGGATCAAAGCACAAGCTCACCATCCATGAGCCTGGACAAAAAGGGAAGCTGACTCTCACTGCATTCCTTAACCTAATATGTATATATATTTTTTTTTGTTAGGAGGCTTAATAAACTTCAGTCTGTTATTTTGTTTCTTTTTATACAAAGAAAAAAAAATCCAGCTTTCATGTTTCTGATTCCAAATTGGAAAATATTTTTATATGGTCTCTTGTATTTTGTTGAAATGAAAATACTATGTATTACTTTATTTTACAGGCCACAAATTGACCACAAAGTCGCCCTGTGATTCCCTTTTGCCCACATGACCACCAAGCATTATTACATAACTAGAGGGTTATCCTTTTGTTGCCAAGGAAAGGATTGGGACTTAAATCCCCCAAGTGCGAGTTGGAGAGTGTTTCATCTTTGTTCTGCTAAGTAACATGGGTATAGTTACCAAATCACCTCCAAGAATGTGTTATTTACAATATCTGCCATGTAAGTGCTATAATTATATGGTTATATGTGCCATGTAAAATATAGTGATATCAAATATTCTATTGTTTAAATGTCTAGATCCAAGAGGATAATCTTTATAATCACCGAAAGGGCTTATTCAATCCCAGCATTACCAGGGCAAACTCACTGGTGGACCTGAATACATACGATACCATTAGTGCATCGGCGTTTGGATTGCTGTGTTAGGGTTTGTGTCTCTCAGTATCCTTGACCTTGCCATGCCTCTGCATGCAGTTCTCCACTGACTTGAATTGAGATGGGCAAGAGTCTCCGGACTCCGTCCCGCCATCTACAGGCTTGTCACATCTCACCACCAGAAACGAAGCTTCCTCAGGTCTCTCACCTGTGGCCAACTTCACTTTGTAAGACCCCTATTTTTAACTCTTCCCAGGGAAAATTTTGTGTCGCTGCAGAAGTAGGCCAAGGCAGACCACCCACTCCTGCTGAAATTCAGCAGGGCCTGTGAAAGCACAAAGCTGGAGGCCGGGTCCCTGCATTCTCCAGCACAGAAAGGAATCTAATTCCAAGAGTCTAGGAAATGGTGCTATCGTGAGTTAGTTCTGACCCTTCATTTTCAGTTTTAAAATAGTGTAGAGCAGGGGAGTTCTGGTGAGGCTGTCAGTCATTGCTTCTCCGTAAAGTAAAATGTGACCGTGCAGGCACGCACGGAGCACTTTCAGGCCACGACTCCATCCACACCTGTCACGGGTTGTTGTGTGGCAGGGGATGGGGCTCATTCTGTTGGAAGGTCAACCTACTGATGCTAAGGGCTGTTTCTTCTTTTTACTTTTTGTTGTTTGTTTAGCTTTTCAGAAAAGATGGAAGAAAGATAGTTGAGTCCAAACCCCAATGTTGACAGCCATATGCATTTGAAAAAAATCTATCTAGATTACAGATGGCTGTGTTTATTACCAGCAGTGGAAACACGCTAGATACCAGAGCTTTGAAGAGGCCCAGAAATGCATCACCCTCTCATGACAATCGAGGAGGCAGTGGCATAGGAACAGCTGTAAATGCATCCACCTTCAGTTTTTCTTTGTTCGATAGGGTTGTAAATCATTACTGAAAGGAGAAAGGAGACAGAATGAAAGGGTAAATGTCAAGACTCAGGAAGACTTGGCATGTATCCTATCATCTATAAAACAGTAGAGGTTGAGTTTTCAATGAGTAGTCATAGTTGAATTGTTCTACAACCAAAGCTCCCATTTGATTGTAATCTTGCCAAAATGTCATGGACATGTAAACGAACTTGGGGTATAAGCAATAATATCCACTGGTGGTGTTGTCAGCTGCTATAACCAAGTGGCCGGTTCATTTGGTTGATGCTGATTATGGCCTTTAACCATGGTGGTTTCTTGTGTGTTTTTTATTTCACAAAAAGAAAAGCCAATAAAATTGTTTAGCTACAAAATGCCTCCCGGTTTGTTTTAAGGACGTCCATGGGGTCCTGTGTGCAGTTTAACAGCTTTTTGATGCTGGGTCATGTGGGTCTGCGTGTGCTCCAGTAACAAAGCAGCTTGAATGCAGCAGATATTCCAGTTCTGTCATGTAAATGGAGTGTCTGGCTCCTTGCTTTTGACTAATACACTACATCACTAGACATGCCGCTGCCTTGGGAAATGGACTACTCTGTCCCAATGGATTTATTATAATCTGGGTTTGGACAATTCTGCCAGCTATTAAGTGAAAGGTCAGAGTTGGTGGGCTCATGCACAAGTCTTTTCTTCAGAAGAAGGTCTGAGAAAGCGTTTGGGAAAAACTTGAACAATTTCAGGACTCCGTATAGTGTAATGTTTACCCAACCTCACAAGGAGGAAGAGTCATCTTCAGATTTCATAGGGGAACTATTGTGAGTGGCAGGTAACTATAACTCCCACAGGAAGGAATTGATCACTGTGGGAAAGAGCTGTGAAAGGAAGACAAGGAGATTTCCAGCACCGTGCCACCTTTTAAAGGGAGGTGTTCCCATTCGTGGCACCCTTTAGTGGGCATACCAGTGGAGGCTTCTGCTGAAAGTCCTGGGCTAATTTTCTCCTAGGGTGATGCCTTGCAAATCAGCAATGATTTCAACACCCCTGTATTGGCATTTTGAGGACCACAAATCCTACTGCTCTAGAGGGAACTCAAACATTTTCATTGTGAACCCTCAAAAGTCAACATTTCTAAGACTTTTTTTTTTTTTTTAATCACACTTGCTTCCATTACATGGTAGTTCTCAGCTGTTGAAAAGCCGTTTTTCATCACCCTGAGAAGGGCTAAGTAGAATGAATTCTGCTGGTCACGGGCAAAAGCAAAGTGAATCTTCCTTGTGGAAGTTGTGTGGGGAGTGCAGCATTTCTGAAATGAATGCCTATCTGCAAGCTGAAGATTTGCCCTTGAATTAGGTATTTCTTGAATTGAGATATAGATATATAAATATGGATAGAGACATATTTCCTAGGTGGAGACTGGTGCACAAGTGGCCACAATTTCTCTTTTCTGGAAAACTGATGAGTGCATAAAAGTTGCAAAGGTAAAAGTTAACCAGGGAGAATGCATTTGTTTTATATGTGTGTGTAAGTAATCAATAAAGAGCATAACAAAAAAAAGAGTAAAGGCAATTAGGAAGGAAGGAAGGAGGGAGGGAGGAGGAGGCAGGGAAAGAAGGAAGGCAGGAGAAGGGCGCCTGAGCAAAGCCACGAGCTGACTTAAGTACTCTTTCTTTCAGAGTGCTAATTTATGAGATTGCCACATATCTCACAGCTTAATTCAGTTTATGGTAAAGACTTTTTTTTCTCTTGAATTTCCACTTAAGAAGCAAGAGGTCTATGCAACTTGAAAGGTTTAGACTGAGAAGTAACGACACTGGTGCGGCATCACTGGTGCCCTGTAAGAGCAGAGCTTCTGTAGACGCAGTGTCATTCCCATTGGCTGTATTTGAAAATTCCCACCCTCCACCCTGTGCTGACAATGCCTCTAAATTGCATTTTTTTACTTAAGCTATGTAGATGCATGGATTTTTACTGAGTTAAAATGCTCATCAGATGTTTACAGACTTTATGAAATATGGAAATAATTTATGAACAGATGACTCTTGGGTAGAAACCATCCATAGATATGAAAGTATTATGAACAGCAGTAGCCGACGTGAAGCACCTCACCCACTGCTCACTGTTTCCATCGGCCATCATAGTGATGTGGATTTCCAGTGTAGGTGTGTTCCAGCTGTCTTTAAACACATGGGTATTTCTTAATACAGTGTTGTCTCATGAGTGCAATCTTTGCACAAATGGTGTCTCAGAACAAATTCCATGCTGCAATCTGCTTTTCCTACTCCACACTGTCATGGAAATCTACCCATTTTACTGTATGTGTGCCCTGTCCATTGCTTCCAGGGGCTGCCTAGTGTCCCGTTGATGGCATCTACCACATTGTCCTCTCCCATTCTACAGGTGATAGAACCAATAGTCAATGCCCACTCCTCCATCCTGCAGTCACCCTACTTGTACATGACCTGGGGTCCAGATCCAAAAAAGAGATTCCAGGTCCCACTCCAGATGTACTGAATCAGGCCTTCTGAGGTGATGGATGTGTGTTGGGCCGTTGAACTCAGTGATGCAAATTCTTCCCTACCCCAGCACTAAGGCTAAGTAGGACTTGACAGAATTCAAGAGTCACAGAATCCAAAAGGCTCTGAGCCAGCCCACAGCCTGGCTATCCTCTGACCAGCAGAAGAGAAATTAGGTGTGTTCCTGTCACCTGAGAGACTTCAAAGAGGCTTTCCTGATCATGTAAGTTGTCAGCTATTATAATGAGTTATTCCGCTCCATCCGGCTTTGGTGTTCAGTGTCATCTCAGAAAAGGCAGGAGGGCAAGATGATTTTTTAAGAGCCCCCTGAATCATCTCGGTGCCCGTAGCACAGTGGTTATGGTGCCAGCCACATACACTGAGGCTGGCAGGTTTGAACCTAGCCCAGGTCAGCTAAACAACAATAACAGCTGCAACAAAAAAATGGCCAGATGTTGTGGTGGGTGCCTGTAGTCCTGGCTACTTGGAAGGCTGAGGCAAGAGAATCCCTTGAGCCCAAGAATTTGAGGTTGCTGTGAGCTGTGATGCAGCAGTCTACAGAGGGCATCATACTCTAGCCTGGTCAGAAGAGTAAGGCTTTGTCTCAAAAAAAAAGAGAGAAAGAAAGAAAGAAAGTCTTTCTTTCTTGAATAGTCCAACTCTAGTTTTCTGCCTAAAAAAAAAATCTGCTGGCTTGATCTAATTTCACAATGTATTCAGCTATCAAAATGTCATGTTATATACCATAAATATATATAATGTATTTTTTGAGACAGAGTCTTACTCTGTTGACCAGGCTAGTGTGCCATGGGCTCAGCCTAGCTCACAGCAGCCTCAAACTCTTGGGTTCAAGCAATCCTCCTGGCTCAACCTCCCAAGTAGCTGGGACTACAGGTGCTTGTCACAATACCTAGCTAATTTCTTATATTTTTAGTAGAAAAGAGGCCTCACTTTTGCTCAGACTGGTCTCAAACTCCTGAGCTCAAGAGATCCTCCCACCTCTGCCTGAGTACTAGAGGCGTGAGCCTCCACACTCAGCCAAATACATATAATTTGTATTTTTTCAACTATATCTTATTAAAGCTGGAAGGAAAAATTCCCTTGTGAGCTTGTACACACGCATTGAAGGTTACTTTCTAATTTTGTTCTTATGCATATGAAATCTCAAAAAAAAGTGACCTGCCAGTATAAATTCTATGCATTGTTCAAACTGTCTCAGAAGACCCAGACAAATTCTCTCTCGAATGTAAAAACTCTCCCTCCCTCCTAGTCTCATTACCACCTAATAGATGGCAGAGAGAGCACTGTGGCTTCTGTCTCTGTGCCTTCCCCCTCCTAACACGCTTGAACCCTGCTGTCACCATCGCCAAGATAGCCCTTCACCTTCTATACCTGACACTGAGAGATTTCTTTAAAAATACGTAATCGTTACAGTAAATAGCCAGACATCGGAAATTTCCAACTCTTAGAGAAAGAGACTTACCAACCTTTCAAAAATAAAAAAAGGAAAAGCATGGATGTGCTCTCTTTCCCCACAAATGCCAGTGCTGCTGGCTGCACCCTGATCCTTTGCTGGCATTTGCATAGTTAGCCAGGGATGAGGCCGCAGGTGTAGAAAGATGGACTTTCACACATGCTCTTTCAGTTTTATTCAAATGTTTCCGCTTTATTCAAATGTTTACGTTTTATTCAAATGTCCCTTGCCCAACAGAATGGATCCGTAATGTTCCAAACGTGGCTTGGCACCACTCACTTTCCTGGTGTCCAAAACACTGGTGTGCAAACCGTAAGAGTTCACATTTTTGAGCAAATATTCTGTGGCCAAGCGCTGTAAGGACTTGGCGTGTGCTCCTCTCCCCTAGTTCCCACAACATCATCTTACAGGGAGGATAAGGTTTCCTGGGGAAGACTCTGAGATGAAGATTCACAAGCTGGTAATTGATTTAGGAGGTGCCCTTAGATGAGACGGAGAAGGAGGGAAGGGGCGTGCGGGCAAGGGTAGGAAGCCAAGCCAGGGAGCCGCTTCAGGAAGTCCAACTCAGCCTGGTCTCAAGGGGTGCTCTGAGTTGCCTTTTATATTCCTGCACTGTGTGCTCTGGCAGTGGATCAGGAGGGGATAAAGTAAATGCGGGGATTTCAGGCTGGGGAGTTGGTGGGGAAAGTGCCCCCCGACCCCACTACAGATGCAGGACCAGGGAAGCTGGGGAGGAGCATCCAGAAATGTCCAAAGAATATAAGGACACTTAGAAGGAGCAAGACTCATCTGCCCACGGGTCTCCCTTTTGAAATTCAGGAAAACGACCTGGACTGTACTACGGGGCACACTGATCAAAGTTCTGTGCACAGATGAGGAAGTATGAATGAAAGAAAAATGCCTTTTTTTTTTTTTTTTTTTTGCTACTGTGTCAATGAAAACAGCTCAGATCAATTTGCAGAACATGAAAACATGCATTTTAATTAATTTTTCAAAGTTCTAGAACCGCAAACATTTTTCCTCCCCCAAAATGTACACAAGACTTATTTGAAAGGGCATCACTGAATTTGTGAAATCAAACTTCATATTGATTTTCTTGAACCTAGACAAATCTCTGCCACACATTTGATAGAGCCTCAGCAATTCTTTCTGAAAAAGGACCAGGATGGTAATTCAGATTCTCCCTCATCATCCACCCCACCCCACTATGCCTGCACAGAAATAGTAAAGTCCAGGAGAAACTAATCAAAAACTAAAGATTTGAGTTCGACTTTTAAATTTTTGGTTTAAACACCAGTGGTGTGATTCCCATAGGGTATAGTGCCTGATTTTCATTTCACCTATCATATGACCTAAAAATAATTAATTAATTAATTTAATTTAATTTTAAAAAGCCCAGGTACTGGATCTAGACCTGACTCCCAGTTTGAATCAGTGGAGCATTCCTCTAACTGTCCAGCTCCTAAGCAACCCTGCCCGCCACCACAGGGGGCAACATCTTTCCTTAGATCATTTTTCTGGTTTTGTTCACACAATTAAGTAGGGAATGGAATGGTTTTATTGATCCAAGGATCTTCTTGCAACTTGCTGAAGGAAGGCAGAGAGACTAAATATCTGAATTCATCCTGGTGAGTATTTTTTTCTTTTTTTCATGGTTTGGAGTGTTTCTGAATGATGGATACCTTGGAAACAGGAGTGAATCAGGCCTTTAGGTATGATGCTAATCTTTGTTGCAACTAGCTCCTTCCCAAAACTCTCAGTTTCAGGGGGATTGTTCTTCTCAACTACGCATGTCCTTTATGAGTTCTGCTTCAGCAGAAATAACTGCGTTCATGACCAATCAGGATCTCTCTCCTCTGTCTTCAAAACACTTGGTATGAGCAAGGCCCTCAGGTGACAGCCATGTAAAGATGCTGTCCTTGCTTCCATTAAGAGTGTCTTGACCCAAATTCTACCCTGGAAGTTGGGACCTTACAGGTAGAAGACAATTTCCAATCTCATTTCTCCTGAAACAAACCACCTGATAACAGGGTTCCTTTGTTCTTTAAGTCTGGAGAACACATAATAGTTGTTACTTTCCCATCCCATCACCTCCTTCACTCCAAGCCTGACCCCTGAATCCAGGCCTGGCCCTGTAGAAATTCTATTTGACCAGTTACCCAGTTTGATGAAAATATTTCAAATTGTATATGAAAACACCACACTGTACCCCATGATTGCATTAATGTACACAGCTATCATTTAATTTAAAAAAAAAGAAAGAAATTCTATTTGACCAGCATCACACCATATGCAAACAGATGATGAAAATGAAGGGCTAGGTGTTTTGGAGTGGAACAGGTAGAAAACATCCAGTTTTCAGATCTCACAGAGGTTCGTATTAAATGTTCTATGACCCAAGATCTCTGGCATCAGAACTGACTTTCTCATCGACTCTATTTTGCCAGGAGGGAACGTCATTTCCTTCCATCCTAGAAATTTCTTCAACCACTGTGGTTCCAATTACCTGCCTCTTATCTTAGGAAGCCTAGTGATCCTACATCAGTTCAGCCCTCCTCCTGCCTTGCCGAAAGGCTTGATCTAAAAATTATTATAAATCATTTCAATTCATCTAGGACTTTTTGAACTTCCATGTAGCAAAAGTAGTATGAGCCTCACTCAGTCTTTGGCCTCAGAGAGCAACTGGTATCTGGTTGCAAACCAAATGATAACAGTAAGACAATAAATGAACAAACCAAAATTAATGCTCAAGACCAGGTCTGGAAAATGAGTTTCATCTCATCTGCTGACTCAGATCAGTAATATATGACCGTGCTGTGAAGGATACTGAGGCACAGTCCAGGTTCAAGGGCAAACAGCACTAAGATTGCTGAACAGTAGCTCTGGAAAAAGGGATGAGGAGCATAATTGTTAAGTGTGTGTTCATTCCACAAATACTTATTGCACTGATACCTACCTAATCTGTGTGTGGCACTTTTTGAAATGCTAGTGTTCCTATCATTATAAAATTTACATTCCATTGTGGGAGGCATGCCATGAAAACTAACTAACAAATATGTACTATCAGACTAGTGCTATGAAGTAAAAAACAAAGATGAGGATAGAAAATTATGGGGAATACCATTTCAGCCAGGCACAGTGGCATGTGCCTGTGGTCTCAGCTCCTTGGGAGACTGTGGGAAGATTGCCTGAGCCTAAGAATTCAAGTCCAGGCCAGGGCAACATAGCAAGACCCTATGTCTTTACAAAGGCACACCATTTTAGACAAAGGTAGTCAGGAATATCCTCTTTAAGGAGGTATTAATAGAGAAGAATTAAGTGAGTCAGAATTTGGAGAAGACACACTCTTTACTCCACAATGTTTGGAGCCTCAGCTAAGAACTAAAGGCCAGAGTCATCTGGAAGCGTCTATGCTCATGTTCACTGGTTAGTGCTGGCTGTTGGCTGAGACTACGGCAGCAGTGTTGACCAGAACACCTCTGTCAGGCTCTCCACGCAAATCAAGTAAGGAAATGAGGCAAGTGAACAACCAAGAAAAGAGCATCAAAGGCCAAGAGAAGAGCCTTGTGCAAAAAGAGGCCACAGGACAAGAGCAGACTATTTTAGGAGCTGGTCAATAAGATCTGTGGGACTGGAGGTAAATGGGCAAGAGGAAGAGGGGCAGAAACATTCGAGAAGGGATCACCTTTATGGTTTATCTTACAAGGGTACAAGTGAATCTTTCTAAGAGTAGAATATAAACGTCTTAACACAATAACTAAGAAAATGACATGAAGACTATGTTAACCAGTTTGGTGAAAATATTTCAACTTGTATTTGAAAACACCACACTGTACCCCATGTTTGCATTAATGTACAGGGCTATCATTTAATTTTTAAAAAAGGGGGGGTCAGGACAAATCATGTAAACAGTAGTTCTCAATCTCAATGCACATGAGACTCATCCTGTCATAAAAATATGACTTCCCAGCACCAACCACCCCATCAGGATATTTTTATTGGCTTGTAGGGGTGTCTTGTTTCTCTGTGGAAAATAAATATTGCTGCTGTTGTTGATTACAAAGAAATATTTAGTTTTTGAACTTTGAACCAAACGACATTAGCTCAAAGGTTAAGTTCCACTCTAGAGAGTTTGTGTGAGGATACAGAGAGGACGTGGCCTTTAAAGAGTTTCCCTGGCCTACCGTGTGTAATCATACAGTTTGAGAACTGAGCAAGAGTGAGACCCATCTCTACTAAAAATAGAAAAAACTAGCCAGGCGTCACAGTGGGCACCTGTAGTCCCAGCTACTTTGGGGAAGCTGAGGCAGGAGGATGGCTATGCATATGTGAGCTGTGGCAATGCCATGGCATCCTATCCAGGGCCACAGAGTGAGACTCTGTCAAAAAAAAAAAAGTTTCCCACCTTCCCACCTGAAAGATCCAATGGGGAAAAATACTGGTTTTATCAGGGGGAATCATCTTTGCTTAAAGCTGCTAAAATGTGAGGCTGCCACATGTGGTGGAAAAGTGACCATCTTAATGATCTGAAACTCGGGTGAGGCAGTCAGAGCTTCTGTTGGTTGAGTATGAGTTAATGCAGGAATGGGGGACAATGAGCAGATGGCAGTTCTGGGGGTCACATATTGCATGAAATAAAATGTCCAATGATAAAACATTTCAGTGGTAGAACCCTGACTCCACCGCAGAGACCCCCTTTCTCCCCTTGGACATACAGTTCCCTTCATTGCCTCTTCATCTCCCTTTCCTTCCTTCCCTAATCAAAAGCCAGCCCTGGAAAACCATCAAACTCCTTCTCTAGGGTATTGTGGCAGACAGCAGCAACAATGTTTCCTGTTCCACCTGTGCTTCTTACCAGGTGACCTTGAAGCTCCTCCCAGTGAGTTGTGGTGTGTGTCCCTTTCCCTTGTACCTAGATGGACTTTTTTGATGGCCTCAAGCAATAGATTATGGCAGAAGTGACATGCCACATGACTCCCAAGGCTAGATCAGACTGTCTTCTCTGAGGAGACACATTCTTAGGACCCAGCTGCCATTCTCTAAGAAAGCCCCAATGAACCCAGGCAGAGAGAGCGCATAGAGAGACCTAACATAGGTGTTACTCTACTCAACTGTCTTACTGAGGTCTCAGCCAAGAGTCAGCATCAAGCACCAAATACATGAGTGTGGACTCCTGCCACTGAGTCCCTCCTGGCCTTCAAGTCTTCCCAGATGAGGCCCCAATCCTGGTGTAGTAGACACAAGCTAGTCCTGCTGTGTCTTCTCCAAATTTCTGATTCACAGAATCATGACCATGATAAGATGGGTTTTTTTATGCCACTAAGTTTTGGTGTTGTCTGTTATCCAGTGCTCTCATTGGACTGTTTGTTCCCCCAAAGCTCATGTTGAAATTTGACAGTGCCATTAGAGGTGGTGTCTAATGGGAAGCATCTGGGTCATGACAGCAGATGCCTCATGAATAGATTAATCCCCTTCCTCGGAGGGGGAGCAAGTGAGTTCTATTATTAGCTCTATTAATTCCCTTGAGAGTTGGTTGTTCAAAAGAGCCTGATGTCACCCCACTTCCTCTCTTTCCATGTAATCCCTGCACACTCCAGCCCTTCTTCCCCTTCCACCATGAGTGGAAGCAGCCTGAGGCCCTCACCAGTAGCAAATGCAGAACCATCTACAGTCTGGAGAACCATAGCCAAATAAATTCCTTTCCTTTATAAATTACCCAGCTGCAGGCATTCTTTGATAGCAACACAAAATGGACTGAGATAGAAAATTGGTACCAAAAGAGTAGGCCATATACCTGAAAATGTGGAAGCATCTTTGAAACTGGGTAATGGGCAGATATTGGAAGAGTTTGGAGCACTCAGATAAAAACAAAAGGATGAAATAACTTTGTCGAGATTGGTTTAAGTAGTAGTGACCAAAATGCTGACAGAAATATAGACAGTAAAGGCCACGCTGACAAGGGCTCAGAAGGAAATGAGGAACTACCTGGGAACTAGAAAAAAGGTCACCCTTGTCACACTGTAGCAAAGAGACCGGCTGCATTGTGTCCACGCCTTAGGGACAGGGCATGAATTTGTGGAAGGCTGAATTCAAAAGTGATGTCCTAGGGCATCTTGGCAGGAGAAATTTCCAAGCAGCAAAAGCTTCAAGAAGCAGCCTGAGTACTTTTAACAGCTTATGATCAAATATGGCAGCAAAGGAATGACCTAAAGATGGAATTTCTTATTAAGAGGGAAGCAGAGAATAAAAGTTTGGGAAATTCACAGGCTGACCACACAATAGAGAAGGAAGAGAGTGTTTTCAGGAGAAGAACCCAAGGGTGCTGCTGAGCAACCCCTTGTCAGAGAGATTAGCATGGATACAGGGAGCCAGGTGACAATAGTCAAGATAATGGAGAAAAGGCCTTAAAGACATTTCAGAAATCTTTGAGAAAAATGCTCCTGTCGAGGTTGCTGTGAGCTGTGACGCAACAAAGTAAAACTCTGTCTCTTAAAAAAAAAAAAAAAAAAAAAAAGAATTGCTCCTGTCACAGGCCCAGCCCAGAAGCCCAGGAAGACAGAATGGTTTGGTGGGACAAGCCCAGCTCTCTCAGAATACTGCACCACTGGGCCACTCTGGCTCCAGCACCAGGTACTATTGGGCCTCCATTCCAGAGAGTGCAGGCTGTAAGCCTAGGTGATGTCCATGTGGTGTTAGTTCTGCAGATGTGGGAGCAGCCATGGGGACAGGGTTGCCCTGGCCTTGGGAGCCCGCCTCCAGCACCACTGTGCCCAGGTTGTGGGACATGGAGTCAAGGGAGACTATTTTGGAGCTTTAAGATTTACTGTGTGCCCTGTTGGGCTTCAGACTTGCATAAAGCCTGTTTCTTTTGGCCAATTTGTCCCTTTTGGAATGGCAATGTTTACACAGTGCCTGTACAATCAATATCTTAGAAGCAAATGACTTGTTTTTTATTTTACAGTCTCATAGATGGAAGCAATCTGCCTTGTATCTCAAATGAGACTTTGGACTTTTGGTTGGTGCTAGAACAAGTTAAGAGTTGAGGGGACTAATAATATATTTCGTAGTGTGGGAAGGACGTGAGTTTGGGGGGAAAGGGCAAAGGGGTGAATGCTATAGTTTCGATGTTTGTCTCCCAAACTTTATGTTGAAATTTGATCCCCAACTTTGGAGGTGGGGTCCAGTGCGAGGGTCACAGGGGGGCAGATCCCTCATGAACAGATTAAATGCCTTTTTTCAGGGATAGATGAACTCTTGCCCTAGTAGTTCCTGTGAAAGCTATTTGTTAAAAAGAGCCTGGTGCCTTCCCAACCCTTGTTTCCTCTCTTGCCATGTGATCTCTGCGCACGCAGGCTTCCCTTCATCTTCTGCCTTGAGTGGAAGCAGCCCAAATACTTCACCAAATGCAGCTGCCAGTTCCAGGCTTCTTGTACAGCCTGCAGAAGCATGAGCCAAATAAATCTCCTTTCTTTAGAGATTGCCCAACTTTGGGTATTCCTTTATAGCAACAGAAAATGAACTAAATCCAGCAATAGTAACTGGAATAGGTATTAATGAGGTTTAAAGTGTCTTCCCTTCCCTACTGAACAACGATGAAAGGGGATATGTTTGGTGCAAAAGCTTTTTGAGTCAGTCTTGGATTCAAATCCTGGCTTATGCCACTTACTAGCAGTGTGACTGAGATAGGTGATGATCTCTTAAACCTCTGCTTCCTCATATGTAAAATGAAATGGGAGACTGAAGTGAGGCATCCCCACCACGGACAGGGAGGCTTCATGGTTTAGTCTGAGTATCTATACCAGGGCCATAAAGCTCCAAGTAATGGCCTCTTCCTCCTTGAATGTCTTACCACATGGGCCTCTTTGAGTTTCTCTCCCCTTGTATAATCATGTTCTCCAAGAAGTCACAAAGAGCTCATGCAAGAACTAGAAGCAGCCATCCCAGCTTAGAGATGTGAAAGAATTTGTTCTTGAATTTCTATAGTCACACACATCACTCCCTACTTGTCTGATGCTTCTTAGCATCAGAGCTAAGAAGCAGTCACTTCATCTTCCCCACATCTACTCTGAAAGAGTCTCTTGGTGGTTTCCAAGTAAACTCACCTCTCTACCCTTGAACCAGCCCTCCTGTCTGGCTATGATCCCAGCCACACTCTGGCATTCTCTTCACCCTGATTCTAAGGAGTCTGGATAAGTATGCAAGGATGTAGAGTGGAAGGAAATGGCCAACAGGGATACCAATTAGAAAGCCCTAAAGTAGTGATGGAGACCAGAAAAAGGGAGTGTTAAGGAGGGGAAAGTCCTCATTTTCCCAGGGTAACCTTTCCAAAAACAGGCATCCTATTTCTTTTTCTTTTCATCAAAATCATCCACTCATACATAGTCTTAGGCACTTCACACTATATGCCTCAGATATCCTGCCCTTGGCTTTTACAAACCTCATTAAGAACTGATATTCAGATCATTCAAGGTGAATGGGAACATGGCAGATTAAGACTATGACAGATGTTAGACAGAATACTCATCCACTAGGCTTGCTAGAGCCATCCAGTTTTCAATTTGAGATACTTCAAGCCCATTTTCTTCACCATAGTATAATTGCTATTTCACAGCCATTTTAGGGAACCCTCAGACCCCTATCCATATGCATCAGCAGAGAAGGGTTTTCACACCTGTCGTAGTCTATTCAGGTTGCTATAACAAATATAGGCTGGGGTTTCCAGACAATAAATATTTACTTCTCATAGTTTCTGAAGTCTGGGAGTCCAAGGTCATAGATCCAGCATGGTTGGGTTCTGATGAGAGCTCCCTTCCTGGCTTGTGTACAACCATCTTCTCCTTGTACCCTCACGTAGCTGGGAGAGAGGGATGAGGCCAATTCTCCTATCTCCTGAGGGCACTAAGGACTCTACCCTCATGATCTGATTACCTCCCAATGACTTCATCTCCAGATATCACTACATTGTAAATGAATTAGAAGGAAGCACAAACATGCAGCCCACCGCACCCTCTTCATGATGCCAAGTAGCAGAGCCCTACTTCCAGAGCTCCTTTCCCCCCATCCACCCCTGCAGAGCAGCACACAGCCTGGTCAGTGGCAGCACAACACTCACTGGGATGGGGTTGCTCAGTTTCTCTCTCCCCTGCCTTGAGGAGGTGCAGAGAGGACCTGGATTCTCTGGGTGAGGACTTCCAGAAGCATCCATCAGGCCACCATTCTCTTGTGGGCCTTCCAGTCTCTGCCAGCAGGGGAACTGTGAACTGGCTCTGTCCTTCCTGAAGCCGATTGGGTAAGTTAGCTGAGAGCTCACTGTGCCCCCAGCATCCCACAGGCGGTGGGTAAGGCTTGTGTTTGAGAGGCAACAGGAGCCTTCTGGCTTTTGGCTCCAGTCAAGGTCCCCAATCTACTTTTACCAGGGAATCCTGAAATTCAGCAGTCACTTGAGACCACTGGTCTGTCAGAAACATCGATCACACTTGGGCAGCTTATATCTTTTCTCCACCGGAGAGACCTTAAAGGGAAGAGATGATTGATGATTCCCCAAGCCAAACCATCTTTTCCCATCACTTACTATGGGTGATACTTACTTACTCACTTACTACTTACTTACTATGGGTGATACTTACATACTCACTTACTATGAGTCTGACACTGTCCTCACAACAAGGTCCTCGTGCTAACCCTGCCTAGAGGTAAGGAGAGGGAGGCTCCAGGAGGATAAGTTATTTACCCAAAGTCACAAAGTTAATGTGTGGATAGGGAGGGAGTAGAAACTCAGTCTATCTCAATCCCACATCTACTCTCCAGCTTCTCATTTGTTTTACAACTAAAAAAACAGACCCAAAAAGGCTGTATAACTTAGCAAGTTTACACAACCAGTACCAATGCAAGGATTTAAACTCACTTCAGTACTCATTAACTATTTCCTTAGTACCCTAACTATGAGGACCTGAGGGCCAGACAATATTAAGGGCTTGCCCCAGGTCCTGTAGAGAGGCCTGCTGAGCCCAAGGTCAGTTTCCTGGGCTTGTGCCACTTAAACTCAGGTATTTCTGTACATTGTCCACACCAATTCCCTTTCACTACCAACAAACCCTCCCATCCTCTTGAATCACTATCTGCAAGCTCTGTCTCACTCTACACACCCCTCTTATCACAACGTACAGAGAACCTCCGTGTTGGGTTCTAGGATCCCTTAAATGAAATGCACATCTCACTTTCACTTCACTAGCTGGCTAACCTGTGATAGGATTCTGGGGTCATCACAGTTGACCACTTATAATCTGTAGTCACAGGCGGTGAGCAGATGAGCCCTGTGTCAGGCACCCATAGGCTCTGTGCCTGCGTCTTTGTTCTCTGGGGAGGCAGGAGGCTAGGTGGGCGTGGGCATTTCTTCGGTAATCCCTATTTAGAAGACAGCTCTTTCGAGGAGACAACAATGACATAGAAAACTTGTTCCCTGCCCTGAAGTGTCTTGGCAGCAAACACAGAAATTAGGAAGATGCAAGGCACTTTTGAGGTCATGTGAACCCACCAGTAGTCTTTTAGGAGGCATCAAAGTGAACACAGTAGATCCCAGGTGATCAGGGTGAGCTCAGAACAGGTGAGGAGCTCAGAGAAGGGCAGATGAGAAGCAGAGAGACTAAGGCTCCATATTGGCAAGACAGAGGGCTGGAGAGTTTTACCCAGGCTCCAGTCACTATTTATTGCCCCGTTCCCAGCCCTGAGTCTTCTTCCTGTACATATATCACTGCCCTAACCCTCACCAAACACAGCAGGTCCTACAGCCTGGCTTGTCACTTTGGGCAAGACTCCTTCCTTACTCTGGTCCAGGCAAACATGCCCTCAGGTACTGGTATTGGGGAATTGAGGACTATTGTGTTCAGCATCCTAACTGTTGGACAATGAGTTGAAACTGCAGATGGAGATCCAGTCATTCAGTCAAGTTCAGAGTTACAAGGCAGAAACACACAGAGCCTACAGGTCTTAGAGGTGATTGTCACTGCAATGATCCTTACGCATATGTACAATGTGGGAAGAAAAATGGCACCGTCATCCCACATCTTCCTTCTCACAATGCTGGATGCACATGGTTCATAGCTGCCAGGAAGGACACAGCACTGCCTAGGACTGACCCCTGAGCTGGGAGACCCACCCTCTCATTGTTCTCTCTACATTTATCCTTCCCAGAGAAAATGTAATGGAGTTAGTTTGATATGACCTGGTGCAAGCACCTCTCCTGGCAGAGCTAACCTCCTTCATCCCAAGGCCATTTGCTTTTTGGTTCATATAATACAGGTCCCCGTTCCAGCCACAGTGACCAGGAGAATAACTGGTATCATTTCCATAACAAAGCATTCCACATGAATTGTGATTACCAAGTCAGGAAAGCAAAGCAAAACAAAACAGGCCAGTCCACTTCTATCAAAAGCCACTGTGTGTGTCAGCCAGGATTCAGGAACCCCTCCTTCTCCTTTCTGATTACAGACACCTCTGTTATTTTGTCTGTTTCTAAAATCATTCTCTTTTGGACCAGGCCCAGATGAAAATTCCTCTGCCCTCTGGAGAAACCCGGTGTCCCAGGCCTGCCTCAGAGCAGCAAGCTTTGTAGCAGCAATCCAAAAAGAGAAGAAGACACGGGGAAAGGGAATGGGAGGAGGACAGGGTTAGCAGAGCCTGAGGAAGTGTACAGCCACAACTAATTGTCCCTGGTTGATCATCATTAAGGACACATGGCTCAGAGCTATTTCATGTAGGTAGCGATCCCTTAGGTGCAGCAGCTCTCTTTGGGCTATGGTGCGTTAACTCAGGTGGCTTCCTGAGCCTGCTGTGCTGCAGGCGCCATAAAGACAGGCGTGTTCCTTGGATTCATGCTTCTCTGCTTTGGACATCATCCCCACTGGGAAGCAGACAATGCTAGGATTTGATGACTTTAATTCTTCTGGAAGGGCCATTAAAGGTTATGCCAAATAACCAAAGCAGAAAGATGTGTGACTCTCCCCAAATGCAGTAGAACCTCTGTAAGTTGACCACCCAAGGGACTGTAACAAACTGATCAATATACAGAAGTGGCCAACATAAGGAACTACACCTACTGTACTCATACGTACATGGGGTGCATGTCCGGTCTATGAAAATTAGGTCAGTGTAGGGAGATGGTCTACTATGAAGGTTCTACTGTAAATTAGAATCACCCAAGGAACTTTTGAAAATGACAGATTTTCCAAATCAGGGTCTCTGAGGAAAAGACAGCCTAGGATTCTGTACTTCTGAAAGTTCTTCATGAAATTCTGATGACTAGCCACTTTGGGGAACAGCTAAACTTAAAGTGGAGGAAGCTCTGAAGACTCTGGGTATTTATTTGCACAACTGATACACATGTGGGAAGGTCCCTCCAGAAATGGTGAGCTCATGTTCAGATGTACAGAGTCAGGAGAACATTGTGCTGTGGTGGTGAGGAAGAAGTAATGAGGACATGCCATTCTCCAGGCTGCCCTCATGAACTCTGGTCTTGTGCCCTGTAGGAAAGGATGTTACAAGCCGAAACAAATGGTTGCTCTCATAATGGACTTTGGTCACAAGCAGTAGGACCTCTGTGTGACAAACAGACACAAAATGAAAAACTTACTTCCAGTGGTGTGCTGGCACTGGCCTGTACCAATTTAGGAGAATAAGTTGTTATATTTTCAGGAATTGTGCCAGCCAGTAGACATCAGGTTGGCAGCTTGAAATCAGCCATGGTGGGAGTATTTACACCATGGAAACTAGAAAACACCACAAAGCAGAACCTTTCTTTCATTTTTTTTTCTTTTTTTCTGGAGAGCCAGTTAGTAAACATTTACTAGAACCCCACGGCCTTCTTCCCGTCCCTTGAGAACACAGTGTTTTTGACACTCAGCCACACAATCGTGGAGCCACTAGCAGTGGCAATAGTGACTTCCTCAGGTCACTTAGAGGCAGGTGACATAAACAAGCCAGGTGATTCAAAAGAATATAAGAAGACTGACATAAGCATATGTGAAACACTGTCCCTGCCAGTACCAGAGAACCTCCTGGGAGGTGTCACCCCTGGGGCTTCTGTTCTGCCCATATTCCTATCCAGGAGGGCTTTCACCTGGGTGTGCCTGCCGTCTTGAATGTTCTCCTTCCAAGGGCTGTGGTGACAAGACAACATTTCCACGAGACCATGTTTCTCTCTCCCTTGCCATTTAGTGTGATCTCAATTATTCATGACCTCTTCTAATTTCTTAACACCAGAGGCATGGAATTGATTTTGTGGAGTGGTTTTTATACTTTGAGATGCTCTCATTTACTTACCTAGAAGGATTCTCCCCCAGGCTGGGCATTACACGGGGCCAGACAGTGCAGTGAATCAGGCTTTTGGATCACATTTTCTTGGAAACTATAAAGCCCTGAGCTGAGGCTCAAAGAAGAGCCCAGGGCACACTGAGCCCCCATACCTCTCCCAAGGCACGCCCAAGCCTTCCTGCGCATTGGGTACAGGAGACTCCAAAGGCCAGCTCGGAGCTGCAGATATGCTCTAACAATATCTTTAAAAACGGATTTCGTTATGGACATTAAGCCTTCTAAATGTCTGTGCCCCACTGGGTTCTATTTGCTCTGAATGAAACGCATGGTGTGGTGGGAAAAGGGCTTGGCAAACAGACACACTTGAGTTCAAACACCAGGCCCACTGCTGTAGCATAATCCCATCTCTCCCAAACTCTGCTTTCACACTTGTAAAGTGGGCTAGTGTGCAAATTAAATGGTAAAAACCACAGGAGCACCTCCAACAGGCCTTGGCACAAATCAATGTCCAATAATAGTAGTGGTCTCTGATTACCAAGAGCTGCTACTTACCAATCTCTTCTGAGCATTATCAAGGGCAAGGCCAACTGCTCTTTAATCTCTTTGGCCCTTGTAGTAGGCAGAATAATACCCCGCATCCCAAAATGTCCACAGCCTAATCCTTAGAACCTATGGATGTTACCTTATATGGCAAAAGGGATTGTGCAGGTGTGATTAAGATAAAGATCATGAGACAGGGAAGTGAATATGGGTTATGCTGGGAAACCCACTGCAATCACCACAATCCTCAGAGGTAAAAGGGGGTGAAGGGTGGGGAAGTCAGAAAAGGAGAGGCTAAGACCAAACCAGAAATCGGCAAAGTAACATAGACTTAAAAGATACTAGACTGCTGGCTTTGAGGTTTGAGGAAGGGGCCACAAGCCAAGGAATACAGGTGACCTCTAGAAGATGAAGGTAAAGAAATGGATTCTCCCCTAGAGCCTCCAAGAAGGAACTTAACCCTGCCAACATTTTGATGTCAGCCTAGTGAAACTCATTTCAGACTTCTGAGCTCCAGAATTGTATTAATAACATCATAAATTTGTGCTGTTTTAAACAACTTCATTGTAATGATGATTCATTACAGGAGCAATAAGAAATGGACATAGCCTTTAATTCTGCTCTACTCTAGAAAATCTGCCAGTACCAGAGCACCTTCTGGGAGGTGTCACCCCTGGGAAAATCTGGAAACCCCACCTTCCTCAATTTTAGGACATCCCTGGAATCCCTAGCCTGGTTCTGGCCTTTGGAAACAGCAAAGCCAAACATCCCTACATGGATAAAAGGGAGGTTAAGTCTGATTCAAGACAGAACACAACAATAAGTAACACTGAGTGGTCCTGTCACACATCAGTTCATCAAATCCTCTGCACACATCTATAAAGTAGGTACCTTATGTCTCCTTTTTTCAGATGGGAAACTGAGGTACAGAGACATTAAGTAATTTATCCAGGGTTCATACAGCTGGCAAATGGCAGGCTTAGATTTGAAACTAGGAAGGCTTTCTCTGGAGTCCAAAATCTAAACCACTTTTTGCTGTGGCAAAAAGTTCCCACCCTAAGAGAGAGGTGCTAGTGAGGAACCCACTTAGGTTCCTGTCCAGGGAATCACCCCTGAGGCTTGCTCTGAGATCTCAAACAGCTGTCTTTTCTCTTCCTTTAGAGCCCACAAAGTAGCTGATGGGAACGCATGTTCCAACGCCATTTCTGGAATGCAATCATGGTCAGAACCTAGAAGGCTTTCCAAGCTACTTAGAAGAGACTATTCCAGAATGAGCATCCCCTCACAGGCAAATTTCTCCCACAGAGTAGCCTTTTTGCTGAGCCCAAGAAAGACGCTGTGGTCACCTCCCTAGGTGGCCAGGTGGCTGCAAGGGTTCAATACGACAGAGTGCCTACCGCCCTCCTGGACACTGCTGGGAGGCTCTGAAACAGGAACTAGGCAAGAGAAGAGTGCAACGATGTGACGGACAGCTTATTAGAGAGTTAATAATTGAAAAACGCTCAGAACATTGCCTGGTCCACAGTAAGGCTATGCAAGCACTAGTTTAACATATTAGTGAGTTTTTTTCCCTGGCCTTTAAAGTGCTGATGGAAGAGTTATTTAAGGCGTGCTTCTCCAATGCTAATGTGCACGCGTTAAAAAGCAGGCTTGATTTGGATGGTCTGGGATAGGGTGAAAGATTCTGAGTTTCTAACAAGGTAATGCAGATATGGCTGATGCACAGACCACACTGAACATCCAAGGTGCAAGAAACAGATGGCCTGGACCAGAAAGCCAACCTCGTTGTGAGAAGGGGCTCTGAGTGTCCACGGTAGACTCTGACTGCAGCTAGAGGTCTGGCCTTACAAACTTTTCTCCCTTTCTGGGCAACTGGTTCTGGGCAGGAGGCATCCCTCAGCCTGGCCAGGAGGGTGGCAATACACCATTTCCACTGATGCTTCCAGCCACTTCTCAAGCACGAACAAAGCCGTTAACCAGCAGGCTAAGGAAGGAGTTGACCAGGAGCAACTTAAACCCTTCAAAGCCTCCCATTTCCCACGAGAAAAACAGCAAATTCCTTGGGATTCACACCCATGTCAAGGCAACTCAAAATCCAGATCTCTTTTGCATCAAATACTACCAGCTGTAAACAGATGGCCTCCCTCCTACTTGATCAAATGATTTTTACGATCACTAAGAAGTCCTTCCCTAGACTTTCTCATGTGCTCAGGCAACAAAGAAAACCACAGCCCTCTTAGCCCCTGGGAACACTTTTGTGTCCCTCTAGCTCCAAAACCCGTGCTTCTCAGAGTGGGGTTTGTGGACCAGCAGCAGCAGCAGCAGCAGCACCCAAACGCTTGGTACCAGCCTAGACTCCTGGAATCCATCCAGACCCACTGAATCTGACATTGCACTTAACAAGATCCCTGGTAGTTGTGAGCATGCAGAAGTCCGAGAAGCACTGGCCTGTGCCATGTGATTTATACGTTTGGTTCACCATTCTTGCTCAACCCCCAGCTCAACTTCCCTTTCCCAAGCGGTCAGCCTGACCTAGATGCCGAGTATAAATTTAGCCTCCTCTCCCGCTCTGCATGGTTTCCTGTGCTTTCGGAGGCTTCCAGTCCGTTCCACGTCATCCTCCACCAGGGCAAGTTCTTCAACCCCATTCTGTCCTTAAATTAACCTGAGCATGTGTCATAGCCCCATTTCAGAATCTTTGCAATAATTTTTTTCTTAATGAGAAATTATTTGCTTGAAAGGCTTCTGACTGTGACCAGGACTGCACAGCACAGACACGTGGTGGTATTAAGTTTCTGCTCAGCCCCCGAGATCATCCCCACCTTAGGAGAAGGAATCTGCCTTGGTGGACAAAGAAGGGAGGCCACCACGTGTGGATACCCCTGCGTAGAGTTCTTGTATTTACTGCACCTCGGATTGTAGCGAGAGCACAGCAAAATTACAAACAGCTGCCATTCCTCATGAGACAAGCAGACAAGCGCCAGTCTGGCCCAGGTCATCCCGGGGCAGGTGGGATTATTCTAAAGACTTGCTTTCAGAAAGGAGCCAAAGGAGAGTTCCTTTAAGGCCCCGATGTCCTGAGGACACATTTCTAACTTAACCTTGGTGTAGTGAAAGATCTTAGTCATCCTTTAACACTGCCCTGCTCTGTGAGAACAGCCTTTGCAATACTTCACTGGGGCGTCTTAGCTTAAATTTTGTTTTTTTTAATCCTGTCTATCACTTTCTCTCAGAACCTAAAAATACATGCAGAAAACTTATAAAATACATAGACATTCTACTGAAGAAAATAAAAATGAGTCCACCAAACAGAGGTGATTATTGACAGCACTGGGGTCTGTTTCCTTCCTATCTTGGTTGTGTACAGCTAATGTATACACTCAATTATGCTGTATATACTAATGTATCTATGCACCAAGAAATAGAACATTTTTTATAAAATTAAATTACCCCATTTAGCAATGATTTGCAACTGGTGTGCCACAGCTCACTGTGTGCTATGAGGATCTTAGGAATGCATGAAAATTTTTAAAGATCATTAATTAAATTATTTTCAAAAGAAGTTCAAAGCACAGTATGTATATTCTTTTTTCTTTATTTTTGACCAACATAATTTAAGTGTGCCATAGAAGTTTAACTATAAGCTCAAGTGTGCCAGGAGATAAAAAAGGTTGAAAACTATTGCCATTGAGTTTTATACACTGCGCTTTATCATAATAGACAAGTGCTATCTTGCGTCATTCAGCATTCTTTGAAAACATTATTATTCACATCCTGACATGATCATGTAATTCTTGTCATTATTTACTTAGCCACCCTCTCAATGTTGGTGATTTGTTTTGGTTTGATTTGGTTTTTTTATTTGCTATTTTTAATTTTTTATATCTTTACATGTGGTTTAATAAAAATGAGTTACTAAAATCTTTCAGGTATTGTGCAAACATTAATTGAGCACATACTAAGTGCCAGGCACCCTGTCAGGTGGTGTGGAGGTGAAGTTGACTCCCTGGGGGGGCTCAGCGTCTTGTGAAGAGGCAGCAGCTGAACAGACGCACAGGGTGCCGCCGGCCTATATCAAGTGATGCACCAAGGAGGAAAGGGAACCCTTAGTCACAAACAGAAGGATGCCCAGAAATGCATCCCCTCTACCATAAAAGTAATTGCCACTTATGGTCTGGGGGTGGTGACCCATGCCTATAATCCTAGCACTTTGGGGAGCCAAGATGGAAGGATCACTTGAGGCAGGAGTTTGAGACCAGCCTCAGCAAGAATGAGATCTCATTTCTACAAGAAAAGAAAAATTAGTAGGGTTTGGGGGAACATGCAGATAATCCCAGTTACTTAGAGGCTGAGGCAAGAAGATTACTTGAGCCCAGGAATTTGAAGTTGAGCTATGATCACGCCTGTACCGTAGCCTTGGCAACAGAGCAAGACCCGTCTTTTAAAAAAAGTGTCACTTACATACATGTCTTCACTAATGCTAACTCTTTCTACGATAGGAGTGTATTTTTATGACATTTTCCATATATATCATGCTTTTTTTTTTTTTTGTTAAATGATAGCTGTGTACATTAATGCAATCATGGGGTACAGTGCAGTGTTTTCATATACAATTTGAAATATTTTCATCAAACTGGTTAACATAGCCTTTATGTCATTTTCTTAATTATTGTGTTAAGACATTTATATTCTACTCTTAGAAAGATTCACTTGTACCCTTGTAAGATAAACTACAGAAGTGATCCCTCCAATCACCCTCCCTCCACCCTCCCCATATTCTTAGGCTATAATTAGACTATAGAGTTCATATGAAAGCTATAAATTAGTTTCATAATAGGGCTTTGTACATTGGATACTTTTTCTTCCATTCCTGTATATCATGCTTTTAATATCAATACACAGCTTCCCAAATCTCTTAAGGTACCAATAATTTTTGGCAGTCCCCTACCTCACTGAGCACATCTCTTCCAGTAGATTCAGAACCAGTGCTGGGAATGGATGGCACAGATAGAATCCATTACCCTGGAGACCAAGGCTGGAGAAGACTGGGTGGATGGGGTGAGTTCCAGCAGATGGGCAGGGATCCAGGTAGGACTCCAGATCCAGCACAGGATTGGCATACAAGTCAAAGCCAGCATCCCAATGCTATAATGGGGCAAATGAGATGTGGTAAGGGGAACAGGCTTCCACTTATCCATGTGCATTGAGTCCCCAGGGTCTCACTGCACATCTGCACACCAACTCAGCTCTCCACCACTGTAGCTACAAGGAAGCAACCACCTACTAGTGTTCCCCCATGCTCTTTATAGACACATGACCTCATATATTCTGATGTGGTGTTCTTCTTGCCAATTTGGGATAGAGTTCCACGCCCTTCTGGATGTAATCAGATGTTTTAACTTGTCCAGGGGCAAGGGCTTCTACTGAGAATTTAAATGTTTCATTCCTATCGTCTATCTCCTAGAAAGGGATATCCCCTCAGACAGAAAACTAGAATTTAGACATTAAACCTTAGGTGAGAAGAAAAATCATGATCATTGTAGTAATAACAAAATTAGGTAAGAGATTGCTATGTGCCGAGTGCTATCATAAGTGCTTTACACGGGGGAACTCATTTAAAGCTCACTAATTTAGCAAGTAGCTTTCATTGCTTTTATACATTAGACAAATAAGCTGAGACCCAAAGAAGTCAACCAGCTAGTCAATGGCAGAATCCATCACTCAGGTTCTAATCATTACATCACACTACCTCCCTAGGGATCTCAGCTCTTTCTAAGACTTGGAGTCTAGAATCTGGACTTCTAGGAGTCCTGACATGCATGAAAGAGCCCCCAGATGGAGTGAGACAGATGGCTCCTGTCACTAAAGGAGCTAAGCCAGCTGTCTTCTAAATTCCTCGTTCTTGAATCACATATTTCTGTGCTCATCCTCAGACATTCTGAATCAATTTCCATAGGTAGGGCCTGGAATCAGTATTTTTATTCTCCCCAATGACTCTGTTGCACCCAACCGATGAAGCAGCATTTAGGAGCCTTAATATCTGATAGTTATTCTGTGTAACTGTCTCCCTTCTGTTTTCAAGCGTGTGGTAAAGTCTTCTCAGAGAAGGTGGGGCCACCCACCAGCCAGGGCACAGAAAGGAGAAGCAGCTGATGTGGACTCCCCACAGGGTACATGAATCTCAAAGGATGAGATTTACAGCAACCATAGAAGAACTAGGTGCTAGACCTAGAGCGGGTCAGAGCAGTCTGGACTGACACAATCCGACCGGAAGCACGCCCCTCCACAGTGATCACACTCTCTTCCCCTTGAGTGGAATTACATGGAAGCAGCAAGCTCCATCACTCAGCCATTTGTCTTACCACGGGCACCCCCAAACAGAACCCCAAACTGTCAAAGAGTCCCAGTTGAAATCGTATCAATTTCCACTCTTTCTCTAAGTAGATTGGAATTACATATTTTACAAACTGGTCCCCATAAAGAAGGCAGATTAAACCTAAAATATAAAATACTATAGTATACAATCATTGTACGGACAGTCCCTGAGTTACAAACATCAGACTTACATGTAAATCACTCTTACAATTAGAGGCTATTACAGTAATAAGTAAATGTACCTGTTCCAACTTACATACAACTTCGATAGAAGAACAAACCTACAGAACTTATCTTGTTGGTAACCAGGGATGGCCTGTACGTCATGATGCCATTTGTAAAGCCATCCTTCCCTTTGCCAGCTCTTTCTAACTATGTGTAATGAGTTGAACTGTGCCCTTAAATAATGGCAAAGTATAAACATGATCACTACAGGTTCGGCGCCTATAGCTCAACCGGCTAAGGCACCAGCCACGTACACCGAAGGTGGTGGGTTTGAATCCCCAGCCCGGACCCGCCAAAACAACAATGACGGCTGCAACCAAAAAATAGCCGGGCGTGGTGGCAGGCGCCTGTGGTCCCAGCTACTTGGGAGGCGGAGGCAGGAGACTCGCTTGAGCCCAGGAGTTGGAGGTTGCTGTGAGCTGTAATGCCACGGCACTCTACCCAGGGGGACAGCTTGAGGCTCTGTCTCAAAAAAAAAAAAAAAAACATGATCACTACAAATAGGATGTTTGCAGGTGATCAAGTTAAGATGAAATCCTTAGAGCAAGCCCTAGTTCAGTATGACTGGTATCCTTATAAAAATGAGAAGTTTGGATGCAGAGATAGACACAGGGAGAATGACACATAAAGATGAAGGGCAGACATCTGCGTGATGCATCTACAGGTCAAAGATTGCCAATGACCCCCAGCAAACTACCACAAGCCAGTCAATAGGCCTGGAATAGACTGTCTCTCCATCACAGCCCATGGAAGCAATGCTGCTGACCACACTTTCATCTCTGACTGTGGCCTCCAGAACTGGAGGCAATACATTTCTGTTGTTTAAGCCATTCAGTTAGCGGCCCTATGTTATAGCAGCTTCAGTAAATATGCCCTTACATGACCCTAAGTGAGTATCAATCAACCGAACAAGTCATACGTATACAATGATGAACCCTTGAGCTAGACCAGTTCTAAAGTGCATCCAGCCTTGAGAATTGCAGATGTTAGAGTCAAGCATTACAGTACATATTTTTAATATAATAAGACAGAAAAAAGAGATGGACAGGAAATAGCAGTTCCAAAATTCTTAACGAGTCATCGGCTGGCACCACATGTTAGGATGGGCACATACAGAGAGGAAACTCCGGGTAAAAGTGAGCTCCAGATCCCAGCATCTTCATCTGATAAGCTCCACAGATTACATGTGAGGTTCCTCAACTTCTTTTATTCCTCTGGCCCAAGTCCTACAAACCCTAGGAAAGTAGGGACCTTTGCTTGTTATTATATCCTTTATACTAGTGTCTGGTATATTTGACCCTCATCATTTGTTCAATAAATATTTGTTTAATTTATTGTTGGGGATTCATTGAGGGTATAAGAAACCAGATTTCACTGATTGCATTTGTTAGATAAAGTCCCTCTTACAATCATGCCTTGCCAATAAATATTTTTTAATGAATGAATACATGAATAGCCTCTTTAACTATTTTCCTTTAAGTCCATAATCAGTTCTTAGCTATTTTAGATCACTGGTATCCAAGCTTGATTACATACCCTTCATACATGTCTATTCATTATAAACATACACCACTCTGCAATATAAAGCATACATCTTATCCAAAAGATGGGATGAAAAGTAAACATAGTTAGAGGTTCTGTTGCAACTTTTAAAGATCCAGTGGACTTTTTATGTAACCCTGAGCATACTCAACCTTACCTACTGCTATAGGTCTTATCATTTAATGACAAAAAGGGCAAAAAACATGGCCCCAAGACAATGAGAATGAGAAGTCCCTAAGGCCCAGATAGCGTCTCTGCTCCCACACAGCCTTTGCTACTCATTTGGCTTTCTGGGGTAGGAAGGGGCAGAGTCACAGGAGGACGGATGCTTCCTTTCAAAGGGAAAAGGAGCATAGGTCCTAGGTGTCCCTCATCATCACAACCAGGAAAAATGTAAAGTGTATGAGCAAGTGATTTGTTAAACAAATTTCTTCAGCTATTGTGCTTTGGAAGCCCCAGGAGGAGGCTGGGTCTGGTTCCCTTGGAACAGACAGAGTTTGTGAATCATACAAACTGGAAATGCTGGATTCTATGATTTAATTTGTGGAGGCTCTTTTAGTGTCAGCTGGAAGAAAGATTCTTCCCTTGGTCCACTATCCTCATGAGTACTATATGCCCACTTATTTCATCATGAGACTCTTTCCTGTGACCCTTTATTCACATTTCGAAAGAAATTATTTTGGCTTGAGATAACCAGAGGAAACAATTATCTGAAACTATTAAATAACTCTCATTAGAAACAACAAATTGCTGATTTAAATTTAACTAAAGGTTTCCTTTCATTCACTTGAGTTAAGCGTATAATTACTCTCATCCAACAAGTTTTAAGGACTTTTTATTTTTTTGGCTGGAGCTGAGTTTGAACCCACCACCTCCAGTACATGGGGCCGGCGCCCTACTCCTTTGAGCCACAGGCGCTGCCCAAGTTTTAAGGACTTTTAATTAATTTGTCATCAATTAAATTTAGGTCCATGTCAGAGAGGTTACGCTTTAAGTTTGGGATACATAACGCATCAGGACCTAAGGAAAGATAAATCTAAGCAAAACGTTTACCTGCGCTTGCAATTAAACATAAAAGAGAGCTGATATTAAATTAGAGTGCCGATGAGAGAGAAGAGAGGGAGGGAGGGAGGGAGGGAGGGAAGAAAAATGCAAACAAATGCTGGTGAGTACGATGAATGTGCCAGTCCAATACATCTGTAGTATTTTATTTCACTGAAACAATTCTTTTGCAGAATGATTTAACAATATGTACCCAGAGCCAAGAAAATGTCCTATCCCTTTTTACTCACTAATCCCACTTCATAAAAATAATTTGAAACTTGGACCCTGCTATTTAGCCATAAAGAAAGATGGAGACTTTACCTCCTTCGTGTTTACATGGATGGAGCTGGAAAATGTTCTTCTTAGCGAAGTATCTCAAGAATGGAGGAAAAAGTATCCAATGTACACACCCCTATTATGAAACTAATTTATAGCTTTCATGTGAAAGCTACAACCTAATTATGGCCTAAGAGTATGAGGAGGGGACAGGGGGAGGGGACAGGTGGGGGCCGATGGGCGGAGGGAGGGTGATTCGAGGGATCACCTCTATGGTTTATCTTACAAGGGTACAAGTGAATCTTTCTAAAAGTGGAATATAAACATCTTGACACAATAACTAGGAAAATGACATGAAGGCTATGTTAACCAGTTTGATAAAAGTATTTCAAGTTGTATGTGAAAACACCACACTGTACCCTATGATTGCATTAATATACACAGCTATCATTTAATTAAAAAAAAAACTGGGACCCTGGACAGAAGATGAAGAAAGACCCTTTCCACATGAGCAAAAAAGTGGGAACCATCTATATCTTCTATCCTAGAGACTGCCAGTAAGTTAATTTGGGCCCAATTCCTAAAAGGAATACCATGCAGCCATTAAAATTTTAAATTAAAATGTGGGATATGTAACAACATAAGAAAATGCTTATTTTATAATAAGGAACAAAAGAGCATGATGCAGAATTGCATAACAGTATGAAAACCATACGTCCACAAAGGATTGTGAAAAGAAAAGCTGAGGTATTGTAATAAGCTGGTAAGATTATAGTGGACTCTTATTTGTTTTTCTAAAACTTTGTCATGTTTTCTATGACTTTTAGCTCTTAAAAATGTTTTTAAGACCATAAAAAGCATTTGCAGCCAGTATGCCAATACACTACTCAAGAAGCTTCCATATACATTTGTAAATTCAAGTGAATTCCCCATAGGGTGCAGAGCACATTTTTCAAACATTCTTCCCACTCATCTGTAGATACATTAACAGTCTACTAAATTTTCAATGATACCAATTATCTTTGAACTTGAAAGGTGTGCTAAGGCTCTTAAATAAATATAACCATTTCTGGTGCCCACCACAATTATTTTAAGTAATTTTACAAAATCCATTCCACTCTTGCTGCACCTGGTAATTAAGTTCAAACATCCTGAAGAAGGCTGCCTCATCTCCCCAAGGCCCAGAAAGAATTTGAATTGCCATTTTAAGCTTCCAATTAGCTCACAACATAAAATTACAATTTACTTTTGATATTTTTTCCTCTGGGTCTAATTTTTTTTTTTTTACCACTCTTCTAACCCATCTTGTAATTATGCCGGCTCAGTCTTATGCAAAACATCCCCTTCTTTCAGGCTAGGTTCAGCTAAAATACAACCTCACTACTAAAGTCACTGTCCTATTTAATAATGCCTGTCTCATGGAAACAACAGTCTCTCTGTGCTTCTGGTCAAAACTCTCCAACTGAACATCTCCAGGTCTTCACCCCAACCCTTCCCCCTTGTCGACTAACCCTTAATGAAGCTGTATCAGTCTCCAGCAGGACTAGGGGGGGTGTCTTATTTCTAATATCTGTTTTCATTTCTCTAAGCCGGTTTCCAGAATGCCTCCATTGTGATTTAGGGGCTGAAGGCAACAATTAAAACTTACCGTCCCATTGCTTGGAAAGCAAGTAGCCCTGGCACTGCGGCAGGCCAATTTATTGGGATATCACTTTCTTCTGTGTGTTTTTCTTGAATTCTTTCCTCCCTCCTATTTTAAGGGGATAGCCAACCCTCCTAATTCCTTGACTCAGGGATTCCTACCCCCTGTCTGGAAAAGAAGAAATCTGAAGCCAGTAAGTCAAAGTCTTTTTTTTTTTTTTTTTTAAGTATTTAAGTCATTAAAGAGGTTAGACAAATAGCGAGAGAAATGAGAGAAAACAGCTCTGGAAACAAGAGTAAGGAGAAAGACCATGTGACCCCACAGAGGAGCAGTTACCTGGGAAACTAAGTCCCAAGAATTCTGGGAGTTCTTTCTTCCTCTTATGGTTCAGAGGACCCCATTTATCACAAACACACACAAAACGATATACCACTGGTATGTGTATTCATTAAAGAACACTCTAACCAACCATGCTTGTGAATAACATAATAACTTTTAGGCCCAAGGGAAATACTTATCCCCACCTCTTGTTCTATGTCCTGAAATTAATTGCATCTGAATGGCAGGAAATTTTGTGAGTTGTCATGCTGACAATGTCAGAAATGGACACTGCTTTGAAGTGTGGGGAGAATTGGAGACGAGGAAGCGTTTAGGTGGGAGAAAAGACAAATTAATTCATTTGTCAAATGCTGTCTCCTAATTAGTATGAATGCAATAGAATCTTGCAAATGAAATATTAATTCCCAGCAGTGCCAAGTATTTTTTTTTCATTTCTTCATGTCCTAATTTATAGCTACAGAGCAAGCCAACTATTAGAGAAGTATTTCCAATATTTGCACATTGTAGCTGAGAAAGATTTTACGATATTAAAGAATGCATGCTACTCTTAAATTTTTTATGCATGGGTCTACATTGTTACATGCACGAAATGTGATCCTGATTTAATGCCAAGGCATTAGAAAGACCTTGAATCCTGGAATTGTGAATAGGTTTCCTTTTTTAATTTAATAAGATTGTATTTAAATTTCAAAATTCATTTAAAACTTAAGCTATATTTATCCACCTTTGATTTAAAATGCTTGATATTAATTAACCATAATAGGTATGTATGTCTTCTTTTAATACACGGTTTAAAAGTGTATAAGTAAAATAACTTCGAAAAGAGAAAAGTATTGTTACTTTTTAAAAATTTACATTTCCCTAAGTCTATATTTTTGGAAGAAAATACATACAAATTTTCTTTTTTAAGCCCTTGGATCATTACTATCAATAGAACATAAGTTTTGCGAAAACTTTGACTATAAAATAGTGATTTTTGCTGACATAAATAAAAAATACATTTTATGGAATCATTACATAATTTATGAGATGACACTTGTCCATTTTGTTACTTGCCTAATTATCACCAGCCTACTAACAGAATGTTCAATCACGCTCATAAAAATTTCATTCCGTTGTCTTTGCTTATCTGGCAATTTTCAATTATAAGAAAAGCATAGCTTTAAAAATATGTCTCAATTTTGTCATGATGAAGGTACTTTTGTCACATTAAAAGGACAGATTACATTTATTTACCAATTTGGGATCTTGGCTCACAAGTAGTAAGACACACGTTTAGACACATACTATGCAGGTTCCACCTCTGTCCTTGCCGCAGCCCCATGCAGGTTGGCCCAGGGCCTCCCAGCCAACCGGTTTTCTGGCAGGGACAGACAACAGAGTCTCTGGCTGTAATTGGGCTGTTCTCTCAGCCCAGCTGATTGCAGTGAAAGATCTGCCCTTCCAGAGCCTGGGATGGAATCCGCTCCAGCTATGCCTCACAAACTGTGATGACAAGAGTCATTCTCAGAGGCAGATCTGGTTTTGTGCGTTTTTTTTTTTTCTTTTTTTTTCAGTTTGTGGAGTCCTTTTTAAGAAAGGAATAGATTGGCCCTGTATCAAGGCTGGCAGTTTGCTGAAGCTGTTGGTTTCCAGCAGGAGCCTAAAGAACCATCTTGCTATGGCCTATTGGCCATTTCAGAACTTTGGAGATGTAATTGTCAATTCATTAGAAAGAAACCTCATAGCCGCTGGTGACAGATGTAGGCTTCTGTCTCTTTGTAGTCTTCATTCTGGGGTTCCAAAATATCCGTAAGATATTATATTTATGTCAAGATCCCTGATTTAAGTTATTCATTAGAATTATAATGCTGTCAAATCTTAATTGTAACCTCCCCAAAGTTATTGTGAGTTTTCAACCAGAAAGAAAGAATGATGCTATACTAGAAAAAAGAAAAAAGGGATAGAAAATTACAGATACAAAATTAGATATTGAGAGGAAATATTTCAAATAAGAAAAGAAATAAATCACAGATCCAAAAAAGCTCAGAAATCATCACAAAATCCTCCCTGGCCTGTCTCTATGTTTTTCCTCCTCAATATTTTTTGGGTGAATACTCTTCAATTACTACTTCATACAACAGTGACTTCAAAATGTCATTTCTAAGGAAAATAGAAAATCCTTCCTCTAGCACAGTTGAGAAGAATCTGGTTTGTTATTGTTGTTACTGTGTTTTGGTTTTTTTTTTCTGGTTACTGATAGCTTTAAAATATTTCAGCTTCACAACTTTTTATTTATTCTTGTCTGTCTGCTTTTATAATTATGGCCAAATTTGGGATCTCTCGAATTTCCATATGATCTGGAAGATTTCCAGATGTTCCAAGTTTTCCTGTCCAGGGATTAATCTTAAATAACTCTTGTAGTTAAGGACACTCCTTAGCCAGTTTGCCATGGGTGTCCTCTTGCCGACATCAGGACAGTCATCACTGGCAGTAGCAGCATTGCTGGAAGTTGGGGATTTTATGTCAGGATGCCAGCAATAAAGGAACTGTCACAGTAGTGACTGTGAATTGCATAAATGTATCCAATGAAATTCAAACTAAATGTATTCCCAAATCAAAGTTCCCTTCAATTTGGATTCCACAATGTGCCTATAGAGCCCTTCCAAATATCTCAAACGCAAGGGAAGGTGTAAATGAGGAAGCAGAGTGAAAAGAGGCAGTGGTCTTAACCAGGTAAGGAAAAAGCATGCCGGGTGTGTACATTTTACAACAGGCCAGACTTTCTGACGCGTCGGTAAGGCCCTTCCCGAGATCTGAGAAGGGGCCTGTGAGGAGGAGCAGCTTAAAGTCTTGAGTTGCCATAGTTTCTGCGTATACCCACGGCAACCTCCCTATATCTGGTGGTTTCTCAAAGAAAATTCTGAGACTGGTACCTGGAGAAGGGGAAATGAATTCCAATGGGCCGAAATGGGATCATTTCAGTTTTTTCACTTTTCAAAAGTCAGGTTTTTGTTCTGGGAACCACTATTACTGCTACAAAATATTTTTGCTGCTCTCAACAACACTGTGGTTTCACTTTTATTCTTTTCTGCTTTGTGTCCCATTCTTATTTGATCAAGTCCCACCTTACAAGGCCCAGCCCAAATACCACCTTCTGATCACCCTGTCCTAGGGCTTTCAAGATCAGTTCCTTAGAACCCTGGCCCTTTTGGATATTCTAATTAAAAAAAAAAAAAATGTGTTGTGCAGTTAAAAGGGTTTAGAAGAAATTGCACGATCCCTTTCTCTCTCCCCCTCTCTTCCCCCTCTCTCTGTCCATCTCTCCTCTCACTCCGCCCTCTCTCATTTTTCCACTCCAAATGCACATTAGCATCGGGGTTCTGAGAAGTACCACAGTCAGAGAATACTCAGTGTTGAGAGCTTGCTGTATACAAGCCTGTTCTGAATATTTTTCATGTCTTATTTCATTGAATCCTCTCTACTACCTATGAAAAAGATTGATTGTATAGATGAAGAAAGTCTAGGGGTAAGTAACATGACTAAAATCCTGCCAAGAGTAAGTAAAATAAACAGGATTCGAGCCGAGATACTCTTAGTCATCGCCCTGGACTGCCCATTTAATTTTGTTTCAAGCAGAGCTTCCTACCATACTCAATCACAGACCCCTTCTCTGTATCATCTTTTCTTAAATTACTTGTAAAAATACTGTCAGGTGCCACATATCAAGATGCACACCAATGACGGGCTGCATATACGATGTGGTCCTGTAACATGATAATGTAGCTGAAAATTTTCCTTCGCCTAATGACGTCTCAATGACCCTGCATAGATAGGCCTAAGCCAATGTGTATGTTTGTGTCTTAGTTTTTAACAAAAAGTTTAAAAAGTAGGGGTAATCACTCTAGTCATTCTCCCCATGTGCATGGTATTTGGAAATAAACATTTTTCTTATTAAAAAGAAAAAGAAAATATTTGAAAGCTTAAAAAGTAATAAAATAAATGACAAGTTTTAAAAATAGAAAAAAGCTTATAGAATAGGATATAAAGAAAGAATAGTTTTCTACAGCTGTACAATGCGTTTGTGTTCTAAGCTAAGTGTTGTTATAGAGGAGTCAAAAAATTTAAATAACTTTAAAATTTACAAAGTAAAAAAGTAACCTAAGGTCTTTTATTTTTCAAGAAAATATTTTTTTCCATAAATTCAGTCTAGCATAGGTGTATAGTGTTTGTAAAGGCTACGGTAGGGCACAGTAATGTCCAGGTCTTCACGTTCACTCGCCACTCCCCCCTGACTCACCCATAGCAACTTCTAGCCCTTCAAGCTCTTCAAGCTCTGGAGATGGTAAGTGCTATTCAGACACACCATTCATTTATCTTTTAGACCATGTTTTTACTGTACTTGTTCTATATTTAGGTATGTTTAGAGGCACAAACACCATACTGTCATGATTGCCTACAGAGTAAGTAAAATAAACCGGATTAGAACCTAGATACTCTAGGTTTGCTGCCCGGGAGTGATGGGCTACACCACACAGCCTAGGTCTGGAATAGGCTGTACCTTCAAGGTTCACTCTGTGATCTTACAGTGGCACAGTGGCCAAGTAGGCATTTCTCAGAAAGTATCCTTGTCCTTAAGCAATGTGTAACAGCTATCCCAAAGGACTGCTGTCACTGCTACATGGTAGGGGTCCAAACCCTTCCCAGTCCCCCACTCCCAGTATAAAAGACCTACCTGGCCACGCCCCAAGAGTTCTGTCAGAAAGACCCTCGTCTGCCAAAACCTTCCAACAACCTGTGGAATCTTCGTCCTCCTAAGCCAGTATAAAAACCAGCCTCTAACCACTCGCCGTGCAGCTGCCATCTTTACCCAGGCAGGTTTCGTCCCTTTCATTAAACTGGGCCTGAACCTCTCTGGGTCTTGTCTCTGGGAACACCGCCAAACCCCTTTTCACTACGTACCTCCGCACCGCAGTTGTGCCACTCCCGGACCTTGTCCCACTCTGTCACACAGCTTTTCTTCTTCTCTAGGAGGTTTTAAACATGTTTTTTTTTCCTTTGAGACAGACTCTTACCCTGTTGCCCAGGTGTCAGCCTAGCTCACTGCAACCTCAAACTCACCGGTTCAAGTGATCTTCTTGCTTCGGGTTCTCAAGTAGCTGCCGTGTTAATTTTTCTATTTTTAGTAGAGATGAGATCTTGCTCTTGCTCAGCCTGGGCTCGAACTCTTGAGTTCAAGGGATCCTCCTGCTTCTGCCTTCCAAAGTGCTAGGACTACAGCCACGTGAGCCACCTGCCTGGCCTGTAAACACCTTTAAATGGCCTTTTCTCTTTGCCTATCCCTCATGCCTCTCCTGGTATCTGATGCTATATTCTAGTATACTATGATCCTTCCATACTGTCTGACACACGGAAATCAATAAATATTTGTGAACTGAATGTACGTTGATAGTACTTTAAACTTCCCCAACTTATATTTCACTTGAAGAAAGAAGAAAATCCCACAAATTAAATTCTAGAAAATAGAAGCCTTCATACAACCTTTCCAAATCCTTTCATAATGCTCCACTTCTGTTGGCCAAGTGAAGAAGGAAATTAAAAAGCAACTACAAGTTGCTTTAATAGTCAGACTTAACTTCATTTTGGAAACAGCACAGGGAAACATTATTTTTGAAGGCTCATAACCAAAAAAGACAGGAAAACATATTAAACAAACTCAAGAGAGAATCATAGTCTAATATTTGGAGCTTTGAGAGAAGAAATATACAACAGCATTCTTTAAAATATCTAATACTTTTCTAGCATAGGGACACAAGAACTATTATTCCGAATGACAGCGTCTCTCAACTGAGGTTCTTCTCCTCCAACCTGCAACGGAAAGGAGCACCCTCAGCCTGTTTTGTTGTAAGAGCTACCGGTACAGCAGGGATTCTAATTCCAGAAAACTCTAGTTCAAATCATGAGTCATCGTCTCCATTTCAATCACAATTCTGCTGTACTTTTTATTGGATAAAATGAATATTTGTTACTGCAAACCAAAAGAATCTAAGCAAATGGGCACATTCATTTTTAAGAACTTAAGGACATATTGATACCAACATAAATACCCACCTAGTTTTTCAATGTCTTTTAAGAAAACAAAATGGTTTATCTTAAAACTCCATTAACCCTGTCATAAATGTATCAAATATCACAAATCCAAACCTCACTATTTTAGCTGCAAGAAGCCAGCCCAAATATTTTATTTGGGTAGCTCTGAAGACTAAAATCCTCTGTAGATAGCAAGTGTCGACTGAGCTGCCTGCCAGGTAAGATCCCACCTGGAGAACTAAATCCATCCCCTACATGTCCTCCAGAATGATTTTGACTCTGCCTTATGAGAAGCTTTTCACTGGCTCTCGAGTACCTTCAGAAAAAAGTGTAGGCCAACCAGCTCCTCATGGCCTGAACCCTGCTTTCTTTTTATTTGTTTACTTTTTTTTTCTATTATTTGGGATTCTTTGAGGGTACAAAGAATTAAGTTACAATGATTGCATTTGTTAGGTAAAATCCCTCTTATAATTGTGTCCCACCCCCAAGAGGTGTGCCATACACCGTGGCCCCCCCATTTCCCTTCCTTCTCCCCTCTCCCTCCTCCCTCAATCCCCTACCCCCTACCTTGTATTAGATCTGCCTTCATATTAGAATTGAGTACATGGGATTATTTCTTTTCCATTCTCGTGACCTGCTTTCTTTCTTTCTTCTTTTTTTTTTTGGAGATAGTCTCACTCAGTTGCCCTGGGGTTGAGTGCCATGGCGTCATAGCTCACAGCAGCCTCAAACTCTTGGGCTTAAGCAATTCTTTTGCTTCAGTCTACCAAGTAGGGTGTTGGGACTACAGGCACCCTCCACAACATCCAGCTATTTTTGTAGAGATAGGGTCTCGCTCTTGCTCAGGCTGGTCTCAAACTCCCAAGCTCAGGCAATCTACCCACCTGGGCCTCCCAGAGTCCTAGGATTACAAGCATAAGCCACTGTGCCCAGCATGAACCCTGCTTTCTCATTTAGCCTTGCTTCTCACTACCTTCTCCATTCAGACCATTTTGAGTTTCCTGGATATGTCATTTTATTTTATACCTCTATGGTTTTGCTCAAAATGCCAAATATCCTCCTAATTCTCACCTTTCCTTTCCCCTCCTCTGATTCTTCCTGCCTCTTCAGTTTCGAAATTTCTACTTCTCATTCAAAACAATGCTTAGCTTAACAATTACACCCCTAGGTAACATATCCAAGAGAAATGAAAACATGTCCACACAAAAACTTATACACGAATATTCATAGAGGCATTATTCCTAATAACCACAAGGTGGAAACAACCCAACTGGCCATCAGCTGATAAAAAGATAAATCAAATGTGGGGTATATATATATATATAACACACACACATATATACATATATATCACCATACAGATTATTTGGAAGATTATTTGGCCAAGAAAAAGGAATGAAATAGTAATACACACTACAACATGGATGACTCTTGAAAACGTTATGCCAAGTAAGAGAAGCCAATCACAATGGACCACATGTTGTATGATTTCATTTACATTAAATGGCCAGAATAGGCAAATCTTTAAAGTCAGAAAGTAGATTAGTGGTTGCCTAGAAGTTTGGGGAAATGGAAGGTGACTGCTAAGGAGCATGAGGTTATTGTTTAGGGTGATAAAAATGTTCTAAAATGGATTGTGGTAAAGGTTGCCCAATTCTATGAATATATTAAAAGCCATAGAATCCTACATTTTAATAAGTGAATTTTATAGTATTTAAATTGCCTCTCAGTAAAGTTGGTACCAATATTGCTCATGTGTCACCACCTCTGGGGAACTCTCTCTGGTTTCTCTCTACAGTCTGTAACTCCATTCTCTGATTACTTCTCTCTTTGGTACATGAATTTTATCACCAATTTATAACAATTAACAGCAGTCATTTTGCCAAGTACTTTGTAGCCAATATCTTATTTAATATTTTCAATAAACCTGTGAGCTAAGTATTATTCTATTGATTTGCTATTAGACAGGTCTTTCAGTGCTTTGTCATTGGGGAAGACTATTTTCAAAGACAGAATTTGCACATAATATGGCCCACAGTTCTAATGTGGTCCAAAGGAATTCTTTTGTTTACTCCAAAGTCACAGTATTTTTAAAAAATTCAAATTAGTTGACAGTGTTTCATAATCAGGAGATTTTTATATAAAAATCCACCCTGTGAGTCTGTCTTTAAAATGAGAGAACCCAGTGATAAGATTGTGACCAAGGCCTTTAAATCTGGGAAGCCCTCTCCAACTTGCCATAGTCCCCGCTGCTCCCCATTGAGTCATATTCAGCTCACTTTACTAATTTATACTACCAGCCAGTTTGCAACCAACCACTGTCCCTGAGCAAGGCCCATGTCTTCTTCATCTTTGCATCCCTAGCACCTGAACTGCACCTGCTAAATAGCATGGACCCATTAAATGACCTGAATTGCTACCCCTCCTCTATGATAGGTGAGCTGTGTTTGGAGGCTTGTTCCTTATCCCCTCTTTCTCTTTTCATTTTACCAGCTAATAAATCCCCAGAGTACAAACCTTAGTTAAAATCATTTCAAGTGTCTACCAAACATTAGCCTTCCAGAGAAATAAAAGGAAGTAAGACCTCACTCATAAAACCATTAGCGAATGGTTTACTGTGATGGTTTGAATGTTTGTCCCCTCCAAAATTAATGTTGAAACTTAATTCCCAGTGTGGTAAGAGATGGAACCTTTAAGAAATGATTGCATCATCAGGGTAGAGCCCTCATACATTGATTAATTCAGTTATGAATTGGTGGATTAATGAGTTAATGGGTTATGGATTAATAGGTTAACACAAGAATGGGACTGGTGGCTTTAGAAGAGAGTCCAGAGCTAGCATGCTCAGCTCCCTCACCATGAGATGCCCTGAGCCACCTCAGGATTCTGCAGAGAGCAAGAAGGTCCTCACCAAATATAGCCCCTTGACCTTGGACTTCTCAGCCTCCACAACAGTAAGAAATAAATTCCTTGTCTATGTAAATTATCCAGGTTTTAGGCATTCTGCTATAAGCAACAGAAAATAATACACAAACATAATAAACACAATGTAAATTTGGTATACAGACTATAGAGTTGAGTCCTCTGTCACTACCTGAAGAAAGATTCAAGTTCAGTAGACTCTACATAAATATATGTATAGGAATAACAAAACCTTACTTTTTTTAAATTATCCTATTTAAACCAGTCTGGTCCACTGTGAAAATGACCTGAGGGTTTTCTATAAGGGTATATTTGTCAAGCAAAGTAACAGCATAAATGAAATTTGTCAGGCTTTGTTTAATCTACTTAGCACAGAAAGAAATTTTAGGGATTTATGGAATTTATTACTTTTATATGAAAATTGTACTGATTAAAATAAATTTACTTATAACATATCCAATAAGCTCCTTGAAGCATTTTATTGACCCCTGGCACTAACTTCTGTGACTATATACTGAACTCTAATTCAATCTTTCACTAATCCACTAGCAGTTCAGAAAATTAGCTCACTTTTCACACATAGAGTTATATTAATCATCATGTACATACATTAAAATACAATTAAGTATATATTCATCATATATACATGAAGCTAAACATGTAATCTAATCATGTTTTCAGTGACTATAGCTTCAATATTTGAAAATTCATACTCAATATTAAAAAAGGAAAAGAATATTACATTTCTCACAATCTCAACCACCCAAAGACTAACATTCGACATTTTAGTGTCTTTCCTTACTGTGTTCTTCCTGTGCATATTTCTTGCATAGTTTTCATCATAAAGTTGATAACTTTTATACATTACTTTCCATTTTAAATTATAAGTTAAATTTTTAATGGCTGTATAATACTGCTTTGTTTGTGTATACCCTAATTTATATAACTATTTCCATATTATTGAACATTAAGCTATGTTGTATTTTTCAGATTCTTAATAATGCTGCAATTATTTTGTACACAACTTTCTCCATACATCAAGTTATATCCTCTGGGTAAATTCCCAAGAATAGAATTATGTTATTGGAATCTTTTTATTACCAAACTGCCATCTAGATTGGATTGATTTTAACTCCTGTATGTAAATTTTTAATTGACACCTAGTAATTGTACATGTATAAGGAATATATGTAATGATCAAATTAGGGTAATTAACATGTCTATCGCCTCAAACATGTATTATTCCTATGGGCAGAGAACATTCAAAATCCTCCCTTCTAGCTATTTAGTATTTGAAAATATAATAATGAATTGTTGGTAGTTACGGTCACCCTGTGGTGCTAGAACTTATTACTTCTATATAGCTGTACTTTTCCATCTGTTAACCAACCTTTCCCTATCCTACCCCTGTCCTTTACCACCTCTAGTAACCACTAATATACCAGATTTTCTTTATCCATTCATCTGATGATGGACACTTGGGTTGGTTCCATGTCTTGGCCATTCTGAATAATGCTACAGTAAACATGGGAGATGCAGATATCTCTTCAACATACTCATTTCATTACCTGTGGATACATACCCAGTAGTGAGATTGCTGGGTTATATGGTAGTTTTATTTTTATTTTTTATTATTATTTTTATATTATAAAAATATGATTTTATATTTTATTTTATATTTTATAATTTTACATTTTATTTTTATTATTTTATGAAATCATAACTTTGTACATTGGTGCATTTATAAGGTTCAGGGTACTGCTTCACTATACAATGTGAAATGCTTACATTGAACTAAGTAACACATCCATCACAATTATACTCATTTCTTAATAGTTTTGAAATGTACCATTGCATCATGCACATTAGGTGAGGTCCCCCCAAAACCCTCCTTCCTCCTATGTCTTCCCTCCTCTCTCCTCTCTTGCCTCTTCCCTTCTACTTTCTGGACTATAGTTACGTTTTGCCATTCATATGGATGTATAGGTGATTATATATTGATTTCATAGTAGTATTGAGTACATATTTTTTTTTCCATTCTTGAGATACTTTACTAAGAAGAATGTGTTCCAGCTCCATCCAGGTAAACATAAAAGATGTTAAGTCTCCATCTATTTCATGGCTGCATAGGATTCCATGGTGTACATATACCACAATTTGTTAATCCATTCATGGGTTGATGGGCACTTGGGCTGTTTCCATGTCTTGGCTATTATGAATTGGGCTGCAATAAACATTCTGGTACAAATGTCTTTGTTGTAAAATAATTTTTGATCAGCTGGGTATATACCTAGTAGAGGAATTGCAGGATAAAACGGTAGGTCTACTTTTAGTTCCTTGAATGTTCTCCAAACTTCTTGCCAAAAAAGTTGTATTAGCTTGCATTCCCCCCAGCAGTGTAGAAATGTTCCCTTCTCTCTGCACACACACTAACATCTGTGGTTTGGGGATTTTATAATGTGGGTTAATCTTACTGGAGTTAGATGATACCTCAAAGTAGTTTTGACTTGCATTTCTCTGATGATTAAGGATGATGAGCATTTTTTCATGTGTTTGTAGGCCATGCGCCTGTCTTCATCAGAGAAGTTACTGTTCAAGTCTCTTGCCCACATAGAAATGGATTATTTGTTCTTTTCTTATTGATTAGTTTGAGTTCTCTATAGATTCTTGTTATCAGACCTTTGCCAGAAGCATAACCTGCAAAAATCTTCTCCCATTCTGAAGGTTGTCATTTGCTTTACTGACTTTGCTCTTGGCTATGCAAAAGTTTTTTAGTTTGATCAGATCCCAGTAATGTATTTTTGGTGTTGCTTCAATTGCTCGGAGGATCCTCCTCATAAAATATTTACCCAGGCTGATTTCTTCAAGTGTTTTCCTTGCACTCTCTCCTAGTACTTTTATAGTTTCATATCTTAAGTTTAAATCTTTTATCCAGTGAAAATCAGTTTTTGTTAATGGTGAAAGGTGGGGGTCCAGTTTCAGTCTTCTACAGGTTGCCAGCCAGTTCACCCAGCACCATTTGTTAAACAGGGAGTCTTTCCCCCACTGAATATTTTTGATAGGATTGTTGAATATCAAATGACAATAAGCAGCTGGGTTCATCTTTTGTTCTCTATTCTGTTCCATAAATATACCACTCTGTTTTTGTGCCAGCACCATGCTGTTTTGATCACAATAGATTTATAGTATAGCCTGAAGTCTGGTAACGTGATACCTCCTGATTTGTTCTTGTTTCTGAGTAGTGTATTTGGTATTTGAGGTTTTTCTCTGATTCCGTATAAAACAAAGTTTTGTTTTTTGTTTTTTGGGTTTTTTTGCAGTTTTTGGCCAGGGCTGGGTTTGAATTCGCCATCTCCAGCATATGGGGCCAGCGCCCTAGTCCTTTGACCCACAGGCACTGCCCAAATGAAGTACTATTTTTTCAAGTTCTTTAAAGTATGACAGTGGTGTTTTAATAGGGATTGCATTAAATCTGTAGATTGCTTTGGGTAGTATGGACATTTTAACCATGTTGATTCTTCCCACACATGAGCATGGTATGTTTTTCCATTTGTTAACATCTTCAGCTATTTCTTTTTTCGGAGTTTCATAGTTCTCTTTATAGAGATCTTTCATGTCCTTTCTTAGGTAAATAATCAGATATTTCATCTTCTTTGGCACTATTGTAAAAGGAATAGACTCCTTGACTTTTTTCAGCTTGACTTGTGTTGGCATATATAAAAGCTACTGACTTGTAAGTATTGATTTTGTGTCCTGAGATGCTGATGTATTCCTTGAGCACTTCTAAAAGTTTTGAAGTTGAGTCCCTGGGATTTCCAGGTATAGGATTATATCATCAGTGAAGAGTGAGAGTTCGATCTCCTCTGAACCTATTTGGATACCCTTGAACACCTTCTTTTGCCTGATTGCAATGGCTAAGACTTCCATTACTATGTTAAATAGCAGTGGAGACAGTGGGCATCCTTGCCTCATTCCTGATCTGAGTGGAAGTGTTTTCAATTTTACACCATTCAATATGATGTTGGCTATGGCTTTACTATAGATGGCCTCTATCAGTTTAAGAACTGTCCCTTCTATGCCTATTTTCTTAAGTGTTCTGATCATGAAAGGATGCTGGATATTATCAAAGGCTTTTTCTGTATCAATTGAGAGAATCATATAGTCTTTGTTTTTTTATTTTATTGATGTCATGTATTATATTTTATAGATTTGCTTATGTTGAACCAACCCTGTAACCCTGGAATAAAATCAACTTGATCATGGTATATAATTTTTTTGATGTGTTATTGAATGCTGTTTGCTAAGATCTTATTGAATATTTTTGCATTGATATTCATTAATGATATTGGTCTATAATTTCCTTTCTTTGTTGGATCCTTTCCTGATGTGGGTATCAGGGTGATATTTGCTTCATAGAATGTATTGGGAAGTATTCCTTCTTTTTCTATGCTTTGGAAAATGCTGTATAATGTAGGTACTAGTTCTCTGGAAAGGTTTGATAGAATTAGGATGTGAAGCCATCTGGTAATGGACTTTTCTTTTTTGGGAGATTTCATATTGTTGATGCTATTTCAGTGATTGTTATAGGTCTATTCAAGATTTCAGTGATGCTGATTGTTATAGGTCTATTTCAAATTCCTTCTGGTTGAGTATAGGAAGGTGGTGTGCTTCCAGGTATTGGTCCATTTCCTTCAGATTTCCATATTTTGGGGAATAGAGATTTTTGTAGGAACTGAGGATTTTTTGAATTTCTGAAGTGTCTGTTGCTATTTCCCCTTTATCATTTCTGATAGACGATATTAGAGATTTTACTTTCCTGTTTCTGGTTAGGTTGGCCAAAGGTTTATCAATTTTGTTAATCTTTTCAAAAAACCAACTTCTTGTTTCATTGGTCTTCTGAATGATTCTTTTGTTTTTAATTTCATTTAATTCTGCCCTAATTTTGGTTATTTTTCTTCTGCCGGGCTTGGGGTTGGAATGTTCTCCCTTTTCTAGTTGCTTGAGATAATCCTTTAAGTTATTGGCTTCCTCTCTTTCTGTTTTCTTAATGAAGGCTTCCAATGCTATAAATTTCTCTCTCAGGACTACCTTTGCAGTATTCTACAGGTTTTGGTAATGTGTGTCTTCACTATCATTTTGTTCCAAAAATTTGGTGATTTCCTTCTTAATCTTGTCTTTGACCTAGCTATCATTCAGCCTAAGATTATTTAGTTTTCATGACTTTGTTTGAGTATGAGGATTCCTGTTGCTGTTGAGTTCAACTTTTATTGTGATCTGAGAATATATAAGGAATAATTTCTATACTTTTAAATTTGCTGAGGTTACTTGTGTCCTAAGATGTGATCTATTTTGGAGGATGAACTGTGGGCTGATGAGAAGAATGTATATTCAGTTTTATTAGGGTGAAATGTTCTGTAGAGGACTATAAAGTCCATTTGTTCTAGGGTCAGGTTTAAGTCTAATATTTCTTTGTTTGGTTTCTTCTTGGAGAATCTATCCAGAACTGTCAAAGGGTTGTTAAAATCTCTAATTATTATAGTGCAGGAAGATATCAAGTTGTTCATATCCATTAGGGTCTGCTTTATGAACTGAGGAGCATTCTGGTAGAGTGCATAAATGTTAATTATTGAAGTCTCTTCATGTTGGGTGTTTCCCTTGACAAGTATGTAGTGACATACCTTATCTTTCTTTATCTTTGTTGGTTTAATGTCAATTGTATCTGCTACTAAAATTGCAACCCCTGCTTTTTTCTGGTTTCCATTGCGTGTATTGTATAACTCCATCCCTTCACCCTGAGTCTATTTTTATCCTTTATGGTAAGATGAAATTCTTGTATAGAGCAGATATCTGGTCTGAGTTTATGTATCTAGTCACCCAGCCTGTGCCTCTTTAGAGGACAATTTAAACCATTCACATTAATTGAGAGAATTGATAAGCCTGGTTGTTTTCTGGATGTCATGATTTTTGGATGTCCAGTGGACAGTTTTGATCCTTTCACCACTGTGGAAGTTGGGTTTTGTTCAACAAATTCTTGGTGAGTTTACTTTGGAAGTAGAGCATTGAGCTGGTCATTGTGGAGGATGGGTCTGAGAATATCCTGGAAAGCTTGTTTAGTTATGGCAAATTTCTTCAAATGTCTATGTCATTAAAGTATTTGATTTTTCCATCACAAATGAAACTCAGTTTAGCTGGATACAGGATCCTGGGCTTGAAGTTGTTTTGTTTTAGGACACTGAAGGTCAATGACCATCTTCTTCTAGCTTGAAACATTTCAGCTGAGAGATCTACAGTCTCTGATACTTCTCCATTTGTAGGTGATGCTTTTCTTACATCTGGCTGCTTGTAGAATTTTTTCCTTTGTCTTAACTTTGGCAAAGTTAATCACATTGTGTCTAGGAGATGTTTTGTTTGGATTGAGTCTTACTGGGGTTCTGAAACTGTCTGCTATCTGAAGTTCTGTATCTCCTGCAATGCTTGGGAAATTCTCTTCCAAAATCTCTTGGAGTAGAGCATCTGTACCTTTAGGGCCATCCTCTTCTCCTTGGGGAAATCCTGTAAGACAAATGTTTGACCTTTTGGAGTTATCCCTCAATGATCAGCTTTTGCACTCCATTTGTCTACCTCTTAGAGTGGAACGTTTTGGAAACGCTCAAAAACCTTTGTCTTTAGTTTCAGAGATCCTTTCTCCTACCTGGTCAACTCTATCACTGAGGGATTCTACTGTATTTTGGAGTTCCTCAATTAACTTTTTAATTATCTCTTTTCTCATTACGTACATACCTTTGGTGACCTGGGCTATGAATTCATTAATTTCTTGAGAAAACTTTATAAATATTTGTTGGAATTCAATTTCTATCTTTCCTTCCATTCTATTTATCTTATTTGCCATCCATATTCTGAATTCGATTTCTGACATTGCTGCCATTTGTCTATGCATGGCATCTCAGTTGTATCTCCTTTATCATTTCTTGGGGGGGGGGGGTTTGAAGTACTCTGGTTATTCATGTTGCCAGAGTTCTTCTGTTGGATCCTCACCATGTTTATTTTCCACCATTTGGTTATTAGAACTGGTAGGGTGAGATTGAATTGGGGCTTCCAAGCAGTAGAGATAGCCCCTTACCAAAAGTACTAGACTTTTAATTGTGGTTTATCTCCTACAACCTTGCAAAGGCCCCCTTTGGAATTTTGGCTGGAGACTCTGAGGACCTACTTGGTGAGATAGTACAAGCTAGCTCTATTTTGATATCAGCCAACCTCTACCTTATCCTAAGAAGCCACAGTATTAGGTTTAAATCGCAACTGTGAAGAGATACAAACAGCTGCAATGCCTAGCACCCACCCTTCAGTTGTTTTCCTCTACACAGCTTCGAAGGTCAACAGAATGTCCCTGAGTGGACAGCCTCAGACATGGGTTCCAATTAAATTGTCTCAGGCAGTGCAAACCCTGCTCAACAGAGAGCAGTTCAAGGGTCTCCAACAGCACAATTGGAGCCAGGGATCCACACTCCTGCCCACCAGACTCAGTCCACACTGTTATCCACTTTTCTGCTCATAGGCGCAGTTGGAGCCAGGGGCCACGTCCCCACCCACTGGTCTCAGTTCACACCCAGCTAGCCTTTGCTTGCCAGACTAGTTGGAGTCAGGGGACCACGCCCTTGCCTGTCAGTCTCAGTCCACTATCCAGCAAGCCTCTGTTCACAGGCTCTGTTAGAGTCAGGGCACTGGACCCCATACACAGGTCTCAGTCCTCACCTGGTAAGCCTCAGCTCACCAGCCCCACTCGAGACAGGGGACCACGCCCTAGCCCTCAGGTCTTGGTTCATACCCAGCAAGCCACTGCTCAAGGGTTCTGTTGGAATCAGGGGACCTCGCCCTTGCTCTCAGGTCTCAGTCCACTCCTACCAAGCTTCTGCTCGCGGCCCAGCAGGGCCTGGGGACCAGCCCTGCCTGCAGAACTCAGTCCACACTGGGCAACCACTCTCCCATTGTGGGTGCTGTCAGAGCCAGGAGTTCTACACCCTGTCCCTCCAGACACAGCCTGAACCAAGGGTCAACACCACCACTGGCTGGGCATAGTCATAACCAGGGGCTGGTCCACCACCCACCAATTGTCCCTTTCTTCCCACACCCTCTTTCTTCCCCATTAGTCACAGATTCGGTCCTGATGGTTGGTAGTCCACACTATGCCCACAAGACCAAATATTCTGTGTTGTGTAGGGGGCAGAACTTCAGACCACCATGTGAGGGGGAAGGGTGGACTGGGAGTTTGGACTTGTGGGGAAAAATATCTGTTCAGTTCTATGCCTGGTGGGTTGATGTCTAGGTTCATAAGTGGGACTTCCCTGGAGAAAGAGGCCTGGAGTTTAGTAACTCTCTCCAGTGAGGTAAAATAAGAGGCCTTTTGTTCCTCGTTCGCAGATAGCCTGCAGCAGGCCTCCTTCTTGGGGGAGGGGGTCTCTTATCCTCTCGTGGATAGGCTTTGTACCTGAAATTTGTTTTCTTGACTGCTATTCCTTGGAGTTATAGCCTGCTGAACTTCTTTCTTGGCTTAGCTCCCCACCTTTGGCTTCATAGAGCCCAGTTCCATCCAGTTTTTCTTCCTCTGCTCAGGAGCCTCTGCCGATGGTTGCTACCAGTTGACCATCTTCCCAGAATTCCTCCTGGTAGTTTTATTTTTAGCTTTTTGAGGAGCCTACATACTGTTTTTAATAATGGATGTACTAATTTACATCCTTACCAAGAGTGTATAAGAGTTCCCTTTTCTTTGCATCTTCACCAGAATTTTTTTTTTATCTTTTTGATAGTAACTATTCTAACCACAGTAAGATAATATCTCATTGTGGTTTTGATTTGCACTTTTCCAATGATTAGTGATATTAAGCATTTTTTCATATACTTTTTGGCAATTTGTTTGCCTTCCTTGGAGAACTGTCTATTCAGATCAATTGCCCTTTTTAAAATCAGCATTGTGTTTAGTTTTGAATTTTGCTGTTGAGTCAAGTTATTTGTATATTCTGGATATTAATCACTTGTCAAATCAATAGCTTGAAAATCTTTTCTCTCTTTCTGAATGTTGTGTCCTCACTCTGTTGATTGCTTCTTTTGCCTTGCAGAAACTTTAATTTGATATATAATCCCATTTGTCTATTTTGTTTTTGTTTCCTGTGCTTTTTAGGTATTATCCATAAAATCTTTGCCCATGGAAATATTCTAAAGTTTTTCCCTTATGCTCTGATATAGTAGTTTTAGGTCTTACATTTAAGTCTTTAGTATTCTGAGTTGATTTTTGTATATGGTGAGAGACAGAAGTCTAGTTTCATTCTTCTGCATGTTGTTATCCAGTTTGAGGAGACTGTTCTTTCCCCCAATGTATCTTTTTATTTCCATTATTGAAAATCACTTGATTATAACATGTGGAGTTATTTCTGAGCTCTCTATTCTTGTCTATTGACCTATATAATTGTAGATTGCTTTGGATGGTACATCAACTTGTTCATAATCAAGATTTTCTCTTCTGGGCAATCCTATTTACAATGGCTACAAAATTATTTAGAAATAAATTTAACTGAAGAGGTGAAATATTTCTGCAAGAAAACTGCAAAACACAGATGAAAGACGTTGTAGATGACATAAATGGAAAAACATCCTATGCTCATGGATGGAAGAATTAATGTTAAAAAAATGCATTGCTGCCCAAAGCAATCTACACATTCAATGCAATCCCTATTAAAATACTAGCATCACTCTTCACCAAAGTAGAGAAAACAATTCTAAAATTTATGTGGAATCAAAACAATAGCCCAAATAGCCAAAGCAATCCTGAGTAAAAAGAACAAAGATAGAGGTATCACATTACCTAACTTCAAAACTTACAACAAGGGTACAGTAACCAAACAGTACAGTATTGGGATAGAAATCAACATGTTAGACCAATGGGACAGAACAGAAATAAAGCCATATATTTGCAGTCAACTTATCTTTGACCAAGCAAACAAGAGCTTACATTGGGACAACGATACCCTATTCAACGAACAGTGCTGGGAAAATTGAATAGACATATGCAGAAGAATAAAACTCAACCCCCACCTCTCACTATATAGAAAAATCAACTCAAAATGAGCTAAAGACTTAAACTATAAACCAAAACTTAATAATACTAGGAGAAAACGTAGGTAAAGAATTTATGACTAGGAACTCAAAAGCACAGACAAAAAATAAATAAATGAAAACAAATGGGGCTTAAACCATAAAGTTTCTGCACAGCAAAATAACCAACAAAGTGAAGAGACAACCTGTTGAATGGGAGAAAATAATTGCAGACTATCTACTCAACAGGGGATTAACATCCAGAATATTTAAGAAACTCAACTCAACAACAACAACAACAACAAAAATCTGCTTTTAAAAATGGGCAATTGACCTAAATAGACATTTTCCTCACTATAAAACTAATAGAGCTTGGCACCTGTAGTTCAGTGGCTAGGGAGCCAGCCATATACACTGGAGCTGGTGGGTTCGAATTCAACCTGGGCTAACTACAACCAAAAAATAGCCGGACACTATGGTTGGTGCCTGTAGTCCCAGCTGTTTGGGAGGCTAAGGCAAGAGAATCACTTAAGCCCAAGAGTTGGAGGTTGCTGTGAGCTGTGATACCATAGCACTCTACCAAGGGTGACATAGTGAGACTCCGTCTCAAAAAAACCCCCCCAAAACTAATAGATATTCTTTATTAAAAATCTAGAAAATATTATCTCTAAAAGAATAAAGAAAGAACCATGATCACTTGGGATTCTATCACCCAGATCTGTGCATTTCCAAGAGAACTCTGAACACTCCATACCCTCATTTGAACTCATGTAAAGGCTACCACCCACAGGAGAAGCTGGGTCCTGCTTATTCCTTTTTGCCCAATTCCCAGAAATCTGCACTCCAACTAGGTCACCTGAATTTGAATCAGAAAAAGCAATTTTATCCTGGGTAAATTCAAAGGACTTCTGGCTGCCCAGATCAGTTCTTCCCCATCATCAGTTAGAAAATAACACACTTCCTGTCTATGTTTGGAATCCAGTAGCATTTCCTAGAATTCAACTACTTTCCTCTCTCTGCAGAGGAAAGAAACAGTTAAGAAACCCAGGCAATCTCTCAGAATGGGAACTTAATTATTGGTATAAATATCTTGATACAGTTTCCCTTGAGTATAATTACCATGTACCTTCTGTTGTGCTTCCAGTTTATCATACTTCTTGCCAGACATTTGACTCAGGTCAAGTTGCTGACCTTTTCTTACATAACTTAATTTTCCTTGGACTCACATAGCTTTCCTACTAATTTGTCCTTCAGAGATAGTATGGTACAGTGGCCAAAGATGTGAGCCTAATGACAGAGCACTCTGTGAGGGTGGCCATGGTGAAAAAGGTACTTTGGTTCACAGTTGGTGGAGTTGGTAAAGGGTCCAAGTCCCTTGGAACACAACTTGGCAATAGCTATCAAAATTACAAACGCATATTGCCTTTGATTCAGCAATTTCACTTCTGGGATTTTATTTCACAGATAGACCTGTATGCCCAGGAAATAAACATGTGCTGGATATTATTGCAGCATTTATATTATTATATTAGTTATTCAAGTTATAAATTATAGTTTAATTATATCTTATGAATGTATATTAATTATATTCCATATTATTATTGTTGTTATAGCAAAAGATTTGGAAATAGGCAAAATGCCCATCAAGAGGAGAGTGGTTAAATAAATTATATAACATTGGCATAACAAATGCTCTATAAATATTAAAAAGTAAGAAGGTCCTCTGTGTATACATAGGGTAGATATTTAATATTATATAGAGAATACATAATTCACATCATATACAGGATAATTGACTTGTATAGCATATGATCTATATGACATACCCATGAACACAAACTCTAGGGCCAGACTGCCCAAGCCTGAAACCTGACTCCATCTCTTACCACCTGTGTGATCTTGGACAAGTTACTTAATTTCTTGGTGTCTCAATATTAACATCTATAAAATAGACAAAATGACACTACTTCCCTCACAGCATTGATGACAGCATTAAATGAGTTAATATTCAGTAAGCACTTAGAACTGGGCATGGCGCACAGCAGAGAAGCAGCATATAAGTGCTAGTTACTATTGTATAACATTAAGTAAAAAGAGCTAGGAGTGAAGGTGCATTATAATACATAACTCCTACAAACCTAAGATTCCTCCTTCCATGAAATTGTATCCACCATTCATTGAGCTACACCAGCAACATGTTGGAATGGCACTGGCCCATGGTATGTGCACAGGAGGTGACAGGGTCTACAGTTCTGCTTGATCTTCATGTTCACTTTTTCCCAGGTGCCCCAAAGTCACTGATTCTCTCCTTCAAGCTCTCTGTGTTCTAGAACCCAAAACCAGATTATCTGTGGATGGAAGGGCAAGGCCAGACTTTGGGGTGAGTGAACACAGAGTACCACTCAGATCCCAGCTGAATCTGTTATTAACAGCACTATGGCCTCAGATAAGTGGCATGGACTCTCTGAGCCTGAGTTTCCTCCTTTGTAAAATGGAGATTAGACAACATAAATAACCACTACCTCGTAGGGTAATTTCAGGACTAGAAATGATGTTTATCAAGTGCCCAGTGGCAAGGAGGCGCTGAGTCCATGGTGGTTATCCTGGGCAGGAGACAAGGTGAAGGGCTTTCATTCCAAGCTCATCCTCATCTACCATTGGGGATGGCTTAAATCCTGAAGACCAGTTGGGGAGTGTTGCCCGCACGTAACCTCCTGGGGAACAGACAGATCTGGTTAAAGTGGACACACTATCATTCTCAAAATTGTCCAATGACACAATGTCTGTGCAGACCACAGTCAAGAAACACATGGTGTAGTGTGTTTACCAACAAGTATGACAACACTTGTTGAGCACCCCCCACGTGCCAGACATTGTCCTCAGCACGTAGGAGACAGACACCCACCCACAAGGCAGGTGGGGCCCCCCTCTCACAGGGCACCTACATTCCAGCAGAGGTGAAGCAACCAGAAACAAAAAAACACGGAGAACTTGGGTCATGTTTGCCGAGAGTGCCTCGAAGAGATGATTACAAAAGTCAATGAGAGGGCTCAGGTAGTTGGTTTGGGGTTTGGATATGCTAATTTCACACTGAAGATGTTCTAGTCTTTAGACTAGAAAGACTGAGAACTTCATATATGGGTTTCATCTAAGGAGGAGGAGAAGAGGTCAAGTTAGAAGTTCAACCATCAGTTTAAATTCTGGCCCCACTGTTCACAAGAGATGTTCTTCAACCAACAAGGTGGTCTGAAAGATCATTAGTTACCAGGATCCTCTCCAGTTCCAATACTCGGGGATCCCTCTGCTCAATTTGGCATTAACCATAATATTGACGTGATGTCATTGCAGAATTAACTTAATATTATTTTTATGTCTTTATAGGCTTTTATTTTATTTTACTTTTTTTACTTTTCCTCTCTCTGAGAGCCATGTGTAGCTCTACGCATAATAAAGTCAAGTTCTTACTATTCTAGAAGCAAAAGGTCGAATTTTTGGCAGGATGTGAATAAGCAAAACCCTGTGCATGCCTATAAAGCTAAATAGTAATTGCAAAGTATCTCTTATTATAAGTCCAAGATGTTTCCCAGATTTTTAAATATCTAGTTTTAAATTCATGGTTCTTTTGAGAAATGCAGGAAAGTAAAATAAATCTTCTCTTTTATACACAAGTGCCTCAGGGAAAACAGAACTTTATGTAAATAGCTGCAGGTGGTGATGTAACAGTATTACAAACCCCTATAAATTTTGGAGTTCTCCAAATAAGCTCTGAGGCTTTGCAAATTCTGTTCCTTCTCCCTAGAGTACCCTTTTCCTTCCTCCCCACTTGCACCTCATTCACCTAAAGAATTTCTAATTTCCCTTTACTTGCAACTGACACATCCCTTTCCCTGGGAAGCCTTCTGCAATCTCCCCAAGCCTGGGTAGTTTCCTTCCTCTGTGTTCCCTTGGCAATCTCAGTCTTTATCAAATGATTTATATAATCTTTACCACACGATTTAAATCAAGTTCTTTTTTGCCCTTGACCGCAAATGCATGAAATCACTTGAAAATAATCCTAGTTTTGCAATGAATGCATTACCATCATGGTTTTGCTTGGCCTTATGTTATAGTCAGTATTTTATTTTATCTGGGCATTTGTATACTGTAACAGTACTGCCCAATAGAAATATGATGCAAGCCACAATATGTAGCTTCAAACTTTCTAGGTGCTCCATTTTAAATTGTAAAAAGTAACATGACATTAATTTTAATATATTATAATATAAATTTGTGTTGATATATGTAATCAGTAAAACATTATCAATGGAATATTTACATTCTTTTTCCCATATGAAAGCTTTAAAATCTTGTAAGTATTTTACATTTGGAGCATAGCTCACTTAGGTCTAGTTACATTCATTTCCAGTGATCAATATCATATTAGTACAGATTTATGGTATCTCCAACCCCCCCTAAACTCACAACTAATAATAATCTACTGAAGGATTATTGTCTGCCCTCAGCCCACTTCTTTTTGAGTCCTGAAAGCCAGAACATGTTTCCTACACAAATGTTACTGTCTCATTGTCTTCTCAAAGCATGGTCCCCAGACCCTGAGGGTCCCTGAGACCCTTTAAGGTCAGAGTGTTTTTACAATAATATTAAGACATTATTTGCCCTTTTCATTGTGTTACCATTTGCACAAATTACAAAAGCAGTAGTGTGTAAAACTGCTGGCATTCAAACACAAATCAGGGCAGTGGTACTAACCTGTAATATCAGTTATGGTTATTTTCAGTGTTGATACAATTTTAATTTAAAACAAAACATGTTGTTTCACTTTACAATGTCCCTGGTGAAGCAAAATACATATTAATTTGATTAAATCTTGACCTCCGAATGCTCCACTTTTTAACAGTCTGTGTGAGCATTCACAATCAAGTCTGCTATATACAGTAGTACAATGGTTGCCCCAAAAAAGCACTCGTGCCATTGTTTGAGTTTTGTCCCCAAAAAGCACTCGGGCCATTGTTTGAGCTGAACTAATCACTTTCTTCATGAACAACTGACAGACCTTGGTTACTCAGACTTAGGAGACATTTAACAGACATTTTCTCAAAATAAACAGAGTAAACCTGTTACTTCAACCAAAACAGCTAACAATATTTGTTGCCAGTAATAAAAATTTGACATTCAAGTAAAAACTCAAATTCTGGAAAATTTGTATCTATCACTGTAAATGTTACAGCTTCCTAATAATTAAGCAGTTTCTGATGAGATCAGTGGTGACGTTAACAAATGTGATTTGGGGGAGGTTAATTGATATGGTTTCAAGTTTTTACATTACAACTAACCTTTAAAATACTACCAGGGGGCAGCGCCTGTGGCTCAAAGGAATAGGGCACTGGCCCCATATGCTGAAAGGCGGGTTCAAACCCAGCTCCAGCTAAAAAACTGCAAAAAAAAAAAAATACTATCACTGAGTTTTGGAATAGTATCACAAAAGATTATTCACAATTATCTGAAAAGGCTACGAAAATACCTCTTCCTTTTCTAACTACTTGTCTATATTTTTTCATCATATACTTCAACCAAAAAACATACTGTAGCAGATCGAATCCACTTTTGTGTGGGGGACATAACCACAAGATGAACTCCACCTAACTGAATCAATTATTTTGACATGGTTGCTTGTACTCCCACATTAACCTAAAATAAATTTACTTAAAAAAAAAAAAAGGAATCAAATCCAGAAGCAGGTATGAGAATCTAGTTACTTTCCATTAAGCCAGACATTAAAGAGGTTTGCAAAAATGCAAAACAATGACACTCTATTCACTAATCCTTTTGTTGCTTTGAAAAATAATTATGGGGGAAAAAGGAAAGAAGGAAGAAAGAAAGAATAGAGAAAAAGAGGGGTGAGAAGAAGGAAGAGATGAAGGAAAAAAATAGTTACTGTTTCTAAAACACATTATTCATGGTACTGTATAAGAAGTTTAATAATATTACTTTTTTTTGCAGTTTTTTTTGGCCAGGGATGGGTTTGAACCTACCACTTCCAGCATATGGGGCCAGCACCCTACCCCTTTGAGCCACAGGTGCTGCCCTAATAATATTACTTTTAAACAAATTTTTAAAATCAATATTTTTAATTTCTCAGCTTTAATTTCTTCTTTTTTTTATTTCAGCTTTAATTTCTAACACAGTAAAGACTGATAGATATAACAAATATCAATACAAGCTCTTTGGGAGCCTCAGTTATTTTTGAGTGTGAAGTATTCCTAAGATGAAAAGTTTCAGACCCACTAGCCCAGCACATTTCCCAATGTACAGTGAGTTTTGCAGTGCTTCCACCACCTTAATAAGAGGTCTAAGTAATCCCCAGTAGTGGGACAAATTGACATCATGTGCCTACTGGTGTGAGGCCCTGACAAAGACACAACATCATTTCCACAGCTCTCCTAACAAAAATGCACATCCTGAATCTAATCACAAAGTCGCAGCAGACAAACCCACATGGAGGCACATTCTACCAAATATTTTGCTTGTACTTTTCAAAATGTCAACATCAGGAAAGACAAAGTCAAACCAAGACATGTTTTCAGTGTAAAGGGGGATGCAACAAGTATCATCCAAGAGGTTATTTTACTATAAAAAAATTAACGGCAGGTGGTACCTGTGGCTCAAAGGAGTAGGGCGCCGGCCCCATACGCCAGAGGCGGCGGGTTCAAACCCAGCCCCGGCAAAAAAAAAAAAAAAAAAGAAAAAAAACACATTAATGGCAATTGGAAAAATAAGAATAAACTCAGTATGAATCTTAATCAGCTGACTAGTACAAAAAAAAAAAAAAAAATTTTAGGTTCCATCATGGTGTCAGTGCAGATCTGGGGAGTTTGTTTTCTGCGGCCAAGATGGCAACCACAATTGTGGTTTTGTAAAGATGAACTCCACATTATCTACAGCCTGCATTTAATTCACAGATGAAGACCAGCCCTATCAAAGCGTATCTGAGAAGAAAAATGACAACAAAAAGAACTGTTGGCTTTGCAAAATGACTCACTCCCTGGGATGACTTTAAATGAAAAGACAATTCCCAACAAATGCAAACCATGTAACCCAATCGTGTGTTGGGTTACACTTACACTAATCTAAAATTTAAAAAGAAAGAAAAAAAAAAAGAATGATAACAGGAAAAACAAATTCAACTACCCAGTGAATTGTAGACATGGGAGAGGCCCCAGGTACCTCGTACCAAGGGGGAAAATTTCACCTTCTGTTTAGGTTTAGCAGCCAATATCGTTTTGACTTTCCTCAAGTCATGTTTACTGGTGAAAATATTCCTGTTCATCCTCATGTTTATAGCAACGGTCAGATCTGTTTATCCATTCTAACAGAAGACTGGTCCCCAGCGCTCTCGGTGCCGTCAGTTTGTCTTAGCATTACCAGAAGCATCTTTCCAGCTGCAAGGAAAAGAGACAGCCACCAGATAATTCTTTTTATGTGGGGACATGTTATCAATAATCCAGTGGAAACAAAATGGTGGTATCATTATGATACTCACTGGTCCCATTATCATCGTCCTCCTAGAAGACAATTCTACTGGCAAAACGGGCACTTTGCTCATTCAGTCTTTGAACTTTAACCTTTGACCAGAAGTGACCTGTAAGCAATAAAGACTGCTTCCTTTCACTGCATTTTACTTGTGTGCATCCCGGGCACATGTTGACTGCTGGTTCAGTCCAGGCAACTGATATGCTTTTAGTAGTCATACAATATTAATGCAGATGTTGGGAAATGTCAAATATAATTCCATTTTAATTTTTCTTTTCTTAAGCTTTCAGAAAAATTCCAGGTGCTCACATATTGTGCAGTAACAATGACTTCTTGAGAGGTTCTGGGACATTCATTGCCAGTAAGGAAAAAGTTTTCATTAACTCCTGCCATTCAGTGACTAATGTATGACAGGGCCCATGAAATGAATTTGTTGGTTAGTGTGGAATTATAAATAAAGTGAGAAATCCAACGTTACTTTGAAAGTCACCCCAATTGTTTATATTTGGCTATGCCCTGTGATCCCAAGGTTAATGGCATGAATTAACAGACATCTTTAAAGACCATAATGAAAGATCATCGCATATTTATTTGCTTATATTTCCTGTCGAATTGTTATGACATGGAAGGTTTTCCAGTAGCATTAGCAGAGAGGTACAATATGTTATCCTTGTGGTGAAAATAAATTCATTTGTTGTATATAGTTCCTCAATCTCTAACGTCAAGTTATGAATAACATCGGTAATGAAAGGTTTAATCAAGGCTTTGTTATGGAAGTAAGAAAAATGGCAGTGATGATTAAATTGCTGCAGTCCATAGTTTTGGCTTGGTATTTGTACATTAAAGATTTTTTTCCAAATAGATTACACTCTGTTACTCCCTGCTAGCCATCAGCATGAGCCCTACTGCCTAAACGCTATTTCATTTCTGTTTGAAAAAATCTGTAAACTTTTTTGTTTTCAATGTTGTTACTTTTGTTATGTTTTAAGTTTGAATGTTATAATACTTTTATGGAAAAATTTTGGTCAAGTTTTTCTTATAAATATTCTTTACTTGTAAGTATCATCCTGTCCTTTAATCCTGTACCCTAAAATAAAAAATACTTTTTTTTTTTTTGAGACGGAGTCTCACTCTGGGTAGGGGTAGGGTACAGTGACATCATCATAGCTCACCTCAAACTCCTGGGTTCAAGACATCCTCCTTCCTCAGCCTCCTGAGTACCTGGAACTATAGGCACAGGCCACCAGGCCCAGCTAATTTTTCTGGTTTTTGCTAATTTTTCTGTTTTTTGCAGAGATGGGGTCTTGCTCTTGTTCCGGCTGAAGAAGTACATTTTTAACAGAGCCTTCATGTTTAAAACTTTGTTTTCAGTTGAAAAGAGAATAAAGTCTCTAAATTAGAAAATACATGTTTTCATATTAGTTTCTTGAGTTTCAACATTGCACAGCAGTTATCCAAGAGAATGTTCTTGTTTTTAAGAAATGTACACTAAATGGGAGAAAACGTGTCATGTCTGCAGCTTAGTCTGAAATCATTCAGAAAACGCTATGAGAGTGAGAGAAGCGGAAAACAAAGGTAAAATATTTATATTTGGAATCTAGGAGAAAGGTATTCAGAAATCTTTGTATTCTTTGTGCAACTTTTCTGTTAGTCAGAAATTAAATCAAAATAAGAAGTCAAAAGGCAAAAACAGTTTACTAAATGAATACAAGCGTGACTCTTTTCCAGAAACCCCACCTTCAGCTCCTAGATTTAGGCATTAGGTGTTAGAAGGATGAAGTGGAGGAAACAGAAAATTCTCTTAATGATGACTATTATATCCTTACATTGCATGGAACCTCAGGGGCGTCCAGAATTGTAATTCTGCATCCGCCTCGTAATTTTTATTAAAAGGACCTTTAGGCCCCTGAAATGGAGGCTTTCATTACATGAACTCCAAATTGTTCTCTTTCTACTATGATGGGGGAGGAGGGCTGCTCTGTCTCCAGCGTTCAGCTTCTGCACACTGAACCTGAAGAGAAAACAGTAATTATAAAATTACTCTTGGAAGAACTGAGAGACAATTGAGTCATATCTCAGCTCCGCAGTGCCAGGCACTGGGACAGTTGGCAGGGGCTGGGAACAGAAGCTGCCTGGCCATTGAGCTGCCGGGGAGGGGGCAGGACGCTGCGTCCGTGACTCTCGGTTCCTTTTCTCTGGTCTGAAGCCCCTTGCTTGTGGCTCCCCTGCTTTGAGATTGAAAAATAAGCCAGGGCCTTCTAGGGTTGGCTGAAAAGGCGCCTGGTGAAGTCTCGCCCTACTATATCTAATTAGAAGCAGAGCGTGGGAGTGAGCGAGGGCTTTTTTTTAAAACAACAGTCCCTGGGTCTTCGTCCTGCCTCGGTGGCCTCGCCCGCCTCCCTCCTTCGGCCTTGGCTCAGATGGCCTGGGCCACAGGAGCCTCTATTTCCCAGGGCTGCGTCCCTGTTTAGGGCTTGGCCGTGAGCACTGGGTTTCTTGTTTTTAAAAAACAAGAATCTTACGAATTATTGTCACTCTCACCTGAGTTTAGGAGATTAAAATCTAGCGAGGTTAAAGAAATCTTTCAAGGTTGCATAGCAATTTAAAGGCTAAACCAGGACAGGAATATAAGCCAACCTTCCCCCTCCACCCCCGGACATCTTGAACCCAGTGGCTTCCCGGACCAGCTGACAGTGCCCAAAGCCATATTTACCGTGTAATGCACCGTCACCCCTTAGCCAAGCCCGCGCCTGCAGAGCCCTTCCTCGCTGGCCCAACTCACTGCCTACCGTTCCGCACTCCCTCCCAGGCTCCCCGACCTGCTTTTTATTTAGCATGCAGCATGCATCCCGACCTGATATTAGAAAGCTCGTCTGTGGACCTGACTATTGTCTGGAATCCACATGAGACTGTAAGGTCCTGGAAAGTAACATTTACACGTCCAGAGATTAGTCTCCATATCTTAGGGACAGAGGTGGCCATCTTGAGTTTACCACAATGACCAGTAGATAGCAGCAGAATAAATGAATTATCCCACATACCAAATTGATTTCGAACAACTGGAAAATTTCTTCTGACTTGTGCTAATGATAGCGTGAAGAACTGCCCTGGCTAACATATGTTAGCCCTTAGCTCCCTACCTGGAGTAGCTCCTCCTAAAAAGCTTTTGCTTTCTGAGTTCAGACAAAATAGATTTGAGAAATGCTAAAAACTGCAATCGATCTCATCTTAATACCTACTCTACAGCTCTGTGTGTGTGTGTAAATACATCATTTATCATTGTGCTGCATTCTTCAAGTAGTAGTTTCCACAAGAGCAGGAAGCATCTTCTCCTACTCCCCTGGTACAGATTCACCACCACCACACCCCACCACCATTACCCCCCACCTCCCTAGGGCCATTTCAAGCAGTTACCAGAGAGGCACGCTGACCTGCACTATCTGAGCGTGAACAGAAGAAGATGATAGCTGGAAGAGTCTTTGGCATCAGCCCTACAAGTGGGCACCTGCCTTCATCCCTCTGCAAAAGTTGCAGCTGAGGCTAAGTTGACCCTCTCAATATGATCTGGCTTATAAAAGGAATATGAAAGTGTCAGGCGCTGACTGTGTGCCTGACTCTTTGCAAGGAGCTTTCTGTCAATATCTCACTTGATCTACACAACATTCTGGGAAAGTAGATTTTCTTTTCTGCAAATCAGGAAATAAGTCCAAATGAAGCAATTGCCCGTGGTCAGTCATAGAGGCAGGATTTGAACCTGGCTAGTCTAACTCCAGGGCCTTCTACCACCATACACAAGAGTCTAACGCCAGGCATGCTTTTGTGGTTCGTGTTTATAGATGAACACAATTAATTCCCCTTTACTAAATCCTATTCCAGACACTTCAGGGATACAAGGAGATCAAGGATTGATGCTTGTCCTTGAGGCTGTAACATTTAGCTGGGAAGAAAAGGTAAGTCAGATAGTGGTCATCTTTTGGGAGTTGGGGTGGGGAGTGACTGAAAGAGAGCACAAGTAGCTTCTGAGAGCTGGGAATGTTGTTCTGTTAGGTAATGCTGGTTACAGTGGCAGGTGAGATAATTTGTGAATTTCATCTTTGTACACTTGTGATTTATATACTTTTCTTTGTCTATATTTTGAAAAAGGCATGAAATGTAGGCATCAAGTCAGGACTCTGGGAAATGTAGGGGTTGCAAAAGGAGCCACAAGGCAGTCTTTCCAACAGGACTGAAGCTCTGAGCCATTCCCCAGATCTTCTAACTAATTGCCTTGGTAATTAAGGGCTATGAGGTAGGAAGGTGAGAGACTGAGAGTATTTTGGAATCTTTAGTATCAAAAATTCCCAAGGAGGGCCCAGTTTGACTATAAAGCCTCCATTTGGCTGTAAAGCAGAGTAAATGAACATCTTAAGTAACATTCTGAAATGTTGTAAATAAGAATTAATTCAAAGTAAATAAATCCATTATCACAAATTTGTAAAATCCTGGGTGAAACAAATTTAGATCCCTTTGATACTGCAAGACTTGTCTAAGCCTTTAATATGTTAAGATGAATTGTGAGTCCCCAGGAGGGAGATATATTTTGCATTCTTCCCCAAACCAATTTTACTATTTATGCTTTATTCTTAACACTCTAAGAATTAATGTTCTAAAGAACAAATTGTGGGAACTGCTATTGTAGAATCCTGATTCACAGATCCAGTTCAGACAGAGATCTTGGGTGGATACTGAATGTCATCTTTCAATGAATTCCTTAAAGAATTTCTAGACTATTCCCATTGTCTCTCAACAAGCCAGGAGAGTTGGTTCAACAGACTAAATAAAATATCCTATAACCTAAACGTCGGGGTAAATCCTGGGGGGCAGAGGACAGTAGGGGTGCAAAGAGGAAAAATTTATCATGACTTGAGCTACAAATTATCTTGAAAAGTCTCTTCATAATTTAAGACTCTTTTGGTTGCAATCAATTCCAACCACCATAATTGTTTGGTTGAATAAAATGATTATTTACAATGAGGGGTTTCCCTTGGAATCCAAGAGTGGATGACTCTGGCCAAATGGGAATCAGACACCTCTATGCCATCAAGTGTCCCTCCCAGTGATCCTCAGTGCCCCTTCATTCTTATCTCTCCCTGTAGACCTATTATTTTGCATCTTGGTCTACAAGATGACAAATATGGTGACCAGCTGTTCCAAAGTTTGTTCTGACTCCACTGCAAATTCCTGACAAGGGATTTTGGCCAGACTCCTCAGTGGATGGGTCCCATCGGATGCCAGGCACACTGAGACCACGTGGACGGAGGCCTGCATTATGGACATTCACATCGGGGTGAGGAGGTAAGAAAACCATCCACGAGACGGCTGTTCAAAGGCCAGGATTTATTTTATGTGTAGCTGCTTTTTAAAAGCACTTCCTTGTCTCCTATGTAAATTAAGAAATACAATATTTTTGACCAGGGAACTTTCCGTTCCCCCGGAATCATGATCCAAAACACTAGCTCTTCTCAACTGATCTATAGATGTGCCGGGGGGTGGTAATTCTGACTGCTCTGGTCATCTCCAAAAATTATTTTCCCCAAGTAACGTAAAAGGAGCACGCACCATTTAAAACAATTTGCTTCATTCTCCTGAAACTTAGGTCCGTGAAGGGAAATTTGGTTAATTAACAATATTTGTTTTTGGAAAGTGGTTATTTGAAACGTCACTGTGTCAGATTTCAGTCGTTTCCAGCGCTTACATCCTCCATATTAATGCCATCATTCTGAAAATGGATTGACTTCAGAAGTATTTTTCTCCGGCTTTGGAGATGTTGCACACTGGCTCAAATGGGTTTTTATTTTCCATTTTAATTTATACACTATAAATACAATGTTGGACTTCTTTGGAGTTAACAGTTTCACTGTGCAGATGTTTCTTGAAAGCCTTTTCAATTCATCGTGTTGGTTTAAAAAAAAATTTTTTTTTATTAGCCTGGCTGCTTGCCAGGAAAAAAAAAGAAGAAAAAGTATTATTCCATTTTGCATAGAACTGTAAGATTTTCTTTCTTTGCCTGTTCTTTCCCCACCCCCAGCTAGCTACAGGACTGCTAGGATTAAAGATGCCATAGTGACATCTTGTGGTCAACTGCCAGAGACACAGCAAAAAGTTCTGTCGAGATGAAGCCTGACCTGGTTCCTTCTCCCACAAGCATGTCTTCATTTACTTTATTTGCTTCCTTATTTATCATTTGGCTCAAATAGCTCCAGACTGCCACGTTGTTTTGCTTTACGGAAAATGTTCAACTTTGCCCCCATTGAAAGGATAAACACGCTGTGTTCCGGAAACGAAACGGAGGACATAACTCTGGCTTTTGGCTTTTGTTGGACTCCTTGTAAAAACAGTGGTGTGCAAGTTACTTAGTAATAACTTTGAAAAATATTCCAATCTTTTCCCCCACAAAATGACACGACACAGTGACTCTAAATGGGTTTTCATTCATTATTTAATGCTAAACTTTCAGAATTTAATTGGTGGTTTCTTCCCTTGTTTTAATACTTAATGGAAATATATAAATAATATTTTTCTTTCTTTCTTTTTTTTTTTTAGAGACAGAGTCTTACTTTGTCACCCTTGGTAGAGTGCTGTCGCATCACAGCTCACAGCAATCTCTACCTCTTGGGCTTAGGCAATTCTCTTGCCTCAGCCTCCGGAGTAGCTGGGACTACAGGCACTTGACACAACGCTCGGCTATTTTTTGTTGCAGTTTGGCTGGGGTTGGGTTCAAACCTACCACCCTCGGTATATGGGGCTGGCGCCCTACTCACTGAGCCACAGGTGCCACCCATAAATAATGGTTCTTTACCTCCCCTCCCTTACTAGTGTCAGCAGAGATAAAATCTGCTTTCATCATTCTTGACTTTTAGAACAGAAACTGTACAAATGTTTTGCAACAATCAAATTATGCTTACGGAAACTTCGCATATCATTCAAGAAAGATACGATGTAATGTGAAAAGGGCAGGACACCAAAGTATATATGAGCTGTGATCCTGTGTTTATGTCAATGTGAATATCTACATGGGTGTCCATACCTGCCCTAGTGCAGATGTCAATGTCATCATCAAGGTTCACGTGGGAGAGGATGTAGATACAGAAATAAGCCCAGAAAGGAACATACATACCTATAAATATGCTCTGTTTCATAGTATTGTGACTTAAATTTTCTTATGTTTTTCCTCTATTTTTCATTTTTTCTTAACTTTTACTCCAGCACTTTTTAAAAGATCATGGTTCTCTTTGGTTACATATAAAAATCTGCCTTTCAGACTGACACAGAAACATAAAAAAAAGTCTTGAATGTGAGATGCACGAGGAATGCAAGGAGATGAGAGAAGCTGAGTGAATCACGGGACAAGAGCAAAGTCATTCGGGAAGAGTGGAAATGCTTGGAATTCCAGAAATATAAAGGTCTTTCCTGTCTCTGAAGTGCCTCCCGCGTGGATCTGACAGGTAGAAGGAGCCCTTTCTGGGGTGCATGGGGCCGCTGTCTGAAGCAGAGCTTTGCCAACCCCTTTTAGCAACTACAGAGTAATTCAAGTTTGTCTTTGGTGCTAAATGTGCATCTAACTATTTATTTGAAAGTTAATGCTGTGCTAGAATCTGGCCATATTAACTGTAATCCTGATAACTACAAGGATTTTCATAAAGGTAGGAAAACGAGAGTTGGAGAAATTATGTGCCCCAAACTGCACAACTAGTAAAGCTGGGATTTAAACTCAGTGCCATCGGCCCAGGCCCTTTATACTGTATTTGCCTCTCACTGTTTTCTGCAGGTGAAATGCCCTACACACACTCCCAATGACCCAGACCTCCAGAATCATGAGACCAAATTCTTTTAATAGCCCTTGAAATACATCCTGAGTAGGAATCCCTGCCAGGTGCCCTTCAAATTCCATTGTCGTGGTGAGCAACTTTTATCCTCATGCTCCTCATGTTTCCATGGCAGGGAGAGGTTTTCTCCTTTGCCCCCAGGTTTTCTGCTTTTATTCCCCAGTATGGGGAGGAAAAACTTCCAGCTGCCTCTGCACCACCACCACCCCCTCTCCCCGCCACTCCTGAGGCCTCTCAGTGCGGCAGTTCTCAACCTGTGGGTCGCAACCCAGAGGAACTGTATTAAAGGGTCGTGGCATCAGGAAGGTTGAGGGCCACTGCCTTAGTGTTATATCTGATTGGTGATATTGGATCACACTAACCAAGCGGCAGGGCCACTGCTCTGTAAAGGCAACACACATAAGGCTGTCAGGCCCCTCTTTGGGAGTGATGCAATGACAATAAAATGTTAACTTTTTAAACTAAATTAGTCAATTCTACAGTTAAGTGGAAAAATAAACAAGAGCAACCAAGAAAATTCTGAAAAAAAAGAATAATTATTGGACTTTTTTTCTAGACCAGAAATTAAAGTATATTATAAAACTGTAGTGATTAAAAATGCATAGTATTGATGTGCAAATAAACAGATGAATGATAGAAGGTCCAGGCCAGGTGTGGTGGCTCATACCTGTAATCCTAGCACTCTGAGAGGCCAAGGTGGGAGAACTGCTTGACATCAAGAGTTTGAGACCAGCCTGAGCAAGATTGAGGCCTCATCTCTAATTAAAAAATAAAAAAATTGGAGCGGCTCCTGTGGCTCAAAAGGGTAGGGCACTGGCCTCATATGCTGGAGGCGGCGGGTTCAAACCCAGCCCAGGCCAAATAAATAAATAAATAAATCCAGTACCAAGAGTTTAAAAAATAATAATAAAATAAAACAAAAAATAAAAAAATTAGCCAGGTGTGGGGGTGTGCACCTGTTTGGGAGGTTGAGACAAAAAGATGGCTTGAGCCCAAGAGTTTGAGGCTGCAGTGAGCTCAGCTGAAGCTTGGGGCAAAAGTAAGATGCTGTCTCAAAAGGAAAAAAAAAAAAAAAAATGAAGATCTAAAAATAGACACAAGGGCACATGGAAATTTAGCATATAATAGAGGTTTAATGTATGTTAAAGAATAAAACCTCAAATCAATAAAGAAAAGATAGATTATTCAATGAAAAGCTTTAGGATGACAAGACAACCATTTAAAAATAAAGTTGAATCCCATATCTCGTAGCTTACATAAGGACAAATTCCAAGTATAGTAGAACCTCGGTAAGTTGACCACCCAAGTCACTGTAACAAACTAGTCAACATATGGAGGTAGTTAACATAAGGAACTAGGCCTACGGTACTGATCATACATGTGGTGCATGTCTGGTCTATGACAATTCAGTCGACTTAAGGAGGTGGTCAAGGTAGAAAGCTTGTCAACTATGGAGGTTCTACTGTAGTACAAACAGATTGAATGTGAAAAAAGAACAGCATATTATCAATGATACAATAAATCATAAAAGACTTATTTAATAATCTCCGATTGCAGAATAGCTTTCTATTTAGGATACACACAGAACATAGGAATCACAAAATTCTGAAGGAAAATCAAAGTCAAAAGACACAGGACAGAACCAGAAGAAAAAAATACATTTGCACTAGAAATGTATTTTAATTTTTCTGAATTAAAAATTAATGTTTAAGTAATGTACTTTCATCAAAATTTAATACAATTTATATGGGAATTAGTCACTATTTTCTTTCTTTCTTTTTTTTCTTTGCCCACACCCCCTCCCTCCTTCTCTGTATGGTCTCCCCTTCCCCCATGCCCCATCGTGTCATTAATTGTCATTGTCTTCATATCAAAGTTGAATACATAGGATTCTTCTCCATTTCTATAATGCTTCACTAAGAATAATGTGTTCCCCTTTATAATAATATATTTTCTCCAATCTTAATATCAGGTGTATCCAGATTAAGTAGAATGATTTTGAAGTATTTCTTTTTCTATTGTCTATAAGATTTGGCATGATCTGTTTTTTTGAAATTATCTTTTACTTTTACTTATAAATATTAGTTGTCTATTTTTTTGAGACTTTGGAAAAAACAAAATAAGAAGAAGTTAACTGATCGAAGTATTCTATAATAGTCATACTCCTATCTGACAATGTGACTGTTACTTTCTTTGCATTATTACTATTATTATTGCTTAATATTTTGTTGCAGCAATCGTCTGATTTCTTTTCTGAATGTATTTATCTTCATTCGTTCTTTATGAGGGTTCTGTTCTCAGTCCTTATGTTAAACATTGTTATTGTCATTACATTTAGCCTTTTTAATTCTGTGAAGGCAAAAGTGGAAACCTAATACACACATGTATAAGTAAGAAAAATAAATGAAATAAATAAATGTGCAAAAAAAGAAAAAGAAATGGTGCTAATTTTCTAAAATATATAAAGAAGTCTTAAAAATCACCAAAAGACAAACCAGTGACTCAAGTGGAAAATAAAGAATATGATCTAACTCTTGCCAGAAAAGAAAAAACTCCAATGAGTCTTAAAACCTATAAAAAGGGATTCAGTGTTACTCATAATTATATAAGGGATGCAGGTTACAATTCCTGAGAGGTGACCTTCTGCACCAATCACATTGGCAGAAATCAAAGTTTCTGAGCGGTCAGTGTGGGGAAACAGGTATTCTCCTTGCTGGTGGAAGAGAAGTGGGAATTAGGTCAAGAGCCTCACATAATGGAAATCTCTGTGAAGGGTACTCTGTAAACGCAGCTTTGACCCAGCTATTCCGTTTCCAGGAATTTATGGTACAAAAGATGTTCCCATGTACAAAATGACACGTGGACGCGGACATTCATTGCAGCCATGTCTGAACTTCCGAAAGGTTGCAAACATCCCAAATATCCATCAACAGGAGATTACTTAAATACATTATAGCACATTCACATGAAAGAATACTGTGCAGCTATTTAAAAAATAAAGAAGCTCTTTATGAACTGATATGGGTAGCCACTAAGATAGATCGTCAAGGTATAATAAAAAGCAGGGCTGAAAATAGTGTGTTACAAATGGAAAAAAGAAGTACACTGTAGGCTTGGCCTGGAGCTCAGGGGTTAGGGTACCGGCCACACACACAGGGGCAGGCAGGCTGGAACCTGGCCCGGGCCTGCTAAACAACGACAACTGCAACAACCACAAAAATATAGCCGGGCATTGTGGTGGGCGCCTGTAGTACCAGCTACTTGGGTGGCTGAGGCAAGAGACTCGCTAAGCTAGGGTGCAGACTTCCCACTTTTGAACAATTTGTCCCGTGTCCTGCGGCATTTTTAAAAAGTCCCGATTTTTGGAAAGAATGCACTAACCGGCAGAAGAACAAGAGGGAATATATGGTTTTCGGCTGCCATGTGGCTGTTTTGCCAGAATATGAGTTTTATATTATTTTTGTTAATTTTATAATGTTAAATTGTAATAATAACAAATAATTGCTGAGAAGTGATTATCAAGAACTGCTTATCAAAGTTTGCATTGTTGTCAGGCCCTGCCCTGTCCCCTGCCCCGCCCCCGCCCTGCCTCCCGGCCATGTTGTCCCGCCGATATTAAAATTTGGTCACCCTAGCTTAACCCCAAGTTTTGGCGGTTGCTGTGAGCTGTGATGCCACAGCACTCTACCCAGGGCGACGTAGTGAGACTCTGTCTCAAAAAAAGAAAGAAAAGCAATGCACTATAATACGCCTCGGCTCGTGTGTATGTGGTTGGTTACCAGAAACAGGTGCTAACAGTGGTTAAATATCCAGAAAGAGTGGTGTTGGAATATCCCACCTACAATTTATCTGCTGCTTTAACTTTTAATGGTGAGACCTTCATGATGCTCTAAGCTGTGCTGATCACCTGACCACCAGGGCACCCCTAAGAGCGGAGAAGAGTGAAAGGTACTCCAGGGAGGGGGGAGGGCTTCCTAAAGAGTCCTTGAAACACAGTCTTTGAAAACATGTCGAGTCTCATTTTTATCTTAATTGGCGCAGATTTGCAATGTAGTTAACAACATATTTGTGTTAATGTTAAGATAAAAAAATAACAATAATGTTCTTCTCTCCAATTTCGGAAGCTGGGGAGAAGCACTTAGGCCCCATACTCCTCTTTGCATTGCCTGCTTTGTGTCCTTGATCTCTCCTCTGGAGCTCCCAATAACACCAAAACCGCTGAGACTCCGCAAGCACCAGGCTTTTTGCTTAAGTGTTCACAGCAATCCTAGATGTGAAAATTCTTATTCTCCTCACTTTTAAAATGAGGAAGCAAAGCCTCAGAGAGGTTACACATGCATGACTTCCAGAGTCACACAAAGCTAAAAAGTGGAAAGGCTGAAATTCCACTGCAGAATGATCTGACACCAAAGTTATTTCTCTTTCTCTATATCAAACAACTTCCCATTCTCCCTCTCCTGTTCCATGACACTCACTTAAGACTCTCTCTCTTCCTCTCTCTTTGTTCTCTTCCTGGGCCTCCTACATGAAATATTACTCATACATTCCTCTGGCTTCAGGGTCTAGTGCTTCTCCATCCTGACTGTGCACTTGACTGTCTTGGGGAGATTTTTCAGACATACCCACCCCTAGAACTCACCAACCAGACGCTCTGCTTTAAGTGATCTGGGACAAGGTCTGGGAACCAGTATTTTTCCACCCCTCACTTGCACCCCTGGAGAGTCTTATTTAGCTTTGTATCTCTGGTGACCAGCAGGCAATCATTAAATATTTGTTGAATGAATAAATGAATGAACAATCGACCTTGCAGTTAAGATAGAAGCCAAAACTTAGTTGAGACAATAAAATGCAAGCAGTCTTGAAAGACAAAGGCAAGGTGGAAGCTGGGTACAACTGCAAAGTCATGTTGGCTGCTGCTGGGACTCTGGAGAAGACGGAGGCTGCTTCCCTGTGACCCAGTCCAGAGCCCTGCACAATGGAAACTATAAATAGTAGCCCTGAATCACATGAGGGTTATGTAATATAAGGTTCACAGAGCACACTGCCTTTATCACTCAGGCTTAAGTTGCACTGCAATGGAAACTCAGCTGATGCCCTATGTATTAGTTTCTCCAAAAGATGAAAAGTCTCCCTGCTTTTGCCCAGATCATCTATAGGGCCACATTTGAGGCAGGGTTGCTGGGGCCTTCCCTGCTACGAGATCCCTGCTGTCTTTCCAGATAACGAGTAGGCAATTTCAGCAAAAGAATTATTTCTGTTTGTAAAGCTCAAACCAGGATTTCCCCTGATGAAGCGAGAAGGCGGCACTTATCAGCGTTTCAGATGGTTGTGAGCAGTAGGGACGGCTGCACTGGTGTGTACAGTTCCAGAGAGATCACCCCATTTGTCCCAGTAGACATCTGCTGTCATCTGAAAACCTTTTGTGAAACCCCCAAATCTACTCTGAGCCATCGAACTTGATTTGAAGAGGTTTGTGGTGAATCCAGACTCTGAATACACACTTTATTCTCGCTGGTTGGTAAAAGGGGACTCAGACATAAATTTTTCCATGAGCAAAAGAGCACATGTGCTGTGGCAGAGACCGCACCCACCTTCTCCAGTTCTCCTACGCTGTGTAACTGCCCTCATCTCCCAGCCTGGCTTGCGCTTGGGCATGGCGGGTGACTGTGTTCTCACAGAAGTGTGAGCAGAAGGGAGGGGTGCCACATTCAGACCCGGTCACGCACAGTTCTTCAAGGTGCTGGAGGGCTGGAATGGAGAGATACCTCCTGGGACCATTCTGGAAGCCATAGGTTGAAGATATTGGAGCATCACCAGTCCGAGTTCCTGAATGATTATCTGTAGGGGAACGACCCTGCCATCCTTTCTATCCCACCACTGTCATAAAAGCAAGAAATAAACTTCTATTGTGTTTGAGCCATGATACACTTTAGCAGCGTTTTTCAACCTTTTCTATCTCATGGCACACTTGAACCTATAGGTAGACTTCTGTAGGACATTTAAATTATGTTGATCAAAAATAAGAGTAAATATAAATATATGTATATACTTACTGTGCTTTGAACTTCTTTCAAAAATAATTTAATTAATGATCTTTAAAAGTTTGGCAGTATACCCAAGATCCTCTCACAGCACACCAGTGTGTCACAGCACACCAGTTGAACATCATTGAACTATAGGGTCTATTTCTTACAGTGGTTGGCCTTCCCTATCTAATTGCAAATGTTATTAACATGCCCTTACACATTGGCATCAAGGACAGGAATTCTTCACTTGCTTTGGAAGGAAAGATCCCCCAGAATGACCTATGCAAAAACTACTTTGCCAGCCTGGCTTTGCCCCCAGGAGGCCTTGGGAAATGATACACCTGGCAGGCAGTCTTCCCATTCTAAAGCCAGGAGTGGATGTTTGCAAGGATCGTTTAATTTATGTCTGATGTAGATGAGAAAATTTCCCAAATTCTGTCTCAAAACATGGATGCTCCAAGCAAAGGCTTTAGTCACAGCCTGAACTAGAGGTAAGGGATACTTCAAATAAAATTCACATTACACAACAGATGGTTTTCCAGAACATTTGTGCAAAATTGGGATGTTTTATGAACCTGGTCACACATCAAGAATACAAAAAAAGAATCTATTGTTAAAGATTTTTTGGGCATTTATGACCAGTCACAATGGCTCATGCCTGTAATCCTAGCACTCTGGTGGGCCAAGACAGGAGGATCGCCTGAGCTCAGGAGTTTGACATCATGAGCAAATTTGAGACCTTGTCTCTACTAAAAATAGAAAAATCAGCTGAGCATTGTGGCAGGTACCTATAATCCCAGCTACTCAGGAGGGTGAGGCAGGAGGATCACTTGAACTCAGGAGTTTGAGGTTGCTGTGAGCAAGGCTGACACCATGACACTCTAGTCTGGGCAACAGAGGAAGACTTTGTCTCAAAAAAATAAGATCTTCTTACAGTTTAAATCATCATAATCTACTTTCTCTGCCCAAGCACTTTTTGAATTAACATGGATTTAGAGCTTGTTTTAGTGAAACACAACCTATATTTTGCAGAAGCTATCAGTGATTCCACTGAGATGTGGGCAAGAGCAGAATGGAAAAAAAGGTGACAACACTTTAGATAAAAGTGAAAAATAATCTGCCGTCGAGGAACCAACTGTGATATTACAGACAGAATTCTGGGGCAAGAAAGTAGGCAAAGAGTGTTTGACACACAGACACTAGGTGAACGAGAAGAAGTCACACTTATCTGTGAAGTTGGTGGGGCTTGCTCTGGAATTAACAAGTGGGGGACTCTGCTGGACATTTGTAGCCAAATGGAAGTGTCTGGCAGCACAAGAGATGGGAACATGGGGCCCCAACTGTTGAGCTCCTCTAACTCCACCCAGAAGAAGAGCAAAGCCCCCAGGGGCAGTGAGGAAGGATGGCACTTACTGGGAACAACAATTGGGAAGTAACTTGGGAGAAGAGCCCAACAACAACAGCAAAGGGCTCTCCCAGTATAAGGGGAAACAGCAAGTTCTTAGAACTCTGGATCCTGACGGGAGGGAAGGGGCATATTCAGGTAAGAAGAAATCGATCCTTCCTCTGTGTTAGAAAGAAGATTTGGCACAGCCTACAGACCTCATTTGAACTTTACCTTTCTAGAAACCTTGTCTAATTCTCTCCTCAGTCATCAGGCCAAATCTCAACTCAATGACTTTGGAAAGTTTCCCAAATGAACCTTTTGGCAGAGTTTGATAAACTGTTCAGAAAGAAGAGACAGTGGTGCTGTGGCTTTAGAGCAGTAAACTCTAAATTCTTAATTGCCTACCGCATCAATAGAATGCTATTAAATACACAGCATAACATATGGGTATATGTTTATTCATAGACGTATACACGTATACTTCCGCACTAACATATTATACATGATGTTAACACATTCCCAATCACAGAAACATTAAAAGGACCCATTAAAGGAAATATTAAGGAATATAAAGTATTTTCTTCTGGTGCCCCATGTGAATCTTCTTGTTCACCTCATGTTGGACACCACTGCCTTAAATCCTGGTTCTAGAACAGAGACCTTGACTTATGAAGAGTTATTGTGGTGTCAGGAAGAGATGAAAAATTCTTGGCCATTACAGAGCTGTCCCTGTGTCTTGGTTAAAAGTGTGGATTGCATATTATCTAATAATGCTGCACTTGAAATCTGTTGCTCATGTAACTGGAATGATGAGAAAATGGAGCTTCTTAAGTGGATAAGGCATGTTTTATTTATCTTGTCTTCCTCTAGGGCTAGCAGGTTCCCCCAGGGGACATGCTGGGTCCTCAGTGATGCCTGTTTAATTCAAACACGAATGAACAAGTGATAAAATATGTAAAAAACATTTTTAGCCACAGGAAAAAGCACGATTAAGATGCAATTCTCACCTGTCAGTGAAAAATCTCCATCATACGTACAATGCACAACTTTTGCCTTGCCTACCATCTTGAACTCCCAGGAGCAGAACTCAGCTAAAATTCTTCTTCACTTTTCATCAGGTCTCCTTCAAAGGCCTTTGGGGTCTAGACAGGTATGACATGTGTAGGACTAAAGAAGACCAACAAAAAGAAGAGAAAAAAAAGAGAGAGAAGTGGTGGAAATTGGCAAAATGGCGCACACTTGAAGTTGATGGGAGTGGAAGTCTCTACCTCTATTCAGCTAAGTATTTTTCTTATCTGAGTGTCTGATGGTTTGGGGACTTGTAGCTTAGAGAAGGCAGGGAGTGTAGGGTATTTCTTCTTTCTTTTGTCCTCCCTATGGTCTGGTGGAATGAAAAATAGACCTGAGGTCCCAACCCCTAACTCTTCTACCTAAACTAGCCGGGTGGCCTTGGACGAGGTACTGAACCGCTGTGGTCTTTAGTCTTTTCATCCAGGCAATGACAATAGTACAACCTCCCTCGGAGGGACACTGAGAAGAGCCAACAAGACTTTCGTGAACTGTGGTACTAGAACAAATGTAATTATAGTGTATATATTATTATAATTAAAGTAGTACATATGTACTTGTTGAAATATCTTGAACTCGTTAGAGAGGTGATAGAATTCCTTACAGTAGCCACACATTCCAAATGTGCTACTATTTAAGATTCCTTTAAAAAATAAAATGGGGAATGTGCAGAAACAGATCAAAATGAAATATAGAGAGAGCACACATCAACACATGATATTGTTGTTGTCAATGAACATGGAAATGGTGAATGTTTATTATTTCATGGCAAATTAATGCTTTTCCATTTTACAGCTTAAAATATTAATTGTATATGTTTTGTTTTGTTTTGTTTTTTTTGAGACAGAGCCTCAAGCTAAGCCCCTAGGTAGAGTGCCATGGCTTCACTGCTCACAGCAACCTCCAACTCCTGGGCTCAAGCAAGTCTCCTGCCTCAGCCTCCCAAGTAGCTGGGACCACAGGAGCCCACCACAACGCCCGGCTATTTTTTGGTTGCAGCCATTATTGTTGTTTGGCGGGCCGGGGCTGGATTTGAACCCACTACCTTAGGTGTATGTGGCTGGTGCCTTAGCCGCTTGAGCCACAGGCGCCGAGCCAATTGTATATGTTTTATTGGGACATTTGGTATATCTGTTATAAAGTATCAGATTCCTAAGCACTGTAATGGTTATCATTATATATGTTTGGGTAGTAGTATTACTCTTAAATCTTTTTCCTTTTTTATGCTTTTCTCCAAATTTTCTTTAATAAGCACACAAAAGCTTTTTTCTGATTCTGAAATATTTTTAAAAATCTTGTTTATAGTCCAGTTTTACTTCTGTCTAGGATTCGTGGCTAACCATAAACTTTTGTAAGAAAACTTAAAAACTTGGCTCGGTGCCTATAGCACAGTGGTGACGGCACCAGCCACATACACGGAGGCTGACGGGTTTGAACCAACCCCGGGCCAGCTAAACAACAATGACAACTGCAACAAAAAATAGCTGGGCATTGTGGCGGGCACTTGTGGTCCCAGCCACCTGGGAGGCTAAGGCAAGAGAACCGCTTAAGCCCAAGAGTTAGAGGTTCCTGTGAGCTGTGATGCCACAGCACTCTACCGAGGGTGAAATAGTGAGACTCTGTCTCAAAATAAATAAATAAATATTAAATTAAATAGATAGAAAACTTAAAGACTATTTTGGAAGGTAAAGAAGAAATTATCCAAATGACACAGTCAATTCATAGAAAATATTACATTAAATTAAAACCAGAGTTGACAATTCTTGATCAAACATCTCTTAAATCCATAGTTTACAAAAACTTGCTTGTATACTATGCTACTTTTGTGTAAAAACAGGGAAGCAGAACAACATATACTAAAATGTCCTTGCATTTGTATCAATGCCAGGATGAGAAGTGACAACTCAGCTGACAAGAACAAAAAAGAAGCAAGACTTGTGTATGTTCTGTTGTTTGATTTTTTAAAAAACATCTACAAGGAAGAACTATTGTAAAACACCCGTGTTATACAATCTCCCGACCTTCGTTCTGCAGAGTCTGTCCTCACAGTGGGCTGACGCCAGAGGCTGCCACTGCCAGTGGAGAGATGAATGGACAGGCCCGCACAGCCAGGAAGCATCAGGCTGGTCCTAAATTCGTCCCTCAGCCTGCTGAGGAGTCGTGCTTGGATTTGTCTGCTTCCCGTGGCAGCGCTGGGCTCTGGCCTTACGGTGCCAGAATATTCTCTGCTTCAACCCAGCGTGGCTCTTGGCTGCCAGTTGGCCACATTGAAAAGAGCTGGTTACATTTCAGGGACTTGCCCTATCTATAAACTTTCCAAGCCAGGCTCAGTATAAACTGAAAGTAACATGGTCCCATGAGGCTTAAGTTCAACTAAGTCTGAAACACAGTTGGGCCAGAAGAGCCTGGGAGATGGTGTTCCCAGGGAAGCCACACACCCTGAAGTCTCCTGGAGAGGCTCTGCAGGAAGTGCAACCTGAGTCCAGCTGTCTACACCGGAGGGAAATGCTGACATAGGGTTCCTTGGCTAGCCAGCTGTGGACCAGTCTTCTGCACACGCCCGTCTAGGGGATTGGACTGTCTGACAGCCGAGCTCATGACTGACCGGTGGATCCTGTCTCATCAGCAATATTCTGTGTCACTACGGGAAATGTTAAAATTATGTGAGAACCACACCAAAATTAGAAACTTTTGTCTATGAAGATACCATTGAAAAATGACAAGACAAACAATGAGAGAAGGCAGCAGGTGTGATGGCTCACACCGGTAATCCCAGCACTTTGGGAGGCCGAGGCAGGAAGCTAGCTTGACCCCAAAAGTTTGAGGCTAGAGTGAGCTATTATGAGGCCACTGCACTCCAGCCTGGGCAGCAAAGTGAGATCCTGTCTCTTAAAAAAAGAGAATGGGAGAAGATATTTACCTCATATGTAATGAACAAAGGATTTATATGTAAACATAAGCGATTCCTATAAATCAAAAAGAACCAATCAATCAAAAAATGGGCAAACAAATTCACGAAAGGGAGAAACTGACTGGTCAACAACATACTTAAAAAACCCTCAGTCTCCAGACAAACTAAAACTTCAGTGAAATACTGTTTGAGACCCATCAGATTGGCAAAGCCTAACAAGTGTGACAATACCTACTATTGGTTAAAGACTATCACTTTGAGAACTCACATAATGCTGGTAGACGGCTACATAGGCCTGGGACTCTGAAGAGCCATTTGGTGTTGAAGATGTGTACAACCTACTCATTAGGATGCAACCCAGAAAAATCTTTCCAAGTATTGAAACACAGGACTTGGTAGGGTACCAGCCCCATATACCTGGGGTGGCGGGTTCAAACCCAGCCCCGGCAAAAACTGAAAAAAAAATATAGAACCTTAGTCCAAGGAATAAATTGTCCCAATGCTGAAGAATGGAGACACCAAACAGTAAACAGTGAGGCGACCAGGGATGAGCAACTTCAGGGAGCCACAAAGAGTCTAAGACAAAAGGGTGTGGGGCTACAGAAGCCCTGGAGTTAACTGGAGTTTCTGGGAGAAAGCTAGAACCAAGGTGGGCCTTCCAGCGGGCACTAGAGGTGCACAAGTGACACTGAGACAGAGGGAGGGAGGGACATAGCTCTCTGGCTTCTCTTCCCTCTCCCTTGCACTCTCCCACTAGCGCATTCTGGGGCTATACCCAGAAGCACACTTGGGAAAGGAACCTATGTGCGTGGGCGGGTCTGCTCCCTGAAAGGCAGAAAACAGGGGAAGGGTGAGGCTTGGATCTGCAAAACAAACAAAAACATTGCACATGAGCAAATGGGGACATACTTAGTAAAACTGATAGGCCCCCTGTTCATAAAGACAATGCATGAGAAACAAGCGCTTGTCTGCAGAAGAGACGGATGAATTATAGTCAAGGCATCCAGTGAAACACCGTCAGCAGTGAGAGCAGATGAACTATAGCTGCATTTATCAACACGGAGAAATCTCACAAAGTGGAGCCAAACAAAATAAATTTCAAAATATATCTTGTAATACCATTCATATGCAATATGATGACGATAGATGGATTGTAAAAGTTGAAGAATGTAAAAACATAAAGAAATCTTTATTTGAGTGGGGAAAGGGGATTTGATCAGGGAGAGATATGATAAGGGTTTCAAATGTAATAATAATGAAGCCGGATGATGGATACATGGGGGCAATGTATAATCATTTCTAACGTATCTGAAACAATACAGAGTGGTCATAGCTCATATGCAATTTAAAACATGTTGTTGTCTACTTTTATTTACACATGAACTTTACGGACACCCTGTACATTAAATTTTAACTTTACAAAGGTGCTTGGAGGATTATGAGTGACGTGATCCTGGCTACTCTCAGTGGTAGGAAGAGACTCGGTTACCTTTGTTTTGAAGGCAGGGCTTGTGACTGTCAAGGGCACACTGGCCCAAGACAGCCCCTGTCCAACTTTGTCTTCCTCTTGGCCCCAATCTGGGGGCCAATCAACCCTTGCCCCAGCACCTCGGGACATGCAGGCAAGTCCCATAGTGGTGGCACTGTCCTCACAGTCCTATTGATTTCACGGGAGAAGTTACACTCCCAGTCAGAGTTAGTTTTTAGTTTGCTCAGGCTCCAAGCAGGCACTGGCTCTGTCTCTCATGATGGCAAGGATGGTGTTTCTGAGCTACTCAAGGTTTCCCTCTGAACCACTCCCCACAGGGGACAGTAGCCCTCCAAACTTCACCCTCCTCCAAATCTCCCTTCTTTTTTTGAGACAGTCTCACTTTGATACCCTCGGTAGCATCACAGCTCACAGCCTCTCTTGAATTTAAGGGATTCTCTTCCCTCAGCCTCCCAAGTAGCTGGGCCTACAGACGCCCGCCACAACACTGGGCTATTTTTTGAGAGACGAGGTCTTACTCTGGCTCAGGCTGGTCTCAAACTCATGAGCTCAGGCAGTCCACCCGCCTTGGCCTCCAGAGTTCTAGCATTACAGGCGAGAGACACCACACCCAGCCTCAAATCTCCCTTCTCCCCCTCATTTTCTTTGTTTGGCTGAAGGATCCGAGCAGGGCCAGTTTCCTGGGTGTGTGATCTGTGCACCTAGCCGGGCCCTACGCTTGGTTTAATGCTCTGCTGCTGCTGTCTGGAATTTCTCAGTAACTTTTGAACAAGAGGTCCAGCACTTTCTTTTCACACTGAGCCCACCCACAAATTATGTAGCCTATGCTAAGAGTTGTGGGAAACATTCTTAAGAGTCATTTCCTTACAAATATGCTGTTGGGGACCAGCCTTTCACTACACTATGAGTTCTTTCCCTGTGACTGGCAGAGATGAGAGGATGAGGAAAAAGGAAGAGTCAAGACACAAAGAGAAAGGTGGTTTTTTTTTCCTTTTACAAAGAGAAAGTTGTTTAAAGCTAGCCTGGGGACTGTCCATCTCTAGGCCTGAGGACCGGTGGCAGCCCTTAGTTCTGAGCCAGTTCCTTTTTTATTCTATACATCACTGTTTTAATTATCAGTTTAACAGAGGAACAAAACCCTTATGGCATGGTTTTTGTTGGGCTTGGATTTAACTATTTTTTAATTAACTATGTTAATTAGATTGATTTACGTCTTATTATTACTCTAAATTAATATTTATGGTCTTAACATAAATAGCATATGGGACAGGAAACACGGTCCAGGAGCAGGATGTCAAAGTAGACCTCAATTAGACCATTCAAACAATCAGGAGTGGTGACTGAATCTCTGGGAAGCCTGTGTTCAGCTGGGCTGGCACTTCTGCCCTTCATATTAGGTATAGAATTCTGACGGTATCTCAACTGGTCTCAGTCTCATGAATCAGGAGACGTCACATTCTAAAATCTTATTACATTCATTTGCTTGCTTATAATCTGCCTTCCCTCTGAAGGGGATATAACTCCACCAAGGAAAGGACTATTCTCTATTTAGTTCAGATCTATGTCCTCACGTCCAAGCACAATGTCTGGCCCATAATAGGTGCTCAATACTTACTGTATAAACAGATATTTACAGAACCATTACATCTGTGCTTGTCCCAGAATCGTTTTCTACTAACATGAAAATCACATACCAGATTTTATACAGAGGAAATGTTGTTGAAGAATTTGCACAATTCAATAGATTTTTGCATAGGAATAAGTATTAGAGACCCTTCCTCGATATCTGTAACTATTGTATCACATTTTTATTTTCTCAAGATTATTACTAACGTTTTATGGTGTACTCGCTCTCAAATGTACCATGGGCGTTGTTTGGCCTTCTTTGTGACATTAAAAACACATCTCAAGTTTGTTCAGAAATTCTTAATCCTCAGGCCCACTTTTCAGCGGTAGTGCTGTCAACTCTCCCTTAACGATTCCTCAGATGAGATTGTTTCAGAATATAAAGATTTTTAAATTATAAGAACGGCAAATGTTGTAACAAGTTAAAGACTCATCGCCACAGGTACCTCCAGGGAAACCACAGGCTGACGCACAGGAACCCAGCCGAGGGGCAGGTGTTTCTCTTTACCAGCCAAAGTGCTCTGTGGCAAATGTATAAACCAGTTTACCGCATAGCTGGCTTGCCAATCTTGAAATTAATTTTCAAAAACTGGGGGTATTTGCAGTGTTTCAAATTTTACACCTATCATGAGACATTACTCATAAACTTTACATAATTTACATTTGCATAATTAAATGCCTACAAGTGCAACCCTACTGTATTATCATGTTACCTAGATTTTAATGTGACCATAAACAGCACCATACATAGTGGATGGTGAACAAGCAAAGAAGCCAGAGCTTTGTACAGCTCCAGAAAATATAAGGAGGCATTGGGGCACCACCAAGCCCAGGAATCGGTCTTCAAGCGCATTGGATCCACATGGCAGATGATGGAAGAAGTGAAATGTCTGACTAATGCCTAATATTTAAATCCGAGACGAAACATTTCAGGGCAAATCAGGAAGTGCTTTATTTACTCTGATCTAAGTCAAAGGTAGCTGGATAATTAGTTTTCTTTAAACAACATTCAGCTTTGCTGACCTCTCATTTTCCAAAAGCAGCTGTTAGCCAAATATAGTCTTGTTTATTCACTCCCTGGAAGGCTGTTTTTAAAAGGCACTTCTTCTGGTAAAAATGTTGCATCACGTAATTGGAGATAACAAGAAAAGTAGGAGTTGCTGTTTGTATTTAAATAAACATCTGCTTGAAAGTCCAGTTTTCTGTTTGTGAATAATCCTTTTATTTTATGCCATTAGGCACAATGAATTATTGTTGTTTATTCCTTGCTTTTTGGCCATGCTAGGAAATATTCCAAACATGGTAATATGAGATAATTCTCTAGAAAAAAGGATAAACTAGATGAAGTTGATCCTTTGCCTTTTTCCTTTTTATACATATGTATTTCAGTAGAGACCGTATGAGTATGGAATATTAACTATCACAACACCTTTGTTATCTGGTACATGCTTTTAATTAAACTGCAGTTGGATAAAGTTTGTTTGGGGTTGTTGCTTTATTTGAAATATGGGTGTTTCAAAATACCTGCAGTATTTGAGTTAAATGTCCAATTACCCTCTGAAGGGAGGTAGAGAAGTTAAATAGTTGTTGCTCTTGCAGAGAACACACCCCACACCCAGCATTACAACAGGCTTGCTCTACAGCTACTTCCACTTCTATTTAATTTACAGGAACAGAAAACCCTTTCTGTGCAACTTTGACTTGTATTTTCTCCATACTAGTCATTTGGGTTCTCTCCTGCCTGTTTTATCCCCAAAATACATTTCTTCAGTGACTCCATTATTGATTCCTACTTCTCCATCTGAGCCAATTTTAAAGAGAGTAGAAATACCTTTTAAATATTAAGTCAGAAAACCTAGTTTCTATTTCTCACTCTGTTGCCAAAAACCTACAGGCTCCTCATTGGGAAAGTAGAGATTGAACTGAATGACATCCAACATTGATTCAATTCTAGTATTTTATGATTTCACAAGCTAGGAAATGAGATTTGTTTCCCCGAAACACATAAGTTACATAATAAACACCCAATTTCAGGCCAGCAGAGGGTGGGGGTGGTGAGGGGTCTGTCCAAACCATGACCTTCTGTTAGGCTGGGTTATTACGAGCTCGCAAACACTGCATTTGTCATTCAGTTCAGGGGGCTGTAGATGGATGTGGACTGGTCAAAATGGAGCATTTTATGTTCACCTGGGAAATTGCAATATGTTGTGCATTTGCCATTTCCCATTAGTGCTTGTGCATGAGAAGTATTTTAAATGAGAAGCTATAGCACATCTCTAAAACTTATCAGAGTCTAGCAAGATGTAAGATGGAGCAAATGCTGTTTCCCACTTCATGAAGAACACATTTATATTTTCTTGCATATGAATACATTTATCATGATACCAAAACCACTAAGACAAATGACTGTGTTTTGTTGGGAAATGTATCTTTTCTTTCTATGTAAGAAAGAAGAGTATAATTATTCTTGAGGTTTTATAGTTCAGAGCATTTTTTTTTTTTTTGAGACAGAGTCTCACTATGTCACCCTCAGTAGAGTGCCATAGCGTCAGAGCTTACAACAACCAATTCTTGGGCTTAAGCAAGTCTCTTGCCCCAGCCTCCAGAGTAGCAGGGACTACAGGAGCCCACTACAACACACAGCTATTTTTTTGTTGTTGTTTAGCTGCCCAGGACGGGCTGGAACCCGCCAGCTCCTGTGTACGTGGCTGGTGCCGTAACCACTGTGCTACAGGTGCCGAGCCAGATGAACGCATTTTTATAAGTACAGGAAGCTTCTATTGAAATGTTACAGTACTCAATTACTATAAAGCTCTTTATAAAGTACTAACAATCATTAGCAAATAAATTCTCCAAAGACTTTCTTCTTTTATTGCATTATTTCCTTAATAGAGAAAAATAGTGTGGTTTTGTAAATTCTACCTCAAAGAAAGGAATGACTGCCCACAGAAATCTGTAGTAGATTCCTGACTGACTGGTAAAAGAGCAGGAGCCATAGAGAACACTCCTCAAGTTTGTAGGTCCTTTGAAAGGTCAACAGGCATACAACACACTTATACATCAGTTTCATAACATGCGCAGTATAAACAGTAATATTTAATTATTAAAAGATGCATAACTACACAGGTAAAAGTATTTACCAAATTGCCTTGGTATTGCTATTGACTACATCAGTTGTGACTCTGACATTTAAACAGAAACACAAGGTAAGTTAAGCAAAAACACAACTCCTGCACCTAGGAAGGATGCTGGCTAGTTTGCAAATTCTAAGGCAGTGGTGCAGAAACCAGAGCCTCAGGACCCAAACCAGGGACACCATGTTCCTAAGAACCTTTCTTATCTCTGATCATCTCAGCTCTCTCCTGAGATGTCTTTCAGGCTTGTTAGTCGTGTCTTCCCAGTTTATGGTAACTTCATTCTCTCAAGGTTTCTATAGCACAAGGGCCGTGATGGGTTTTAAGAGGTCATGGTATATTATGACTGTCCAATCTGGGTCATCCTTATAAATAAGGAGAGCCAAAATTTAAGAGCCCTGTTAATTCTGTGATGTGGGAAGTGCATGTGTCTGTGTGGGGAGGGGACACATTAGGACAATATGCAGCAGTTGAGTTTCCTGCATAAAAGAGAATATTGCTACCTAAGTGGGATAGGAAACACAGCTGGACTCAAAATTGTACCTTACTTTGGTGACCACTGTCCTTTCAACTTTGAAGTAGAAGAATGTGATAATCTGTCAGGAGACTCAGTGCTAATGAGGCAGGTAGGCTTGTAGTATTGGTTTTGACAACCCTGAACTTGGCATTGGGTTTAACATTTGCTTGTTTCTTTAGTTCTTTCCTCTTAAGCCTTAGAAACTAAATACATGTTCCATTTAGGAAATCAACATCATGCCATGGAAAGAGAATAGTCTGAAGTCGGAAAGGTCTGTAGTCCCTTGCTTTATTAGCCTCATGACTTTCACCAAGTTACTTAAGCTCTAATACACGCACTTCACTTGCATGTCTATACAATGATACCCATTTCCTTTACTAGGTTGCTGTGAAAAAATATATAATTATTGTTCATAGATGTACAGTATTAGTAGCTATTATTATGAAAGGTGTGATGTCCCTATCTTTGGACAACGTTAAAGACGACCATGACAGTAAAGATGAAAGAAAAAGACACGGCCTCTGCTCTTTGGACTTCCAGTTTAGTAACGGAGAAAAATGAATGTGCCTGTGTGTGATGAGAGACAAAAGTGTTATAAAGATGAGAAAAAAGTGCTATGAGAGTTCAAAGGAAAAAACATTGCCATGTACCAAGAACTTTACTTACTTTCCATTTAATGCATTTAAGTGCAAATTACTATGGCAGAAAAATAGCTCTAACTGCCTAATTTTTGTAATGCATTAAAAAAGGCTTAGGACAGGATATTTAGGCCATCCTGACAGAGTCAGGACATGTCCTATATATACAGGACACCTAGCAACCCTACCTCCACCCCTCATGACAATCTTACAACGCAGTATTTATGACCTCCACTGTAGAGCCGCTGAAATAAGAGAGTGATTTGATCAAGGTAACAGACATAACAGGCACAACAGGGAACCAAATCCCAAACGTCTGGCTCTAAAGCGTAGAATCTCAACATTATGACAATTTTCCCAACAATGACAATGTAAGATTTAGGTTCCAATTCCAGTTCAACGTGTCCATGCAGGCCTGGCCTTAGGTCAGTTTCTCCCTCAGCACCTTTGTGCTTCCTCTACAAACTGGAAGTGTTGACCAAATAGTTGAGCCGCTCTGCAGCTCTCTAGAATTCTGAGAACCACCTTCAAAGTGATTCTCAAAGCAGTCCCTGGTTGATGGTTGATGGTTTCATCAGCATCATTATCTGGAAACTTGTTTGGAAAGTATTTTACAGGCCACAGCAGGCCCACTGAATGAGAAATCGCATAACTAGGCTCACCTATCTGTTCTAAACAAGCTCTTCAAGAGACCTTAATCCAAGGACTACTGACCTTCAGCATTCTAAAGAAATGCTGCTTATTGCTTGTGAGGCCTTTTTCCTCCTCAATCAAGTCTGTGACTCCCCATACAATTCTTCTGAATCTTCTAAGGGGGTCTTCAAAACTTGGTATTCATGCTCAGACATGGGACTGACCACTACTCTTAGCTCCAAATACTTCATTAAATGTCACCTCTTTCCCAGACTAAACTCACAATCCTCATCATCACTGTCCCACTTTTGTAAGTCTGAAATAGCTTTCCCTCTTCAGGGTCCTTCTTTTTCCTTTTTCATTCATGACTTTATCCATCTTGTCCCAAACCCATTTAAACAACGCTCTCTACTTTCTTTACTCCACATCTCTGCCTATTCACAATGCAGAATGATTCTATAGTGCTATGAACCCCCACTGACTCCAAATTGAATATGGCCACTACTGAAACATGAATGACACTGATCCTTTGCTAAAGGGGGAAAAAAAAAAGCGCTTTCTAGTCTTCTCAAATATTTATTTATTTATTTATGATTGCCTGAGCTCACAAGTTCAAGAACAGCCTGAGTCAGAGCAAGACCCCCATCTCTTTAAAAAAAAAAAAGCTCAGCATTGTGGTGGGTACCTGTAGTCCCAGCTACTTGGGAAGCTGAGGCAAGAGAATTGCTTAAGCCCAAGTTTGAGGTTGCTGTGAGCTGTGATACCCCAGCACTCTACCAAGGGTTACAAAGTAAGACTCTGCCTCAAAAAAAAAAAGTGAAAACACTGTAACCTAAAAATTTATACTCTCATATTAAACTGAAATTAAAATACCCTTTACAGTATCATTTTACTAATTAAAAATTATTTTAGCCTATTAATTTCACTCCCCAATAAACCTTCCACTAGACTGTTTTATTAACTCAATTCTAAGATAGTTTTTTCAAAACTTTAATTTACATATGCCACACCCACATAAATTAATAAAATTTTATTGTACATTATGTATGAAATTCTTTGCATCATCACAGCCTATTATTCAAATTAAAAAAAATTGTTTTAAAACCCTCTTCTAGAGACCAGGGATAACATTAAACATTTTCTCTTCAGAGCAGTTATCACAGTGTGCTCAAGTATATGAAAGTATTATATTAGTGACTACACATGAAAAATACCTCTACTAAGAGTACAGAATAAAATAAGTCAAAAATATTGCATGATGCAATGAAGCTTTCGGATAACTAAAACTAGATATAAGCCCAAAATTGTCAAACTCACCACCGATAAACGGCTTCATCAAAATCAGTGTGGGGAGCTTCTTAAAAAACAGATGCCTGGGATACATTTCCAAATTTTTAAAGTCAGAATTGTTTAGGGTAGTGACAGAGTTAGCTCCATGTTTCTAGTATATAATAGACTTAAGAACCACTGGCCTACAGTCAAGCTGCGTTTTAAAATTAAATTTGTCAGTAGTATCACTGTGCACACTAAGCTCAAAATATATGCATGAGATAAGGACTTAATTCAGTAGCTTTTCACCTAGTCACTTAAGTTGTTAACAGGATCAAAAGTAGGTCACTCATTATAGCAATTGATGACAGTGTTCTACTATCTATGTCATTTTCCTGGTCTACCACGTCATTTCCAAATTGATGCATTACTGACTTTTCAAACAATTAGACTCCATATAGCAAACGCAGTGAAGTTGTATGTTGCTCCTGCCCTATCTATAATGCCCCAAACATTTGTGCCACCCACTAATGTATAATTAATTATACTGGATACATTGATAGTTTTTATTTTACTTGGGGATGGGGATGAGTTGGTGTTTAATGCTGGTCCTGAACCACTAAGGAATGCAATTCACAATTTGAAAAACAGATTTAGTTCAATGTCTCACTTGATATAGGTAAGAAAACAGAATCCCGTAGATACACCACTGCACCATCTCAAATCATTGTGTGACCTTTCACTTAGCAAATTCCTACCAAGAAATCTTACATAACTCTTTATAATATGACCCCAAATGACTTCCATCTATAGCTTTTACATTCTCTTACACCTGTCTGGCTTTTACCAAATACCCTGGAGCAAGGCAACCAAACCGTGTTTGTTATCTTACAGGTCCACTGTCAAAGAAAGTAACTCACGCTATGGAGTGCAAAATTTCCAAGACAAAATGGATTAGATAAAGCACTCATTACATACCCAATCAACCAATTGGGTGTAAAAAAAAAAAAAAAAAAAAATTAACACAGGAATGTCCATTCTAGTCATAGGTAACCAAGAGGAAAAATAACAGGAGTTATGGGTAGAAAAAGAATAGATATACTCTAAAAAAAAAAAAAAAAAAATCAATAAAACTACTTTATATTTCTCTTCATTATGGCAAATAAATTAGGCTGCTACTCAGTAAGAATTACAATGTGCAGCATTATTAAACAATTCAATTCTCAAAGCTAGTGATTTTAACTAAATACTTGTACATTAGAACATTTTCAGAAGGCTACTAACACTGTCAAAATTTGCAATTATTTTTAACTCACACTTGAAAGCCAAGACAAGCAACTCTTTCCTACAATTATTACTTCTGACCCAGCCATAAGAATTCACTTAGACAAAAAGCTTTCATAACTTACCTAAAAATAGAATGGTTCATAAATTTTCAAAACTGTTTTACCCTGCTGTGGATATCCCTTGATCTTTAATTGTAAAACTTAGCAAGCTCTGGCATGCTCTAATGTTAGTTTTATAAGTTACTGAAAACTCCTGTAAATTCAGCATCATTTTGCAAATCTGTATTGTGTTCTCATCCTGAATCCTAAAACATTTAGGTCACAAATTGAAATACCAGTACAAAAATATTCACCTTTAGGCAGGTTGTATAGTTACAACCTGGCAAAAAAACTGACATGAAAATTTAAACAAGCAGAGATGAAACACTTCAAAGCATTACGAAACTTGACCTTAGCATACTTTCCTAAATTTTAGTAGTTCTCTGACTATAGGAAAATAGGACTGTCATGAGGATTAGGATGATTTAAGCTAGCTCAAAATTTCCCCACTTCCTGACATCAATATTAGATTTATAGTTTTATTATAGTAACAAACGGTTGTTACAGTGAGATCTACACGCATATACAGATTATATTTAAATTCATATAGACTATTTACATTTTTAAGTTATATTTTCGAAATTAGAAGATGAAGTACAGCATAAGTTTTACAACAAAGAAAAGAAAAATATACAAGACAAAAATAGAGTTAACAGTAAAAAATACAGCTATCTGGAACGTGGAAACTTTTTGTCAGAAAGTTACATCTTCTTAATCTGATTGTCCAAATCATTAAAATATGGATGATTCAATGCCATTTTGCCAGAAATTCGTTTGGCAGGATCATAGACTAACATTTTCTAGAAAAAGAGGAAAAAAATTATTTAGGAAATTAATCATTTCTTTTTTAACTCAATAAAGACTTAAGTTTTCTACCAATAAAGCAAAGCTGATAATTGGAGTAAAATTCTACTAGATGAACATTTCCATTAGTTTAACGTGAAACCACATAAATGTCTCATCCCCCTACATTTTACCCTCTAGATCAGTAGTTCTCAACCTGTGGGTCATGACCTGTAGGAACTGTATTAAAGGGTTGCAGCATTAAGAAGGTTGAGAACTACTGATACAAACCTAGAATAATCTGCTCCATAAATCACAGATATCTCAAAAACCGAGAGATGGCTTTAAAATCAAGACAAATTTAGAAAAGATATCTAGTTAATTATATTTACTTTGAGAATTAATGGTCATCTGAGTTATTTACAACACTCTTGAAATGGTAGCAATTAGTGATAGTGGTTTCTGATGTAGCTTCCAATAAGTTTCAAAAGAAAATCAAAACAAAAAATCCACAGCACCATAGGTTGTAAACATAGCTAAAAATAAGTCACTAAATGAATTATGGCCAGACAAGTTAGTATTAAAGTTAATTTACACATCACCAGAGAAAGCTAGATAAAGTTTAACATTCATCTTAAAGAAATATGAAGCTTAAAGAAAACCAAATCAACTAGAGATACTTTTATTAACCAGTTACATTCAAATGCCCATGTATTCAGCACTGTATGAAGCACTTTGTAAATATTATGCTACTTAATCCTCACAACAGACGGTAGATATTAGTCCCATTTTACAAATGAAGACATTGAGGCTGAGGGGAAGTAATTTGCCCAAGTTCATACAGCTATGGAATAATAATGCTCAAATTCGAAAACAAGTCTAATTTATGATTAATAGTAACAGTTCTCAACTGGGGCAGATTCTGTGCCTCAGTGGACTGTTAATAAGACCTCTCTGGTTGTGGTAACTGAGGAGAGTGCTCTGGGATCTATCTACAGGGTAAAGGGTGGTGACGCTGCTAAGCACGCTACAACGCACAGGGCAGGGCCAGAACAAAGAATTACATGGTCTAAGACGTCAACTATGGCTACACTGGAGAACCTTATTTACAGTATTTGAGTGTTGGGAAATCTGAGCTTAATTTGGTGGTACAATGATTTCTAAATTGTGAAAGATGCCTAAAGACCAATCAAAACATGTGTTTGATGATACAATAGATTTTTTTCTTTGTTTAAACCTGACAAAACTTTATTTACTACAAATCATAAAAATTTGTTCCTTCTAAAATCTCCAAATTTAAATACTATTCTAAGACAAGCTTCTTGAAGCAGGCCTGGCATAATTTCTTTTGTATCCTGACAGATTTTAACTTTTTCCTGTTTATAAGGAAAAAAACTGTTAATGGAGAATACCAATTTAAGAGGAGAAAGATTTTAACTACAGTAGTCCTTCTAACCTTTCTGATGAAGAAACTAGGCACAAACTGAAAAATGGAGTTCATGAAGCAAATAATAACTTTTGTAACTAAAAATACCACGCAGTAAGGAAAATCTGTATGTTTAGGATAAACTAGTAGACAAAAACGTTGGAAAGGAAGGCCACTACAGTTCAGCAACTTATAAATAACAAAAATGTGTATTAACCCTACACTCTCCTTCCATGTTCATAGCTACCCATTTTTAAAAACAAAAACAAACCAAAAAAACCTGCACTAATGGTAAATCCTCCTCTCAAAATCACTAGTGTTTCTGGATACCTAAATGGAAGCTAGTAATACAACAGACATAACAGAACCAAGCTCAATAAATGTTGGTTTCTTCCTAATTCCTAGGTAAAAGAAAGTATTAAAATTATTCAGAATCATCAATGGTGTTAAAAACAACGTAAAGGACACTCCTTACCGAGAGCAAATCTAAGCCATTTTCATCCAAGTTTTTGACATGGGATGCTAGACTTCCTGGTTTCCACTTGGGAAATGTATTCTTATAGTCCTGTAAAGATTCTACTTCTGGCCACACTTCATTATTGGGAGTGCCCAAAGCTCTACAAACCATATAAAAACAAATTCTTAGTTAAAGCACGAATATAATCTCATTGTTACATATTATATGTTGCCTTTATTATTTAACTTAAAAGTTTTGAGCAGCTTAGGTATAAAACAAAAATACCTGAAAATCCTGAAGAGTTGATCAATTTCTGAGTCACCATGGAAAAGTGGTTTCTTAGTTGCTAATTCTGCAAATATGGTGCCTATACTCCAAATGTCAACTGGAGTTGAGTAACGAGCTGACCCCAGCAATACTTCTGGGGATCTGTACCAGAGTGTTACTACCTATTACAAAGCAAATTTTTACATTGAATAAACATGGTACACTAAATTACCTAAACTTAAAACAATAGAAGGCTGTATGATTGCCACCAATAATACTATTTCAGTTGATTAAGTACACAAAATCAAAGATGATCAAAGTCAATTCATCCAAGAAAAAGACAGCTAAAAACATAATAGATCTTTTCTTGCATTTCAAATCACTAAAGTAATAGGATCAAAAGGGTTAAACAAGCCTTATCTCTCCCCACAAAACAAATCACAGGCGCTGGTAACAGACTTGGGGTGATAATGTACAAAGTACAGGTATGATAAATGATTTTGTCATTATAACACGTATAAGAAACATGAGAAAGAAATAAAAGACATTCAGATTAGAAATAAATGAGTCAAATTGTCTCTATGGTTAGAGATTATCTCATATTTATAAAAACCCAAAGACTACAAAAGAAAAAAAAAAGACCCTTAGAACTGATAAACTATTTTAACAAAGTTGCAGGACACAAACTCACAATCAACATACAAAAACCAATCGCATTTCTATATGCCAAAAAAGGTATAAAAAAGGGAATCAAGAAAGCAATCCCACTTACAATAGTTACAAAAATAAAAATACCTAGGAATAAAGTTAATGAAGATGCACAATCTCTACAATGAAACACTGACAAAAAAAAAAAAAATGGAAAGACACCCCATGTTCAAGAACTGGAAAAATTAACACTGCTAAAATGAATAGCCAAAGCCATCCTGAACAAAAAGAACAAAGCTGGAGTCATACTATACAACTTCAAAATATACTGTAATACAAAAGCTATAGCAACCAAATAGCATGGTACCGCATTTAATACAGATATAGACCAATGCAACAGAATAGAAAACTCAGAAGTAAATAAATTCACACATTTAAAGTCAAGTGATTTTTAACAAAACTACCAAAATACATTGGGGAAAGGTCAATTTCTTCAAAAAATGGTGCTGGAAAAACTCAATACGCACGTACCAAAGAATAAAACTAGACCAAAAATCAACTCAAACAGGATTCAAGTCTTAACCGTTATGACCTGAAACTACGAAAGTGCTAGAAGAAAACAAAGGGTAAACACTTCAGGATGTTGACCTGGGTCAAAAAATTATGGTAAGACCTCAAAAACAAAAATAGGCAAATGGAATTTATATTAAAGGGATTTATAAACAGTTTCTGTACAGCAAAGGAAACAACAGAGGAAATATCTTCAGATTAAAAGAAAATGTCTGCAAATTACTCATCTGACAAGGAATTAATATCCAAAATATACAAGGAACTCAACTCTTCAGCAAAAAACCAAATGATCCAATTAAAAATGGGCAAATGATCTGAATAGACATTTCTCAAACAATGACATATGCATGCCCCAAACGTATGTGGCAAAAATACTCAACATTGGCTCGGTGCCTGTGGCTCAAGTGGCTAAGGCGCCAGCCACATACACCTAAGGTGGCGGGTTCGAATCCCCAGCCCGGGCCCACCAAACAACAATGATGGCTGCAACCAAAAAATGGCCAGGCGTTGTGGCGGGCGCCTGTAGTCCCAGCTACTTGGGAGGCTGAGGAGGAGACTCGCTTGAGCCCAGGAGTTGGAGGTTGCTGTGAGTGTCATGCCATGGCACTCTACCCAGGGGGATAGCTTGAGGCTCCGTCTCCAAAAAAAAAAGTACTCAACATTACTAATCATCAGGGAAATGCGAATCAAAACCACAATGAGATATCACGTCTCTGGGAGGAATGGTTTTATCAAAAGACAAAAAATAACAAATGCTAGCAAGGATGAGCACAAAGGCAGGGCAACTCCTATACACTGTTGGTGGGAATGTAAATTAGTATAGCCACTATGAAAAACTGTATGCAAGTTACTCAAAAACTAAAAACAAAACTGTGGTATGATCCAGCAGTCCCACGCTGTGTACACATGCAAAACAAAAAAACAATTGTGTCAAAGAGATTAATTTTTTTTTTTTGATGTTTTTGGTGGGGCCAGGTTTGAACCCACCACCTCAGGTATATGGGGCCAGTGCCCTACTCTTTTGAGACACAGGCACCACCCACAAAGAGATAATTATTGCAACATTAATCACTCGCACATTTATTGCAGCACTAATTACAATAGCCAATATACAGAATCAAACCTAAGTTTCCATCAACAAATGAATACATAAAGAAAATATGGTTTATATACCCAATGGAATACTATTCAGCTACAAAAAGGAATGAAATCATGTCACTCCTGACAACATGGATGACCCTGGAGGGCATACTGTTAAGTGAAATAATCTAGGCACAGAAAGATTAATACCACATATTCTCACTAAAACTGAAAAGGCTGATCCCATTGAAGAAGAGTAAAATAATAGTTACTCAAGGGTAAGATAGGATGAGGTTGATTAATGGACACAAGATACAACTATAAACTAGAGAAGAAGTTCAATCACTTTATAGCACTGTGAAGGTGACTATACTTAATTTATTGTGTATTTTCAAATAGCCAGAATAGAAAATTTTGAATGTTTTCAGTACAAATAAATGTTTGAGGTAATGCAAATCACTCCAACTTAATCATCATTCATTGTACATGTGTATATAAATATTACCCTATAGCCCATAAACATGTACAATTATGGTGCAACTTAATTGAAATTTGACTCAATTAAAACTTTTTAAAATTATGAAAAAAAAAACATGAATAAGGCAAATAACAGTTTAATAATGGTCTAGAAATAACCAACCATTTTAGTATACTTATTCTATCATAACAGTAAGCACCCCTAATGAAAGCTAACAAGGTCAATAGCATTTAAGCCAAGAAGAACCAATTAATCTTAATTTGTTTGAATAGTCATGAGAAAAATGATAAAGGGAGGACAAGGAGCCAAGACATCTAACCAGATGAGCATTCATTAGTATAGGGCTCAAGAGTAAACTCTACAGAATACTTTTTCAATAATCCTATATATACAATGTTCCCTTTCCTTCCAGAAACACAAACCAAAATGCTACACCAGCAATACAACACCAACAAAACAACTATATTCAGTAATTTCTCAATGTATCAGAGATATTCCTTAAGCAACAAAACCTGTCTTTTAATCAGTTTGATTATGTATCAGAGAAGGTCCAATCAGGAGACAGACCATGATGATTTGAATGGGAGAATTTAATATAGAGAACAGGGAATGAGAATACTGAGATTGACAGGAAGAAATAATGACAATATTTAAAACTACAAGGATGAAGTATCTAAAGAATGGAAAAACAAACACCACATGTACTCATAATTTGGAACTAATCAGTGGACACAGAAAGAAAGAAATAAAGGTCATTGGAAATCAGGAAGGGTAAGGGAGGGGCAAAAACCAACCTAACAGGTGCACAGGTGCAATAAACACTATTTATTCACTAACAGCCCTGACGTCAGCATTATAAAAGCTATCTATGTAACAAAAACATTTGTATTCCCTTAATATTTTGAAATTAAAAAAAAAAAAAAAAAAAACTATGGTAAGGAACAACCCTTTTCTCTTGCAATGCCTTTCCATTACCCTCTGTTGACAACCTTAGCCACACAGTAGCTGTCAAAAAAACATATTCGAAAGAATCAGTTCTTTTCACATAGCATACAATGAAGGGTGAATTTGGAGCTGAGAGGCAATATTTATTATTTCTTTCTTTACTCAACAAATAGACAAAAAATAACTCAGCAAACATATGCGTTCAAAAGCACCAAAAAATACAAACTTACCTCATGTGTATATACCCGAATAGGTATTCCAAAAGCTCTGGCGAGGCCAAAATCAGCCAGTTTAATTGTTCCTTTGTCATCAATTAGGAGATTTTGAGGTTTTAAGTCTCGGTGAAGAACTCTTCTAGAGTGACAAAACACAATCCCCTGGAGGATTTGGTATAAATAACTCTGAAAAAAGGATAAATAAGTTAGAAGCTTATTAACCATAACACATATGACTTTCTAAATAATTGGTTTCCAATATATAAGCAATTATGGTGCAGAGAAATAATATAACCACCAAAACTTTCAGGGCATTTTATAATAACGTTTGTGGGTGGAAGGCCCATTTCCATACAATGTCATATTTACATATCTAAGAAAAAAATTAGTTACCTATCTATTTCCACATTAACTCATTTAGTCTTTTACTTAGTTTTAGTCCCTGATCTTTAAGTTACATGTTAGTTTTTTTCCACATAAAAGTTCCTTGAATTTTCTTCTATATGCTTATGCCAACTCTATTTCTATCTTGAATAAGGTTGATTTTTTCTGTCTTTCATCTGACACATTCATTTCCTCTTTGGAAAAGCTAGTATGATTCCAAAAGAAATGGTATGAAGATATTCTGATTATATATTTAAATGGATACAATTATCACAAGATGCTAATTAACAGTTCAGAGATACATCCCTTACAAGACACTTGTTGCCAAAGGCAATGTAATTGACATTTAAGGTAATGTGGGTATTATAAAAACGTAAAGTACACAAAGGAAAATACTGACAGAGTTTGAAATTGAAATATAATACAGATGCTTCTCACATTATGATGGGTTATATATTGGTAAACCCATTATAATTTAAAAATATTATAAGTCAAAAATGCTTTTGATATAACCTACCAAACATCATAGCTTAGCCTAGCCCACCTTAGACACACTCTAAACACTTACAGTATTAACCTAAAGTTGGGCAAAATCCTCTAACACAGGTTGTTTCATAATAGTGTTAAATACCTCATGCAGTTTATTGATTAGAATACTGAAAGTGAAAAACAGAATAATTGTATGGATACCACAACTACGCTTCCTAATACATACCACTTTTATACCATTCTATATTTGAAAAACTATAAGCCAAACCATTACAAGCCAGGGACTATGTGTACATGAAATCAGAACTGGCTAGCCAATTGAGAAAAAAATCATTTTTTAGTATTTAGATCTGCACCCCAGATTTTAAACCAAAATAAATCTTGATTCATCAAAAATTGAACACATATATGTACACCATGGAATATTATGCAGGCTTAAAGAAAGATGGAGACTTTACCTCTTTCATGTTTACATGGATAAGAACATATTATTCTTAGCAAAGTATCTCAAGAATAGAAGAAAAAGTATCCAATGTACTCAGCCCTACTAGGAAACCAATTTATAGCTTTCTGAAAGCTATAACCCAATTATAGCCCAAGAAGAAGGGGAAAGGGGAGTAGGAGGGGAGGGGGGAAGGATGGGTGGAGGGAGAGTAGTTGGTGGGACCACACCTATGGTGCATCTTACATGTGAAATTTACTAAATGTAGAACATAAATGTCTTAACACAATAACTAAGAAAATGCCATGAAGGCAATGTTAACCAGTTTGATGAAAATATTTCAAATTGTATATAAAACCAGCATATTGTACCCCATAATTGCATTAATGTACACAGCTATGATTTAATAAAAAATAAATAAATAAATTGAACACAAAAAAGTATGTGTGGAGAAGAGGACGTACTAAAATAAACCAGAAAAATACTGTCATGCTATTGCTTTAATAAGAGGTCTAAAAATGTTCGAGAACCCATCCTAGAAAAAGTGCTACATACCTCACTGCTGAATATCACTATGGTCACCTTTGAAGTACTGTACCTGGGAAGCTATGCACTGAGAACAGTTTACCTTTCAAGCAATTTCAGAACTTTTTCTGGAATGATCATCAGAGCTATAATCATACAGCACACAAAAACATGCAACAGTGATGAACACCACTCAGCAAGACACTGCCACACGTTGACATGAACACAGCTGTGAGATACTGACATACCACAGCTATGAAAGCTTACAGAGTTGTTTATACAGTGCTGCCAGCATAAGTGAATGGTAGCAACTTCGCAAACTTAATTGTCAGACCTTGTACAACAACAGCTCTGATGGCCACCAGAAAAAGAGTTCCAAAATTGCTTGGACTAAGCACTGGCATTGCTTGGTGCATAGCTTTGCCAAGGGGAGTACTTCAAAAGTGACCAAGGCCTGGCCCCATTTTACTTTCTAACATCTTTTGCAAGCACAGCTCCCCTCCACCAACAAAACACAGACTTCCTAACAGAGTAGACCCTTTACATTCATAGTGCTTAAATAATAAAAATCAGGTAAGCTTCTTACCTTAACAAGTGAAGAATCCATGAACTGACCAGGAGGAATAGAATCCAAATATTTCTTGAGGTCCATGGAAAGAAATTCGAAGATGAGGTATAACCTGGAATCTTGCATAAGCACATCTTGAAGACTGA
>NW_003852403.1:24074716-24080571 GCF_000181295.1 Otolemur garnettii
CTGACTATATTTGGATGACGAAGTTCTTTTAATAGAGAAATTTCCCGAATTGCAGTGCTAGGAACCCCTTCCTCTTCACTTTCTAGTCTGATTTTCTTCATGGCTACCACTTGACCTGTAGTTTTGTGTCTACCCTTATACACAACTCCATAGGTACCTGAAACAAAGTAAATAATCTGCTATGTGGCACACCCCACAAACTAAGTTTTTTTAAATGATTGACTTCCATAAGGTGTCACATGATAGAAATGTCTGCTGTGGCCAGATGGGAAGAATCTTACTCATAATTATACCCTCTTTGCTTTCAAACAGAAACTAAGTAACTACAACCTATCATGTATACAGTTTAGAAATAAAATTCATGCAGTCATTACAAGTTTTCTATACATTTAAATTACCATTAATGTTCCAGCACATTTCAGAGATGAAAATGCTTCCTTTGCAAGTTGAAATTTACTTCCTGACAAATATCTTAACCAACAATAAAGTAGGCATAAGATACCTTATGGTGTCTTAAGGTGTGAAGATTTGGGCTCTATAAATACTACTGAAAAAGTCACCTTGACACTTTTAGAAAATTCTATATAAAGTGTTTATGCTTTTCAAAACATTTTCATATGTATCTTAAAATACATAGTCAATAATCCTCATCCACAAAATTATGGAGATTAAAAAAAAGACCATCTGCTTTTTTTAAACATTAAACCTAAGGGCTCGGCGCCCATTGCTCAGTGGTTAGGGTGCTAATCACATACACCAGAGCTGCTAAACAACAATGACAACTACAACAAAAAAATAGCCAGGCGTTGTTAGGCACCTATAGTCCCAGCTACTAGGGAGGCTGAGACAAGAGAATCACTTAAGCCAAAGAATTTGAGGTTGCTATGAGCTGTGATGCCACAGCACTCTACCAAGGGTGACACAGTGAGACTCTGTCTCAAAAAAAAAGGAAAGTAAACATTAAACCTAATAATAAAGAGCATATTAACTGCTACATCCTAGGAAAGCCTCATATCCACAGTGTCAATATAAGGGATTGTAGGAGTTGGAGAGTTAGATACAGGGAATAGAAATGGCAAGAAAGAAAGGCTAGTTACTGATGTGCCATAAGCTTTGTTCCAGTAAAGGATAGGCATAAAGTTCATGTGCAATTTACTATGTTAAACTAATTTAAATTGAACACAACTTTATGCCCACCCTGTACATGAGGGTTTTTTTAGTTGTTTTGAGACAAAGTCTTACTCAGGCTGGAGTTGGCACCATCATAGCTTACTTGGACTCCTGGGCTCAAGAAATCTTCCTGCTTTAGGAGTCCCTGAGTAACTGGGACTACAGACATGTATCATGAGGCCCAGCTAAGGCTTTTACTTTTAGTAGAGATAGGGTCATGCTCCTGCTCACTGTTATCTGGAACTCCAAGCAATCCTCCCACCATGGCCTCCCAGAGTGCTAGGATTAGGCATGAACCACTGCACCCAGCCCTGTGGCTCCTTTAAAGCAGCTTAACCTTCTGTAAAAACATACTGTAAAAATTCTTGTACTCAGTATAAAAAGTACGTATGCCAACAGAACACTCAACTGGCACACTGTTATGGCAGGCTCAGGAAGATAAGTTACTTGCATAATATCAAAAGCAGTTAATGGTAAATTTAGAACTAATTTTTTTCTAGTATTCTTTCCTCTCCCTCAAGTGTACTATCTCACCCAGTAGTAAATAATTTTCATAATTAGTTAACAATTGACTGATGGCCAACACTCGATATTTATTGAATTGAATGTGGGAAATCAAAGTACTCTTTTTTCTGACTCTTTTTGAACCATTATGATTTCTTTTTTTTATTGTTGGGGAATCATTGAGGGCACAAAGAATCAGGTTACATTGCTTGCATTTGTTAAGTCCCTCTTATAATTGTGTCCTGCCTCAAAGAGGTGTGTCACACACCAAGACCCCCCCCTTCCCTTTCTCTGCTCCCCCATTCCCTATCTCCCACCATGTAGTAGCATCAATTGTCCCCTATCAGAATTAAGTACATTGGATTTTTGCTTCTCCATTGTGATGCTTTACTAAGAAGAATGTGTTTCAACTCCATCCAAGTTAATGCAAAAGATGTAAAGTTACCATCTTTTTTAGTGGCTAAATACACCACAGCTTGTTAAACCATTCCTGGATTGGGGGGCATTTGGATTGTCTCCACAATTTGGCAATTGTAAATTGAGCTGCGATAAGCAGTCTAATGCAAATGTCCTTATGATAAAATGATTTCTTTTCTTCTGGGTAGATACTCAGTAATGGGGAACCATTATGATTTCTCACTGAACTACAGGAATATGATTTAAACAAAGTAGAATCCATCTAATAGTTAATCACCAAAATTTATTTGTTAAAAATATGGTTATGTGCTTTGAAATGAATAAGCAGTCTAAATATAGAAATATTTTAAGTAGCTTACTAAATGACTAAAGAGATAAAAGAAAATTAGCTTAATAATATTATATGTAGAAGTAAAAAGAAATTGTAACACAGAAACGCCTGGAAGGAAATCAATCTAAGACTAACAGAAGACTTATCCCAGGAAATGAAGGAAAAATGTTGGATATGGTCAGGTAATGGAGGCCCTTCAGCAGAAAACTTTCACTTATCAAGTATTTATAAAATGCCTACTAGGCTCGGCGCCTATAGCTCAACCGGCTAAGGCGCCAGCCACGTACACCTAAGGTGGCGGGTTCGAATCCCCAGCCCGGACCCGCCAAACAACGAAGGCTGCAACCAAAAAATAGCCGGGCGTTGTGGCGGGCGCCTGTGGTCCCAGCACTTGGGAGGCGGAGGCAGGAGACTCGCTTGAGCCCAGGAGTTGGAGGTTGCTGTGAGCTGTAATGCCACGGCACTCTGCCCAGGGGGACAGCTTGAGGCTCTGTCTCAAAAAAAAAAAAAAAAATAAAATAAAATAAAATAAAATGCCTACTAAATGTAAGGTAAGGTTTCACCATCTGAATATAGCCACTATGTATGAATCAAAAAGACACTTTAAGGCAGGAAGAAGTTCAAATACTAGCATGACAACACTTAGATTTTTATAATTCAGAAGAAAACAGACTTTGTAATATTTAAAGAAAAGTCTACACATAGTTAAAAAATGATTTAGGTTATCAAAAAAAAAAAAAGTAGGGACTTTTCTGGATTAGAAAAGATTGAGGCATTAACTGCCAAATGAAAAGACATGACATTGGGTGGATCTTCAGAATATATGTGTAGGAGTATTTGGGGGTATAGAACATCTCTACAACTTAGTTCAGATAGAAACAATTGAGTGTTCTCCCCACTTAAAAATGATAAAAATAGCACAAGACAATGGATATGCTAACTCAGCGATCCCCAACATTTTGGCACCCAGGACTGCTTACATGGAAGACAATTTTTCCACTGCTTGGGGGGTTTGGTGATAAGTCAAACATTCAAGTACATTACATCTCCCTTTCAAATCATCAGGCATTTCACTCATAAGGAGCAGGTTGCCTAATGCCTTGCTTGCTCAGTTTACAATAGGGTTCGTGATCCTATGAGAATATAATACCACCTACCACTGCTTATCTGACAGGAGGCAGAGGCCCAATCAAACTGTACCCCATAAAATAACTACAATTAAAATGTGCCCCCAAAATAAACAAAACACCAACATATTGGTAAAAATATTACACATTCACTGTATAAATCTTCCGACTTATCTGTTGATTTGGAAACATTCGAAACAAAAAGTTGAGGGAAAGAATGTAACTTTCAAATAAGTATTTTAATACTAGACTTTGACCAGATACCTGACAAAAACAAAAGAAAATTCTGTTTGGAAAATGTCATGAAGATTTTCAAATCAATTTTTCAAAAACAATATCCAAGTCCAGGCATGGGGGCTCACATCTGTAATACTAGCACTCTGGGAGGCTGAGGTGGGTGGATCACCTGAGCTCAGTAGTTCAAGACCAGTCTGAGGAAGAGAGAGACCTCATCTCTAAAAATAGCTAAGCATTGTGGCAGGTGCCTGTAGTCCCAGCTACTCAGGAGGCAGAGGAGAGAGGATCACTTAAGCCCAGGAGTCTGAGGTTGCTATGAGCTATGATGCCAAGGGACTCTGCTGAGGGTTACAAAATAAGACTTTGACTCAAAAAAACAAAACAAAACAAACAAAAAAACTAATATCCAACAAATAATTCAAAACAATAAATACAAGCCAGGAAGAGAATAAGAGTTCAGAAAAACATGTAAGAAATACAGATGTTGGCTCGGCGTCTATGGCTCAAGTGGCTAAGGCACCAGCCACATACACCTAAGGTGGCGGGTTCAAATCCAGCCCGGGCCGCCAAACAACAATGATGGCTGCAACCAAAAAATAGCCAGGCGTTGTGGCGGGCGCCTGTAGTCCCAGCTACTTGGGAGGCGGAGGCAAGAGACTCGCTTGAGCCCAGGAGTTGGAGGTTGCTGTGAGCTGTGATGCCACGGCATTCTACCCAGGGCGACAGCTTGAGGCTCTGTCTCAAAAAAAAAAAAAAGAAAAAAAGAAAGAAATACAGATGTTATTATGAACTATTTAAGTTATCACCTGTGGCGGGGGTGCTCTTGCCATGCAGTGGGCAAATAGTTGTGAACAAGACAAAAATCCTAGCCCTCAAGGAGCTCACTGCATAGAAACTAAAAAGGATATTCAGGATGAAGCAAAGGGACTATGAAATAGTCTTGGACTAGTGCAGGAGACGAAAAGTGAAGGGTAGAAAGAACAGCCACTGCCACAGGCCCTGAGGCCAAATAGCAGGGCATATCTGCAGATGTCAAAGAAATCCAAATTAGAGTTAAGTGTCACTGGATGAGGCTGGGAAGGGGTCTACCGTGTAAAGAGATAGTCATGGAACCAGTGGGTCTTCTAAGTTAAAGCACTCACTCAAATACTTCCCATACATTTTCTCCTTGTATAATCATATCTTTTATGGTCAGTCCCCACTTGTAGAGGCAGAAACTTCCAAAGAAGTTAAAAGGTTTGCCACTGTCACACTGCTATAAATAAAGAATGGGGTCTGGCTCAGTGCCTGTAGCTCAAGCAGCTAAGGCACCAGCCACGTACACCAGAGCTGGTGGGTTCAAATCCAGCCCAGGCCTACCAAACAACAATGACAATTACAACCAAAAAATAACCGGGTGTTGTGGTAAGTGCCTGTAATCCCAGCTACTTGGGAGGCTGAGGCAGGGGAATGGCCTGAGCCCAGGAGTTGGAGGTTGCTGTGAGCTGTGATGCCACAGTAGTCTACCAAGGGCAACAGCTTAAGGCTCTGCCTCAAAAAAAAAAAAAAAAAAAAAAAAAAAAAATAGGAGGCGGCACCTGTGGATCAAAGGAGTAGGGCACTGGGCCCATACACCGGAGGTAGTGGGTTCAAACCCAGGCCCGGCCAAAAAAAAAAAAGAATGGGGTCTTATGACTCCCCTATATATGTATAATAGACTAAATTTAAAATTACACTCTAACTGCTCCTATTTTAGAAGCAATTAAATTACCTTTCTCAGGAATTAAACCGTTACTCTCTTGTATGTTGAGTTCTAGTTTTAAAGACAAATACATTTATACTTTAAAACTGCCTCCTTTTATTCCAAACTAAAACTGCACGTCCATTAAGTTCTCTAAAGATTCATGAGAAATCCCTGCCGGGGGGAAAAAAATTCTCTAGAGATTTAAGAAACACACACTACAGGCTCGGTGCCTATAGCTCAACTGGCTAAGGCACCAGCCACGTACACCTAAGGTGATGGGTTCGAATCCCCAGCCCGGACCCGCCAAACAACAATGATGGCTGAAACCAAAAAATGGCCTGGCGGG
>NW_003852403.1:24080951-24085370 GCF_000181295.1 Otolemur garnettii
AAAAAAAAAAAAAAAAAAGTCTAACTATTATCCAGGCTAGAGTGTCATGGCCTCAGCCTAGCTTACAGAAACCTCTAACTCACTCCTGGGCTTAAGCGGTCCTCCTGCCTTACCCTCCTGAGTAGTTGGGACTTCAGGCGTGCACCACCACATCCAACTATTTTTAGTAGAAACAGGGTCTCCCTTTGCTCAAGCTGGTCTCAAATTCCTGAGCTCAAGCAATCCTTCTACTTTGACCTCCCAGAATGCTAGGCTTGTAGGCATGAGCTACTATTACTGCCCTAATCAGTGTATTTTTAATTAAGCAGCAAAATCTGACAGTTGAAGGATACACTAAGGTATTTAATTGAAAGTTATTTTAAAAAAGAAACCAGCAACTAACTTGTCATTCCTATATTACTAAATCCTACCAATATTCCTCCTCTTGCTTTTTAATATTCTTTGTCAAGTAGTACCTTTGTGAACACTAAAAATATAGGTGAAAATGTTCTTCAAATAGGACTTACATAAACTGGACTTTTTCACTCTTGCTCAGGCTGGTCTGGAACTCATGAGCTCAAGAAATCCACCTGGGATTACAGGTATGAGCCCTTGCACCCAGCCCTGTAAACTGTACTTTTATTAGTGAATCATCTTTGTGTTAAGTTTTAGCATTTATTTCTGGAGACTAAGAAGGGACAGACAAAAGGATATTATTACCCCTCATTTATGCTACAGAGATCTAAATATTCCTTAAAGTCCCACAGAAAGAGAACGAATATTTATATAAGTTATGCTTTTACAATAGCTTAAACATGTACAAGTCATGTTTAACTTGTCATTTAACAAGTCATTTATACTTAGGGCAACTAAACAGAAATTTTATTTAAATTAGTTCAATAACCAATTACTGTAACTTGCCTACAAAGTTTCAATGAAAATATTTACTTTCCTAACAATAATTGTATGAGACTAGAATATATTACAAAATTAGCATAATTCTACTGCCTCAACCTCTTCCAATATATAATATAAATACAGGTTACCAATAGTGTTTTCAAAATACAAGTAATGCTTTAAGTGTTTAGTATCAGAAGAATGTTAAAATGGCAATAAGAGACTAAAATATATTACAAAATATATTAGCATAATTCTACTGCCCTAACCTCTTCCCTCTAATATATAATATAAATACAGGTTATCAGTAGTGTTTTCAAAATACAACTAATGCTTTAAGTGCTTAGTATCAGAAGAATGTTAAGATGGCAAGGTGGGACACTGGACAGTGAAAGTAAGGGTTACCAGGGAATCAGATGAATTTCAATTCTCTTGAAATATAAACATTTTTGTGTCTGAGTTATTATGTAAAGAACATATGTTAATGAACATTAGTAAAAGATCTCTTAAGGACTGAATTTTAATAAGTACTTACATGTGTTCATGTTATAAAAGTTGTAGCATTCACTGTTAAATCATTTTTAAAACCTGTATTATTAAAATCACTTACCCTCTCCAATTTTCTCTATTTTGGTATAATCTTCCATAGTTAATCAATAAGTATGGCAGATCCTAAAATGAGGGGAAAACTGAGTTGATTACATGGCAGTAACTCAAAGGACAATTTTAAGTATTAATAAGATACTACATGTAAAGCAATTTTCTGTAGGGCCTACTAGAGCGCTAAGTATTCCATAAATATTAGTTATATTAACGCAATATTTACAAGGGTAAGGACAGATTCCTGCAGTAAGACTTTTCCATCATTCTTACCTTCTAAAACATTGGGAACATTTGTATATTCTACACTAGTACAGTATTTATAGCTTCCTTTAATCAAATCAACCCTCGATTTAAGGGTTGGACATCAACTGATTTATTCTTCCCAAAAACCAGAATTATGTTCTTTTTATGTAATGCTTATAAGTAGTGCCAGCTTGTGACAAAACCAACCAATTATTTCAACAAATAATGTTATCTGAATTTGTACTACTCTATGATACCTTTAAGATTCAAAATACTGTTTTTTTAAAGACATGAGGCAAGAATTAAATTGTGGTCAGATTGTTCAGCCATCTGAACAGTTTTGTTTACAGCAGCAAAAACATTAAAGTGTTTACAGATGCTCAAACTGAAAGTTTCAATGTTTCTCCTTTGGTTTTTTGTTTTTGTTTTGTTTTTTTTTTTTTTGAGTCACATAGACAAACAAGCTCAACACAACATTTTCAAGGTACTTTTTGCAAGAGAAGAACCAGCACTAAGGACCTCAAAAGAAAAGAATGGAAAGTGCCAACCCAGAGATAAAATTCTAATTATACTCTATACTAATACCAAGAACTGAGTAAAAAAACTATATACCTGAATCACAAAGAATGGTGAAAAAGTACTGACAACCAGAGATTCAAGACTTCCTCAGATGGTACGTTTCCCAACATAACTTCAGAAAGCCACTTGTAATTACCTTCATTTTTCTAACACACCTCATCACTATAATAAAATCAGTATAAAGTCCACTCTAACTGACCCTTAAGAATTTCTCTCATATTCATCCTCAAAGAAAAATCAATCCATAAGGAAAGAGAGGTAAGTCATTTTAAATGTACAAAATTGCACTATACTGGTCGTGAGTGTAAATCTTAAAAATTTATAACTTTACAAAATGGCAGTAGAAAATTAGGACTCTTTTTTCCTCGATAAACAGACTTAATATACCTAAAGCAAATGCGGGGCTCGCTTAGAACAGCTAAAATTTAACACAATTTCAAAGTTGTGTGCAATTACCCTCTCACCACTGCCCAGTTGTAAACAATTTTAAATAAAGGATGCTGCTGCAGAATGCCTTTTGAATGTCTCCCAGGGCTCTGTACCACGAGCTGAGGGATGTAACATACCAATGGTTTCACCTCCCTAACCACAGAGACCTCCAGGTCTTTAAAAGTCACAAGACGTGCACACTAGCAACTTTAATATTAGATTAAAAACGACTAAAGGATATTAAACCACATGTTTCCATCTCTCGGCATTTCTCAGCTTTTCACTTTTTGCCAACTCCATAGTATTGAACAACCAGCAATTATAAAACAAAAACACATCCAAGTTCCCTCTGGCTCTGGGCCTTGGGTAAGTGCTCCTAAAAGCTCCGGGTGGGCAAGGGCTGGGGGCACTGAGGCAAGCCTGAGGAGGCCCACAAGTTCTTCGGATCGTTTCCCCCGGGCACCCTGGGTTGAGGGACCGCCGTCGGTACCTGGCCCCCAAACAGGCCTGCTTTCCACCCGGGAGCAGGAGCGAGGAGCGCTAAGGGGGCGGGCCTAGGACCGCGTCTGGTGCCGGCGGGAGCTCAGCCGGATCGAAACCGCGCACGAAACCAGCAGGACCTCAAAACCTCCTCAGCCAGGTAGGCGGCCTCTTCCAGAGAACAGCCGTCCTAGACCCCAGGCCGCAACGCCGAGGCCTGGGCAGTCCCTGCACGCGCTCGTGCAACCCCGCCAAGCTGGGCTCCCCGAGGCTCTTCCGAAGCCAGACCCGGCGTAGCTCATAGGCCCCGGTCCCGGGCCAAGTGAAGGCCCTGCCCACCCTCCCGAGGCCGGGCTTTACCCCAGGCAGACCCCTGCTCCCCAGCTCGGCCTTCTGAGACCACCACGCTGCTCGATACTCGCCCTCCAAGGCCCCCAAGCCCGCCCACAGGCATGACCCTGACCTCAGCAACTCTACCCGGCTTATTATCCCGCGGCGGTCGCAGCGGCAGCTACCACCTTCGCGTCGCTACTCTCTCAACTTCCAGGAGCCAGCTTTGAAGCTAAGTGCGAGCAGTTTCAAACTCACCGCGCTAAAGGGTCCCGGACTCACCAATCAGGTAACCAGTAGACGTTCAAAGGAGCCAATCAGAGCTCAGCTGCGCTTGGTCTACGCCTCCCGGGAGACTAGAGCGCGAAAGAAAGAGGAAACGGCGGCTGGAGAAAAAGCAAGCGGGCGGGCGCAAACTTAGTCTCAGCGCAAGCGCTCTCTTTCATCCCAGGAGAGCGTCGTCCTACTGTTTCTAGTCACGAGAGTCTACTGTTCTCTCTGTTTTTGTTTTTATTTCTTTTCTCCTGGTATTGTGGTCAAATAGCTCCGCAAAAAAGTGATGTTGCCTTTACATCGAGGTTCTATTACTTTTACTTCTACTACTTAAGGTTAGGCGTATATATTTTCCTAAATAAGCGATGTGTGGGATGGGCCCAAGGAACACATTTGTTTCCTTAAGGAGAAAATAGAAAACTCAAATGACAGCTTCAAAAAACTAAAGAAAAACTTCTGATAATATATGATATATATAGCTGTGTTTTGTTTTGACTTCATTTTTAAATTTGAATTTTTTGTTTATTGAAAACAATTTTAAATATTAAATAAATATTTTAAAATTCACATAATTTAAAAAAATACACACAGATATATGTGTGTGTA
>NW_003852403.1:24085419-24093750 GCF_000181295.1 Otolemur garnettii
AGGGGGGCTCTTCTCTCTATGTTGCTCAAGCTGGCCTTGAACTCCTGGGTTTAAGCAGTCTACCTCAGCCTCCCTCGTAGCTGTGACTGCAGGCTCCCTGCTAATTTTTGTATTTTTTGTAGAGAGGCGATCTTGCCTTGTCTAGGCTGGCCTCCAACTCTTGACCTCAAGCAATCCTCTCGCCTTGGCCTCTCAAAGTGCTAGGATTACAGGTGTAAGCTACCATGGCTGGCCTTAAATGTTCTTTAAAACACAAAAATTCACTGTTCTCTGAGGAGATAAAAAGAGATCGCCCTCCACCATATCCTTCAGAGAGATTTCTGTGCTTAAATATCATTCTTAATCCTTAAAAAACAAACACACACACACACACACCCCAGTAAAACAGACCTGGAAATAATGAGAATCCTTTGATTAAGGATTTCAGGTTGCACTGACCCTTACTGGACATATGACAGATTGCCCTGCCCAATCTGTGTATTAGAAGACCCAGGTTAGCATAAGGAGCGGAACTAGTACATCGCATGCATATAGTGTAGAACACTTTTTTACACAGTGAGCCTTCACATCTATCATCTTGCATGAAGGCTTATTCTTGACAATTTTCTGCTTCTCTGTGACAAAGGCAAAGTATTTGGGATTCATGGTGGTGGTGGAGGTTTGAGAACTCCTGCCTGAAGCTAATAACTTTTAAAACTTACTTTTATAACCCAAAATTTGTTTTTTAAGTGAAAATTTCCCCCGAAGAAGTGCTATAGAGATATAAGTTGTTCTGTGGCAGCTTAGGGTACTGATTTTAATGAATGAATATTCATTCTAAGAGGCTTAAGCAAGGAATTCAATTTATAATATTATCTAAAACACACCAACTAATTCGTTATATCCATTTTACATTCAACATAAAGAAGACCACGCGCTTTCCCAGCTGTGATGCTGTTTTTCAATTTAACTCCATTGTCTTTCTTTTTAAAGTTTCAGGTGTTGTTATAAATTGATGGTATCATCTTAGCAGATACAGTTGATAACACTTTGGACCAAGGTCTATCTGACATGCAACATTGTGATTTACAGACACAAAAATAAGGAAGATACAATTCCTACTAGAGACGGTGAGGGTGGGGGAGCACAGTGATTCTTTAGAATTCTTTTCTGGTATTTAAGTTATAACTTACATTCCAAGAGGAGAACACAGAGTAGGAAGTTATTACTGCTATCAAAGGAAGTGACATTTGAACAAACACTGGGTAAAGAATTGTAGAGTGCACCTTCCAAGCAGAAGAAATTACATGAGTAAAGCACAGAGACCAGATAGTATGCCCAGGTAATTCAGGGTACCTGTGTCCGAGGGAAGAAGGCAATGATTTTTAACTAGTGCGCCATGAGAGGATCTTAGGTGTGCTGTGAAAATTTCTAAAGATCATTAATTAAATTGTTTTTGAAAGACATTCAAAACATAGTTAAATATATTATTTTTTTAAAAAAATTTTTAGGGTGTTTGTTTGTTTAAAGTTAATTTGAGGGTACAAAGGATTTGGTTACATAGATTTGCATTTGTTAGGTAGACTCTCTTGTAATTGTGTCCTGCCCCCAAGGAGTGTGCCATACTTCCTAACATTGTGTCCATTAAGTGAGAGCGCCCACATCCCCTTCCTTCCTCCCCTCTCCCCGCGCCCTCATTCCCCGTTCCTCACCTTGAATTGAGTTTTTCTCTTATGTGGGCATATTATTATTAAATTATCTACTGGCTTCATATTAGGACTAAGAGCATTCGATTCTTGCTCCTCCATTCATATGATACTTTACTAAAAAGAATGTGTTTCAACTTCATCCATGTTAATACAAAAATGTAAAGTTGCTATCTTTTTATGGCTGAATAGTATTCCATGGTATACATATACCACCGCTTGTGAATAGTTGGTGGGCATTTAGGTTGTGGCAATTGTAAATTGAGCTGCAATAAACAATCTAGTGTCATTTTACCCTAGTGTGCCATGGGAGTTTAACTGTAGGTTCAAGCATGCTGTGAGATAAAAAAAAGGTTTGAGAAACACTGTTGTAGGCTGTGGAATTTGTAGGCAGAATCTTGAGAAGCCTGGAACAGTGTTCTAAAAAATCTAGGGAGGAAACGTACACATAGCCTGGGAACTATATTTTAGGAGAACTATGCTAGAAGTGGTATGAAGAAAAGAACTGACAAGGAGAGGGTAGAAAGGTATGTGCTCCAATAAGTTTCATATTTACTCCACTTTGGAAGAAAAAAAAATATATGAGTTAGCCATGTTTTTTAAATAGAAGTATTGCTATGGCTGGAATGTTTGTGTTCATTCCAAATTCATGCCTGAGCCCTAATGTTTTAGGGACAGTATTTGAAGATGGAGCCTTTGAGATGTAATTAGGTTTAGATGCAGTCATCAAGAGTGGCGCCCTCATGATAGGTTTAGTACTTTTAAAAGAAGGAGAGTCTAGGGACATAGGTAGCTGTCTCTCTGTCATGTGAGGTTAGGAGGAGATGACACCAGCCAGCACCCAACCTTGTTCACTCTGGGATCTCACACTTTCAGCCTCTAGAACTGTGAGAAAATGAAATTTTGTTGTTTAAGCCACAATGTCTTTGGCATTTTGTTATGGTAGCAGTATTTTCAGATAAAATATTTGGGAAACGTTTGTGTAAAAATGCATAAAATACTCTGGAAAGGAAGTGCAAGAAGCTAAGAACAAGGCATCTCTGTGGAGGAGAAGAATGACTAGACACAGGGTGGGAAGGAAATTTTGTATCTTTTGAATTTTGAACTATATGAGTGCATTACCCCAAAATGAATGAATAAATGAATGACTCTTGCCAAGTCCTCTTTGACTACTGGATAAAAATTTCCATATGTTGTTGTTGCTTCAAAATGTATCTAAAAGAAGACTAATTTTCTTCTTTTTAAAATGTAGAAAAATTTAAGCTATATAGACTCAAGGTTTTTCAATCACAACTGAAAATACTAAGCTATCATTACCATTGGACATTTTTCAGATTATAAATGTATGACATTTTTTAAAAAAAATTGTTAACAGTGTTAAATAGTCCAAAATGTAAAATTCAGATAATTAAAGTTTGTCACATACAACCTCCATAGCCCAACTCTCCTGCTCCCCAAATAAAGATAGAAAGATCACTGTTAATATTTTGTATACATATATTTTAAATTTGTTTTCTTTTTTTTTTTTCTTTTTTTTTGTCACCTTGGGTAGTGTGCTATCATAACTCACAGCAACCTAACTCCTGGGCTCAAGTGATCCTCTTGTCTCAGCCTCCTGAGTAACAGGGACTACAGGCACCTGCCACAATGCCTAGCTAGTTTTTCTTTCTTTTCTTTTTTTTTTGAGTTTTTCTTATTTTTTCAAATTAATATGAGGATACAATATTCAGGTTACATTGTTCTCACTTTCAGGGTAAAGGAGCCCCTTTCATTTGTAAAGGAGCCCCTCACCCAGGGCTGTGATATATACCCTCACAAGGTGCACATTAGATCAGATCCCGTCTCATGCCCTCCCTTGTTCTTCCAAATGTCCTCCCCACTTCCCTCTACCCCCAAACTGGACTATGTTAGTGTTTTATTGTTCTTATGAGCATGTAATTATTTATATATTGATTTCATATTAGTATGGAGTACATTGGATATTTATTTTTCCATTCTTGCGATGCTTTACTAAGAAAAATGTATTTCAACTCCATCCAGGTAAATGTAAAAGATGTAAACTCTCCATATTTTTTAATTATTATTTTTTAATAATACTCCATGGTATAAATATATCACAGTTTGTTGATCCATTCATGGGTTGATAGGCATTTAGGTTGCTTCCATGACTCGGCAATTATGAACAGAGCCACAGTAAACATTCTAGTGCAAATGTCTTTGTGGTAAAATGATTTTTGTTCTTCTGTGTAGATACCTAGTAATGGGATTGCAGGGTCAAATAGAAGGTCTACTTTTAGATCTTTGGGGATTTTCCATTCTTCTCTCCAAAAAGGCTGTATTCGTTTGCAATCCCACCAGCAGTGTAGAAGTGTTCCCTTCTCTCCAGATCTTGCTCAGGCTGGTCTGATACTCCTGAACTCAGGCAATCCACTCACCCCAGCCTCCCAGAGTGCTAGGTTTACAGATTCATGCCTGAGCCACTGCCTCGCTTATATTCATACTTAAAATGCATGTGTGTTACTCCACCTCAATCTCTCACTGGATTTTCAGGAACTGGGCATGGAGTAGGGAGGAGAGATTCATTAATCCAGGTCAGGACCCATGAGATGAAGGACACCAAGTGAGCTGATGGGGATCTTCCACCTAATCGGGGCGCAAAGCTCACAGTGCAGCATGGAGAAGGCTGCTCTGTGTGGAGCATAGTGATGAGGGAGTCAGGAAGGCTTCACAGGTCGCCTCTGGACTGAGTCTTGAAGAATAAACAGTTTGCTAAGCAACCAATGAATGGGGAGAACTTCTTGAAACATCAACAAGAAAGAACAAGGTATGTTTATGACTGAAATTAATTTAGTGTTCTGGATCATACATGGAGTGTAGGGGCTGGAGCAAGAATCAGAAAAATTAGGCTAGGCTGGGAGTTAGGTAATAACTCTATCTTGAGGGGTCGTTCAGGGTCATGCTAAAGGATTTGGATTAGAGGATGGACTTGAAGGAAATGTGAGTAGAGGAGTGACATGGTTGTATGTGGAGATAGAAAGGAAAAGTCACTGAGAGGGGAGGGGAGGTAGCATCAGAGCCAAGAGACCAGTGCGGGGCTTGGCAACAGGCCAACAAGTGCAGAGATAGGGGAGGTAGTCATCAGTTTCAAGACAAGAAAATGGTGAGATCATTTTAAGAGCTGGGATTGTGGTGAATAGAAGAGGGTCATCAGAGTTGAGTTGAGTGGGTGGCTTTGCAACAGGCTGAGAACACGACTGTTCTGGAGAAAGGCTGAGGGGCAGCTGTGGTTCCTGGGATGTCATTTTGGGCATGTTGGTTGTGTGGGACCATAGGACATCCATGTAGCTGAATACAGCCAATGGTAGGTGCAGATTCCATAAGGCCTGAAACACAAGTGATATCACTTGGGAATTGCTATGGTTTGAATGTACCTGTCTCTCTAAAATTCTTGTGTTGGAACTTAAACTCCAAGTTGATGGTATTATGAAGTGGGGCTTTGGGGAGGTGATTAAGTCCCAGGATTTCCACCCTTTCAATAGAAGCTTCAGGGAGCTGCTTGGTGTCTCCTCCTGTCTTTTGCCACATGAGAACACAGAGTCTGTCCTTTTTGCCCTCCTGCCAGGTGAAGACACAGCAAGATGGTACCATCTTGGAAACAGGGAGCAGTCCTTACCAGATACCAAATCTGCCATCACCTTGATCTTGAACTTCCCAGCCTGCAGAACTGTGAGAAATAAATTTCTGTTGTTAAAAATTACCCAGTCAGGGCTGCGCCTGTGGCTCAAAGTGGTAGGGCACCGGCCCCATATGCCGGAGATGGCGGGTGATTCAAACCCAGCCCTGGCCAAAAAAAAAAATTACCCAGTCTAAAGTATTTTTTTATAGTCTCAGGAATGAACTGAGGAAGAGACCCTTTATAAGAAAAAAAATGTCTGGGTGCAGTGGCTCATGCCTGTAATCCGAACACTCTCAAGGCCAAGGCCAGTGGATTGCCTGAGCTCAGGAGTTCAAGATCAGCCTGAGCAAGAGTAAGACCCTGTCTCTAAAAAATAGCCAGGCATTGTGGTGCACACCTGTAGTCCCAGCTGCTTGGGAGGCTGAGTCAAGAGAATCACTCAAGCCGAAGAATTTGAGGTTGCCATGAGTTCTGCATGAGCTATGGCACTCTACCATGGCAGCAAAGTGAGACTCTATCTCAAAAAAAAGAAAAGAAAAGAAAGAAAACAAATGCTTAAATGTTCCTCATGGTACATATACATATATATATATATATATATACACACACACACACACATACACACACAATTATATATATAATTAAGTGTGATGGGGAATATATATTGAGAATAAGAAATAGTGAAATTATAAAATTTTAAAAGTTATAAAATTACATAAATCACAAAATTCACAAGAAATAATATTTTTATCAATTGTCTGACATAGCAACCTCCAACTCTTAGGCTTAAGCCGTTCTCTTGCGTCAGCCTCAGGAGTAGTTGGGACTACAGGCACCTGCCCAGCTATATTTTGTTGCAGTTGCCACTGCTGTTTTAACTGTCTGGGGCCGGGTTTGAACCTGTCACCCTTGGTATATGCGGCGGATACCCTACCCAGTGTGCCAAAGGTGCTGCCCTGGAATCATATTTTAATCACCTGATAAGCTCTTTAATCTTTTCTTCTTTATATGACACAATTTTATAATATTTTCTGTATAGAGAAAAAAGATAATTCAGTCTTTCCTTAACCATAAAGGAAATTGCTTCAAACTGTTTTTTGATGATCAATCATTTCAAAATAGTCTTTTTAGCCTTCTACCTCATTATAGGTTATGCCTTGTACATTTTTAGAACTTTTGTCCTCACTTTGAGAAAATATGTATCATTTCTTTCACACACGAGTGGTTGGTACTTCTGCTGAAGTTTGTGCTCAGTAAGCATAGGAATTATGGCTAATTCTAATTTGCATGATTCCAAATATTCCAGATTCCAAAAATTATCTTATGCTTTTATAATTATTTCTGCTGTGTGAATGAGTGTCTTCACTGACACCAGAAAAGTTTAGTTTAGATGAAGTAATGATGAAAACCAAAATCCCATCTTTATACAACTGCCTTTCCACAGTCTAGCTCCTCCTCTGTTGCCCACTACCTACTTCCTCCTGTTCAGATAAGACCTTTGACCCCAAACCTTCCCTTCTGCATGTCAGGAGAGCACGGAGCAGAGGGAAGGAGGATTCCTGAGAGCTGTGCCTACAGTTAGATTGACGGCAATAACTTGGTGGTGCTGTGGATAAACAATTAGACACCACTAATCCCAAACTAAATATGAGTCTTAGTCTGTTCAGTACATTATATCAAAATACCATAGACATCTTTCTTTCTTTCTTTCTTTCTTTTTTTTTTGCAGTTTTTGGCCAAGGCTGGGTTTGAACCCGCCACCTCCGGCATATGGGGCCAGCGCCCTACTACTATGAGCCACAGGCACTGCCCTCTTTCTCTTCTCTCTCTCTCTTTCTTTCTCTTTCTCTCTCCCTCTCGTCTTTCCTTCCTTCCTTTCTTCCTTCCTTCTTTGCTTCTTTTCCTTTCTTTCTTTTTTTTGCATTTTTTAAATTTTTAAGTTAAATTTTATTTTGAGATAATTACAATTTCACATGCAGTTTTAAAAACGAATGCAAAGAGACCCCATGTGCCCTTTAGCCAGTTTCCCTTAATAGTAACATCTTGCAAAATTATAGTAAAATACCGCAATCAGGACATGGACGTTGATACAGTGAGTCACAGAACATCTCCCTCGCCACAAGGCCATTATGCAGGACTTTTATAGCTACACCTATTCCTTTCCACTCCACTCCCTTTCTAAGCCAAACTTTTTTCCAGAGTGGCTGTACCACTTTATATTCTCACCAGCAATGTGTGAGTGACTCAGCCTCTCCACAATTTCACCAATATTGTGTGTTGTCACTATTTTTAAATTTATTTTTATTGAGGTAAAATGTACATATACAATTTCTCATCTTTACCATTGAAATGTACCATTCAGTGATAATAAATACATTTAGATTCTTTTTTTTCCTGCAACCTTCCCTTTCCCCTGCCCCTTCCTGGACTCTAGGAATCACAGATCTCCTTTCTGTCTTCATGAGGTTTACTTTTTTGTTGTTTTTTGTTTTAATGTTTATAAAAGTTCTTAATCTGGAAAAAAATAATCCATATTCTCTATATCATCTCCCAAAATACTTTTAAAAAAAATTTTTTTTATTCTGTTAAGACATTTATATTCTAGTAAATTTCACATGTACCCTTGTAAGATGCACCATAGGAGTGATCCCACCAATTATTCTCCCTCCACTCATCCTCCCTCCTCCCCTACCCTCCCTTTCCCCTTCTTCTTGGGCTATAATTGGGTTATGGCTTTCATAAGAAAGCTATAAATTGGTTTCATAGTAGGACTGAGTACACTGGATACTTTGTCTTCCATTCTTGAGATACTTTGCTAAGAAGAATATGTTCCAGCTCCATCCATGTAAACATATAAGAGGTAAAGTCTCCATCTTTCTTTAAGGCTGTATAATACTCTATAATGTACATATACCACAATTTATTGATCCATTCATGGGTCGATGGGCACTTGGGCTTCTTCCATGACCT
>NW_003852403.1:24094246-24115177 GCF_000181295.1 Otolemur garnettii
TGTTCTTGGCTGTGCAGAAGCTTTTTAGTTTGATCAGGTCCCAGTAGTGTATTTTTGATGTTGCTTCAATTGCCTGGGGGGTCCTCCTCATAAAATATTCTCCCAGGCTGATTTCTTCAAGTGTTTTCTCTACACTTTCTTCTAGTATTTTTAGTTTCATGCCTTAATTTTAGATCTTTAATCCAGTGAGAGTCTATCTTAGTTAATGGTGAGAGGTATGGGTCCAGTTTCAGTCTTTTTGAAGCACAGCCACACTCTGTCACCCTGGGTAGAGTGCCATGGAGTCATAGCTCACAGCAACCTCAAACTCTTGGGCTCAAGTGATCCTCTTGCCACAGCTTCCTAAGTAGCTGGGACTACAGGCACTCACCACGATGCCCAGCTAATTTTTCTATTTTTAGTAGAGATAGGATCTCACTCTTGCTCAGGCTGGTCTCTAACTCCTGAGGCTATTCACCTGCCTTGGTGTCCCAGAGTGCTAGGATTACAGGCGTGAGCCACTACACCAGGCCAGATTCTGAAATTCTTAACACATTAAAAACATTTAGGCCTTGAAACTAAAACTTGAAAGGAAACTAAATCCTAATAGTTAAAACCACTTCTGGATTATTCTAAATTGCCATCTATCAATATCCAGCCACCATGTGCTTTCATGCTTTTGTTTGGTGAGTGAAACCAACCCAGGTTCAAGCATTTGCATGGTACAGCACTGTACAAACAACTCAGTAAGGTTTTAACCTCGGTGAATCAGTGTCTCACAGCTGTGTTTGTGTCAACACGTGGCGATGTCTTGGATGTCTTCCTGAGTGGTGTTCATTATTGTTGTTGCTTGTTTTTGTGTGACACATGAAGACAGCTCTGATGGTCATTCCAGAAAAAGAGTTACAAAATTGCTTCTAAAGGTGAGGTAGGTGCTGGTGTCAGTGCATAGCTTCACCTTCAAAGGTGACCATAGGGATATTCAGCAATGAGGTTGTAGCACTTTTTCTAGGATGAGTTTACAAACTCAATTGTCCAGAATTCATATTTTTATGGACTCTTGGTGTCTCTTAAATTGTATCACACTATCGCTTATGCCTAACATAGGCCCTTTTGCCAGAGCTAAAAACATACAGTGAGAAATAATTCTTTAAGTCTTTACCTTTGTAAAGTTAGCCCAATGAACGAAAGGATTATGATTAGAGCTCTAACAACCAAGTGAAGAAATTAATCTAAAAGCTCATTTTCTAAAGATGTTAAACAAATGAAGGTCTAATTTAGCTCAGTACACTGTCATCTGGAATGGGACAGGCCCGACATTTTTACGTTAGGAGATATTTTGGTTCATTGTAAATGTTTACTGTAATTAACAAATTTCAAAGAGCAAAACTGTAATAACAGCCTCTTACTCCTAAAGTGATCTGGAACATAATTTATTGTTTCCTCAAAAATGAGACAGTCACTTCAGAGTCTTTTGGGACCCTGAGACATCCTTATAAACATCAATTATCTGGCTGTTTGCTATGCATGGTGTTACCAGTGACATGCTGAAGTATGCAACACGGAGCTACATGTAAACACTCAGACCTGTGTCAGTTTCTCTCACCAGCTATTGAATGTCTTCTGTTTGCCTGGCAATTAATTGAGGGTTTCGAAACACACAAGGTTGAACCAGACTAGACTATCTGTCCTCACTGAGCTAGAGAGAAAGGGCCAAGATAAGAAATAAATAAATAAATAAATTATTATATTTCTTTTATGCAAATTATCTTCCTTCATCTGGTTTTTTTGAACCAAGCGTTTTTCAGATACAAAGTAAAAAGATGTCACCTCCAGGTGAGACAAAAAGGAAAGATTCCATCAGCTATTTCAACAACACTTGATAATGTTATCGCACCTTTCCCAAGCTAGTCCCAAGCCCTAGCTTAAATATAAAGGGTATGCAAATAAGAATAAGATACCAGGCTGCCCTCCAAAGCTTCAGAGTCTAGATGGGAAAAGATATAAAAAGAAAATATATATAAAGAAGAAAGTTGACTTTTTATTAAGCAAACAAAAAACAAAAACTTCGGGTGGTGCCTGTGGCTCAAAGGAGTAGGGCGCTGGCCCCATATGCTGGAGGTAGTGAGTTCAAACCCAGCCCCGGCCAAAACAAAAACAAAAACAAAAACTTCTTCCTACCCCCAGGATTCCTTCTATAGCCAGTGCCAAAGCACAGTTTTGTTTTGTTTTGTTTCCTTCCTTGTTAGACACTTGTGCACATACTAACAGACCATACCACAGACTGAAATTGCCAGCAAGGCTGAGCTATCCTGACAAAGAGCCCTTCTGGAATGGATGTGCCATCAGGCTGGTTAAAAGCCCTTCTGGAATGGATGTGCCATCAGGCTGGTTAAAAGCTCAGGGTCCAGAGACAGCCTGAGTGCGCATCCTTTTAAAACGTGGCTACTGCCCTTATTGCATCTGTGACTTTGGACAAGTCACTCCATTTCTCTGCACCTCAGCTACTCAAATGATGATCATAATAGTGCCCAGCTGTGGTGTTTTCATCATAAATGCGGTAATCCAGGTAACATGACATTGACTTAGAGCAGTGGCTAGCCTGACGTAAGCACTTCGCACATGACTTCTTCACATTGCTTATCATCTATCTCTCACAAAAATAGCTCTGGAGTGGGCAGTGGAACCGAAACTTGCATAAATTCCTAAGCGGTCACCTGAGAGAAATAAAAACTCTAGGGGAGGCTGCATTCATGGTGTGATCGTGCGCTGCCGTGGAGGGAAAGATAGTGTTATTATTTAATTGAGAATTGACGAGAAGAGCCTGGCTGGAACATCCAGCCACATATGCAGCAGTGCCATGTCATGAGGTGCCTGGCTTGGTGGGACTGATGAAAGGAGTTTGTAAAAGCTGAACAAAGGGCGTCTTTGAGCACAATTTTAGCAGTAAAAATGGAAAAAGGATGTTGGTGGGGTGAAAATAGCTAGATAGGTGGCATTCTAGGCAGAAGGAAGAAAGCATGGGGTAAAATTTAACTAGCGGGTAGGATAGGAAGGAACATGGAGTAAAGGGTAGAGAAGTGCAGAAAGAATGATTGCATCCATGTCATGGCTCTTCAGAGAGCTCTGGAAGCTGCCATGGGGGGAGTTACCAGCAGTGCTTCAAGCAGAAGGTTATTTTTGTTTGATTGAACAGGGGAGTGATCGGATCAATTTTTTTCCCAATACACAGATTAATTTCACAGTACTTTCAGAAAGGATTATTGTGGGAAGCAGAGGAGCAAGAATGACAGTGTAAAGGCGATTTCCTAGGCCAGGCCTGGTGGCTCATGCCTGCAATCCTAGCACTCTGGGAGGCTGAGGCAGGTGGATTGCTTGGGCATGGGAGTTCAAGACCAACCTGAGCAAGAGTGAGAACCCATCTTTAAGAATGGCTGGATGTGGTGGCTGGCACCTGTAGTCTCAACTACTTGGGAGGCTGGGGCAATAGGATTGCTTGTGCCCCCCAAATTTGAGGTTGCTTGTGAAGCTGTGACAGCACAGCACTCTACCCAGGGCAACAAAGTGAGACTTTATCTCAAAAAAAGAAGGCAATTTCCTCCAGACGTTCATAATATTTAAGGTTAGAACCAACTCTGAAAAGCTTAAATCAGTAAGTGTGTGCGTGTGTGTGTGTGTGTGTGTGTGTGTGTGTGTGTGTGTGAGATCTAGAGGCAAGGCTGTGAAGATATTTGGCTGTGATTCCACTAGAGGGCAGTAGAGACAAATTGGTAAAATACGTGGACCTGAAGCTGTCTTCTCTACCTACTACCAGCCAAGTTATTTTTCTTCTTGTCTATATTTTGTAATGGTTGCAAAATGTAGTTATCCCACAGCTAGGAAAAATATGACAAGTATACTTAGTGAGTTGTAGCTCTAGACAATTTAGTAAATTCAAGATATCCATTTTTAGAAGATGACAAAGCTGGATTGACAAAAAACAGAACACTAGATGACATTTAGCCATTTTGACAATAATCTGTAGCTCATCATGATCTTGAATTGAAACTCTTCTTTTAAATTGAATTCTGGGGATTGCATGCAATTTTTTTACTTATTATGGTGAAAGAGAAAAAAAAGAAAAAAAGATTGGTAAAAGTTAAAAGTTAGTTCTAGTGTAATTTAAGCTGGTTTAGTAATTTAAACCAAAAAAGCATTTCTTTGGTATACTCATTTACAGATAAGATAATATCCATACACACACACACAGAGCTATATTTTAGCATACACAGCACACATACACACACCCTTTTGGAAAGTAATATGGTAATACAGAGCTGTAATGCCCATACTGTTTTTTTTAAATAAGTATTTCTTTTGCTGTTAGTTTATCATTGGGAAATAATTCTATATGAATGAAAGCCATATCCTTGAAAAAGTTCATTACAACATTTCCTGCACTAATAAAAATTTCTAGCCAACCTAATTTGTAATAGAGAAGTAGTTGAATAGGTATTGTGTTATTTCCCTTAAAATCAAGTACCACACACCCAAACACACATACAGTGATTACATGTTTGAAAAAGCATGAATCTATAATGAAAGTAAATAGGCACAGGATCATTCTCTTGGTGTGATCATTGAGAAATGATTCTTCCAACTAGTTTTATGTTGTTTTTACAATGACCACACACAAAAAGAGAAGTATAGTGCCAGTAGTATTTTACTTACAATTTTAAGATTTTGCCACCTAACTAATACCTTTAGATCCTTCACAGTTCAAAGATTACTAAATATTAAAACTTTAATGAGAGTAACTTTCTTCAATTATCTAATATTATTAAAAGGAAAAGGCTGGGTGTGGTGGGTGGCTCACATCTGTAATCCCAGCACTCTGGGAGGCTGAGATGGATGGATTGCTGGAGCTCAGAAGTTTGAGACCAGCCTGAGCTACAGCAACACCCCATCTCTAAAAAAATAGCTGGGTGTTGTGGCCAGTAGTCCCAGTTACTTGGGAGCCTGAGGCAGGAGGATCACTTGAGCCCAAAAGTTTGAGGTTGCTGTGACCTAAAAATGCCACGGTACTCTATCAAAGCAACAAAGTGAGACTTTGTCTCAAAAAATTAAATAAATAAAATAAAATAAAAGGAAAGAAGGAAAAGAGGGAGGGAGGGACAGGTGTAGGCTGGCCTAAATCAAGACTATCACAATACATTTGTTAACATATCTACAATCAAAATATTTTTGGAGTAAGTTACAGTATTTTTTTTTAATTTAACAATATAAGTTGAATATCTATATCCAAAATTCTTGGGACCAAAAGGGTTTTGGACTGGATTTGTTTAGATTTGGGAAGGTTTGCCTTATATGAGTTCAATGTCCCTAATCTGAAAATCCAAAATTCAAAATGCTGCCGTGAGCAATTCCAGTGAGCGTCCTTTCAGTGCTCAGAAAGCTTCGAATTTTGGAGCAGTTTGGATTTCAGATTTTCAGATTTGGCATGTTCATCTTGTACCTTCCTCAAAATCTTAAGGAAAGGAGGGAGAGGGGCCAGCAGAGCCAACAGAAACCTAAATGGAATTTGTTCGTATTCCAGATGTGCTGTGTGTTGCTAGATCTCAAAGGAGCGTGTCCTACTGTAGGAAGCAGAAGCTTTGGAAACTTGCGCAGTCGTGAAAGTGCCTGAAGAGTCGAACACCTTTTCCACCTTTAAAAACACAACAGAACCATAAACTAAAAATAAACTCAGCTTTGTTTTAATGCCTTCTAAATATAGTAAGTTGACCCCCCAAGGGACAAACTGGTGGACATGTGGAGGTTTGCAACATAAGAGACTAGGCCTACTGTGCTGAAAACCTACATGTGGGGCATGTCTGGTCTACGGCAATCAGATCACCTTAAGGAGGAGGTCAACTATGGAGGTTCCACTGTGCTTGCAAGGGCAGTAATAATCATAGAATTATAGAATATTAAATGGCATCGATGGAGGCTTAGAGATCACCTAATGAATAGGGAAGAGAGTGTTACGGAAAATGTTTACATTCTCCCATTTTCAAATCTACCTGTACTTATTAAAATTTGTTTTGTTATTTAAGCTTCTGACAATAAAAAGTATAACTTTATCTATAAGTAGGAAATATATATATTAGTATAGAATGTGTATGGATAGGTAAAGTAAACCATTTTAAATGTTTCAACGTGGTAATGATAACTACCTTTTATAGCACTTAGTGCCAAGTACTGCACTAATAATTTTAAGTGGACTGTCTCTAAAGTTACAATACTTCTATTGGTGCACGGTCAGCTTCAGATGAGGGGACTGACATCTAGAGAGGTTTAGTCATTTGTTCCGTGTCAGACAGCTGATGAAGGGCAGAATGGATGCTTGAACACATGATTTCTCCGATTCCATAGCCCAGCTTCTCTACGAGTATGCAATGTTCTACTGACTTGCAATAAAATAAATACAGGGCACTCCATTAAGACGATAAATTATTTGAAATATTATTAACACTGATTTTGGTAAACAAGAATTATATATTTAGTACTCTTACACTGAATATCTTAACAATAATTTCATTCTCACCAGTGTTTCTTTAAAGAAAAGCAGAAATGTATCATTTTCTTTAAAAAAGAATGTGATGGAGAAGGTTGACTCATTGGCTAATAGTAGAGTATTTAAAATAGTTGTTCATTATTCTTGGAACACAACAATTATTAGCTTCAGATGAAATGGACAAAAAAAATCAGAGCTTATTCTCCAAGGTACAAATCCCACTTTTCTCTCATTACTTAGAATTTTCCACTCAAGATATCTAATTGTTTATTTTCAGTGTTTTTGTGGGAGTAAGGGGTGGGGAGGTGCCTTAAGAACACAGAAGTGGAATAATGTAATCCTCAGTTCATGACACACCCTCATCATTGATGCATTTTTGGACACGCTTATTTCTATAATTATTAATTCATAATAATTATGTAATCAGCACCCATGAAACCAAAACCCAACATTACAACTAGAATAAGTCATTAACAATAACTTGCATATGTGCTTCTCTTGACATTTTTTTTTTTTTTGAGACAGAGTCTCACTTTGTCACCCTCAGTAGAGTGCCCTGGCATCATAGCTCACACATAACAACCTCAAACTCTTGGGCTCAAGCGATCTTCTTGCCTCAGCCTCCCAAGTAGCTGGGACTACAAGCTCCCACCACAATGCCCGTCTATTTTTTAGAGACAGGGTCTTGCTCTAGTTCAGGATGGTCTCAAACTTATGTGCTCAAGCAATCTACCCACTTTGGCCTCCAGAATGCTAGGATTACAGGTGTGAGCCTCTGCGCCCAGCCTCTGGATGACATCGTATTCCACCTGTGTCCTACCCCAGGCAACTGCTGCCATCCTGAGTCATCATGATTCCTTTGCTTACACTTTCATTTCGTTCTGTGTTATCTGTATAGTTTTTAAAAGCGCCCTCAAATTTTATTTTAAAATGTTTATTTTTCAATAAATTTATGTTGCTTTGTTCTTATTTTTCTTATTTATTTATTTGTTTATTTATTTATGAGAGTGACATGATTCAGGTTGCCCACTTCACTTAATTGGTAAATTCCAGTTGAATCTTTTCATTTTTTAAAAATTTTTTTATTACATCGTAGCTGTGTACATTAATGCTTTTACGGGGTACAATGGGATGGTTTTATATACAATTTGAACTATTTTCATCAAACTGGTTAACATAGCCTTCACCACACTTTCTTCATTATTGTGTTAAGACATTCATACTCTACACTTAGTAGATGTGACATGTCCCCTTGTACAACGCACCATAGGTGTATAAATCTTTTCATTTTAAAGGTGTGCTCACAGGCTAGCATGCCATGGCTGAGTCTCACTCACAGCAATCTCAACTCCTGGGTTCAAGTGATTATTCTGCCTCAGCCTCCTGAATAGATTTTTAGAATTTTAAACCTACAAAATAGTGGTAGGTTTTGAAAAAGTACTAGCAATAAAATCCATATACCCTTCCCCAATGCCTGTTCTCACGTTACCAAATTTGTTTCCTCTTCTTTTCTCTCATCCTTTCTTTCTCCCCTTCTTCCCCCTTCCCGCTTCTTCTGTTCTCTCTCTTCCCTCTTCCTGAACCATTTTTAAAATAACTGCAGACATCACGACTCTCCCCCAAATGCTTCACTGTGCATTTCTTAAGAATATAATTTTCCTACCTAACCCAGATGCCATCCTAACACCTAAGGAAAATAACACTAATCCCATGATACTTCTAATATGCCACCCAAATTCAAAGATCCATGGTTTTCCAAAAATATCTTTTAGATTTTTAGAAGAAATAAAATCTGAGATATAGTCAAGATATATTAATTGTATTTGTGATATCTCCTTAGTCTATTTTAACAGTCGTCCTCTGCCTTTTGTTATGTTTTTACAATATTACTTTCAGCCAATTGTTCTGAGATTGTTCCCACATGGCACATTTATCTGATTGCTTCTTCTTCTTGTTCCAGTATCCCTGTATTTATATTTTGTGTATTGTATACTTGTCTAGAGACTTGATTAAATTCAGGTTAAACATTGTTGAGAAGGATACTTATTAAGAATAGCAGTGACGGCCGGGCTTGGTGGCTCGCACCTGTAATTCTAGCACTCTGGGAGGCTGAGGCAGGTGATCACTTGAGCTCAGGAGTTCGAGACCAGCCTGAGCCAAGAGCAAGACCTTCACTCTAAAAAGTCAGAGCGAGACCCTGACTGGGGTGTTGTTGGGTGTAATCCCAGCTACTCAGGAGGCTGAGGCAAGAGGATTGCTTGTCCTCAAGAATTTGAGGTTGCTGTGAGCTATGATGTCATGGCAGATTACCAGGGACAAGAAAGTGAGACTCTGTCTCCAAAAAAAAAAAAAAATAGTGATGTTGTGCACATCACATTGTATTCTGTTGAGAGTGACATGATTAAGGTTGCTTTCTTCATTTAATTGGTTATTTTTAAATCTTATCATTTTAAAGGTATGTTCACAAATTCTTTAATAATTTTTGCTCATGAGGTAGATCTTAATTCTCTTCCCTCAGCTGCCGGGCCGTGAGGACACTTAGGAGAGGCCCACTGGGTGAAGAACTGGTAAGTCTTTTGCCAGGAGCCAGCAATGAACAATTCTTCTAGTGAATGAACTTGGGAGTGGGCCTTGTGCCAGTATTTGGTTCTTAAGTTATATGTTTTTTTAAAGAAATTGGGCCATCGGTTCCAACTTTTCAAATTGTTGGCAGATAGATAATAATTATATTCTTTGGTTACCTTTTACATCTCCAATAGGTCAATAGATTGTTTTAATTTATAATTCTATTTGTGACTTTTTTCTGTTTTATGATACAGTCTTACCAGAAGTTTATTTGTTTTATTTGTTTGTTTTTGAGAAACAAATGTTTGTCTTTGTTCACTTTCTCTATTGCATCTTTGTTTTATATTTCACTGGTTTCTGTTATTTATTTATTTATTTATTTATTTATTTTTGAGACAAAAGTCTCACTCACTCTGTTGCCCTGGGTAGAGTGCCATGGTGTCATAGTGCACAGCAACCTCAAACTCTTGGGCTTAAGAAACCCTCTTGCCTCAGCCTCCCGAGTAACTGGAACTATAGGCACCCACTATACTATCAGGCAGTTTTTCTATTTTTAGTAGAGATAGGGTCCTGCTCTTGCTCAGGCTGGTCTCTGATTCCTGAACTCAGGCAATCCACCTGCCTCGGCCTCCCAGAGTGCTAGGATTTCAGGCATGAGCCACCGTCCCCAGCCTGATTTCTTCTTTTAGGTATTAGATTTGGTCTCTCCTCCTCCACCTTGATTTTTAGTATTTTGTCTTTCCTAATATAGGATTAATATCTAAAGTGTCCCTCATAATGTTATTTTTGCTGTACTGTATGAGCTTTGCTATATAGGGTTTCAACTTTTGAACATTTGGATATAATGAAAACAATTGTTTAAATATCATTGGCCAGATACAGTGGCTCATGCCTGTAATCCTAGCACTCTGGGAGGCCGAGGCAGGAGGATTGTTTGAGCTCAGGAGTTTTAGATTAGCCTGAACAAGATCGAGACCACCTCTCTACCAAAAATAGAAAAAATTAGCCAGACATGGTAGTCTCAGCTACTCAGAAGGCTGAAGCAGGAGGATTGCTGGAACCCAGGAGTTTGAGGTTTCAGTGAGCTATGATAATGCCCCTGTACTCTACCGGGATGACAGAGGGAAGCTCTGCCTACAAAAAAAAAAAAAAGACATAAATAAATAAACAGATAACATTGCTAATTCTTATGTACATGCTAATTCTACTTCTTTTGTAATTGCTTTTTTCTCCTCATTATTGGTTGTATTTCCTGCTTCCCTGCATGCTTGGTAAGTTTTACTGTGTTAGACATTATTATTTAATGCTTCTACTTTCTTGGAGGCTGGGTCCTTTTATATTTCTATAAATATTTCTGAACTTTGTTCTGAGATGCAGGTAAGTTCCTTGGAAATGGTTTGATCCTTTCCAGTCCTACTTTTATGATTTGTTAGATAGGACCAGAGCTGTGTTTAGTTAGAGCTAATTATTCCTTATGACCAAGGCAAGACCCTTGTGGGTGCTCTTTGTGTTGACCCAGAAATTATGAGGTTTTCTAGTCTGTCATGTGGAAGCAGACGCTGTGTCTGGGCCTAAGTGAATAACAGGTACTATTCCCTTTAATCTTTTGGATGGTTGCATGAGTCGGGGTTCTCCAGAGAAACAGGCCCAATAAGGGGTGTGTGTGTGCATATGTGCATGCACGCACACTATAGGGAATTGGCTCACATGATTATGGAGGCTGAGACGTGGTCCCAGGATCTATAGCCGGCATCCTACAGGCCTAGGAGAGCCAATGACTTGAGCGCCAATCTGAAAGGCTGTGGGCAGGCTCCAGACCCAAGAGGAACTGATGTTTCAGTTCAAGTCAAAGCAGGAAAAGATTGATGATATTCTAGCTCAAGCAGTCAGGCAGGGGGAATTTCCTCTTACTCACCTTTTTGTTTTAATCAGGCTGTTGACCCATTGAATAAGGCCCTCCCACCCTAAGAAGTACAGTCTGTCTTATTAAATCTAGTGATTCACATGTTAATCTCACCAAAAAAAGTGCTATCACAGACCTACCCAGAATAATGTGATTATTTTATTTTATGTTATTTTATTTTTAAAATTTATTTAGAGACAGACTCTTGCTCTCTTGCCATAAGTAAAATGTAGTGACATCATCATCTTAGCAACCTCAAACTCTTGGGCTAAAGCTACCCTCCTGCCTCAGCCTTCCAAGTAACTGGGACTATCGGTGTGTGCCGCGACACCCAAGTAATTTTTCTATTTTTAGGAGAGATAGGTTCTCAATCTTGCTTGAGCTGGTTAGAATTCCTGACCTCAAGCAGTCCTTCCACTTCCGACTCCCATAGTGCTAGGATGATAGGTGTGAGCCACTGTGCCCATACCTGGAATAATATTTGACCAAATGTCTAGGTACTTCATGGCTCGGTCAAGCTGACACATGAAATTAACCGTCACAGTGGTTCTTCTCCTGCTCTCTCTAGTTTATTCAAGTGAACCCTCAAGGGAGACCATCTCTGCATTATTAGGTCCTCTGTGTACCCCTCTCCTCTCCAGGACTCTGTCCTATTAGTGCTGGTCTTCTGGTTTGTCTCCCTGGGTTCTCAGCTTTGCTTCATCAATGCAGGGATCCTGCTGGACTCTGGCCTCGTCCCCCCACCCCCATATCACAGACTCTCAAGACAGTCACTGGGGCTAATCATTAGGTTTCAGTTCTCATCTCTCATGGATCATTGTCCTAAGGTGTCTGATCCAGTGTTTTGAGAAGTGTTGTTTCCTATGTTTTGTCTATTTTATTATTTTTTATGATTGTTTGAGGTGGGAGGATAGATTCAGTACCTATTACTGCAGCCTTCTAAACAGAGGTTCCTATAATGTTCTATTTGGTTTTAAATTTCCAGTACTGTTTTTTTCTTTAATCCAGAGTTATTTAGAGTTATGTTTTTAAAACTTGTAAATTATACAGGGACTCTTTATCATTTTAAATTTTTAAAAATAATAGGAAGAACATATTCTTTATGACATTTAACCTTTGAAATTTGTTGATGTTTGCTGTCCCTGGCCTGATCAACGTTCACTAAATTCAGGCTCATTCATTGTGTGGTTCAGTTCTCTTTATCACTGGTGCATTTCTGACAGCCCCACATACCAATAGTTAAGACACATGTGCTCATATCTCTTCTTGTAATAGTTGGGTTTATCAGTTTCTACTTGTAGTTCTATCACCTTTTGCTTCATATTCTTAAGGCTCTTGGTAATGTCCTTCCATATTTAGTTTTCCTATATCTTCTTGGTGGATTCAACTTCCAACCATTATGTAATGACCATCTTTTTTCTTTTGTTTTCTTTCTGGAACAGTCTCCATCCATCACCTAGCATGCCAATGCCCGCAGCCTGTCTTCCAGCAACCCCAAACTCCTTGGCTCAATCAATCCTCCTGCTTCAGCCTCAGCTGCACACCACAAGCCCAGCTAATGTTTCTAATTTTAGTAGAGAGGTACTCTTGCCTTGCTCAGGCTGGTCTCTAATTTCTGACCTCAAGCAATCATATTCTTCAATATCACCAAGCTTTACTTTTATGTTTTCTTTTATCCTTTTTTTCCCTCAATTTTTTTTTTTTTTTGAGGTGGAGGGAGATAGGGTCTCACTCTGTTGTCCAGTATACAGTTCAGTGGTGCCATTATAGCTCACTGCCGCCTCAATACGGGCTCAAGTGAGCCTTCTGCCTGGCCTTGCTTCTTCCTTCGTTGAGAATTTCTCAACCTCATCTCCCATTGTGCTAATTTCCTCAGCAGGGTCCTCATAATATTTCTCCCATGTACTGTGTTTTATTTATCCTATCTGTTGTATTGTCCATAATACACATTTCTACGTCTTTTTTCTTTTTAAATTTTTTTTTATGCTGTCAATATTTCTTTCTTTTTCTTATTTGGCATATGTCTTAGTTTTATTTTAAATTCTGTGTTCTAACATTGCTTCTAAGAAAATCTGTAATTGTTTATTATTTTTCATTATAAATAGGTATCTGGCTATTTTAGCCTATGAAATCCTAGCTCCTGAATGTAGTACCTGCTTCATTGGTTGGGAAAAGCCAACATTCATTCCTTACTGGGTGTTGAGGAAGGCTGATGAGTCCTAAGGCAAGCACCGGAAAAGCCAAACAGATGAACCCTCCCTCTGTGACTGGGGTGTGAGGCTGCTTTAATGAAAGTGTTCCTTACACTGTATCATTGAGCCCAGGAGCATCATGGCGGAGAAACTGCGTAAGACCAGTCTGCCCCTGCTGTTTTCTCTGCTTTTCACTAACACAACTCTTGGTCCAGCGTTTCTTCCCAGTCTCCTTATAACTTCTAGTTGTTTAATTTAAGGTGACAAGAATGCAAACTATATGAAGCTGGAGACAGAGACTGTTTATCTCGCATCCGGAGGGACCAGGATAGGGTCCAGCACTTAGTAAGGATCCAACAAAAGCACTTTATAGTGAAATAACCTGTCAGAATGATACATTGGCTCAAGGGTGGCACAAGAATGCTACTTACACATCTACTACAAACATATGTTGATAGTTTAACAAAGATTGACAATAGTCAGGCTATAAGAGAATTTCAAAAGAATTTAAGTTCATTAAGTTTTACAGAAATAAAAATGACGTGGTTCAGGCTCATTGGCTATAGCTCAGTGGCTAGGGTGCCAGCCACATACACCAGAGCTGGCAGGTTCGAAGCTAGCCTGGGCCTGCCAAACCACAGTGACAACTACAACGAAGAAAAATAAAATGGCCGGGCACTGTGGCATGCACCTGTGGTCCCAGCTACTTGGGAGACTGAGGCAAGAGAACTGCTTAAGCCCAAGAGTTTGAGGTTGCTGTGAGCTGTGACGCCACGGCACTCTACCGAGGGCGACACAATAAGCCTCTGTCTCAAAAAAAAAAAAAAGAAACTTGAAAGTCCATCAGAACACAAGCCAGAGTAGCCTTTTGCAGAGTGAGAAGCAAAAACTAGGACTGGAGAAAGAACTAGGAGATAAAATTCCATCATCCATTATCCAATTTTTTCCTGACCTGGCAATACCACCATCCTCTTGTGGCAATTATGCCATTATAAGAAAACCTATATGCAAATGAAATAAACAGTAATTATGGATCTTGGATAAGTCAGCACCTCCTTAGAACAAAGTCAGTGGATGACACCGGGAGGGGTCTGTGCTGCACAAAAGGCAAAGTTATGGAGGGGAAGAAATGGTTTATGTACATACATACAGGATTAACTCAGGCCTGTGCTTAGAAGAGCTTTCTCTTACTGCACACCTGGGTTTTCCCTGCTGTTTTTGGTTAGAGTCAGTGTAAATTCATACAGCTTGTGGTTGGAAGTGTCTCATTACTCAGTTTGCATATTGCTGTTTGGAAGGAAACCCCATAAATCAAGGACCTGGACTTGAGAAAGACCCTCATCGTCTACCACAGGTTGGGAACCATCCAGGCTGTTTGCTTTTGACTTGCTCTTCCTGTTCTTGCCATTTCGAGGTGAGGGGGTGGCAGGATGGCAGTGTGCCCTCGGTTCTTGATGTGCTTTTGGCCGAAGAATGAACTGACCCAGCAAAGTGCCAAGGCCAGCCTCCTGGTTCTATTATCCCAATTCCTGGCTCCATAGGAGGGGAAAATCACCAGCAAGCCCACTAGGCCAGAGTGACAACAGGCAGGGAATAATCTCGCATAAGCAACTGTTTCTTATAGAACAGAAGGAGTCTGTGTCCAGGAGCAGGGAGAGAGAAACTTACTTGCCTTCCTCCCGGGCTCTCTCAGGTTGTTCCCCTTCACTGGCCCAGTCTGGGGAACGGCTCTTGGGCGATAAGGGATGTCGCACAACAGGTGTCTTCACTTCCTCCTGCCTCTGCTGCTCCCTCTGGGAGAGCCCACCTGGAGGGGTGACGGGACATCCCAGCCTGACACAGCAGTCCTTCCCTTCTTGGGCAGGCCCAACAGTTGCATGGGATAGGAGTAAGAGGGGGGAAACACCAAAGCAGAATGTCCACCCTTATCCTTCCTCTCAGGCGGAGCAGTTATTCAAGACAGCACCAAACCTTCGTTCCTGGAAGTGCGAGAGATCCTATCTGCCTAACGGGGGGAATAACGGGGTAGAATGAGCAGGGTCGAATCCATCTAAACCTACTCAGTGGATTAGAGGAGGGAGCTGACACCTGTAAGGAACAAGTTAAATAAACTATAGCTCCTCAAAATGTAATCCTATGCTACTACTATATTGGAAAAAGTAATGTTCGAGAGAGGGAGGAAGAGAAAATTAGAACTTTTTATGTACAAAAATGATACCATCGTCAATCTATCGTTACATGGAAATAAATTAAGGTGCAGAACAGTGAGTATTCTATGCTTGCTTTTGTGTAAGAAATGGGAGTATCTGAGTATTTGCTCAAATATAGTGTATTTGCTAGTGTTTTCATAATATCACTAAAAAGTGACATGAGAAGTGAACTAAAATGGTTTCCTGTGATGACGGGAAGCACACAGGGCGAATGGAGATCTGGTGTCAGTAAGACATCTTAGTTATGATTTTGGATACTGCTTTGCTATTAGAAATGTACAAATCTTTTGTCTATCAAAACAGAACTAGTTAACCTTTGCTGAGGATTTGTTACCTTCTGAAAACGGTTCAGAAAGAAATGATCACATAATTGATTATCAGACAATGGACAGAGAAAGAGAGACAGAAGGTCGTTACCGTGTAGTTTCTAGTCGAATAAAGGAAAATTACCCTGATAGGCAACTGACTAAACACAGGAACGTGGACTTATTTAGTGGGTACCTGGAGTTGTTAAGAGTCATGATGTAAACGCACATTTATAACAGGAATAGTGGGAAAATGTGATACCAAATAGTATGATCTCTACATATGCCAATAAAAAATTATTGAATAGTACATCAAAATGTTAATTTGAGAATACAAGTGATTTTTATTTAACCTTTATTTTCTAATGCACCTAAGCTAATTTTTTAATGTATTTGTACAATTTTAAGAATATACTCCTTTTCCTCACTGTTCTGCTCATGCCTTAGGACGCCTTTCCGCATGTGCTGCTCCCGGCTGGTGTTTAATGTCTATCTATTTAATGTTACCCCAGCATCTTGGTTAAGTACTTCACAAGGGTCAGATAATGTAATCATCAGAACAACATCATGAGATAGGAGTTACTCTATTTCCATTCTACAGGTGAGGTTTAGGGAGATCATATCACCTAGCCCAGGTCGCATGGATAGGATCAGTGCTGTGGGTCATGAACCTAGCTAGCCCGACCCTGGAGCTTATGACTGACATCACTGTGGTGTAACATTCCATGGGAGCCTTCATCTCATTCTGTTATAACTATGTGCACCCCTGGTGCTGTCTTTAATCTTTGGGTTCCTGCAAGCTAGCTCAGAGCCTGGCTTGAACACACAACCTAATGTCTGTTGGATGAATGAATGAATTTGTTTAAGCCAATAAGGTTATTCAGTTTTAGCAGCTCTCTGGATATTCTCTAGTGTGGCATGATCACTCCTAATCATATCTGCTGGTTCCCTTCTATGTTGTCTATCAGGAATAAAAATCTAGATGTGCTACTCTGAATCCATGCTTTTGGTAATCATGCATTCCTGTACTTTGTAATTGAGGGGTAATTTTTTATTCTATCACCAAACCTGCCAAGGAAAAGTGATAGGATGTATATTAAGTGCTTAGTATACAGCACGGTGTGTCCTAGGCACTGGCTATACAAAGACGAAAACTCAGTTCATGATTGTAAGAGATTCATAGGCTGGAGCAAGAGGCTGGAGGGTGGGTATACCTCACCGACACCTTTCCAGAATAGCAGGCCAGAGAGCCCAGAGGAAAAACAGCTCCCCCCAACTGGATGGAATATCCTAGAAGTCTTCCCAAAGGAGGTGGTGACTATGCTGTGTTTCAAAGAATGGGTAAAAATGAGGCTCACAGGGTGGCACCTATGGCTCAAAGGAGTAGGACACCAGCCCCATATGCCAGAGGTGGTGGGTTCAAACCCAGCCCCGGCCAGAAACTGCAAAAAAAAAAAAAAAAGAGGGTCACAGTACAGGGTGGGCCAGAGGAGAATAAACCAGGTAAGACTTTTAACAGGAGCCTGAAGTCAAGCAAGGTCTATTTTGTCAATTAAAATTTTGAGAAAAGAATGTTCTGCTGAGATTTCTAATCGTTTCTATGTGGATAAGTCAATTAAAGTAGCCAGGAGAAGGAGGATTTAGGAACTGTGGACAAAGAGAAGGGCACGCCTGTGCGAGTGTGCAAGATGAAAGAAAAAAGGAGCAGTTCTGTTTAGGGGAACACTAAATCTTGTTCCAGATCACATCTTTGTTTTCTGACATTCTTAACAGTAATTGCAGTAATTGTGACAAGGCCAGTCCCCTCTGGGTTGGCTTAGGTACATAAATTCCTTTCACTGACTCCAGTAGCCTTGTGCAGAGTCAGAGTAATTTCCTCATTATGACTCATTACCCAGTGACTGGGAAAAAATTAACAAGCTTTAAAATATGTCTTTAAAAAAAATTAATCCAGGTAGAATTTTAGCCCTTGTCATAAACAGATGACATCTTCTTTCTAATTCTAAAAGTATCTTAGAAACAAGAGAAGTGACTGGGCTCACCTTTCATGGTGCCCAGAGGCCAAAGCAGAATTATCACAAGTTCTCTAGGAGATAACCAGATGAAGACCCAGGAAAAATGTCCTAAAAGAGGGACAGGTTTATTTGGTCAAATCATCCAATTTTTTTATTTTTTTGAGACAGTCTCACTTTGTCACCCTGAGTAGAGTGCTGTGGCATCACAGCTCACAGCAACCTCAAACTCTTGGGCTCAAGCAATTCTCTCACCTCAGCCTCCCAAGTAGCTGGGACTACAGGCGCAGGCCATAAGGTCCAGCTTTTTTTTTTAGATACAAGATCTGGTTCTGGCTCAGGCTAGTCTTGAACTCCAGAGCTCAGGCAATCTACCCGCTTGGGCCTCCCAGAGTGCTAGGATTACAGGCATGAGCCACCACACTCAGCCTTTGTTTTGTTTTTGGAGACAATGTCTCACTATGTTACCCTGGGGGTACAGTGGCATAACATCATTGCTCACAGCAACCTCAAACTCTTGGGCTAAAGAGATCCTTTTGCCTCAGCCTCCTGAGTAGCTAGGACTACAGGTGCCCACTACTATACCTGGCTAGTTTTTTCTACTGGGGTCTTACTTTTGCTCAGGATGGTCTCAAACTACTGACCTCAATGAATCCACTCACCTCCGCATCCCAGAGTTCTAGGATTACAGGCATGAGTTCCTGCTCCTGCCCAAGAATCCTTTAAAAATCAAAAGCTGCCTTAATTTCAGCTTACATATTGATTTCTTCTTTTTTAATGTAATAAAGCCTTTTTAAAAGCCTGATCAGCTTATATATCGAAAACCATCCCCCCCCAAATTTCTTTATGTCAACCACTTTGCTTGTAAAAGTAGAGGAATTAATTGGAAGTTAATTTAATGAAAGGTAATTATTAATTAAGGTTAAAAAACAAGAAAAACTTAGAATTGTTACCGACTCTAATCAGAAGAGCAGTAAAAATCAACAGAGTACTCCAATAAACTCATATTTTACATGCAAAGGAAGTTTGACATCCTCACTATCTAATTAAATGGACAAAAAAAAGAAAAGATACATATGGGAGAATTATGTTTAAATATGAACAATTTGGGGGAAAGGTGCAGATGAGATGGGTAAAATCAGATATTTATTTCTTCTATGCCTTTACTTAATTGTTTTGAAATCTCTCTTGATTGAACAGCTGATACCCTTGGGCAATCTGGGACGGGAAGTAGGTAGATCCTTGTTTAATACACAGTGCATGTATTGTTGGCACACGTTAAATGCAAAATAGTAGCCTCTTGGATCTCTCATCACACAAGGTCATAGAGAAGTTCATTACAGGGCTTCTTTTATAATGAATAGATATTTTTGCAAGTTCAATGACGAAGCAGTACTGGTGATTCAGGATGGGTGTAATTTGTGTTTGATGTTCAGAGTGGTTGGTTAAATAGTACATTTCCCATCCCAAAGCTATATGTATCCTCCGGTACCACCCCTTGCAAGGCTGGAATTGGTGATGTGAAGACAATCCTTGCCCACACATGGGGAAAGAGCTGGGATAAGGTGACTGGATGTTCTTTAGATGAAGAATCTTGGGGATTTGGGGATTGTTTGCACATCTGACCTATTGAATTGATTTTCTCTTTTTTTTTTTTTTTTTTTTGAGACAGAGCCTCAAGCTGCCCCCCTGCCTAGAGGGTCGTGGCATCACAGCTCACAGCAACCTCCAACTCCTGGGTTCAAGCGAGTCTCCTGCCTCAGCCTCCCAAGTAGCTGGGACCACAGGCACCCACCACAATGCCTGGCTATTTTTTGGTTGCAGCTGTCATTGTTGCTTGGCGGGCCCGGGCTGAATTCGAGCCCACCACCTTAGGTGTATGTGGCTGGTGCCTTAGCCACTTGAGCCACAGGCGCTGAACCGATTTTCTCTCCTTTTGAATTCAGCCATAAGTTTCATTTTGTCTCTGTCACCATCCCCGGATCTCCCAACCTCTAAAATTATGCTCTTCAGTCACCTGGACTCGGTCTGAACACTCAAAGGTACACCTTCTGCTGACATGACGTTTTTGCTAAGAAGAATGATCTCTCTGTGATGGAGATGAGACTGGCAGGGGACTTCACATAGGCCAAGGTTTCCTGACCTCAGCACTGTGGACATTTAGAGCTGGATAACTCTTTTCTTTTTTTTTTTTAAGTTTTCCATTTTTAATGGATATAAAATAATTGTACACATTTATACTGTGATGTTTCCATATGTATATACACTGTATAATGATCAAATCAGGGTATTTAGTACTTACATATATCCATCACCTTAAACATGTGTTGTTTCTTTGTGGTGAAAACTCAAAAATTCTCTCTTTTAATTATTTTGAAAACACAACATTGTTAGCTCTCGTTACCCACCTGTGCAATAGAACTCCCGAATGTGTTCCTCCTATCTAACTATAATTTTGGGTCTATTGAACAATCTGTTTCTCTCTGTCCCTGCCCCCTACTCTCCTCCGCTGCTGTTAATGACTGTTCTGCTCTCTCCTTCTGTGAGATCAGCTTTTATCAGTTTCCATGAACGAGTGAGATCACCAGGTACCCCTCTTTCTGTGCCTGGCTTTCGCTTAACATGATGTTTTCCAAACTCATCCATGTTGCCTCAAATGACAGGATTTCATTCTTTTTTGTGGCCGAATAGTATTCCATTGTGTATTTATACTACATTGTGTATTTATACTATTTATTTATCCATTCATCCACTGATGGCCATTCAGGTTGGTTGATTCCACATCTTGGCTATTGTGAATATAATAAACATGGGAGGGCAGTGACATACTGGTTTCCTTTTGATAAATGCCCAGTCGTGGGATTGCTGTATCATCTGGTAGCCTTATTTTTAATTTTTTGAGGAATGCACATACTGTTTTCCGTATGGCTATACTGTAATACTTTACATTCCCACCAACTGTGTATGAATGTTCTCCTTTCTCCCTCACAAGCATTTGTTGTTTTCCACCATTTTTCTAATGGCCATTCTAACAGGAGTGACGTGATATCTCAATGTGATTTTGACTTGCATTTTCCCTGTTGAGCATTTTTCTCAATAATAATAATTTTCTCAAACTCATGGATGAGTTTGAAAATTGATATTGGCCATTGGTATATCATTGTTTGAGAAATGTCTATTCAGGTCATTTGTCCATTTTTAATTGGATTTTTTTTTTTTTTTTGCTATTG
>NW_003852403.1:24115470-24118570 GCF_000181295.1 Otolemur garnettii
GGCGCCGAGCCTGTATTCTTAATATTAACCTTTTGTCAGATGCATAGTTTGCAGATACTTTCCCTCATCCTATAGGTTGTCTCTTCACTCTGTTGGTTGTTTCCTTTATTGTGAAGGAGCTTTATTTTATTTTATTTTATTTTTTAAGATAGAGTCTCACTTTGTTACCCTTGGTAGAGTACTGTGGCATCATAGCTCACAGCAACCTCAAACTCTTTGTCTTAAGCAATCCTCTTGCCTCAGCCTCCCAAGTAACTGGGACTACAGGCACCCGCCACAATGCCTGGCTTTTTTAGAGAGAGGGTCTCATTCTGGCTCAGGCTGATCTTGAACCCGTGAGCTCAGGCGATCCACCCACCTTGGCCTCCCAGAGTTGCTATGATACAGGCCTGAGCCACCAGCCCAGCTTGTTGTGCAGGAGCTTTATAGTTTGACGTTGGAGCTAGATAATTCTTGTGGAGGGAGAGCTGTCCCTGTGTATTGTAGGATGTTTAGCAGTGTCTGTGGCCTCTACTCACTAGACACCAGTGTCACCCCTGCAGGTTGTGACAATCAAAAATGTCTCTAGGCTTGACAAACATGCCCTGGGGATTAAGTAGCCCCTGGTTGAGAATTGCCTCTCTAGATCCATATTCCATCAGGTGTAAGGAGGAATCTCTGCTTTCTGATAAGTTTGAAGAGTATTGTATCTTATCTGCACATTTCACACCTTGACCTAGAGGAAAACTCCCACTGCACTTCACACCCCACCATAACTAAACAGAACTCAAGGCAGGTTCCAACAGAAGGTTCCTGAATGTTTTTTCTACCAGTTTGACAAATTTCTGCTGCTGTCACCCCCAAAGTTGTCAGGTTCTTTTTTAATAATTTTGCTGGTAGGCCAGGTGTGGTGGCTCATACCTATAATCTGAGCACTTTGGGAAGCCGAGGTGGGTGGATCACCTGAGCTCAGGAGTTCAAGACCAACCTGAGCAAGAATGAGACCCAGCCTATACTAAAAATAGAAAAAAAATCCCAACGTGGTGGCAGGTGCCTGTAGTCCCAGCTACTTGGGAGGCCGAGGCAAGAGGATCACTTGAGCCCAAGAGTTTGAGGTTGCTATGAGCTATGACACCACGGCACTCTACCCAGGGTGACAGAGTGAGACTCTCAAAAAAATAATAGTAATTTTGTTGCTAGGAATCTGTCTTCCTTTCCCCACTCCTTTGTTCCAAGATACTTCTTTCTTACAAAACTAAATTTTTGTACACTAACTTTTTTGAAAAGCACGTAAACATTTTACATTTGTACATATACACATTACACTTTCACAGGTCCAAAGTCCAAAGTCACAGTTCATTTGGGGCTTTGGGGGTTGTTTCCTCTTCCATGTTCTCTGTCATCCCTTTGGCTCTGCCCTGACATCATTCTGTCCCGTTATCTATCTACTAACTCAGGTGAATGTTCGTCTGTCCCAGTGAGCACAATCTATCTGGGTAACTCTGGAGAGAGGTTTCTGAAAGGTCCAGTCTATACTGAAGCAGCCTGGCCACCTAGGTGAGAGAAAAGTAGCAGGAAAAATAGTCCAACCCCAGGGAGCAGCCTCCATCCTCACCCCAAGATGGTTCAGGGCCCACCCACAACAACAGTCAAAACCCACTCTGCACCCAGCAAACATTACGAAGAGCCCCATAAAGCAAGTCACACGGGTCCTCATAGGAAGGGCGCTGTTTCAGGAATCAAGGAGGAAGGTCGCTTTGAACAGTGGTGGTTTGGTATCTGTGGAAGAAGTCATTCGAACGCTTATAAAGAGAAGTTTTAAGGAGTCAGCAGCCTCCCTGAAAATTTCAGGAAAACCAGTAAAAGAGGGGACAGTTTTCATCTCTTTTTTTTTTTTGAGACGGAGCCTCAAGCTGTCCTCCAGGGTAGAGTGCCATGGCATCACGCTCACAGCAACCTCCAACTCCTGGGCTCAAGTGAGTCTCCTGCCTCCGCCTCCCAAGTAGCTGGGACCACAGGCACTCGCCACAACGCCCGGCCATTTTTTGGTTGCAGCCATCATTGTTGTTTGGCGGGCCCGGGCTGGGGATTCGAACCTGCCACCTTAGGTGTATGTGGCTGGCGCCTTAGCCGCTTGAGCCACAGGCGCCGAGCCAGTTTTCATCTCTTCATAAAGTTCTTCCCCAGAGCTACTGAGGTTCTCTGCAGAGAGTACACATTCGGCTTCTGGCTGTCCCCCAGGGAGGAGGTGGATACATTTCCCGTCCCGGGAGTCCAGCGTTCCAGCCGCTGCTCCTGCTCCCGGTCCTTAGCTCCTCTTGAGGTGTCGGGCCTCTCTACCTCCCGCCACTCGGCGTTTTCCATCATTTCTTGCTGTTTTCGCTCTAGTTCCTCCGCTGAGAGTTTTCTGGTGTATCCGGAAGTGTGGCCCCTTTGGTAGACCTCTTTTTAGGGTGGTAGACTTTTACTGTGGCCTCTCTCTCTCCTGTTCACCTTAGAATTATGTAGTTTGCTAGGCCTTGGGGACCGTGACCCTCTCCCTGGGGATGGAGACCTCCTGCCCCGGGACCGCACTTCCCTGGTGCTCTTCTTGCTGGTATGTCTGGGGGGTTATGGGGGAGGAGCTTGGATCTGGACTGGTTCTTTATCCCACACGTTCTCTTTTGCTCAGACTTCAGAGGACCCTGTAGTCCCTGGTTATAGTCAGAGTTCCTAACCTGTAAGCCATATCCAGGGACTTTAGACAGAACAGAAGAGGAATTTACCATCGTATTTTGAGATCCCCCCTGGCTGTGCCCATCCTCACTGTTGGAATGATCGCTACTCAAGCTTGTGTGCTTGGGTTTCTTCGGCTTTTTTTTTTTTTTTTTTGAGATAGAGCCTCAAGCTGTCACCCTGGGTAGAGTGCTGTGGCATCACAGCTCACAGCAACCTCCAACTCTTGGGCTCAAGCAAGTCTCCTGCCTCAGCCTCCCAAGTAGCTGGGACTACAGGTGCCCGCCACAATGCCTGGCTATATTTTGGTTTCATGATATATCCTGATATCCCACTGTATCATGAGAGAGTGTCGATAGCCCCTAATCAAAGTCCACACAGGTGTGACAGAACTGGCATTTCACGC
>NW_003852403.1:24118590-24123565 GCF_000181295.1 Otolemur garnettii
TAGAGTGCTGTGGCATCACAGCTCACAGCAACCTCCAACTCTTGGGCTCAAGCAAGTCTCCTGCCTCAGCCTCCCAAGTAGCTGGGACCACAGGCGCCCGCTACAATGCCCAGCTATTTTTTGGTTGCAGCCGTCATTGTTGTTTGGCGGGTCCGGGCTGGGGATTAGAACCCGCCACCTTAGGTGTATGTGGCTGGCGCCTTAGCCGCTTGAGCCATAGGCGCCAAGCGAGCCTCTTGGGCTTTTTCTTATCTTTCTTTTTCTTCTTCTCCTTTTTTCCCGGACTCATTTGCAACAATTCTTTGATTTTCTTCATTTTCACAGGATTATTTAATACCTCTCTTTTTTTCTCCTCCACCTTCTTTCTGATGATAAAGAGCAGGACCTCTTGGATTTTGCCGGCCACATCTAGCAGAGCATTGGCACCTGATGGGGCGCAGATAGATCCCAGGAGGAGGCCTGTCTCAGAAGAACAGCCTGCCTCCCCCCCTTCCATCTTCCCAGTGGGCCGCCCCAGCAGGTACTCCTCACGATTCATGGTCCCACCAGGACCCTGGTACCTCCAGTCCAGTTTTTCTTGTTTCTTGGCAGCCCCGATGTCCCCCCCAGAGCGCTGCGTCTCTTCCTGGGCCCTCTCCTGCCACAGCTCCCGCTGAAGCTCCTCGAACTTCTTCCGTCCAGCCCCATGCTTCTCTTCAGCCTTCCACACTTCCTCCACATTGCGGAGAATCGTGGGTGCCAGCTCTTCTTCAAATCCAGGTCTTCGCCCCCCATGATGGTGGGAACGTTTCCTCACTACGTGGATCTAGAAGACTCAGGGAGGATCGAAAGGAAACGGGAGAAAAGGCTCAGGGGTGACCTCGCAGGATCCGCTCCCCGGAGCCACAGGCTGCCGCTTTCGCCACCCGATCTGTCCCAAGATACTTTTTTTTTAATTTTATTTTTCAGGTCTCTGGCTTATTGAGAAGCGAGCAGTATTTTTTCTCTATAGTGTAAGTCTCTCTGTCGTATTGATTGAAAGCATTCTCCGTGTGGTCCCCCCAAACCACACTCCTGAATCTTCCTGAACACATTACACAGTACCATGCAGTTCTTCCCTCCTTTTATTAGGGAGCTTCTGGTCAATTCCTTTTGTCCTATCAGTCATTGTCAGAGTTCCCCACCCAAACACGTCCTTAACCACAACCATTTCCACAACCTTCTCCACTTGGGAAGCCCGCCCTGGTCTTACTTTTTCCTTCTTCACAGGACCCCCTACATCCAGAGAAGCTGGGCTCTCCCTTAAGAAAGTGGTTCTCACACTTTAGCTTACATCAAATCACCTGGAGGGCTTACTGAAACAGAGTGCTGGGCCCTGACCCCAAACTTCTAATCTGGTCTCTAGTGAGGCCCAATAAGTTGCACTTTCAACAAGTTTCAGGTGACGTTTCTATGCCAGACACTACTCCATAGGGAGTAAGGGCAGAGGAAGAAGACCTCCAGGTGAACCTGATTGAGGCAGGGTGCCTTTTAGTGCAGAATTACTGGCTTATTTCCCCCCTTTTCCAAAAAAGATCTATGTTTCTTCACTAGTTCCATCTTTTTTTTCTTTTTTGAGACAGTCTCACTATGTCATCCTTGACAGAGTGCTGTGACGGGTCATAGCTCGCAGCAACCTCAAACTCAAACTCAAACTCTTGGGCTTAAGTGATTCTCTCCAAAGTAGCTTGGACTACAGGTGCTAGCCACAATGCCCAGATTTATTTATTTATTCATTTATAACGGAGTCTCAGTATGTCACCCTCAGTAAAGTGCCCTGGCATCACAGCTCACAGTAACCTCAAACTCTTGGCCTTGGGCGATTGTCTTGCCTCACCCTCCCAAGTAGCCCGCCACAACACTTGGCTATTTTTTTGTTGTAGTCATCGTCACTGTTTAGCTAGCCTCTGCTGGGTTCAAACCCCCCCAGCCCTGGTGTATGTGGCCAGCCCCTAACCATAGAGCTATGGACCCTGAGCCACCACCCAGCTACTTTTAGAGACATGGGCTGGCTCTTACTCAGGCTGGTCTCAAACACCTGAGCTCAATCAATTCTCCTTTCTCGGCTTCCCATAGTGCTAGGATTAAAGGTATGAGCCACTCTGCCCATCCCAATTAGTTCCTATCTTGCCAGCAATGCCAGCTGAGCCTGAGAGGTTATGAGAAGGTCTCCAGACCTCACCAAACAAAGCACCTGGACTCAAACAAAAATACATAACACTACAACTGGTATACTTTAGTTGTTCTGCCATCAGGTGGGTGAATTTCCAGCTATGCTGGCTTGGAGAGGAATGTTTTGCCACAGTCTTTCCATGAAAGAGAGAGCATCTGCTTACTTAGAAACCTATGGACATTTACTAACAATAACATTCAGAGCTCTCTAAAGAAATCAAGGAGAGGGCATGATACTTGGAGAGTGAACACCTGGGCTCTAGTCTTGTTGAATAAACTGGGCAATCACCTCATGGCATTTTGCAAAAAGCCTTTTGAGCATTTTCAAAATACTTAAAGATAAGGGACTTAGATTTATTCTCCAAGGCACCTTTCAGCGCTATAATTCTTTCTTCCATAAATATACTTTTCCTTGATGCTACTTTGAAGGGTATTGTATCTTTAATTCTCAGCTTGACTGTTACTGGCACGTTGAAGGCTACTGATTTGTGTACACTGACTTTGTAACCTGAAACTTTGCAGCTCTGTAATTCTGAAAACACTTCCGTGAGCAGGAACACTGATGGGATCCCGGCCCTGCTGTTGGAAGACGGCTGACCTGCTCCAAAGGCTCTGTTTATAACCCCTCAAAATGGGGCAGTTCATGTCATCTTTTAACACACCAAGGGCAATGGGCTAGCAACCCCAAAGATACTCAGATCCCAATTCCCAGAACCTGGGAATGTTACCTTTTATAAGGGAACTTTGTAGATGTGATTAAATCTTAAATGATTAAAAGATGAATCTTAAAAAGGTTTTGAGAGGGGAAGGTTATTCTAGATTAGCTAGACAGGCCCTAAATGTAATCATAGACACCCTTCTAATAGGGAGGCAGAGAGGAGTTTGACAACAGAAGAGATGAAAGCCATGTGACAACAGCAGCAGGGGGAGAAAAGGCAATGTGATGTGGGTCCACAAGCCAAGGAAAGAGGACAGCTCTGGAAGCTGAAACGTCAAGGAGCAGAGTCCCCCCCCTAATGGTGCCTAATGGAGCCTGCCCTGCTGACATCCTGATTGTAGCTCTGTAAGACTCTTGTCTAACTCTGACCTCCAGAACTAAATGACAATACATTTGTGGGTTTTTTTTAAAGCTGTCAAGTGTCTGGTAATTTGTTACAACAGCCATGAAAAAGTCATACATCAAGCTTGGAACTTCATGAGACTCTCCTGGTTCCCAAAGCAGAAGTTTTCAACAGGAGTGGCTGGAGTTCCTAAATTGGAGGTACGCCAAATGGGGCTCCTGTTCCAGTGAAATACATTGCCTGCCCTTCAGCCTGCCTTTCTTTATTATTCATTTATTTATTTATTTTTGAGACAGGGTCTCACTCTATTGTCCAGGCTGGCATGCAACCTCCAACTGCCAAGCTTAAGAGATCCTCCTGCCTCAGCCTCCCAAGTAGCTGGGACAATAGGCGCATGCCATCATACCCAGCTAATTTTTCTTTTCTTTCTTTCTTTTTTTTTTTTTCCTGTAGAGATGGGGTCTCCGTATGTTGCCCAGGCTAGTTTCAAACTCTTGGCCTCAAGCAATCTACCTTCCTTCGCCTCCCAAAGTGCTAGAATTATAGGCGTGAGTCATCCATCACACATGGCCAGAGCTGCTTTGCCTTAGATCTTAAAGAGTTTCATGATTATCTACTCAAATTGTGATATCTCTGACAGGCACTCTGCCTTAGTAGGTAATGACTGTAGCCCAAGGCTTGACACATTGTTGATGTTTCCTAAAAGTTATTATGCATTCACTGCCAGCTGTGCACAAGGCACCATGCGAATAGGGCCTAGAGTTGGGAGGGAGCTGTCTGGGTGATGTAGGGTTCCTGTCCAAGCTTATCTCCTCAGTTCCCTGAATTCCTGCCAAGACCAGTATAGGGCCGGATACACATCACTTCATCCAGACCATGGGAGGTTATTTCTGTTGGTATTGCAAGGGGTCAGTATCATTCATTTATCCTGTTAGCCGCAGTGATCCACCATCACCTCCAAATGCAGGCTGTGTCCATAATGTCTTCAAGCCTTCTTTGACCTAATTGTCTTTGGCAGCTGATATTTTCTCCAGACTCTCACCAGAAATCAATGGTGATAATAATAATCATAAGAACAATAATATCTATTTATTGATGGCCTACTATGTGGAGTCTGTTTTACACACAGTATATCTAATCGCTACAACAAGAATACAAAGTAGGTATTATTGTAATATCTTCTTATGCATAAGTTGATTGAGGCTCAGAGAATTGAACTATTTTGCCCCATCATACAAGCAATCAATGATAGAGTCCAGATTCAAATCATACAAGCAATCAATGATAGAGTCCAGATTCAAATGGAGATCTTCCTGATGCCAAGGTCTTTTCATTTTTCTATATTGCTTCTAATCAAAAGAAAAAGCACCTCCCAGAAGTTAGCATAGTGTTTGGCATAGGGAAGGTCCTAATGTTAGCTTTTATTATTATTATTATTACTATTATTATTATTATTATATGTTTGGGTCCATAATCTACCTGGAGCAATTCCATAGGCTGAGAAATATTTATTTTGGCTTCATGCTCATTATTCACAAGGCCATGTAAAATTTCAAGATATTCTATAATTTGGGAACACCACTATCAATTTTCTTTCTTTTTTTTTTTTTAATTTAATTTACTTTAATTAATTAATTTTTTTTTTTTTTTGAGACAGAGCCTCAAGCTGTCCCCCTGGGTAGAGTGCTGTGGCATCACAGCTCACAGCAACCTCCAACTCCTGG
>NW_003852403.1:24124771-24136016 GCF_000181295.1 Otolemur garnettii
TTACTTACTGTGTTCTTGGCTGTGCAGAAGCTCTTTAGTTTGATCAGGTCCCAATAGTGTATTTTTGATGTTGCTTCCATTGCCCGGGGTGTCCTCCTCATAAAATGTTCACCCAGGCCAATTTCTTCAAGTGTTTTCCCTACACTTTCTTCTAGTATTTTTATAGTTTCATGTCTTAAGTTTAAGTCTTTAATCCAGTGAGAGTCTAACTTAGGTAATGGTGAAAGGTGTGGTCAATTTTCTTTCTTACATGAGTTCTAAGATTTCTGAGCATTTCAAGTTTTCTGTGCAGTGTCTAATCAGAAACAGTCTTATAACTGCTGACCTGCACTGCCCAGTTTATCCTCAATGCTCTCACATCCCCAAGTTTTAGTTCTGGGAAGCATGCGTCTAACTCATCATGTCTTTGGGAAGGAAGTTGAGCAGATCTTTTAGATTAGAAATGTTCCGTCCTGAGCACTGTGGGTGGTTTCTGCTCAGTGTGAAGCAGAGGTTAGGCCTTGTATTCAGATGTCTGTCTGCCATCAGCAATTCCAGGATCCTCAGGGAGTAATCCAAAATCTTCAGCACAGATTACAAAACCAAGTCCTTGAAAAATCCCATGGCCTGGCCTGGTGGCTCATACCTATAATCTTAGTATTTTCAAAGGCTAAGACAGGAGGATCACTCAAGGGCAGGAGTTCAAGAACAACATAGCAAGACCCTATGTCTTACAAAAAAATAAGAAAAGTGAGCCCAACATGGTGGTGTGTCCCAGATACTCTGGAGGCTGAAGCAGGATTGCTCGAGTCCAAGAGTTGGAGGTTGCAGAGAGCTATGATGACACCACTGCACTCTACCCCAGGCAATAGAGTGAGACCCTATCTGTAAAATATAAGAAAAGAAAGAGAAGAAAAATACCATGAAGTTACCCAGAAAGTCTGGACTAGAATCAGGAAAATCTACTCCAAGACTCACACTCTTCTTCCCTTCTGTTTAGGAAGCTCAGAGAGTATTGAATGTTTGATATATATCCCTAAGTTCTAGTCCTCACACGGTCCAGTAAAATGACTATAAAAATTTAAAAATATATTATTCAATGAAAGAATGAACAAGTAAGTGCGCAGAGACTATAGGTGCAAACATCTCTACCTGTTACTCTTGCTCTTTTTCATATTTCTTGTACCAATGATGTTAATGGCTGTGTGGCTTATTTAACTGAATTGCAGGCTTATCTTTTGCCTTCTGGGATTAAAGTCCCGGTGAAGTCATAGAATGTCAGCACCGGAAGAGACCCTATCAGTCGCATAGTTCAGTCTTTTTGTTTACTTTTAGTGGATTAGGAAACTGGGGTTGAAAAAGTCGAAGTGATTTGTCCAGGGCCTTAAAGTAGCTGTTCTAAATTCTGATCCTGGCTTTTTACCATAGCCACACTGTTTAGCTGTGGAAGACAAATACTTATCGTTTCCTTTTAATAGGCTCAGAATTCAGAATCCTTTTACTTGGTTTGAAGCCAATCACTTCCCCCAAATCCTTATTTTACACTTAAGACATTGGCGTATTTACTAACTGTCCTGAGTGTTCAACACCAAGGGGAAAGCAAAGTCATATACCTTAAAGAAGTTTTATGTTTATAGAAACACAAATATGGCCTTATTTGAGACAGGGTATAATTATGGGAAAAATTCTGTTGATTTCCCCAGAATTTGTGTGAAGCAAAAGTTGTTTCCTTTCTAGATCATATTTTTTCAGTTTTATTATCATTTTCTTTTTTAAAAAAAAAATTCATCATAAGTCTCTTCATTCTTTTTTATTTTTTAAATGAGCTCTTTCAAGAATGGTACTCTAAAAGCTAAATTGGTTCAGCAAGGCTGCTTATCTAAACAACTGAATTTTAGCCACACCATGGTGGGGCTATCACTTTCAAGGCTATTGTCTTTTGAATGGAGAAAAATGTCTCTCTCTCTCTCTTTTTTTTTTTTTTTTTGAGACTGTCTCACTATGTCACCCTAAGTAGAGTGCCATGGTGTCACAGCTCACAGCAACCTCAAATTCCTGGGCTCAAGAGATTCTCTTGCCTCAGCCTCCCGAGCAGCCAGGACCACAGGCACCTGGCACAGCACCTGACTATTTTTTGGTTGCAGTTGTCATTGTTGTTTAGCAGGCCCAGGCTGGGCTCAAACCTGCCAGCCTCTGTGTATGTAGCTGGTACCCTACTCACTGAGCTGCATCTTGTTTGGTAATTGAATTACTAACTGGCCAAACATAGTTGGTATATTTTGTTTTTGTTTGCTATGTCCCTGCGACTGTAAGTTTGAGGGATGTAAATGGAACACCACAACTAAATGCTCCCCCAACCAGATGCTATGATGTGTCACAGGGGAGGTGGCTTCACTACTCCTGGGAGACCTGGTGAAGGGCGTGAGAGTTTTGTTAGTAAACATGCAGCAGATATTTATAATTCTTGAGTCCTTACTATCTGCCAAACACTATTAAATACCCTGAGTCAATGTAATGGTTAATAAAGGAGAAAAGAGATTCCTGCCTCCATTCCAAGAGGGGAGACAGGCCATGACCAATAGACTAGAAAGGGCACGGTAAAATAATGTGCTGAGAGCAGTGATGACAAATCCTGGGCTGGAGGGTCAGGAAAGGCTCCAAGGCATGGAAGCCACATGGAGGCTGAGACCCAAATGACAAAGGAAGCCCATGGGGAAGCCTTGTGGGAAGGGAAGGGAAGATGCTCTGGGCAGCAGGAGCATCCTGTGCAGAGGCCAGGGAGGACCAGGCCTGCCTCAGACAGCTGAGACCTGCAGGAGAAGCGCAATAGGGCAAAAGATGAGGTCAGAGAGGCAGGCACGGGCTAGACAACGTCAGGCTAATTTATAGCAGGGTAGGGAGTCTAGTTTTAAGTCCAAGGCAATAGAAGCCCTTGCAGGGTTTTAAAGTGGGGGAAGTCATGTGATCTAATTTACATTTTTGAAAGTTCATTCTCAATGTTGTGAAGAGAGTGAGTGGCAGGGAGGAGGAAAGGAAGCAAGGAGGCAGGTTAGGATGCAATGGCAGTACAGCGCGTGAGGGAGGTGGCTGGGGGACAAGGCTGGGGCTGTCACAGACACCAGGCGACTTGACTAAGGTGACCAGGCGTCCCACTTTTGGCAGGACAGTCCCTATTTTTAACAATTTGTCCTGCATCCCACGGTGTTTTAAAAAAGTCCTGATTTTTGGAAAGAATACACGACAAGCTAGGGAACACAGGAGAACAGGAAGGGAATATATGGTTTTCAGCTGCCATGTGGCTATTTTGCCAGGATATGAGTTTTATATTATTTTTGTTAATTTTATAATGTTAAACTTTAATAATAACAAATAATAGTTGAGAACTGATTATTAAGAACCACTTATCAAAGTTTGCATTGTTGTCAGGCCCCTCCCCCCACCCCCTCCCCACCAATGGTGTCCCCGTTTACCAATGTTAAAATCTAATCACCTTAGACTTGACTCACTAGCGAGGTGCAGCTGGTCAAATCAGCTTGCTGCCCCTTAATTTCTTCACCCATAAACAGGATATAATCATGTCCTCCCAGAGGTCTGTTCTGGGGATTAAATAAGATGAAAGCAGGGTTCCTAGTTTGCCGCCCCCCAGTCTAGATGGTGATGAAGAGAGGAAGGAATGTAAGAGAGACGAGATGTACACCGAGGGGACAGAGCATTCAAAAGAACGTTAGAGATGTGTAACACACTCTGATTTCTCTGCTAAAGAGAAGGCCCAGCTATAAAGACATAATTAATAAAAGGAAGTATTTGAAATAAACTTCAAATGTCCCTGTCACATCAATTGAGCAATAGTATAATGTAATATTGATATAGTGCCCCTATATTTCCATTATATTAATCAATAATTTTATTAAAATAATTCATTCTAGATGCATAAACAGTGTAAGAGAGGGTAAGTCATGGAAAAGAGATGTCAATCAATTGGAAGAATCGTCAATGAGATAGAGTTCATCCACGCAGACAACACAGTTCAGAGCAGAAAGCAGTGACCACATGAACAGAAGGGACTAGCAGGGGCTGAAGAATGTGAGATTGTTTTTCTAGTTATCAATTTTTACTAAGTTGGGGACCCTGAGTCTGGTTTTATCAGCACTCTAAGAGTATCCACAAGAATTTCATATAGGCTTCCAAAACTTCCCATGTGAAATTTAAGTGAGCTATATTCTGTACTTGAAGGGTGCACAAAGGGAAGAGTGTAGCAAACTAAAATGATCAGTTACAGGTTGTCCAAGAAACCAAACATTCTTGGGACTCCCGGAGGGTGGAGCCCACTTGCACCTAATCTCAGGGAGTTGTGTTGGTCGGTTTCCATTTTCATTACATTTCATTTTTCTAAATTGCCTTTCCAGTTTGAATTTTAAAATCCAAGTTTGAAGTTCAAGGTGTCATATCGCATAAGCAGTGTAGGATTCGAGTTCCTAGGTGAAGAAGTCCCACCCAAGGCCACGAGAGACTGTTATAAAACACAAAGACTAAAATAGGCAGTTCTACTAGTGCCAGAATCAAAGCGTGCTCAGGGGAGGTCAAGTAGCTTCATGATTATTTTTTTCCCTTTGTTCGGAACAACATAAACATGTTTGTGAATTAAAAGAGCCTGATTCTCATTTATCAGATTTAGAATGGAGGAGAGTAAAGAGTGAGGCAAGAGAGAACTAGGAGTATGTGGGAAGGAAGAAAATATTTTAACTGAAAGTCTGGCACTCTTTATTCTCCCAGATTTTGTTCTTAAGATGTCGGCTTCTTTCAACCCTTTCCTGGTGTCCTAGATGCCATGCCAATGGACAAAACAGTTTCTCTTTCTTAAGTCCCTCCAACTAGAGCCAACACAGTTCACTTCACTGGGAATTCAGGCAAGAGTAATAAAGGCAGTTTGCTTTTCTTTATTAATCAGTGCCCTAAAGTTGCCAGTTTATTTCTTATTGCTAATTAGTTTTGCTTTAGGTTAACTTTTGAGGTATATTTTTAAGGATCAATGTTACTGTTGTTCCTATAACCATCACTTAATGTTCTTTAAATCCCAGACCAAAGCAAATAAAAAGAAACGATAAAAAGTTTTCTATAGCTCTGCTATGTTTATTATTCCATTTCATAAACTACTCTGTGATTAGACTTTTAAAATCAACAATTAGTTATCTCAAATATGTTGAGTCATACGGCATTTGGCGATATCAGAATAATCTCTATTTCCTTTCAAATATTTTTAAAACTTAAGGGATTAAGAACTGGAAATAGATACTAAAATAAGTTACTTAACCATCTTCTACACGGGTTTGCAAACCTCACTCAATAAATAAACATTATACTCTCATTCCACTTGACCTTCGTAAAAATATTGCTAAACCATGATCTTTATTGTGGATTTAGAAGCATGAGTTTCGGCCCAGTTGAGACCGTATTGGAGGGGAAGGGCCACAAGCCACAGGAGAGAAAACATTTTTGGTTCAACTTTGTGCTTGGTGAGCTGTTTTCCCTCATAAAATTTTACAAATTAAGGGACATATTTTTGCATACTACCACAGTCCCCGTGATTAGTGGTAACCAAATATATCTCTTCTGCTTGAGAAATGCTTTTCTCTTATTTGCTTATTTTATGAAAGAAACACACATTTGCTAACCATTATCTGAACTTTAAGCGGCATTTCTCACAGACTAAAACTTTCTGTGTTAACTCTTATCTCCTTGTTTATTGGAGAGGTCATAGACACTGTGTGAGAAAATGGCTTTTCTTTCTTGCCAATGGCCAGGTTCAAAATTCCTACTATCTAGGGCGGCACCCATTGCTCAGTGGGTAGGGAGCCTGCCACATACACCGAGGCTGGCGGGTTCGAACCTGGCCCGGACCAGGTAAAACAACAATGACAACTGCAACAACAACAACAAAATAGCCAAGCATTATGGCAGGCGCCAGCCCAGGCCTGCCAAACATCAATGACAACTACAACCAAAAAATAGCCAGGCTTTGTGGCAGATGACTGAAGTCCCAGCTACTTGGGAGGCTGAGGCAAGAGAATCGCATAAGCCTGAGAGTTTGAGGTTGCTGTGAGCTGTGATGCCACAGCACTCTACTGAGGGTGACAGCTTGAGACTCTGTCTCAAAAAAATAAAAAAAAAAATCCTACTATTTAAACATAATCGTTAGAGTTTAATTATAGTAGCAACTATTCTGGACAGAGAACAGAGATTCTCATTGGAGTCATGGAGAAGTGTCATAAATGAAGAAGAAAGAGAAGAAAATGCTAGTGGTTCATATAGTCACCAATGCTATATGGTGACGGCTAGTGGTTCTTGAGATAACATTCAGTGGGTTAAGGACAGGGGATTAAAGAATATAGAATCACATAATACGTTATTACCTTTCTGGTTCTTTTGCATTCCTGTTAAGATCCAGGAGACAATTTGTATCTGCTTTGGGTTTCATGCCCCTTTATCACTTACTAACTTTCCTTTGTATCTATCAGTCAGGATATAAAATAAGATGAAAAATTTATAACAATATTTTGTTTTCTTCCTGTGTGTGCTATGCATGTGAAAGTGATTTTTCCCTAAGATGCTAAGATAAAATTTATTTTGTTTTATTTTTATTTTATTTTTATTTTTCACTTTGTCACCTCTGGTAGAAGGCTGTGGCATCATAGCTAACAGCAACATCAAACCCTTGGGATCAAGTGATCCTCTTGCCTCAGCCTCCCGAGTAGCTGGGACTACAGGCACCCACCACAGTGGCCAGCTATTTTTAGAGACGGGTCTTGCTCTAGCTCAGGATGGTCTCTAATGCCTGAGCTCAGGCAATCCACCCACCTTGGCCTCCCAGAGTGCTAGGATTACAGGAGTGAACCATCACACCCAGCTAATAAAATTTATTTTAAAAGTAAATATGATAGATAAAAAGTAAATTAATTTAAATAAAAACATTACCTTAATGAAAGTGATGCAAGACTATGACAGAGATGATGAAATAATTGAATTTCAAATACACGGTTAGAATACTTTACATAGAAGCTAAGTCTCAGTTGAGCAGTCTTCTTTCACCTTTTTAAAATCATCCTCTCCTCCTTTTCTCACTCCCCTCTTTCTTTCTATCTTCCATCGTTTGGCAAAACAGATTTGTAGTGTTTCAGGGGCCTGACATTGTGTTCGGCACTGCAGAGCCAGCCATACAAAGATTAAGACCTCATCATCTTCCCTCTCAACCTGCTCAGTCTTGCTGGAGAGACAGATGTGCAAAAAATTATTATACAGGAAGAAATTTGATGTGCCCGCAAGGTATAGTGTAGCCCAGAGGAGGGACAGTCATTCGGGAAGCAAGGGGAAGTGTCAGGTTTCGACCTTGGGAATCATTTCTATGAAATACAGTCCAAGTTCATAAATATACTTACTTTACTCAGCAGGCCTCTAATGAGCTAGAGACTGCATTCAGTATGGGGGGTTGGAACATTAAAAATATGAAGACAAGGCATCAAGAAGTTTAGGATTAAAATGGAACATGGGTAAGGAAAACAGTAGTGGTGATGATCTTTATCCCTTCTGTAAACCCTAGAAGGCAGATGTGTTCAATTCTGAATTTTTATATGGTAATATGGTATACAAAGTATATCACATAATACCTGTAAAAGGGTCTAGGGTGTCTGGGGGTAGTACCCCATAACTAACACATATAACTAGTCACACTAAATGGAAATAAAGATTATAAATAGCCTTATACTAATTTTCTTCCAGTGTTTGGATTTTGTCTTTTTTTTTTTTTAGATTTCTAAATTGCCAAAGAATGTTCATGAACATATTCTCTGGAAGAACTACAGATGTGCTTCAGGGCGTTTGGAGGAACCGTGAAAGGGCAAGGAGCCATGCTTTCACAGGGAGAGGGGCGGGGAAGGCTTCCCTGAAGATGTCTTTTCTGAACAGAATCTTGATAGATGAGTGGAAATGAACCAGACAGAGAAGATGAACGGGAGGATAGGGAGAAGGACTCTGCAGGGAGAAGGAACGGCCTGTTGGAAGATTATGGCCTTAGTGTCCGGGGGAACCGCAAGTACTCAGAATGGCTCTGAGTGGGGTGCCTGAGGCAGAAGGAGAGAAGGATGGAGATGGAAATGCCAATGGTGAGCGCCTGAGGTCCAGAGGGGGAAAGGGGCAGGAACCTGTGCTCAAATCGATCTAGATTCTGAAAAATAGAGTAAGCTACTAAGTGTTAACATTGTCATGTGAACAGATTCGAAATGTAACCAAATTATAACATTGGAAACCAGAGTTGGTGTACCACACAAAATTAGGGTGCTATTGTGGTTGTCTGGTGAGAGATGTGAGAATGTACGGTGGCAGGATTTATTGAGCATAGTAATTGCTCAATAAATCATAGCAATTAGAGGGTCAAAGCTGGGATGTAGAGAAATGTATAAGAGAGGACATTTTAAAGGATTATTTAGGATTCAGTGTCTGATTGGACTGGGAGTTCGGGAGGCAGAGTTTCCTCTCCTGGCTCTGAGGTCTGTGCTCTGAGGTGGTGCTGCTACGAGGGAGCTTTGGCAGAGCTCTGTTGGCTTTGGAGATAGTAAATAAATGATGTGCCCCATTCTGGACGAGATAAAATTGTGCTTGGGAACCAGGACATTGTCTTGAGTTGGATTTGTTTTTCCTTAGTTATGAGAGTCATTATTTGACAGCTGAAACTTTAAAATGTGAATGAGATCACAGAGAGAGACCCTTGCGTGATGTGAGGAGTGAGGAAGAGTGAGCTCAAAATCCTGGCCGATGTTGAAGGGCAAGGTAATGACCAACCACATCAAGTGCCCTTGGGAGAACTGAGATGCAGTCTGGGGAAATGTGTAGTAGACGTGGCAAACAGGAGGTCAACCATGATTTGAGAAGACCGGTTTTAGCAGCTGAGGAAAGGCCGAGGCCTGAATCTTACGAGTAAAGGAGTGTGAAATGAGGAAGTAGGGACTCCAGAGTTGACTGCTATCCTTTTAAGATACTTGGGTGTGCAAGGAGAGTCAGAGAAAAGGAGGTCAACAGTAGATGCAATCATAGGTCACACAAGTATGTTTTAGGTTTAGTTTTAGTTTTTAAAGGTAGGAGAAGTGCTGCCAGACTTTTAGCTCCTGCCTGCACTCAGCTTTTCAGCTGTGTTGCAGCCTGCCTCTGGAGGAGGGGGAAAAAGTGCCTCTGATGCTCCTAAGCACAAGCGTTTCTCAGAAACAGACTCCAGATAAACAGACTGGACTGGCAGAGCTCTGCAGGGAAGCGCCTCTTTTGGGCTTGTCTCCCAGGAGCTGTTTCTTGTGCTAACTTTCTGCAGAGTTCTTTCTCCCTCTATTGTCTACCTGGTTGGCTGCCTGCCTTTTGTTTAAGGTGGCTCTTGTGGCTGTCCCGGTGCCAGGGCGCTGACTGGTAAAATACCTACGTGTGTGTGCAGGATTTACCAAGGTGATGCTCTGCCCCCTCCACCTGCACCAGTTCTTGCAGTCTGTCTTGCCTACTCTACACATTCAATTTTAGCACAGCCAATTCCTCTGAGTGCCTGAGGGGATAAAAATCCAGGCTAGAAACAGTGTGTATGGGGGGATGGTACAAAAAGACAGGGCCTTTGCCCCAATGAATTTTAAAATCCAAGGCATGGGACGGTCTTGTAGATGAAGATAACAATGGTTTTCCAACCTTTAAGGGGACACAAAGATCCTCTTGAGAAGTGAATGGAAGCGATCTACCTTCTCCACAGGTAACAGCATACAGAGTTTAACATGATTTACGAGAGGGTTTATGGACTTGCTAACTTCTGAAGTGGTCTATAAAAACTTCAGTTCAGCATGCCTGCCTAGAGTCATGGCTGCTGTATTAGTTTATAACCTGGGCTCAATAAGGCTTCTGAGACTCAATTTCCAGATCTTGTTGCCTGTTTTGCAAACGTTTTGTGATGACTAAATGAGATAATATGAATAAGGTGCTTAGCCCAGGGTCCGACGCTGAGCTAATGCTCAGTATGTATTATTTCAGCCTTATGTGCCTTATAGAGGAAATGAGCGAGGTGTTCTATGGGGGGGTATAGTTAACTCACCGCAGTGTTCTCTGGTGATGGAGTTATTCCACTTTTTAGTGGTTACTTGTTGGCAAAACGTTGTCAGTTGCCCATACTTTAGTCATTCTCTACCTAACTTTAATAATTTTAGTGTAAGACCAGTTCTACCTAAACTATCACTCTTCTTAAAACATCTTTTTAAACTTATATATACTTGTAAAAAAGAACCTTTGGATCCCTACCATATATAGAAAACCGCTTTCCCATGTTGCCATAAATAGAAAGTAACAGTAACAATAAACAATGAAACTAAACAGTGAAAAGGAAACAATGTGATAAATCCTAGTTAGATACCAGCGCTTCCTAGGGCTTTAAGCCTAGGGCCTGCTTTCTCTGTTATAAAAAGAGTTTAACTACCTTTTGATGGAGAATACTTTCTCCTTGTATACATACAGGAGGACTGAAAGAGAACCGAAGAGGGAATACATTTCCCGCTATGTGATTCGCGGTAATCGAATGCCCCCGCCCTGCTCTGCTCACCTACTAAGGGCATCCCGCCTAACTCCAGTGAGAGGTCCTCCTTTGGGGAGACACTGTGTGACCGAAGCTGCCTTGTTCCTTTCACCCCCCGCCCGACTGGAATGGTTTCTGTAGGGGCTTGATATCTAACCAGCCTGCCGGCCTGGTCCAGGGCAGGAGCCCTGCAAAGCCTTGTCATATGAGCTCCTGGAAACAAGGACACTCAGAGGTCCTGCTCCCTGTCCCCTTGCAGGATCAGCCTCAGTGCCGACCTCACACCCTGGACGGCCCCAGGGTTTCATTTTTTAATTGGGCATAGAGCTGAAATAATCTCAGTGCTGGGGGGACCTGGGTGGGGTGGGAGGGACGTTGGAGATTTTGTTTTGAAGCTGTGTGCCTGGCAAATATTGTTACTACGTAGATTGAGCGCTACAAATTAATATTAATAATAAAGCTAAAACAAAATTGCTTAAAGATTTTATTCGCTTAGGCTCTAACAATCATCCATTGATCCAAGAATATAACATCCCCATATGTTATTATGGGGATGGCTGATGGAGCTCTCTATTCAGCAGCTCGGAGGGCACAGGAGCGGCCCTCGCTCTCCTCCCGGGGCTCCCTGGGCCGTCCGGTCCGGGTGAGGCCCCCGTCCTCCCAGCCCCGGCCCCTGGCCCGCTG
>NW_003852403.1:24136171-24163080 GCF_000181295.1 Otolemur garnettii
CGCGCTCGGCGTTCCGGAGCCGCGGCCGAACTTTTTCCCGAGAAGTCCCACGTTCCGGGGGCAGGAGGAGAGGGACGCGGCGGGGCGCGGAGTTCCTGGAAGGAGCAGCGGCGGCAGCCCCACAACATGGCCTCCTCCAGCGCCTCCTCAGCCGCCGGCGCCCAGAGCGCCCCTGCCGCGCAGGTGAGCGCCGCGCCGCCCCCCTACCTGTGGCTTCCTTCCCTGCTGGGGCGCGCGGGGACCCGGGCGGACCGGAGGCCCGGGGCTGGGGATCCCGGGAGCCCCGGGGGACGCAGGGGCGCTGCCTGGAGCCCTGCCCTCCGGGGGTGCCCGGCGGCGCTGGGAGGGCGGCAGAGGGGGGACCGATTCCTGCGGGACCGTGCGGGGCTGAAGTGGCGGCCCGGGGCGGAGGCACGAGCTGGTAATCTGCCTCAGTCGCCGAGCATCCCGAGAGCTTGGGACTTCTGCTCGGAAACATTAGTCTCAAAAAAGAAAAGCGGAACCCAGGTCTCAGGGCGCCTTCGCCTCTGTCTCTCATCTGGGGGCTCCTCTGATGGCGGCTGGCCCCTCCAGCTCCGTGCCAGGCTGAGCCCTTCCTAAGGACACCGTGTGGCCAGGAGGAAAGCACCTGGTTCTGAAAGTTACCTTCAGAGTTAGGCTTTTTTTTCTCTCCCTCTCTTTTTTTTTCTTCCATTTTTGGAGGTGAGTCGGGATACTTCGTTTAACCCAATGAAGATATAAAATATATTTTACAGATGAAAGTACAGAGCAGGGAGGCTTTAGGGGCAGTGCCAGGGATGTCTTGGTGGGTTTACCGGCTCCCCCTTCTAAAGGCATGCAAGTAAAATCTGGAGTAAAAACCGGCTGCTGGATGAGCAAAACCGCGCCATCAGGATAAGTCTCCTGCCTCCCAGCCCACAGCAGAGTGTCACCTTTAAGCCCGGAGGCGTTTAGTAGTAATTTTTGTGCCGCCACAATGTGTATAAATAATACAGGATAATTGGTCTAAAACGTTCTCTTCTGTTTGCATGCATATAATGCCTACGGAGGGGGTACCAGAAAAACAATAGTTGTCCCATGAAGAGGGCCATTAGGAGGTGGGCAGAATGAACTGGAATGGAAACTTACCTTTCATATACCTTTTGGGACATTAAAAAGAAATCATATGCATGCATTATCTATTTTAGGAAAAAATAGACTACATCTTTGAAAACAATAGTTTGCCTAGTTTCAAATGATACAGAATTGCTCTTGAAACACAAATCTTGCCTATGTCATGTCTTTTAGTTGTCATATCTAAAAATCCTCAGGGAATCAATGGGAAGCCTTCAAAAGAAGATTCTTAAATCTTGAGCAAGTCAGTTGGTGGTTTTTATTGCTACCTTGATACTGAGTTTTGATTTTGTTTGTTTAAGAATAAGTGTGGCTTGCTTAATTTTGGAAGAGGTCACTTCCTCCTGAAAGCACAGAGGAGTCACGGTAGGGTCATGCCAGACCTGATTCCAGGAGAACTGGCCACTGCCGACAGCCGTTAGTAGGAAGACCAGAGGAGACAGTCTCAGAGTGGGCATGGATTGCTGCTTTAGCAATTCAGGCTGCCGTGTAATCTGCTGACTTGGGCTCAAACCGGTTCATCTTTAAGGAAGCACAATTTCTATAGTGAAAGTGAACCCAAAGTTAAAACCACGGTTCTGAAACAAAAACTGAGATGAAACAAAAACTGGGACGAAACAATCCATTGAGTATCTCCAACGCAGTGGCTGTTATCTAGACCACCAATTTCTTTATTCTCAAATCACTGGAAGGTAAATAAGTGAGTTATGGGTCTGCACTGTAGGTAGACTGTTATTTCTGATGGTTCTCAGTGTTCTTTTTGGTAAGGCATGAATAAATATCTGCTTTGTAATCTGCACAGTGATCTGTTACCTCCATAGCACAGAATGTGGCTCAGTGTCCTGCAGACAATGTAAAGAGTGCTACTGCTGGTGTGTTTGGAATCCAAGGAGACAGTGGATTCTGAATCTGTTTGCATTTTTGTGGTGGTGGTTATATTACGACTGTAGTTTTCCTTTTTTTGATACCTATTTTTTTTCCCTCCCTTTTACAGTGTTCATGAGTTTATACAACAGTGATTCTCAACCTTCCTAATGCCGCGACCCTTTAATACAGTTCCTCATGTTGTGGTGATCCCCCAACTATAAAATTATTTCGTTGCTACTTCATAACTGTAATTTTGCTACTGTTATGAATCATAATGTAAATATCTGATAGGCAGGATGTTTTTCATTGTTACAAAGGGGTCGCCACCCACAGGTTGAGAACCACTGAGAGCAAGTCCGTGTGCCTAATTCTAGAATAAGGTTTTGGTCACTGAAAAGAATATAATTGTTCTGGACTCTCGGTGGTTTTTCCCAGGTTGATCTCTAATTAGTTACTTCTTTACTTAAAAGTTACTGATCTTTTTAATGCGCAAAATGTTTGTATCTCTTTGTAGATTATGTTACTGTAATTACAGGACATCTGTATAAACCCAATTGGAGATTATGTAAAATTTTAGCCCACATCAATGGTACTTTTACCTTTTTGAATGAACTGACTACCTGAAATTGATAAGACCAATTACCTGATGCTTTTACATAAAATTATTCTGAGTTAGAACACTTAATGGGTTTTAACTGAAATGTTTAGCCTTGCTACAACTTCCTCAAACTTAACATTATTAAAGTTTACACTTCTGAAAAGGTTACTATAATAGTGACTCAATCAGGTCTGAAGTAACTTTTCCCTGTATGTATTGACTGGGGTGCTGTTCACATACCTCTACCCTTCCATCTTCAAATGTGTGTGTCAGTGTGATGCTGGCTTAAGGCTAAGGTACCTGGAAGAATATAGTCATTCAATTATCTGGGTTTTTTTGAGACAGAGTCTCACTTTGTCACCCTTGATAGTATGCTGTAGCTTTATAGCTCACAGCAGCCTCCAACTCTTGGACAAAAGTGATACTCTTACCTAAGCCTCCCAAGTAGCTGGGACTACAGGCACCTACCATAAGACCCGGCTATTTTTAGAGATGGGGTTTTGCTCTTGCTCAAGCTGGTCTCAAACCTGTGAGCCCAGGACAATCCACCTGCCTTGGCCTCCCAGAATGCTATGATTTGCAACCACTGCGCCCAGCCCTTAATTATCATTTTAAATTTTTATCTAGTGTCAACGTGTGGAAACAACTGGAAGTTTTTTAATTGGCATCTATTCATGATGTAATTTTTTTTTTTTTTTTTGTTTTTTGAGACAGAGTCTTTGTTGCCATTGGTAGAGTGTCATGGCGTCACAGCTCATAGCAACTTCAAACTCTTGGGCTTAAACAATTCTTTTGCCTCAGCCTCCCAAGTAGCTGGGACTACAGGTGACCACCACAATGCCTGGCTATTTTTTAGTTATAGTTGTCATTGTTTAGCAGGTCCAGGTCAGGTTCGAACCTGCCAGCCCAGGTTAAGCTGGTGCCTTAACCACCAAGCTACAGACACCAAGCCCATGATATAATTTTTAAGGATATTTTGATTGTTGGTCAGCTTTTTACTAGACATGTTTTTTAAATATTAGAAGACCCATTATTGGTAGTTTTAGATTGAAAATTTTATTAGTGTTAAGTGCAGTATTTATTTGAGGACAATGTATCTTTTTTCCTGCTTGGACTCTGAAATATGGGGTAAGTCTTCCAAAATTTATATTCATGGTTGAAATATACCCTGGACACATGTCTTTACATGTTTGAAAGTGGGCAAACTAAATATTTCAATGCATTGGATGGCGCTTGTGGTTCAGTGAGTAGGGCAGCAGCCCCATATACTGAGGGTGGCGGGTTCAAACCTGGCCCTGGCCAAACTGCAACAGCAACAACAACAAAATATAGCTGGGCATTGTAGCAGGCACCTGAGGTCCCAGCTACTCGGGAGGCTGAGGCAAGAGAATCGCCTAAGCCCAAGAACTGGCGGTTGCTGTGAGCTGTGATTTCAGAGCACTCTACAGAGGGTGACAGAGTGAGATTGTCTCTAAAAAAAAAAAAAAATCAATAGATTTATTGGTTCTAAATAGATTTTTTCCAGAAACTAATCAGGCTCCTGCTTGACCATGGAAGTGAGGTGAATGGTACTATACTACTGTAGAACCAATTCTTTGATTTTTTTCTTGTTTTAGAGACATCATCTGGCTCTGTTGCCCTGGATAGAGTGTAATGACGTGATCATAGGTCACTGCAACCTCACACTCCTGGGCTTAAGTAGTTCTCCTGCCTCAGCCTCCTAAGTGCATGCCACCGTGCCTGGCTAATTTTTCTATTTTTTGAGGCCCTGTCTCGCTCTTGCTCAAATTGGTCTTAACCTCCTGAGCTCAACTGATCCTCCTTCCTTGGCCTCCCAAAGGGCTAGGATTAGGATTGTGAGCCACGGGGCCTGGTCTTTCTTTTGTGTTTTATGGTAATCGCTCCTGAGTTTTCTCCCCTGGGAAAGTCCTATATGGATTAATTGCCAAGTATCTTATGATGGGCAAAAGGAAAGTTTATCATATGAAAATTATGTTTTCAGTTTTGAGTAGATGGTAGTATTTCTTTCAGAATAAACTGTCTCTAGTATTTGACAATGTATATTCATAATTAGAGATGAAATAATCTAATGTTTGGAATTAGAACTTTAAAATATGAACTATATTATATTGGTATTTATTTGATCAGGTGGTACTTAGTTACTACTTAGATAACATTAAGGAAAAGGAAATATTACAAAACGGGCCTTAATGTCCTTTTCGGACCCGGACTGGTAAGGGAAAGAGGCAGAACCGAGGTTAATTTGCCTGCCATTGTAGAATAAAGAACTGGGTTGCTGAAGTGGAAAGGCTGCCTCTCCAATTGTTTTGCAGATAACTACGGTGACTCATTAGTAACTATTTTGTCCCTTTAGCATCTAACTACATTTCTGGGCTTTGTCGTGAGTGTGGGGCTTCTGTCCTTGCTCCTTTTTTTTTCATGTCATGGCACTTTACAGGGAATCTGGCCAAAAGCAGCTTTGTGACTGCCGTGTTGTCTTTTAGCTTCAAACATAAGGCCAATTCATGTTTGGTGAATGAAAGATCAAACAAATGAAGGGAAGGACCTGACGTTCAGGCTTAAGAGCGGTTTCATGATCTAAACACAAAGTTTTTGGCTTCTGTGATACAAAAGGTAGTCATCGGCATAGACACCGACTAGAGTTTGGCTTTTACTCTCAAGTTCATAATCCAACTGTATAGAGAAGACATACACATCTTAAGAATGTAACTGGATTGCCTAGTAATAACAACAGCCATCATTTCTTGTGCCTCTCACAGTAGATGTTATATACTGCACAATAAACTGTGGGGTTAATATATCACCATTTTACACATACATGATGAAACCAAGCTTTGGAAAGACCATGCAAGTTGCAATTTGGTAAGGAGTGAAAATGGATTGGAGGCCCTATCTGCTTGCCTGAAGGAAAGAGCAATGCGAGTGAAATCAGGTGTCAAGGAATGAAGTCTCCATTCTGCAACTAACTCACTCCTGTCATCCTGCATCCATGTCACCTCTTTGATTTCTATTTCTCCTCTGGAAAAGGGAGATAGTTGGAATAAATAGTCTAAGGTTTATTCCAGCTATGACACTGTTTAAAAAAAATGTTTTTCAGTGCTGTAAGGGCTCTAGGTAACTGGTAATAAAGTGATGTATATCTTTGCTCCTAAGAAGCATTTTTTCACTCACCCTGGCATTTCTAATGTGAGGATGATTTTGCAAATGTGGGGAATTTTTAAGTTTATTTGGTTGTTTTTTAAAAAATTATTTCTTTTTCCCTGAAAATCTGATTTTAAAGCCCTTGTGTTTTCACAGCTGATGTCAAGTTAGACAAATTGGTTAGTTTCAAGGGAAAACCTCAGTGAGTTTGGGCTGGTAATCAAACACTCACCAAAGAAAAGGGATTTGCGTGGAGTGCAAAAGGCTGGAGAAAGTTCCCATAGTAGGGGGCGAGCAGTTGGGATAACTGCTTGGCCTCTGTGTGTCCATAAGGTAGTGGTTAGTGATGTTGATGAAATGACTTTTTTTTTAAAAAAGCCCTGATTCGTAGCATTTGCCCATTTCTGTGGTGTAAATATTTCCACTATGGCTGATTTCAAGCTACCACCAGAAAGCAAGCATGGACTTGGGAAGAGAAGCTTCTTCCCAACAGGTTTGGCAAGCACATCACTTACACTGAAATGCACTGATTCTTATTTTTTAGGGCAATTAGTAATTTATCCAAAATATACTTGACCTAAGATGTCAGGCATGCACAGGACAGCACAGATAAATAACTAGTTCTCACTCTTCAAAATGTCATAGTTTAATAGGCTGTTTTAAGGAACTTTTAATAGAGGAAGGACTCTTCTATGGAGAATGGTTGATTATGTCTCTTTTTCCACTGTGAACAAAGTCAATACCAAGTAGATTGTCAAATATCTGGAGTAGATATGAGAGAATGGAGGTCTGTAACTGGAGTATTTGATATTAGGATGATGGGATGTGATTTGTAAGACCCTGTTTCTGAGGATGTCAGGTGCAGCATAATAGATTCTTCTTTCTCTTGTGTATGTGTTGGGATGTGTGCATGTTTATTAATTATGTTTATTGAAGCCTCATTTATATATAATAAAATTCACAGAATTTAAATGTGTAACGTGATAAGCTTTGAGAAATCTTATGCCCCATCACAATAGACTATCTTGACAACTCTGAGAAGTTCACTTGTATTCATTCCCTATTAAATTCCTTTAGCCCTCCAGGAAACCACTGTTCTGATTTCTTTCACTGTAGATCAGTTTTGCCTATGTGTTTTCTTTGTAATAGTCTTTCACTTAGTGTGATATTTTTGATATTCATCCATGCTGTTGTAGGTGTTGATAGATTATTTTTTATTGCTGAGTAATAAATATTTCATTGTATGGCTATGACATAGTTCATTAATTTGTTCATCAGAAAGTTGAGTTGTTTTCAGCTTTTGGCACGATAAATAAAGATGCTAAGAACATTTTTATACGAATTCTTCTTGTTGTCCTTTTACTTTTTGTGGGGAGGAGTGTAAATACCTAGGAGTAAATTTTAGTGTCAAAGGATATTATCTACTTAATTGTATAAGACAGTGATTTTCAACCTTCCTGACGCCACAGTGTATTTTCATTGTTAAAAAGGGGTCAAGACCCACAGGTTGAGAACCGCTGGTATAGGAGGTCTTACCTCATATCGAGTCTAGGGAATGAATGATTTTAGATCAGAATAGTATGGTAAAGTCCACTGGGGAAATTGTTCCTTTTGTATTGCTTAATCTGAGCATTTTTGAAAATGTGACTGTAACTATTGATGAAAAGTTAATTTTGAAAAAAACTGATGTTAAATACAAGCTTATAAAAGAAAACATACAAAAGGAAAACAATACATTTTTTAAAACAGCTCACTCTCTTTATTTCTTTTTCTTTTCCTTTTCTCCTTTCTCTTCTCTTTTCTTTTCTTCTTTTTTTTTCTTTTCAGACAGAGTCTCATTCTGTCACCCTGGGTGGAGTGCTATGGCATTGTAGCTCACAGAAACCTCAAACTTTTGGACTCAAGTGATTTTCTTGCCTCAGCCTCTCCAGTAGCTGAGACTACAGGTGCCCATCAATATGAAACATTGGCGTAGTATATGCTCAATAAATAGCTGTTATTCTGTGATATCAGAAGTGATCATCTTTGAAATAATTACATTTGGGAATAAAATTCATGTACACAATTTAAGGAATAGATGGAAAATTTGGTCATGTATTAAGTGCATATTTGCTGTTCAAATTTTTATATTTCAGTACTTATAGAGTGCCAGGTACATAGTCAGTACTTAGTAAAATGCAGTATAACTGCCACAGTTGACCACCTCCCTATATTGACCACCTTGTTAAGTTGACTTAAGCTTCATAGGTTGAACATGCAGCACATGTATGTATCAGTACAGCAGGCCTCGTTCCTTCTGTGGACCACCTCCATATAGTGACCAGTTTGTTATAGTTCTTTGGGTGTTCAGCTTACAGAAGCTCTTCTGTATTTGATTAAATAAATGCATTGCTGAGCAAATAAAGAAGAAAAAATTATTTTCCTCATTCTTTTTCAGTCTTCCTTAATGTTAGGAGAAATTTTCTTTCTTAAAGCTTCATACTCATTCACTTACCTCCTTTTATTTTGAGGGGAGGGTTGGATGGGGAGAGGATCATTAGATATGATCATTGTAAGGAAAAAACATTGGTTACATTTTTAAGTAACCATTTGTTTGTTTTTAAAGATAGTCAGGTAATTCTTTGGAATTTATTTCTCACAATAAGGTAGTTGAAGTAGATAGCTTCATTTTATTGAAAAACAAGATTCAGTAGACTTGTTCATGGTTTGTACAGAATGGGCAAAGCCCAGTGAGGGAAGGGGGAGGAAATAAACAGGAAACGGTGGGAGTGGAAGTGTAGACAGGGGCAGCTGCTCTGGAGAGCAATCTGGCATTCACTCTGTGACCCAGCAATTTCATTCCTACAGGTGGATACAGGAATGTGTCCCAGATGCCCCCAAAGGAGTCACTATCCAAGGTCGCTCACTGCTGTGTAGTGGTAGAAGGGAATGGGAGTTACCTGAGCAACCAGGGCAGGGAGAGGGAGAAGGAAAATGGTGGGTGCACATTCTGGGATTGTTCATGCAGTGGAAGTAATGGATTAGCTAACCAAAAGGAGTGTGAAAAGATTTTAAGAATATAGTCCTAAATGAAAAAAGGTGACAGTGTGAGGGATACAAACACTAATCATATATAAGGGTTAAAAATTTGTAAGCCTAGCACAGGGCATGTTTTTTAAGACCCCTATGTAAAGATATTGGTTAAGTATATTAGAATGGCTGCCTGGGACCCAGTGCCTGTAAGTGGGCCATAGTGATAAAAAGGAATGAAAGGAGAAAGAAAATAATGTGCATGAACCAGGAAGTATGGCTAAGGCAACTCTCTGGATGGTGAAGTTGAGCAAAACCAAACAACGCACTGTTAATTTTACATAGTTTAAGTACCTTTTCTTGTGATCAACTCTGTTATCACTGGGCTTAATCAAAGGGACCCTCACATTATTATTATATGGGACAGATGCTCCAAGTTAAATAAAATTTGGATTGGTTTCTGGAGTTTCAAGTAAAATTTCACACATAGTAACATCTTTTTCTTTTTAAAATGTTTACAACACAGCACTTGATTTGGTATGATTTAAAAATTAAGATCCTAGTTAATTTTGCCTTTTGCATAATAGGGACACGTGCATATAGTATAAAAAATATATCATTTTTTCCCCAGAATTAGAATGCACATATAGTATAAAAAATATATCATTTTTTCCAGAATTAGAATGTGCATATAGTATAAAAAAATCATTTTTTCCCAGAATTAGAATGTAATACAATATACATTAAATTCTATAATGATACTCAAAGTACTGTATCATTATTCTTCATGGAATTAGAAGGTACATAGTATCCTATTTTATCTAAAAGTAGTTGGCTGCACGTGCATTATCCTTTAGGATCTAGATGTATGATTTTTTTTGGGGGGGGATACAGATATACTACCTATATATTTTTAATTTTTTAAAATTCAGTTTAAGATGTTGGGTATAAATGATTAGGTTGCAGTTTGCTTTTATAAGGGTAAAGTCCAGGTTGTAGTTGTGCCTTTCACCCAAGAAGTGTATAATGTACACCTGCAATGTGCCCATTGGGAGAGAATTTACCCAACTCTTTCCTCCCTTATTTGAATTTGAGTTTTCCTGAGCATGTAGTTGTTAATCTGCAAGTTCTGATTAAGTGCTAAGTACCTGTGGTGCTTGTTTTTCCATTCTTGTGATACTTCACTTAGCAGAATGTTCTTCAAATTCATCCAGGTTATTACAAAAAGATACAAAATTTACTTTTTTCATGGCTAAATAGTATTCCATGGTATACATATACCACAATTTATTAATCCATTCATGTGTTGAAGGGCATGTGGGTTTTTTCCATATCTTTGCAATTGTGTTGCTATAAATATTCCTATGATAATAAATGACTGGTTCCATTTTCAATTACTGCTTTGTCTTTAATTAAAATTTGATTTTTTTTTAAATGATGGGTTTTTTAATTACAAAAGAAAAGATTGTTTATTACTGAAAAATCAGAATCATAGTCAAGTAAAAACCAACTCCTATTTCCAAAATAAACAAACAAAAAATGCTATTAAATTAATTTAGCCTAAAGCTGCCTTTATGTGTAGCAAGCTGCAACCTAAACTAGTATGTAAACAAAGTGCAATGGAACTAAGAGTGCATTCTTGTAACAAATACTTCAGTCTTAGCCAGTCTCAGGTTGTCACCTGATCAGATCATGTCCGTAACTGAAATGCCTGATCACACCATGTTTAAATAAGGCAAATGCTAAGCTTTTCCTGTATGTTGGTTCCTTTTTCTGTGCATAAATGCTGCCTCCTAATATTGCTGGGTGTAGCTCTCTGACCCTCCTCTAGTTTTGAGTGCTGCCTGATTCATGAATTATTCTTTGTTCAAATAAACTTTGTTAAGTTTAATTTGCCCAATGTTTTGCTTTTGACAAGGTAAATCTCATCCATTTGATGTAAATCTGTCAATCTCTCAGTAACTTTCAAACCTTTCTTTGCAAATATTTTCTGGAGAGTAGTAATGAAGGTGAAGAGCTTTCAGAATCAGACAAGCCTGAGTTTTCATTACTAGATTTGTTGACTTCTAATTGTCTTCTCTGGAAAATGGATGGTTTGTTGCAGCACTAAATTGTAAAGCTCAGTGTTTGGTTCATAGTAAGTTCTTTTTGTTGCTGTGCTTAAAAGGTTTTAAATATATTTCTGATTTTTTTTATTGCATAAGTAATCCATGTTCAATAAAAGCCTGCTTCCAGCTAAAGATGTTGCTATGGGGCTATAGCCTCACTAGGCTCTTTGCCATTGCTCTAAAGACTGAGTGGATCAGTAACTCCTCATTCCCAGAACCCTTTAGGGAATATGTGCAACAAGCACAAAGGATGTGAATGTTTTCATGCTTTCTTTATTTTTTGATTGCAGCCACATTTTTCTTTTAATAGGTTATAATAACTTCTATCTCATAAACGCTGTACAAGATGACCCACTTTTTGAACTTTCCACAGCACAGTATTATCATTTTTTTTCTTTACCTTAACCAATATGATTGGTGAAAAGTGGCCCCACATTGCTTTATTTGGTTTTTATAAATTTTGGTCAATATAAAAATGAACTGTGGAACACTGGCTTTTAAAAAAGGTTCTTAAGGAATATTGAGGAGGAACTAATAACCTGACAGCCTTATAAATCACTGGCTGGATAAGAAGCTATTAGTGTTTCTCTGCTCTTCTTATTTGTCCCATGAAGCCAGTTACTCACATGTCAGAGCTACCCTTTGTGTTTCTGGTGACGCTTGTGTAATCTTTTATCAAATGGAGATCAACATGGAGATCTTCACTGTGAAATTATTCCTTTTAATATTGATGGATGTGAGAATATGAAAGAAAATAGAAGGTAATCCATGACTTGAGTGGAAGATTCAGACTTTTCTAACTATAGTTTCATGAAAAATCAATGTTTTTGTTTTGTTTTGAGATAGAGTCTCTGTTGCCCAGGCTAGAATAATTTCACAATCAGCCTAGCTCACGGCAACCTCAAACTTCGGGGCTCAAGTGATCCTCCCGCCTCAGCCTCCCAAATAGCTGGGACTGCAGGTAACCCCTGCAATGCCCAGCTAATTTTTGTATTTTTAGTAGAGACAGGGTTTCACTCTTTCTTAGACTGATCTTAAGCTCCTGAGTTCAAGTGATCCTCTGCCTTGGCCTCCCAGAGTGCTAGGATTACAGATGTGAGCCACTGTGCCTGACCAGGAAAAATTGTTCTTACTACATTTGAAATTTTCTTCCTTACTAATGCTTAATCATATACATTACACAAAATTGTTTCTCAAATGCTTGCTTTATTTATGAGAAACGATATTTAGATTGCAGCCATCATTTTTCCCCCTACACATTTGTTTCCTCTTAATCAGTTTTTCCTTAAAGACAGCAAGAAAATTAATTTTAAAAAGTAAACTCTATACTGGAATGACATTTTCTAACTTTTTCTTGGATTTTGGTATTGAAATAAAATTATTATGCCATATGATTTTAATGATTCTTGATACAGATTATCATTTTCATGTAATCGTCACAGTATTACACCTATTAGTCTGATATAGGTGCATAAGAAAAACTTGGGCATGTATGTAAGAGTTCATTATTCTTCAGGTGAGAGAATGATATTACTACCTGAAAGGTATTCACTTGAAATACATTTTATAGTGTTGGAGCTAGATTTAGCTTAATTTATACATACCTGTTTATTTATTTATTTTTGTTGTTGTTGTTTGTTTTACAATGGATAGTCATTCTTGTAAAGGAATAGAGCCAATCTAATTTGGTCAGCCTGGCCCTCAAGTTTCAAACCTGTGATCTTCAGATTAGAAGCTTACTGTTTTTTGGCCAAAGGCATTGCAAAGTTGAATTAAAAATAAAAAAGAAATGTCATGAGAATAAATATCATAATATTCATCCTAGAACAGAGTTGCAAATATGTAAATCCTACCACTTAAGAGTACATTTTATGAACTATCAGTATAGTTATTTGTCATGTCTAAAATAACTTTTTATTCTCGTTTTAGAAGGAAATATAAACAAAAAGGCTCCAAAAGTTACTCCCCCTGCCTTTGTCTAAATATATCCTGTTCCCTGTCCTGTGCTTTTGTTACACTTGTTCTCTTTGTTATTCTTCTTACCCTTACCTGTTAGGTAACCATGTGATATACTTTATGCTCATTCTTTGAATGTCACCTGTTTTGTGAAACTTTCTTGGCTTTGTGTTTCTCTCACTACCAAATGCCGTGCGTGTATGTGTGTATTTTTAGATCTTGTGTTCCTTTATGCATTATTCCCTTAATTTATCTGGCACTCACATACCTCTTGGTGGTAGGTATTCTACTGTGTGCTGGATTTACAATGGGAAATAAAATACCATTTTTGCTTTCAAGTGTTTTACAACATGAGTTTATATACACACTTAATTTTTTTTTAATCATAGACTTTATTTTCCAGAGCAGTTCTAAATTTACAGAAAAATTGAATAGAAAGTACAGAGTGCTCCCAGGTATACCCCTTCCCTAACCGCATGCCCGGTTTCCCATTATTAATATTTTATATACACTAGTATGTTTGTTACAACTGATGAGTGAATATCGATACATTATAGTATTGGGACTTTTGTTCGTGCAGTTCTATGGATCTTGGCAAATAAATAACGTCTGTATCTTCTATTACAATATCAGACTGAATAATTTCACTGCCCTAAAAACTCCGTGTCCCCCCTATTTATCTGCCCCCTGCCAAACTCTTGGCAACCATTGATCTTTTTTCCATCTGTATAGTTTTTGCCTTTTCTAGAATGCAATATACCTGGAATAATGCAATATGTGCCCATTTCAGACAGGCTTCCTTCACTTAACAATACTCATCAAAGCCTCCTCCATGCCTTTTTGTGGCTTGATCGCTCATTTCTTTTCATCACTGAATAATATTCCGTTGTATGGATGCACCATAGTTTATCCTTTTACCTATTGAAGGACATCTTAGTCACTTCAGTGTTTTGGCGATTATAATAAAACTGCTATAAACATACATATGCAGATTTTTCTATTAATGCAATTTTTAACTTAGGTGAATATCACAAACTCAACTGAGGGATCATATTAAAAGAGTATATTTAACTTTGTAAGAAAAAATCTACTGTCTTCCAATGTGCTTTTCCCATTTTGCATTTATGCCAGCAATGCAGGAGAGTTCTTGTTGTTCCACATTCTTATTAGCACTTGGTATTGTCAGTGCTTGGGATTTTATCCATCCTAATAGGTGTGTAGTGGTGTCTCACTTTAGAAATCTGTAGTTCTGTAGGCCTGGTGCCATGGCTCACGCCTGTAATCTTAACACTGTGGGAGGCCGCAGCGGGTGGATTGCCTGAGCTCAGCCTGAGCAAGAATGAGACCCCCATCTCTACTAAAAATGAAAAACTGACGCAAGAGGATCACTTGAGCCCAAGAGTTTCATCTTGATGTGACCTACGGCACCACGGCACTCTACCAAAGGTGACAAAGTAAGACTCTGCTCACCTAAAATAAATAAAATTTGCAATTCTCTAATGCAGTGGTTGTCAACCTGTGGGTTGTGATCCCTTTGGAACTTTTTTTTTTATTAAATGTTAGCTGTGTACATTAATGCAATCATGGGGTACAGTGTGGTATTTTCATATACAATTTGAAATATTTTCATCAAACTGGTTAACGTAGCCTTTCTGTCATTTTCTTATTGTGTTAAGACGTTTATATTCTACTTTTAGAGAGATTCACTTGTACCCTTGAAAGATAAACCATAGAGGTGATCCCTCCAATCACCCTCCCTCCACCCATCCACCTCACTCCTCTCCCCTTCTCCCTCCCCATTTTCTTAGGCTATAATTAGGTTATAGCTTTCATATGAAAGCTATAAATTAGTTTCATAATAGGGCTGTGTATGGAACATTTTTAAAAGGCCACAGCATTAGGAAGGTTGAAAACCACTGCTTGAATGGTATATGATGTTGAGCACCTTTTTTTTTTTTTTTAATTTGTTCTTATTTATTTATTTTGCAGTTTTTGGCTGAGGCTGGGTTTGAACCCACCACCTCCGGCATATGGGGCTGGCACCCTACTCCTTTGAGCCACAGGTGCCACCCCAGCACCTTTTTTTTTTTTGTAGAGACAGAGTTTCACTTTATCACCCTTGGTAGAGTGCCGTGGTGTCACACAGCTTACAGCAACCTCCAACTCCTGGGCTTAAGTGATTCTCTTGACTCAGCCTCCCGAGTAGCTGGGACTATAGGTGCCCACCACAACGCCTGGCTATTTTTTGGTTGCAGTTCGACCAGGGCTGGGAACCCACCACCTTCAGTATGTGGGGCCGGCACCCTGCTCACTGAGCCACAGCCGCGAGCACCTTTTTTTTTTAATATACTTATTTGCCATCTGTTTATCCTTTTTGGTGAGGAGCCTATTTGATTCAGATCATTTGCTCATTTTTAAATTGGGTTGTTTTCTTATTGTTTAGTTTTAGAAATTCTTTGTATATTGGGATACAAACCCTTTATTAGATTTGTACTTTGCAAATACTTTTCTATTCTAGTCTGTGGCTTGTCCTTTTATGTTTTAATGGTCTTTCTTAAGTTTTTAATTTTAATGGAGTCTCACACTGTTTTCTTTCATAGATTGTGCCTTTGGTATTATATCTAAAAACTCATCACCAATCCTGAGATCACTTAGATTTTCTCCTGTTATCTTGTAGAAGTCTTACAGTTTTGCATTGTATCATTAGGTCTGTGATCTGTTTTGAGTTAATTGTTTGTGAAAAGTGTTCAGTTGTGTGTGCCTAGACTCATGCTTTTGCTTGTGGATGTCCAGTTTTCTAGCACTACTTGATGAGGAGACTATCCTTTCTTCATTAAATTGCCTTTGTTCCTTTCTCAAAGATCACTTGAATATATTTGTGTAGGTCTGTTTCTGGCCTCAATACCACACTATCTTAATTACCGTAGTTTTATTAGTAATACATCTCAAGTTGGATAATGTCAGACATCTGATACAATGTTGACTGTTCTGAATCTTTGTCTTTCCATATAAGGATTAGAATCAGTTTGTTGACATCATAACAAAGTAATTTGGTAGAATTTTGATTGAGCATGTGTTGAGTCTCCAGGTCAAGCTGAAAATAATTGGCAGCTTAATTATAAGTCATTTTTTTCATGAACGTGAAACATTGCTCCTTTTGTTTAGATCTTTGATTTGTTTGTTTGGAATTTTGCTGTTTTTCTTACGTAGATCTTATACATATTTTGACAGGTTTATATCTAAGTCTGCTGGCCTGCCGGTTTCCCTCCTTTCCTCTCATCCTCATTCCATTGCTAATATAACTGGTGTTGCATGTGTAATCTCAAAACTTAGTTGCTTATTGTCAGTACATGGAAAGGCAATTAAGTTGATCTTGTATTCTGCAACCCGCCTATGTTATAATAGCTTATAACAATAGCTTATAAAATAGGCTTTTTTTTTTTGGTTAGTTCTTTGGTATTTTCTTTATCAAGTTGAGAAAGTTCTCTTCTATTTGTGGTCTGCTGAGAGTTTTTATCATAGGTGAGTGATTGATTTTGTCAAATACTTTTACTGTATCTATTGACAAGATTATATGATTTTTTTTTCTTTAGCCTGTGAATGTGATAGATCTCATTAATTGATTTTCAAATGTTGAATTAGTGAAAATAAATCTTACTTGGTCAAGACGTATGATTGTTTTTATACATTAGTGGATTTGACTCGCTAATATATTGTTGAGTATTTTTGTGTCTCTGTTCTTGAGAAATACTGGTTTATAGTTTTCCTTTCTTGTAATTTCTTTATCTAGTTTTGGTATTAGGGTAATGCTTGCCTCATAGAATGAGTTAAGAAGTATTTCCTCTCCTCGTATTTTCTAAAAGAGGTTATACAAAATTGCTATTAAATGTTTGGTAGAAGTCATCAGTGAAGCATTTGGAACTCATGCTTTCTATTTATGAAGATTATTAATTATTGAATCAATTTCTTTAATAGATAAGACTATTCAGATTACCTATTTTTCCTTCTGTGAGTTTTAGTAAATTTCAAGATGTCTTTTAGGAAGTGATCCATTTTATCTAGGTTATAAAACTTATAGGTGTATAGCTATTCATAATATTCTTTTATTATTCTTTTCAGGTCCATGGGATCAGTAGCAGTGGTCTTTCTTTTATTTATAAGAGTAATTTGTGTCTTGCTGTTTCTTTTTTCTTGGTTAGCCTGCTTTTATCAATTCCGTTGATCTTTGCAAAGATCCTGCTTTTGATTTCATTGATTTTATTGATTTTCTCTCTTGATTTTTTATTCTCAATTTTGTTGATTTCTGCTCTAGTTTTTATTGTTCTCTTCTGCTTGCTTTAGACTCGTATTGCTCTTATTTTTCTAGGTTTTTTTTTTTTTTTTTTTTGGAGGGTCTTACTTTTTCAGCTTTTGCAGAGTGCCTTGGTGTTATAGCTCACAGCAACCTCAAAGTCTTGGGCTCAAGAGATCCTTTTGCCTCATTCAGCCTCCCAAGTAATTGGAACTATAGGCACCCACCACAACTTCTGGCTATTTTTAGAGACAGGGTGTTGCATCTTGCTCAGGCTGGTCTTGAACTTCTGAGCTCAAGCAATCCACTCTTGGCCTCCCAGAGTGCTAGGATTACAGGCATGAGCCACCACATCTGGCCTGTATTTCTAATTTCTTAAGGTGGCAGTGTATTTTATTGATTTTAGATCTTTGTTCTTTTATAATATGTCTCCAGTGCTGTAAATTTCTCTGTAAGCATTCCTTTTGTTGTATCCCACAAGTTTTTATTTTTATTTAGTTCAAAATATTTTTACTTTCTCTTGAGACTTTTTCTTTGACTCGTGTATTATTTAGAAGTGTATTGTTTAATGTCCAATTACGTTGAGATTTTCCAGTTGTTTTGTTACTGATTTCTGATTTAATTCCATTGCAGTCTGAGCACATGCTTTGTATGATTTCTATTGGTTAAATTTGTTAAGTTATGTTTTGTGGCTCAGAAAGTGTTCTATACTGGGGAATGTTCCAGGTGAGCTTGAGAAGAAGGTATATTCTGCTGTTGTTAGATGAAGTATTCTATGCATGTCAGTTAGGCGCAGTAGCTTGACGGATCTCTTCTGTTCAACTATGTCTTCACTAATTTTCTGCTTGTTGAATCTGTTAGTTATTAATATAAAATTGGTAATGTCTCTATAGTAATAATGGATTCATCTATTTCTTTTTATAGTTCTTTTAGTTTGTGCTTCACATATTTTGAGACGCTTTTGTTAGACACTTACACATAGTTGCTATGTTTTCTTGGCATTTTGACCTTTTTTATCATTATGTAATGCTCCTCTTTACATCCGTGTTCATTTGATTCATATGAGTATAGTATATGTTTTCTTCATTCCTTTACTTTTAATCTATGTGTATCTTTATATTTAAAGTGGTTTTCTTGTAGACAACATATAGTTAGGTCTTCTTTTTGTATTTATTATGAAAGATATTTTAAATTTATAAATGTAGACATTTTATATTTAAAGTAATGATATAGTTGGGATAATATCTACCATATTTTTTTTACTATTTTCTATTTGCTGTCCTTATTCTTTGACTTGAGTATTAACCGAGCATTTTATATGATTTCATTTTGTCTCTGCTTAATATATATAAATTATACAGGTCTAAAAAATGTTTTATGGTTTCTCTAGAGTTTATGATATTGACTTACAACTAATCCAGGTTTACTTTCAAATAACACTGAACCATTATATAGGTAATGCAACAAGTGCCTTATAATAGAGAATGTTCATTTCCCTTCTTTTATTCCTTATAACACCGGTGTCATTCATTGCATTTATCCTGATAGATCAATTATTAAGAAACTGATTACTAAGAAATTACTAAGAAATGACCAATCCAGCAGTATAAACTATTATCACTGAATTATAAGCTGTAATTACTGAATACATTATTACTATTATTGAAAACAAGGGTTATTGACCACATTCTTTATCTGTTAAGCCAGTTAAGAATAAGAAAAGGAAAAGATTTTATTTTCCCTAATTTAATTCTTCTCTTATGCTGATCTAAGTTGTAGACCTGTATCATTTTCCTTTTCTCTGAAGAACTTCTTTTAACATTTCTTTCATGGCAGGTCTATCGTGATAGATTCCTTCAATTTTTGTTTGTCTGATAAAGTCATTATTTCTCTTCCCTACTAAAAAATAAATTTTGTTGGAAACAGAACTGTAGGTTGCATAGTTTCTGAAGAGAAATATGATATAATGTTATCTTTGTTTCTTTTTAGGTAAGATGTTTATTTCCTCTAGCTTCTTTCAAGATTATTATCATCTTTGATTTTTTGTGGTCTGAATATGATATGCCTAGTTATATATTTTTTGATATTTATTCTGCCATGTTCTCCAAGCTTCCTGGATATATTCTTTGATGTCTGTCACTAAGTTTTGAAAATTTGCAGCCATGATTTCCTCAAATTATTTCTTGTTTTCGCGTCTCTCTTTCTTCACATGACATTACCATTATATGTATATGAAATCTTTTATAGTTGTCTCATAGTTTTTCAATATTCTGTTCCATATTTAAGAATTCTTTTTGCTCTTTGCATTTTATTTTGGAAGTTTTTACTGACATTTTGAAACTCACCGATTCTTTTGTCATCTACGTCTAGTCTGTGACTGAGCCCATTAAAGGCATTTTCCATTTTGGTTATATTTTTGATTTTTAACATTTCCTTCAGTTTCTTTTTTAGAGTTTTCATCTTTCTGCTTACATTACCTACCTATTCTTTCAGGTTGTGTACTTTTTTCATTAGAGCCTGTGATGGTTATATGTCAACTTGACTGAACCATAGGATGTCCAGATAGCTAGTTAAACATTGTTTCTGGGTGTGTCAGTGAGCATCTTTCTGGTAGAAGTTAGCCTTGGAGTTAGTAGACTGAGTAAATTAGGTAGCCCTCCCCCATGGAGGTGGACATCATCCAATTACTGAGTGCTTGAGTAGAACAAAAAGGCCGAGGAAGGTTAAATTTGCTTTCTGCCTATTTGAGCTGGAACATCAGTCTTCCCCTACCCTCAGTGCTGCTGGTTCTCAGACCTTCAGAGTTAGACTGGAATCTGTACCATCAGCTTTCTGGTCTTTGAATGATACCATGGTTTCCCCCCAGGTCTCCTGCTCATTGAGAAGGATTTGTAGATCTTCTTAACCTCCATAATTGCATGAGCTAATTCCTTATTAAACCACATCATTGAACAATACAGATTTGAATTAACTATATGGGTCCTCTAATTTGTGGATTTTAAAAAGTAAATATGTTGGGGACTTTTTTTTTTTTGAGATTTGGGATAATTTGAAAAAACTTATAGATGAATTATATAGCCTAGAAATACCGTAAAAATTATGAAAATGTCAGATATGTCATGAATACATAAAATATGAGGTGTGACAGTTAAGTTTGTGAACTTAACCTAGGAAAAGTGCTACATACATCATTGTTGAATACCACTACAGTCACCTTCAAAGTATTCCCCTCCAGAAGCTATGCACTGATGCCAGTGCCTAATCTACCCTTCATAGCAGTTTGGAACTCTTTTTGTGGAATGCCCATCAGAGTTGTTGTTGTATGAGACTGGACAAGTTCATGAACTTGCCACCGTGTGCTACGTTGGCAGCACTGTAGAAACAACTTGATAAGGTTTTGTTACCTTGGTATATCAGTGTCTCATAGCTATGTTCATTTAGACATGTGGGAGTATCTTGCTGTGTTCATTATTGTATGTTTTTTTGTGCTGTACAATAATAGCTCTGATGGCCATTCCAGAAAAAGAGTTCAAAAATTGCTGAGGGGAGGACTAGTCTCTTGCATTGATGCCTAGCTTCCTGAGGGGAGTAGTTCGAAGATGACCCATAGTGATATTCAGCAATGAGGTATATAGCACATTTTCTAGGCTGAGTCCACAAACTTAATTGTCTGACCTTAATTGTCTTGTCTTTTATCATTTACCACCATAAAATATAAATGAATGTGTTATAAAAAGTTAAAATATATCAAAACTTATGCATACAAATACAGAATCATACATGGTGTTATTCACAGTTGAGGAAATATTAAAAGATGCAGTATCTTTACTGAATAAATTATAACTGCTTAAAATTAACTGTAGTGATACTGCAGTACTGTAATGATTGTGTAGCCATCTCCTGTTGCTATTGCAGTGAGCTTAAATGTTGTAAATGTTTAAAATTCTGTGTAGCACTGATGATTTGTGTGCGAGCAGTTCATTTCTCCAGGAAACTATGTATTGCAATAAAAAGCGATTTCTTAATCCACTCATGGGTTGATGGGTACTTAGGTTGTTTCCACATCTTTGCAGTTGTGAATTGAGGTGTTATAAACATTCAAGTGCAAATGTCCTTATGGTAAAATAATTTTTTTTTTCCTTCTGGGTGGATACCTTTGCATATTTTGGATTTATCTGGATGGATTTGGAGAATATTCTCCTAAGTAAATTATCTCAAGAATGGAAAAGCAGGATCGGCATCTATGGCTCAAGTGGCTAAGGCGACAGCCCCATATAGCTAAGGTGGTGAGTTCGAATCCAGCCAGGGCCCACCAAACAACAATGATGGCTGCAACCAAAAAAAAATGGCCAAGTGTTGTGGCAGGCGCCTGTAGTCCTAGCTACTTGGGAGGTGGAGGCAGGAGACTCGCTTGAGCCCAGGAGTTGGAGGTTGCTGTGAGCTGTGATGCCATAGCACTCAACACAGGGGGACAGCTTGAGGCTCTGTCTCAGAAAAAAAAAAAAAAAAAAAGAATGGAAAAGAAAGCATCCCATGTACTCAGTACTAATCTGAAAATAGTAGACAACAATTACAGGCCCACATGAGAGAAAAACACAATGACATTTAAGAAAGGGGGGAGGGAGCTCAGTTAGTACCTGTCAGGTATAATGTAGGGGTAACTGGCACACTTCCTGGGTGAAGGACTCAACTACAACTCAGACTTTGCCCTTTACCTTAGAAACGCAAATCATGGAACCTAAACATATATTCCCTCCTATTACTCCCCCACCCCCAGTGCTCTCTTGTAGTTCTTATGTGATTTTCATCATCAAACCTTGAATAACATTATAGGACCCATACAAAGTGCCAGTAGCAACACTGGAAGTGCTCCCAAGAATCAAAGAAGAGTCATGACATTATAAGAAACAGCTGAGTTGCTTGATAGGCACTATAGCTTGAGGTCTGCAGCTGTGTTACTTACTGTTTTACAGCAAGAGACAATTGAGAGACAATTGAGAGAGACAATTGATTTTGTAAACAGATGATGGAAATTTACAGTATTGAGAAATAACAGTACAGTGCTACCACTGTATTTTCCTTCGCTCAAGATTTTCTTAATACCTTTTCCTTATTGTAAAAGTACAGCACATGATACATATAATATACAAAATATGTTTAATTAACTATTTACATTATTGGTAAAGCTTCTGGCCAACAGTAGACTATTAGTAGTTAATTTGGAGGAGAGTCAAAAGATACATGTAAAATTTTGACTATTAGTAGTTAATTTGCGGGAGAGTCAAAAGGTACATGTGAAATTTTGACTGTGTGGGAACCCTCATCCCAGAGTTGTTCAAGGGTCAGCTATATATAGCTAGATATATTCTATTGGAGAACTCTGACTGATATAGGACTGTTAGTATATTCGTTATAGTTGTTTAAAAATTCCCAGTCTAATAATTCCAACATCTCTATCCTGAGTCTGGTGCTGAAGCTTGCTATGTCTCTTGTTGTTATTTCTAACAAAGTTGCTTTTTTTTTTTTTTTTGATAGGGGGCATGATGAATCATGAAAAAGAAGCTGAAGTCAAGTTTTTGGGGGAGCTTCTGTATTTATATTGCTAGAAATTAGGTTTTATTTACCATTTGATGTAGCTTTGTTTTTATTTTATTTTATTTTATTTTTTTGAGATAGAGTTCACTTTGGTGTCATGGGCTAAAATCTCCTCTAGTGTCTGTTTTTGTCTGCCCTGTTGCCTTGGGGTTTTCTTAGAACTCCGTCTTCAGTAAGATTTGAGGCTCCCAGTTTGTTCTGTTGCAGTCTCCTGTGGCCACACAGCAGCCAGACTGATGAGGTCTCAGTCTTCTCCTGTGCCTGTCCCCCAGGCTGTGACCTTCACAAGTGTTTCTCAGTCTTTCTAGGAATACTAGAAGGTGCTGGAACTGGGTGTTTTTTCCCCCCCAGGTGGGTTAGAAGCTGGTAAATCCAAAGTCAGTTAGGCTCTGGCAAATGAGTTTCTCCTGGGGACACACTTTATTAAGGAGAATGGAATGCTCTGAGCTATTTCAAGATGGCTACTCTCTCCCTTCACCTGCCGGGGCCGTGAGAGGCTTTCTCTGCAAACTGAAAACCGTTGTGGCTCCTGGAGGTAAAATTTAACTCTACCGTTTGAAACCTTACTCATTCTCCAGGGCTTATCTCAAATATTTTCTCCTGTGAAGTTCTGTTTTGACCAATTCTTACCATGGATTTTGTTTTTCCCACCTTTAGTGTGGTACCTCTGGCAGTCAGAAAGCATGGAGTGCCTCAAATTGCATTCTTCCTTTGTGTTTTTACTTTAAGGGAGGATTTCTGTGTAGGCAGGTTGGATTTTCCACTGTAATAGCAGCAAAGAAACTTTGAAGGCAGATGGAAAATTAAACTGTGGGAGGTTATTAGAATTCTGGACACGACTAAGGTCTGTAGCTTGGCAAGGTTAGAGGTAAACATGATAAAACTTATGAGCTGGAATTTAGGACTAGGAAATAAAATAACAAAACATACAAATTGATAGCTTTTTAAAAAACAAATGCACAGAAATTATTCTAAAATCAACTTGAAGTTTTAAAAACATGGCGTTTTAAATTCTACAATCCTATCTAAGTGTATCAGAACTGTCTTTTTTTGAGTTTCAGAAAAATTTCTGGGTTGTTCTAAGTTAGGGCATCTGCAACTCTGTTGTATCCTATTAACACAGCATGTTTTTGCTTGATGATTATTGATTTCAATCACTAGCAGGTTTAGAATTGAGGCTTTAGTTTCACATACTTGCCCCATACTTGTGTTTACATTAACTCAAGGAAGCTCAAACAGTCTCCTAAATCCTGAAATTCGAAAACTGGGGATATTGGGTGAATAGTTAAAAGTGTTCCTATTTTAATGTAGGGTTTCATATTGATATTTGAGGGTATATATTTCAAAAGTGAATAGTTTTGTGCAGCTTGCTGATAATTTCATATTTGGACCTCTGTAGTCTCAGATTTTATGTGATGTGATTTTTAAAAAACTATGATTCTAACCGAAAGGTTAGGGCTAGAGGGTAGGGTTTTTTATTTTTGGATAAAAGTGGCATTACAGGGCAGTACCTGTGGCTCAAAGGAGTAGGGTGCTGGCCCGTTATGCTGGAGGTGGTGGGTTCAAACACAGCCCCAGCCAAAAACTGCAAAAAAAAAAAAAAAAAAAAAAGGTGGCATTACATTAAATATTGATTATGAACTTGTAGTATTTACAGTGGAGAAATATTTACATATATAAATACATTTATTCTTAGCTTTAAAAACATAAGCCAAGGATATGTATGTATATGTGTATATATCAGTTTTATTTGCATTGGTTTCAAGTATATAATCAAATTATCTTCAAAATACGTTAATGAATATCAAGTACAAATTAATTTATGGACCAGAGCTTATCGTGCTTTAATTATTAGGTTCTGTAAGTTGTTTGATTTGTTCATTGTCTAAAAAACTTGAACAATTTGTCCAGTGGAAACAATAGCAGTAATTGTGGCAATTTTGAGATGTCCATAGAAAAAAATGAACTTTTCACCTACAAATACCTGCAATTTTATTAAACAAATCATATACTATACTCTAACATGTGAGTATTCAGTCTCCTATGGAGTCAGAAAATAAGAACCTCTAGTAGAAAACAAAACTGGAATGGTACAATGATACTAGAAATTTAATCATTACCCTCCATAACGGCACTGGTGAGATGCTTCTTACTCCAAGAGATGTTTTGATGTTCTTTGTATTTCCGTATTTTGTGTACGTGTGGGAACACATCTATGCCATTCTCTGAGCTTTAAGTTATCTTACAAGTTATAGAGACAACTTAGTGTCATGATTAATTAGGGACAGAGACATTGGAAAACAGCACTTGAGTTGGTATCATTGTAACTCAGCACCTCTGTTTTCCTCTACACTGAATTTCCCACATCCTATGTTAGGAATAATAGCTTGCCTACTTCATAGGGTCATTCTGAGAATTAAATATGAATATTATGTAAAAAATCATGTGGTGCCTGTTGCACTGTGTTGGACAAGTGTGTTGTTTATTTTTATTGAGATAGCGTCTCACTCTGTTGCCCTGGGCAGAGTGCTATGGTGTCATAGCTCACAGCAACCTTAGACTCCTGGGCTCAAGCAATCCTCCTGCCTCAGCCTCCCCAGTACCTGGGACTACAGGTGTGTGTCACAACGCCTGGCTTATTTTTCTGTTTTTAGGAAAGATGGGATCAAGGCAGGAGGATCCCTTGAGCTCCAGAGTGCTAGGATTATAGGACTGACCACCGCCCCTGCATGGCAACTACTTGTTATCCTTATATCATTATTTAAGTTAATGGTTGTAGAAAGTAAAGTAACCTGAGTTCCCATCTATGGACGTAAATCAAAACAGGCATTGAAGTCTAGGAAGAAGCTAAGGTGTTTTTAGAGAAAGAATTATTCTTGTCTTGCTTAACTCATACAAGGTAAAATACTTTCTGTCTTATAAAAATCTAATGTGATCAAATTCTGAGAAATATCAACCTTTAATATTGAAGGAACAAGCATTAAAGATGTTTATTAAACAATGAACACAGGAGATTTTGATTAATTCATTAAATTAATTCATCTAACTTTTCTAGGTTAGCTATTTTGTTTCCTTGAAAGGATCAGTTGGCTTTTGTTTTTCCAATAAAAATTCAAAGTCTGAGCCTTAACATTTTTCATTTCACCAACTCTGAAGATTTGATGGGTTCATTAGGAGAACTGTAGATAGCACATGTGATACAGTTCTAACTTTAAAAAGTGATTATGTTTCAATTGTTTGCACTAAATGAATTTGCTAGGTGGTCTATTAATAAAATATGTTGCAGTTGTCTATTAGGATAACATTGTGTTGTTAGAAAAGTACTGGCTGACCCCCAACTGAATTAGAATTTGAAATCTGAGTGGAACGTTAACTATCTGATGCATCTGGATTCTTCTTTCATTCATACTTACTTTCTTGATTTTGTACTTCCTCTTTACAGTAGAGTTTCTTTGTTAGAAAAGGTCAGGAGGACAAAGTTAATTCTTTAGGTTTCTCTAACTTCACCACCATTATCTATTTCTTTTGAGTTTCAGGATAAAGGCCTTTTACTATAAAAGCTTTGTTTCTTAGAGACTTATTTTTTGGGTAATTATGCTACACTTCTTTCCTGCTGTAAGCATATGTTGATTGCTACTGGTTATGAAGGCTCAATGTCAGTCAGTATGGATTAAAATGCAATGTAGGGCTGATGGTTTTTATTTTAGCTGGTATTAAATTGAGATAGTATAAAAAGATAAAACTTATATACTGAAAATGTGGACCAAATATACTGTGCTTGACAATATATACCTAATATGGTGACTTTAAGACTCCTTGGAGGCTTGGTTGCCTATTTTGATTTTGATACCACCTCTGCATTATTAGGCTTATACTTGTCTGGTGATTTAGAATTAACTTTTGGCGAGGGAGTAAGGTGTAAGAGTTGAGAGCAGGTCTTTGTGTGGTCTGTGTGTGTCACAGTGTGGCAGCTGGGCTGCAAGTAGGAGTAACCTAGGAACAAGTGTTCCAAGAGGCCTGGGTGAAAGTTTCAAGGCTTCTTATGACCTGGTCTAAGAAGTTACACAGAATCAGTTTCACTACATTCTATGAATCAAAAGCAAGTGTTTAGGTCATCCCCAATTCAAGGGGAGGGGCCTACACAAGGGCATGAACACCTGACGGTATTGTTAGCGGGATGCTGTCTTTTTTTTTTTTCTTTTTTTTTTTT
>NW_003852403.1:24163218-24164338 GCF_000181295.1 Otolemur garnettii
CCCGCCACAACGCCCAGCTATTTTTTGGTTGCAGCCGTCGTTGTTTTTTGGCGGCCCGGGCTGGGGATTCGAACCCGCCACCTTAGGTGTATGTGGCTGGCGCCTTAGCCCGTTGAGCTATAGGCGCCGAGCCGCTGGATGCTGTCTTAAAGACCGGCTACTCAAAACAGTGGTTACCTTGGGAGAGGATAGGGGGAAAGTGGGCAGAGTGGGGTTGGGAAACATAATTCTTGATGTTTTATACTGGGTGGCAGATAGATAGCCATTGGCTCTATTATGCTTTTTAGTATTTTTGAAATACTTCATAATAAATACACTTTTTCTTTCTTTATAAATTCTGTACCATTATGGCTCTGAAGAAGAACTCACATCCAGGAAATGTGTGTTAAAATAAATTTGGTATTTGGGGATAGAAACTGGAAGCTTTGGCTAGCTGTTTATTGTGAAAAAATTTTAAGCATATACAAAATTGAGCAGAGTACTAGAATGAACTGCCATCTGCCTATCATCCCTCATAAGAATTCCAGACACATGACCGATCTAGTTTCATCTGTGCCCCACCCATTTCCCTCTCTTGTGTTACTGTGAAGCCAAATCAAAGGCTTTGTAACAGCTCTAAATATTTCACTCTTATCTCTGAGAGATTAAAAAAACCTAATCACAGTACCTAAACCCAAAACTTCCATCACACCTAAACCTTTCATAATTCCTTGAACATTATTTTGATCTATTTGGAATTCATCAAATATCCAGTAAATTCCAATTTTCAATTCCAATATCATAAAATTTCTTTTCTTTCTTTCTTTTCTTTCTTTTTGGAGGCAGAATCTCACTATATCACCTTGGGTAGAATGCTGTGGCATCATAGCTCACAGTAACCTCAAACTCTTGGGCTTAAGCAATTCTCTTGCCTCGGCCTATAAAGTAGCTCGGACTTCAGATGCCAACCACAATGCCCAGCTAATTGTTTCTTAATTGTCTGTTTGAATTAGGGTCCTAAAAAGGTTCAAACATTGTGATTGGTTGATATGTCTCCTGAGTCTTTTTAATCTATGGGTTACCCTTTTTCTTTTTATAATTTTTTTTTTTTTTTTTTTTTGGCAAGTCAGAGTAGCTATAT
>NW_003852403.1:24164572-24181825 GCF_000181295.1 Otolemur garnettii
ACGTGGCTGGTGCCTTAGCCGGTTGAGCTATAGGTGCTGAGCCAAGACAAAAATATTTTTAAAAGACAAAGTAGTTCATTACATAATGACATATGGATAAATTCAGTAAGAAGATATAACAATTCTGAATAAGCATCCCAAACTGGAGCCCCCAGATTCATAAAACAACTATTACTAGATCTAAATAGCCCTGGAGACAAAGATACCCAGCAATATAATAATAGTGGGGGAATTCAACACCCCACTCACAGCATTAGATGGATTGTTTAGACAGAAAAATCAACAAAGGAACATTGGACTTAACTAGACATTAGACCAAATGGATATAACAGATATTTACAGAATGTTTTACCCGACAACTACAGAATATACATTTTTTTCATAAGTGCATGAAACATCATCTAAGGTAGGCCACACATTAGGCTACAAAAAGACTCAACACATTAAAACCGAAACCCAAATCATGCTATCTTCTCAGACCACAATAAAATAATCCCATAATTAATTCCAAAAGAGTCTTAGGACACTATAAATACAGGGGTTTTTTTGGTCAAAGAAACTAGGGTCCTCTGTTGATTGTATCCCAGTATTGTCATTGAATTTGTTCTTTTATTCTCCATGTTTCCTGTATACTGGTGGTTGGGTTTATAAGCTCTGTCAGATTCAGAAACTTGGAAATATTTTTTTAAGCTTCTTTGTAGATTGTGGTATGTTCTTCCATGTGAAGACAGGACTGTGTGCTTGTCTCTCTTTGTGATTTTAGCCACTGTTGAAAATTCACAGATCCACTAATGTTTAGGAACTGCAGAATGGTGATATTCAGATTCTAGAATTTGTTCTTTTCTAAATCTGTGATTTATTTTCTTATATTAGTTGAGATGCTTCTGTAGAGAGAAAATCCCTTATATCTACTGTTTGCTCATTTTTGGTATAGTTCCTATAGAAAGGTTTCATATAGGTTTCTCTTGTCCTATATCTGTGTCTCCTTTTTTTTTTTCTCACCAAGAATCCCATTTCTCAAAGATTTGAGGAATGACAACACTAGATTAGTCAAATACTCTTGATTAGTCCCACCATGTACCCTCAATAGTCTAAAAAAATTACAGTACCACTACCATCACTAACAATATGGTTACTGTAAATATTTTTCCTAAATTATTCTCATCTTTGCATATATTGCACTTGGAATATACAAATTCCATGTTTTGAAGCTGTTTGGCCACACACTTAAGTCTATTTGTTTCATTTTATTTTTGGTTTTTAAAAATTCCTGATTTAGAATTTTATAATTATGTAAATTATGTCTCTTCTTTCTACCATGTACTTTCTGTTCTGCTTTAATTAACCATTTAAAAAGTTGATGGTTTAACCTTTTCATAGTTTTTGATATAATAGGCTATCTATATTTATACCTGTATCTTGCTTTTTTAAATAAAATGGCAGCATGCTATATACACTGTCCACTGCATCTTGCTTTTTATACTTAAGATACATTGGAGATAAGTCACAACTGCAGAAAATGTCATTGTGTGAATATACCATACCATAATTTAATTTAACTTGTCACTTCTTGATGGTAATGTGGATTATTCCCAGTTTTATGCTATTATAAATAGTCCTGCCATAAATAATCTTGTCTTCTAGATGTTTTTTTTGCTAATGTGTGTCTTTTTATGATTTTGTCAGTATGCTTTTGAGATAAATGTAGGGTCAAAGGGCAAATGAATATGTTATTTTGCCAAGTATTGCCAAATTCCCTTTGATAGAGACTATATTATTTTGCTTTCTCACCAAGGTATGAGAATGCCTGTTTTCTTACAGCCTTGCCTAGAGTATGTCATCAAATGTTATTTTTACTGACTTAATGAGTAAAATAATATTTCTGGCAGTTTTAACTTTCATTTCTCTTAGGCAGAATGGTCTTTTCTCATATAATTAAGAGCCATTTTCACTTATTTTTCAGTCAACTTTATTTCTCTAGCCCAGCAGTTCTCAACCTGTGGGTTGCAACCCACAGTAAAATGTATTCAAGGGTTGCGGCATTAGGAAGGTTGAGAACCACTGCTCTAGCCTATTTTTCTATACCATTGTTGATGTTCCCTCCCCCATTAAAAAAATTCTTTGTATATAGCAGATACTCCTTTCATTTGTATTAAATATTTTTTCCCTTTTGCATTTGTCATTTTACTCTGCTTATGATTCCTCTTGCCATGTAACATTTTATTTTTACTAGTTTAATTTATCTCACTGTTTTTAGATTTTGGATCATAGTTAGGAAAGTTTTTTCTGTTTCTTGGTTATAGAGGAATTCACTGAGATCATCTTCTAATATTTTTACAGTTTCATTTTTTATATTTAAATTTCTGACTCGCTTGGAGTTTTTCTTGTGTATGGCATGAGGCAGGGGAGTCCGACATTTTTGCTTTTCTGTGCACATTGGAAAAGTAAGTTGTCTTGGACCACACATTAAATACGCAAATACTAAGGGCAGCTGATTAGCAAAAGAAAAGGTCTGTGCACATGTTTCATAATATCCAGCACCACAGATAAGCCAAGAGTCCTCAGATAATCTGAATGCAGCCAAGCCAGGCTGGAGACCCCCTGGAAGAATAGGCCTACTTTTATACTCTTACTATATAGTTGTTGAAATGCCACCTCTTTGCAGTGAGAACATATCTTTATCAAATACTAAATTTGCATTTATAATTAGAGGTAATTCTGGATTTTATATTTTGCTTGGTCTGCCTATTAGTGTTTCAATCCCAGACTGTTTTAATATTGAAGACTTTGTTTTATTATCTGTTATTACAGCTGGCCACTTCTATCCCATCTTCTTTTGCAGGCTTTCCCTGGCTAATATGTTTATTCTTCCAAAGAAAATTTAGCACTGGCTTGTCTAACTCCAGGAAAAAAAATTGTGTTAAATTGGGATTGCTATAAATTGATAAAGACATGTTTATCTGTTTCCAGTTCAAGTCTACGTTTCTGTCTTTTAAGTATATTTGATATATTTCTTATTTAAGTTTTAGACATCTTAAATTTGTGAACATTTTTAATTCATAACATCTCATGAAAATTAAGTAGGAAAATGGAAGATGATTGCTTTATGAGTTCCATATTGTAATTATAGCATTAATATTATCTATAGATCTTTTGTATTTAGTTTCTTTTTTTTTCTTTTTCTTTCTCTTTTTTTGTTTTGATAGTTTCACTTTGTCACCCTTGGTAGAGTGCTGTGGCATCACAGCTCACAGCAACCTCAAAATCTTGGGCTCCAGTGATCCTCTTGCCTGAGACTCCTGAGTAGCTGGGAATATAGGTGACCACCACAATGCCCAGGTGTTTCTTTAGAGATGGTGTGTCTCTCTTGCTCCAGATGGTTTCAAACTCCTGAGCTCAGGTAATCCACTAGTCTTGGAGTCGGTCTTATATTTAGTTTCTTAATTTTAATTTATTTTTTAATGCACATACATTTAGAAAGTAAAAAGGTTTTGTGAAGGCAAAAAATGGAAACCTAATAAACATATGTATATGGGGCGGGGGAAACTCTATGAAAATTTCCCCCAAAGTCTGACTAGGAGGAGCTGATGTAAGAAAGGGAGATAATGGTATGGAAACCTAGGTGGTGGATGATGTCAACATTTGAGTACGATATTTATATGAGTGATATTTATATCTCCTAAAAGGTCAGTGATCTTTATATCCTCTAAAAGAATTCTGAAAAATCATTTTGCCTGTTTGCATAGTTTTAGTTGATATCTAATATTTTTACCTTAAATTTAAATTGTATATGATGATTTCCTATTTATGAAAAAGAAATTTACATTTACATTTCCTTTTAAATGTTTCCAATGGTACTCTTTATGTTAAAGATTGTTATTTTAAAACAATCCTCTTGGCTCAGTGCCTATAGAAGAGTGGTTACAGTGCCAGCCACATATACCAAAGGTGGCGAGTTTGAACCTGGCCCAAGCCAGCTAACCAACTGCAACAGAAAAATAGCCAGGCATTGTGGTGGACACCTGTAGTCCCAGCAACTCGGGAGGCTGAGGCAAGAGAATTGCGTAAGCCCAATAGTTGGAGGTTGCTGTGAGCTGTGACACCATAGCACTCTAGAGACTCTGTCTCACACACGCAAAAAAAAACTTATAAAATTGTTTTCAATGTATCCAGTGATATTTAAATAACATAATTTAAGACTTTTGGTCATCGTTTAAAAGAAATCAGCAAGATTTTCTTTTCTTCTTAAATGTGTATTTCCTTCCCCTTTCTATAAGGAATTACATCTTAAGTAAATACACTATTATATACATTGTTTTAAAAAATTGATCGGTGTATTATACTCCTGGGCAATAAAATGTATATAAATTTAAAATATTTAAAATTTTTTTGTGACCATACCGCTTAATGGTATGGTCACATACCATTCGAGCAGATTAAGTTCTCATTGTAGTTATTAGCACAAAATCTATCCAAGCAGCATAAATATATTAAAAGATTTCCTAGTTATGTTTTTAAAAAGTAACTTTTTTTGAGATAGATTTTTTAAAGAGATAGGTGAGACTTGTTTGTCTTATTTGAATATTATTACCAGAATAAAATGGGGTTCAGCAATAATTCTATTTTTTATAGCTGTAATCATGAGAATCCTGGTTCCCATAAATAATATATTATAATAAAAAGTTTTGTTATAACAGTGCCATTCAGTTTTTTTTTACCTGCTTCCATACCAGAAGCCACAGATCACTTAACAATGTTATCAAAAATCACTTTTAACAGTCAGCTGACACCTGGATTATGCCCTCCTTCTCCTCTGTTCAAAGCAGAGAATTAGAAATTACCTGAACTGCAAAAGAATTGGTTAATCCCACGTTAGTTCTGAATTCTTTCTGATTGTACTTTATGAAACTGACCACAGTATCTTTTGTATTCTGAGACTAAGCTTCCCTTTTTTGGTAAATCGGGCAGGAAGGAATTAGAAGAGAATGTGTGAAACTCTTCACATTGTTAGATCAATTTTGGGAAAGTGTAGAAATGGAAACTGAGACCTTAGCAGGTGTAGAAAAATACCATGTTTAGGTTTGTCATCTTGAACCTTGTGAGTTACACATTGCCACCGTTTGAAGACCCTCCTTTGAGGCAGGTGGTGAGAAAAGGGGTAACACCTTGGGCTGTCTTGTTCTCCTCTAACAAAAAGATGCCAACAGCTGGAGGTCAGCAGAGGCAGGGCTGCTGTGCTCAGTAAAACTTGGGCCAGTACTGCTTATGCAGGGGCACTGCTGAAGGTGTGTATGATGTCTTCACAGGAAGGTTTTATACAGGATGATACATGGTCAGGAAAAATAAAACACTGGGTCTTAATTCCATTGAATAATGCTTACCTGGATCTTTAATAATGCGGTTCACATTAGGTCAGCCTACTTGATGGCTTGAAGTTAGCTGGTTGTAAGTAGAGCCGAGGCTATCTATTAATACCCTAACTTATTGAAGAGATAAGAATGAACTCTTTTGCTGGTGGAAATGAATTTGTTGTGCATGTTCATGGTGTGCATGCACATGTTTTGGCAGAAAATGTTTAAGAACCACTGCCTTTTAAATATTTAAAAAACGTCAGCTTTTTTTTTTAAATATTTAAAAATGAAAGGGGAGGACAGATGTAGGTTTAGGGTTGGAGATTAAAATGCAGGTATTGTATTTGGTACTGCTGTGTTAGAAAAGCAATGTTTAGCCATGCCAGAGATGTAATTGACATTTTATATTGAAAGGTCAAGGAGCCTGACCTATATTTTGTCTGGGAAGAAAGGTCATTTTGCTTTACCTTTTGTGAGCAGCAGGGTCACTCCTCTAAAGGGCAAAATGTTCTTTAAGAATTTTCTTTTGATCTGCTGGTAGTTTAAGTAAGTTAAAAGTGGCAAGCATTTAGTGGATGTTTCCTGGGTGCCTGATACATTTCTGAGTGCTTTATGTTGGTCCTTTTATTTAATCTGTGGAATGACCTTGATGGAGTTCATACTGGTTTTACTCTTTCTGTCTTTTATAGATTATAGGTAGGACAATTGAGGTATGACATGATTAAGTAATTTGCCCAAAGTCACACACTTGAGTGGTAGAATCAAGGATTCAACACAGGCGATTCAAGTCTTAAGTCTTTCTTCTTAAACTACAGTTTCTGCCATTCCCTAGATTGTAATGTAAATATTCATAAACTATTGAAAAGGGATGGATTGGGACTATATAGATAGTCATGTGTGGCTTAACAATGAAGATTTGTTCTGAGAAATGTGTCACTAGATGAACATCACAGAATGGACTCACATGAACCTACGTGAGATAGCCTATTACGTACCTAGAGTACATGGTATGAGCTATTGCTCCTGGGCTCCAAACCTGTACAGCAATGTTTTCAACCTCTGTCATCTCACGGCACACTTGAAATTATAGTCAAACTTCCATAGCACACTTAAATTATGTTGATTTTAAAAAAAGTAAAAATAAAGAATATGCTTACTGTGCTTTGAACTTCTTTTGAAAATAATGATCTTTAAAAATTTTCGTGGCATATCTAAGATGCTCTCATGGCACACCAACAATGAACACACATGATAAGTCTCTCCTTGGGTACCTGCGGTTGAGTTTTTCGAGAATATGTAACTAGGAGTAAGTAGAATTGCTGGATCTCAGGGTACACACATCTTTAACTTTATAGCATATTGACAGATTTCTTTCCAAAGTATTGGTATTAGTTAAGTTTATCACCTCCTAACTCCTATTCCAGATGGTCCAAATATTTCTAAAATACATTTTTTCGTATTCTTTTACCATTTAAAATCATAAGGTTTCTAAATATTTTTTTCCCAGTTTTTGGCCGGGGCCAGGTTTGAACCCACCACCTCTGGTATATGGGGCCAGTGCCCTACTCCTTTGAGCCTCAGGAGCCACCCAGGTTTCTAAATTTTTGTCAATTTTTGGTTGTGAAATGAATCTCACTCACTATGGCTTTATTTGGTATATTTTCATGATTTCGAATAAAGTTGAAATACTTTATTTTGTTCTGTTTTGTTTCTTTTTTCTTTTCTTTTCTTTTTTTTTTTTTTTTTTTGAGACAGTGTGTCATTCTATTGCCTGGGCTAGAGTGCAGTGATGTCATCATGGCTTACTGCAAAATCTCAAAGAACTGGGTGTAAGCAATCCTCCTGCCTCAGCCTCCCAATTAACTGGGACTCTGGAGTCAGACAATGAAGTTTGTGAACTCCTTCCAGAAAGTGCTACATATCTCACTACTGAATGTCATCATGATCACCTTTCAAGAACTCCTGCTGGGAAGCTATGCACTGATGCCAACACCTAGTCCACCCTTCAAAGCACTTTTCTAGGACAAGTTTGCAAACTAAATTGTCAGTCTTTGTATGACAACAGCTCTGCTAGCCATTCCAATAAAAGAGTTCCAGAATTGCCTTGAAGCATGGACTAGGCACTAGTGTCGGTGCATAGCTTCCCAAGGGGAATATATCGAAGGTGACTGTAGTGACATTCAGCAATGAAGTATGTAGCACTTTGTCTAAGATGAGTTCACAGACTTCATTGTCTGAGCTTGTACAGGTGCATGCCGCCATGCCCTGCTATTGTCTATTTTTTATGGAGACAGGGTCTTGCTATTGCACAGACTGATCTCAGACTCCTGGCTTCAAGTAGTCCTCCTGCCTTGGGCATTCAGAGTGCCAGGATTACGGCTATGACCCACTGTGTCACTGCACTCTAGGCTGGGTGACAAAGCGAGCCACTGTTAAAAAAAAAAATAATTCCCTTTATGAGTTGTGCTTTTTTGGTCTGGCTTGGTAGATTCCTTTTTGCTTGAAATTCACAAATATATTCTCCTTTACTTCTAAAAATATTCCAGTTTTTCTTTTGATGCTTTAATCCTTCATTAGAAATTGATATTTATGGAATGAGGTTGGGATTCCATTACATATGTATAATCTTTTTCTATTAGGTGTTCCTTTTTTGTTTTCTTTATTTTAGTTTTTACTGGGGTCACATACCAAGTTTCTGTCTGTATGTATTTGGGTATGTCTCGGGGGGTTTATTTGATTCTACTGGCCTGTTTATCCCTGTTTCAGTACCCCATTGTCTTAATCATTATGGTCTATAAACACCTTGATATCTAATCATGTACCCATACATATTTATCCAAAATTATCTTAGCTATTCTTAGCTAAAGATTTTTTATATCAGTTGGTTAATTTGCATAAAAATTCCATTTTTATATCAATTGGAAACACTTTGAATTTGTAGGTTAATTTTGGGGAGGACTGATTCATGAGAAGATTTTTATTAAGAATGTTTTTCTCTATTTTATAGCTAGGATTGCTCTATAATTTTGTTCTGTATTTTTTGTTCTGTTTCCCTGTTGCTTCCCATTTTCGTATGTTTGGAGCAGATGCAGTTAATTGGTGAGTGTGACATCTTCCTCTGTTCGTTCTTTATAATTCTCCTGCACAGAGCTCTCTGGCTTTCCCAGTTCCAACTGCCACTTTCTGTAAATGAATCCTCAGCCTCTCTTGAGAGTTTGCCTAGTCCTGCTTTTAATTTCCCAGGTCGTCATTCTAGGTACTTATTTTCCGTTCCCATTTTCAATATCGAACAACATCGTCCTTTCTAAAATATTATTATGGTCAATGCTTTTTAGATTAGCTGAAGTTTTGCCCATCTTCTCTTCATTAGTGTGGGTCATTTTCATGTAATGAACAAATTGTAGATCTTTAGTAAAGGCTAATTATTCAAGTAGACTTTAAAGCCTCATAGACTAATGCTTTTTATCCAGGGAGATGAAAGCATTTTGACATCAAACATTGTTGGCCATTTTGTCTTTATGTGGGGTTTTGAAAGGGGGTTGGGTTATTATGCATTATAAGCAGATTAGATGGTCTGCCTGAAAAGCACCCATCTCTGAATTTCTGCGTTAAAGAAAAGTACAAACAATATGCTTAAGACTATGATTTGCATGTCCATTCCTCAAAGTGGTAGATCTTCCTTTGTGTTCTTTTTAAGGCAGCTGTGGCCTCTCTAATGGAACAGCTGCATTTCTCCATAAGGGCTTTGAACAGTCTTGCCAAGAAAAATCTAAATGATTTGAAACACTCTCAGTCCAGAATGTTAACAAGCATTTTCTCATAATTGAGGAAGGGACATTAGAAACTGTGCCCACATCCTTTAACGTGAGCCTTTTTGTTCTGGCCATACTGTGTCCAAGAGAATTATAGTATAATAATGAGGATGAGTATTAACCAACATTAAGGATTAGCATATGTCAAACTGCTTTTCCTTCCCTTCCAAGAGAGTCATTATTAGTTTTCTCTTTAATACATTTCTTGCTTCATTCATGACTGCACATTTATTTTAACCCTTTATAACGACTTGGTATATAGTTCTGATGGTTGGCATCCACTCAACAAAAACAGAAACAAAAATTAAGGCCACGTTGCTTGAAAGTATTCCTAGAGAATGATATTTCCGTGATTTATAAAGAGTAAGTTTACCTGACATAATTCAGCCCGCCTGCTTGCCTTCTTAATTAAAAGAAATGCCTCGATGGGATTGTCGTGTATGAACAGGAGTGTTGACATGAGAATTCAAGACCTGGTGTGTAGTTCTGGCTTGGCCGTTTGTATTCTCTGGGGCTCAATGTTAGTTGGGAAAATGAGACTGATGCTTATGGTAACTAAATGAAGAAATGAGTGTAAAGCTTCGAAAAATATAAAGGGAGAGCCACCAGGTGGGCTTTGCCCTTTATGAATTCAAAACAGACTTTTCATAGCTTTCTGGCTTTTGAGGAGGAGATTAAAAAAAGAGGAAAACTCTTAAGTTTCTAAAATGAAACCCCATTTGTGAAACATCTTGGGGATGAGATTCAGAATCATGTTTTTAGTTCAGCTTCCCTTTAGGGGATAAGGACAGAGCACTATACTGTGTCACTTGATGAGGGTGATATGGTGCAATCAGCCCCCCCCCCCCATTAAGTGTCAAATTTGATACCATTAATATGACTCCTCTTTCTACTCTATCCCTGCCAGAAATTCTTGTGTTTGGTCAAAGTTGACAGCTGTCCCCAGATACTGCTGGATAGTTTCAGCACTTATTGAGCATTTTCTAAGACCCAGAAATTCTCAGTTGTCATTTATATCAATAATCTTAACAAACACATATAGAGATTACCATTTAACCAATGTAAAGAATGAGGCTCAGAGAGGTTGTTTCTTATTTTAAATTGACGGTGGTTAAGTGGCAAAATCAGGATTAGAGCCTGGGATATCTGATTTGGAGTTGCATGTGTCTTCCATTGGAAAACATCCAGAATCCGGCTTTGTGACCTTGACCTTACATAAGTTATTTAATCTTTCTAAGGCTCTGTTTTCTCATTTTGAACATGGGAATGATAATGGTTATCTGTTAGGGGCATTTTCTAGGTCCCTGTCCTCTTCTCTCCCCTTCCTTCCCTTTTCTGCCATCCTTGTTACTGAGGTCATAGTAGATGTCTGTTTGCTCTGCTCTGAAGACACAATAGTAAACAAGACGGTCCTTGTCCCTGCCTTCATGGAATTTAGAGTACAGTGGGAATACCTGTAATATGGTGATATAGGCAGTGAGGGTAGACACATAGAATCCTGTTATGTGGGCACAGAAGGGGCACCCAAAACTGGTGGGGCTGGGCAGGAAGGGAAGGCTTGCTGGAACTCTAAGCTGAGAAAGGAGGATGATTAGGATTTAGTCAGGTGAGGAGAAGAGTATTTCCAGGAAGAGAAAACAGTGCTTGCAAAATCTAGTAGGTGTAAGAGATCATGGTGTTTTCCAGGAGCTAAAAGTTGTCCAACCTATGCACATGTGGAAGGTGGTAAGAATTGACATGGGCATGTTAGCAAAGGCACCTCATGAAGGGCCTTGCCAGTCATATTAATGGTTTTGGACTTGGGCCTGAAGGCAGTGGGAAGCTACTGAAGGAACTTAAGAAATGTAGCCTCATGATTAGATTCCTACTCAGTTTATTATCTGAAAAATAGATAGGAGGAGATAAAAAATCTAATCTATGCCAGTTTGGAAATGAGATGATGATAGCCTAAATAAGAGTAGACTAGGAGAAATGGGGAAGATGGGGAGAAGCAAACATCTTCAGGAGATACTTAGTAGAAATGGCAGGCTCAGAAAGTTGGGGAGAAACAGAACATGATGTCCAGGTTCTGGCTTGTTCAACTGTTGAGTGGGCATTGGGGCCTTTCCCTGAGTTGGGGAATGCCAGGTGAGGAGGAGAAATATTACAATTTATTCCCCAGATAAACAACTTTGTGTGCCAGCCACTATTCTAAGTACCCTACATCTATTACATTGTTGAATTCTCATACTGGCCTCATGAGGTAGGTACTGCTGTTTGCGTCGATTGTATAGATGAGGAAACCGAGGTAGGTTAACCTACTGTAGAACACATGTCCAGGAAGGGGCAGAACCCCCACCATTAGGCTTTTCACCACTGCTCCCTGCTGAGTCTTGCCAATGGGGAAAAATAATTTCAATGTTGGTCATGCTGAGTTTGAGGCACCATCAAGGCATCTAAATGGAGTCACCCAGTAGTTTGGAGTTTAAAAGGAAATGTAGGCCAGAAACAGAGATTTGGGAAACATATCCCTGTACACGGTAACAGAACTGTGTAAGGCAGAAGAGTTGGAGAGGAGGAGAAGGCCTCTTGGGAACACTTGTATTTGTAGCCTTTCCCAAGAGACTGAGGTTAGGAACAACTGAGAAGGTTGGAATAAAACCGGGCAAGTGTGGCCTCGATACTCAGTGACATCTGCTCCAGTCTCCCTCTGCCTCATGTGACTCAGAGGCCCGGCTAGGCCTGCACCCACTGCATGGCATTGTCCCTGGTCCTCAATTCCACCCTCTTCTGCCATCATTTTCTAATCCTTAGGCCCCAAGTATACATTACTGGGTTATTTCATGTCCCACACTGGATTCTTTGCCTGCCCTGTCCATACATGATGTCTGGTATTTTGTCATACATGCATTGTGTGCAACTTAATCAGATTGTTGCCCACTCGGTCATATAATCCAAAGACCACACTTGAACTGTGCGTGGGGCTGAGGACCTTGCAGTGTCCCCACCCCGGGCGTGCTGCTCATCAGCTGTCTCGTCTCTCTTGTCCTCAATTCCCTTCACTCTGTGATCTCCACCCTTGCTTTTCAGTTTAACCTGTTTTCTGAGACCAGCCACTGAACCCTTTCCAACCCAATCCTAGACTCCTCCCATTTAACCTACTTCCATGCCCAAGTCCCAACGTTGGATTAAACACATGGTTGGCTTTTTTCTTTATTTTCTTTTCTGGACTGCCAGAATATTCTTTTTTTTTTTTTTTGCAATTCTTGGCTGGGGCTGGGTTTGAACCCAACACCTCCGGCATATGGGGCCAGCACCCTACTCCTTTGAACCACAGGCACTGCCCCACCAGAACATTCTTGCAAAAAAAAAAAAAAAAAATCAACAAAACTGTATTGATTCAACTTCAATTAATCAATTTATGTTTCTGAAACTTGAAAACCTAAGTCATCTCTTTAATCTTTTCTTCATATTCAATGATCTATAAATGAGTACAGTAACTTATCAATGTCAAATAAAGCAGAAGAAAATGTTTACCTGTAGTCTGTTATTGTCAATGATAGCTTTTGTGGACTTTATTTGTGCATAATATTTGATGTATATGCTAGTGAATAAATACTTTGAGGCACTTTATAAATATTTTCTTAATTCTAAGGAAAAGAAAGCCCCATTCAGTATGTAGGCTAGATAATAAGCCTTGTATTTTGCTTATAAACATATACTTTTATTTTGACTTATGGTTTTGTGGGTTTGAAATTTCCAAACCCTCTTATTTTTATTCTCTTGACCTAATGTTTTGAAATCTTGCACACTAATTGTTTTCTTAATCGTTTTTTTCCATTTTCTTTCTTTTGTGAAAGCCAGTTTAACAGTCAGCATGAGATATCCTCTTTTACTAAGCTATTTTCACAAAAGCCTTATCAATTTATATTCTTCTTGGTTTGTGCAACCTTAAAAAACATTGCTATATAATTTAGGGTTTTGAAATATTCAAACCATTTCTTAGTGCTTTTATCATTGCCTTCCTTTATGTACATGGAGAATAAGAAAATGATTCTAAAGTTATGTTGCCTTTTTTTTTTTTTTTTTAAGCCTGTGTTTGACATCGTTTGTTCTCCATCTGTGAGGGTGAAACCAGCAGCTCACAGATAACACCCTCATTTCCATTTCTTCACTAAGTTAGTGTGGCAAAGTTCTGTCTGCAAGTAGGGCGGTCTCAGCGGTTTGGGGCAGTGAGGATGGAATTTAGGCTTCTCTGACAAAGGACCAGTAAAAGTCAGGCAGAGTTTGGCATTCAAAAAGAGTGTCATGTAAGGAAAAGCTAGTAGTATGTGTCTTTTTTTTTTCTTTTTTCTTTTTTTGTATTCAAAAAAGAATGAGTTTGGGATTCAATCTTTTGGTGAGGTTCTAAAAAAACAGCTCGGAATTTGAGACATTCCGGAAACCAAACTTAATGCTTCACCGAAAAAGCTGATGCTTTTGTCATTCATAATTAATTTTAATCTTACACAAACATTTCCAAATCTAAGGCATTCAGATATTCTAAATATGCTTTGAGAACTAGAGCGGTAAGGTGGCAGGGTTGTAAGCAGCTTATTGGAGTAGAAAAACTAAATGGCACACTTAAGATCAGTTTTATAAGAGAAATTGTTATCACAGTCTCCAAACCAAAGATTTCTTCTTGGTAAATTTTAAACACTTAAGTGACGTAATGTATTACAAGGCTAATATCTCTGGAGAGTAACGTGTACTGCTTTAAATCTAGAAAAAAGTGGCATGTTTTTGCCACGGTACAGCTATAAAGACACGCAGTTCTTTTTCTTACCTTCTCCACGTGACTGCTTCTCTGCGAGTGTGGCTCATTAAATTGGGATCAGCCAGTTCTTTGAGGAAATGAGATGGTTCGAACGCTGCTGCTGCTGCTTCCATCGAATTTGTTCAGGAATATTGCTGATGCGTTTTCTCCGAGTGATAACTTCACCTTTACATTCGAGGGCACCTGGTCTTGCCCATTCTCTGCCCTGGGAACTGTTCTCAGCCACTAGCAAACATGATAGCAACATCACGACCCCCAGATACTTAAAAAAGACTTAAAAAAGCTAACACACGATAATTGTACATATTTATGAGGTCTGTGTGATATTTTGAGACCCGCATACAATGCATCATGATCACACAGTGTATTTAGGACTCACTTCAAACATTCATCATTTCTTTGTGTTGGAACATTTCAAGCTGCCTTTCAGCTATTTTGAAATATACAATAAATCATTAACTATAGTCACCCTACTGTGCTAAAGAACACTAGAATTTATTCTTTCTACCTGACTGTATGTTTCAGCCCGTTAACCAACCTCTCTTCGTCCACTCGCCCTCTCCACAAGATACTTTTGAATGGGCAAGAAATCACTGTGTTTATATGCTCTTTATTCAGACTTGTGTGTCTTTAGTTCTTAAAATTTTTTGCCCCCTGTAGTTATCTCTTTTCTAACCTGACACCAATGACATGATCATTAATGATCCTAACTGATTGCCATGAGTACATTTTAACCTGAGGTTTAGAACTTATGTTAATGTTTTACCATTAATGAGTATTATTGTAGAAACAGAAATGGATTCTTCTACGAATATGGTAAAGTGGTATGTGTCATGAAAAAACTTACTGAAAGTGCATGTAAAGGAGTTTAATTTATAATTGGTATAAACTCATAGTGATTAAAAGAAAATGTGGAATAAAGCTTGTATGTGACAGTGAAGGCCTACGCATGTGAATCCGTACAGCCCTTTAAGTCAGTTTCTCTCAGTTATTCGGAAAAAGCAAAACATTTGTAAACTAAAAGAATTATCTGCCTTTGGTTTAGTAGGATAAGTAATTGAAATTTTCTTTTAAAAATTATAAAAGCAACACTTTTGCTTTATTATATTTTTACTTATTGACAATTTTATCTTAAAATTAACTCTTGGGCAGCACCTCTGGCTCAGAAGAGTAGGGTACCGGCCCCATATGCTGGAAGTGGCAGGTTCAAACCCAACCCCAGCCAAAAAAAATAAATAAGTAACTCTTGTGTTAGGAAGTAGTCCTAATTTTTTATTTTTTTGAAACAGAGTCATAGTCCATAGTCTCTTTTTTTTTTTCAGCTTTTGGCCAGGGCTGGGTTTGAACCCACCATCTCTAGCATATGGGGCCGGCGCCCTACTCTTTTGAGCCACAGGCGCCGCCTCAGAGTCCTATTCTGTTGCCCAGGTTAGAGTGTTGTGGCCTCAGCCTAGCTCACAGCAATCTCAAACTCCTGGGTTTAAGGAATCCTCCTGCCTCAGCCTCCTATGTGGCTAGGACTATTGGTGCCTGTCTCAATGCCTGGCTAATTTTTCTATTTTTAGTAGAGATAGGGTCTCTCTCTTGCTCAAGGTGGTCTCAAACTCCTGGGCTCAAGATATCCTCCTTCCTTGGCTAGGCTACGAAGTGCTAGGATTATAGATGTGAGCCACCCAGCTGAGGTAGTTATAAGCTTTAAAATATCCAGTGTATGAATAGATGTAGAAAAAAATATTTTTGTTTTTGAGGTGAACCTGTGTATAGGTAGAGAAATGGTGCAATTTAACTTTTAAGTTACTATTTCAAATGTGGAGTCTGTCATTTTTTTCTCCAAATTATCTTGACGGTTTAATATTTTTGTTGGCTGTTCTCCTGATTATTGCCCCAAATACGTAGAGAAATATGACAGCTAATTGACCTTGGCATATCTTTATGACTTCATACTGTCTTTTGGGACTAGAGTTCCATTTGAAATCTGGAGAAAGCTATCAACCCCCTCTTGAGAAAAATGGGTGAATTTTTTTTTTTTTTTTTTTTTTGAGACAGATTCTCACTACATCACCCTCAGTAGAGTGCTATGGCGTCACAGCTCACAGCAACCTGAAACTCATTGGGCTTAAGCCATTCTCCTGCCTCAGCCTCCTGAGTAACTGGGACTATAGGCATCCACCACAATGCCCAGCTATTTTTTAGTTGGAGTTGTCATTTTTGTTTAGCAGGCCCAGGCCAGTCTTGAACCTGCCATCCTCAGTGTATGTGGCTGGCACCCTACTCACTGAGCTCTGGATGCCAAACCAAAAATGCATGTATTTATGAACAAAATTTAGTATATGATTCCAGGTATTTTATGAATTCTGGTTTAAGAACCTCTGTCCTATATGTAGACACTATTCCTGTCTAATTTTAGATATTGAGTACCTAAATTTGATAGGCTATGTTTTTCCACTGGGACTTCTCATTTCTACAGGACTACTTTGTATTCATTTGAAAAATATTTATTGATCATTAATTTTGTGTGTGTTACAGAATTTAGGTGTTGAGGTAAAGCCAGAAATTCTCCGAGAAACACAAATCTGTGGGGTCTGCTACACATTAAAGAAGGATTGCATGGACTGGAATGGTATTGGATGTTCTTGGGTATATTGGGTTAAATTGGGCTTAAGACTGGGAAGATGGGCAGAAGAAATTATGCTAGTTTGGCTGAACCACTTAGTGATAACTTCAAATCCTTACATCCTTGTATCTTGGGATGGAGATACTTAGATCCTTTAAGGGTGGAGACTCAGATTAGAGGAATGTTTTTCAAACTTGAATAATGAGGATGCCTTTTAAAAGAAAAAATTATTGTAGCTTATCTGTGTTGATTTAAATTATTTTTATTTCATGTTCCGTAAATATGTAAAAGCATAAAACTTGACCTGAATGCTTTATGCTCAGACCTCTTGGGCAACTACAAAATCCAAAACTGATTTTAAAATTCCATGCGAACAAAACAATGATAATGATATGTTATTGCAGATAAATTGCCACTTGCAATGCAGATGTGGTATTGGCCATTATGGCGTGAGTTGTTTTTAGTTCACCATGCCCATGGTAGCAGGGCTATTGTATTGTTTATGCTTTTGATCTTTTTATTTTTATTTTGTAAGAGACAGAGTCTTGGTTTGAGTACAGTGGCATAATCATAAGCTCACTGTAGATTTGAACTCCTGGACTCAAGGTATCCTCCTGCCTCAGCATCCCAAGTAGCTGGAACTACAGGTGCATGCTACTATTACTAGCCAATTTAAAAAAA
>NW_003852403.1:24181932-24183905 GCF_000181295.1 Otolemur garnettii
TACACTTTTTTTTTTTAATCAGCTCACTGATATTTGAACTATGATTACCTCATATCAACTAGATTGTGAATATAAACTAAGTACAGTGCTCTGTTAGGACATGGTCATCCACATGATTCAGAATGTTATTTGTGATAATTTCTTAAAGATTGTATTGCTGTGGTGGTAATAAATCACAACAGTGATGACCTCTGTAGGTCAGATTCATTGGAAAGAGGCACAAGAGAAATTTCTGTGGCGTAGAAAATTTTAATATCTTAATATGGGCATTGTTCATGAGTATACAAACTTATCAAATTAAACATTTTATTTCACTGTATTAAATTTCACCATAATAAGGGTAAAATTATGATTGGAATGAAGCCACAATTCAACTTTTTTTTTTTTTTTTTTTTAGCGATAGTCTCACCTTGTCACCCCCAGTAGAGTGTTGTGGTGTCACAGCTCACAGCAACCTCCAGCTCTTGCTTAGGCAATTCTCTTGCCTCAGCCTCTCGAGAAGCTGGGACTTTTTTTTTTTTTTAAATAATAGCTCTCATAGTCTGAGAATAAGTCTGTGGACTGCAGTTTGAACTAAGAGTCAAGTAAGGCTCGTCCTGAACATCTATGATGCCACAGGGGTTTGGCCCAAACTCATGTGTTGTTTCTGTCCTGGTGAACTGAACTTGACTGTACCTGAGCAGTGGAAACAACCTAAGCAGTGTGTCTTATGCCACCAAGTCCTTTGCAGCATGCTAATTCTAACTGGGGCTTGTAATAGGAATATTCCTCTGCATATTCCTCCTTCCACCTTTGTAGCCACCTGAGAGAAGAGAAAGGGGAGTAACCTGAACAGTGCAGAAGGAAGGGGCTTCAATAGAGCAGCAAGCAAAACAAGTCTAGAGTTTATTAGATGCTTTTGTCCTCAAAATCTTTAACACTGAACACACGGGGGTCCCTATCCCAAAACTTTTCTGAAGTTAGACCCCAGTGTCGTGTTTTGCCAGCTTGTGGAAGAGGGGATGGGAACGTTTAGTCTCTCATGAATCTTTCTTCTTCTATACCTATTAAAAAAAGTCAAACTTTTTTTTGAGCAAATACACGCTTGCACAGAAGTTTTAAAAAATTTAACAATTATTTGATCATCCTATCACATGAACTTATTTATGCTTTTGTTTTCTAGGTTTTAGATAGCTCGACATTATCTCTGTGCAAAGACATTTTTTACCAAGCTGAGGTGAGAGAAATGTATAGGTAGTATAAGTTTTATCACAAAAACAAACCTTTCTTTTTTCTTCTTGTACAGTCAACACTCAACACACTTCTGTGCCCAGAATGTATGGGGACTTCTCCCTACTAACAACCAGCTTTCCAGTGGACACTGACTAGGTGTCTTACAGTTCAATCCAGTTCTGATATTGTCTACTGGGAGTGAGAGTCAAGTCCCATAGGCTCAGTGCTCAGTCCCACAAGACTTCTTCCTACTTCAGACACTAATGGCAAGCAGTGGGTTGTCACCTGTGCTTCAGACTGGCTGTAAATTAGGAGTCCCCAATCCTTCTATTTGGGTTTGATTAATTTGCTAGGGTGGCTTGTTAGAACTCAAGGAAACACAATTTACTGGTTTGCTATATTAATAAAGGATATAAGAAAGGGACAGACGAACATACAGAGGTAGAGCTCATAGAGTGGGGTATGTAAGGAACTTGAACATGTAGAGGTTCACAGAGTGAGGTATGTAAGGATATTGAACATGCAGAGGTAGAGTTCATAGAGTGAGGTATGTAAGGATCTTGAACATGCAGAAGTAGAGTTCATAAAGTGAGGTATGTAAGGATCTTGAGCATGCAGAGGTAGAGTTCATAAAGTGAGGTATGTAAGGATCTTGAACATGCAGAAGTAGAGGTTCATAGAGTGAGGTATGTAAGGATCTTGAGCATGCAGATGTAGAGGTTCATAGAGTGAGGTATGTAAGGATCTTGAGCATGCAGATG
>NW_003852403.1:24185315-24266924 GCF_000181295.1 Otolemur garnettii
CATGCAGATGTAGAGGTTCATAGAGTGAGGTATGTAAGGATCTTGAGCACAGGAGCCTCTGTCTTCATGGTTTTGGGGTATACCCCCATCCCAGCACATAGATGTATCATCAATCTCCAGATGCTGTAGTTTAGAGATTATTAGGCATGATTTGTTATTAACTCAATTTCCAGCCCCTCCCCTCTTCCTGTGGAATAGGGATGGGGCTGGGGCTGAAAATTCCAAGCTTCTATCATGAGTTGGTCTTTCTGGTGATCAGGCTCCATTGAGGGGCCCACCACAAGTCACCCTTAGAGCAGAAGATACTCCTGTCACTCAGGACATTCCAAGAGATTAGAGGCTCTGTGTCAGGAATTGGGGTCAAAGATCAAATTTCAAAATAAGATGTACCTAGCACCCCTTTCATTCAGGAATTAATAGGTTTTTCAGGACCTCTGTGCCAGAAAATGGGGATGGAGACAAGATATTTCTTATTTAATCACACAATAGTTTTCTATTGTTGAGTAACAAAGTACACCAACACTTAGCAGCCTAAAGCAATAAACATTCATGATTCATGCAGTTTCTGTGGGTTAGGAATCCAGGAACACCTCAGCTGGACGTTTCTAATTCATGATCTCTAAGGGGGTTGCTGCCAAGATGTCAGCTGGGACCACAGTTGTCTGCAAACTTCATTGGGAGATGCTGATTCGTATGTGTGGCAATTTAGTGCTGGTCTTTGGCAGGAGGCTATAGTTCCTCACCACATGGACTTCTTCATAGGTTACTCGGATGTCCTCACACTGTGAACCCTCCGTTGGGCTGCGTGTATATCCTTACAACACGGCAGCTGGATTCTCTCCTAGTGAGTGAGAGGATAGAGGGAGGTTACAATGCCTTATGACTTAGCCTCACAAGGCATACTCCTGCATTTCCAGTGTCCAGGGCTAGGCTTGATTCTGGGCTAGCAAGAGACTCACAATCATACACCTGTGGCCTTGTGACTTACAGCCCAGACAGGGGGACACATATACATGCACTCCTGTAAGTTCAATGACAAAAATGTATAAAGACAAAAAGGGCTATGGCAAAACAAATGGGGTGCTGAATTAGAGTGTAACTGGTAGAGACCCACCTTCGATTAGGATGCTAGGAATTACTTTTGAGAGGAGGGAACCTTTAAGCTGAGCTCAGATGGACAAGTAGGAGCCAGTCACAGAAGGGCTGGGAGGGGAGAGGGAAGAGCCTACACAAAGGCCTAGAGGAGGGAAAGTGCTTGGCCTGTGGGAGGAATCCAGAGGAGGCTGCAGCTGAAACATAGTGGAAGAGAGAGCTGGGTGAGGGATAGGGGAAGTAAGTGGAGCCAGATCATGCACAGCATGGTGGATTGTAAAGAGTTGGTATATTTGTACTTTGGTTTAGCTGCATGTAACTGAAAAACTCCATAGAGTGGTTTAGTCAAGGTGAATGTTTATTTCTCTTATTTAGGAAAGGAGCCATGTGGTGGGAATTCCAGGGTAATTTGGAACCCAGCTTCTTATTGATGCAACTGTTTTTTGTTTCATTATTCCATTGCATGGTATCTACCGCGATAGTCACCTTGTGGCCTAACCTGGCTGTCACAGCTTCAGTTATCACATCCTTGCTGCAGCCCAGGAGGGGGAAAGCTGCAAGGGCAAAATGGGGACCTTCTCCCAGCTGATCAGGCCCCTTCAGTGGCCTTCCCAGAAGTGCCCAGCACACCCATTTAGAGATGATTGGCCAGACCCTCATCCCATGGCCCTCTTTAGTTGGACCAAGAGTACCCACTACATGTCATGTCCCTGTTACTCAATGGAAGGGGGCAGGAAAGCAGTGGCCTATGCCAACCAAAGAAGGCTACAGGAGGGTTTGAAACTAGGGAGTGGCGTGGTGCTTTATGAAAGGGGTACTCTGGCTCCTAGTGAGCAGGAAAGAATGGGAGCAGGAGGCAGTGAGGGGCCTGTTGCAGTAACGCAAGGGCTTAGGTAGTGGCCTGGACCAGGTTAAGGCCGAGGTAAAGGAAGGAGGTGCATCTGGACTAAATGTGCATGTTCAAATCTACAGGTGTTGGTAATTTAGGAAGGTATAAGGAGAGGAAGGAATCAAGAATGACATTCAAGTTTCTTGTTTGAGCAACTCTGAGGGGGGTGGTGTCATTTATGGATACAGCAAGGGAGGGTGGAAGAACTGGCTTGGAGGGAAAATTAGGAGGTTGGTTTTGGGTATGTGAAAGTCAAGGTGTTAGGATATGGGAGGTGTGGAGTAAACAACTGGATACAAAGGGACTGCCAGAAAATGTATACACATTTTAAGAAAGGAAAAATTTGTATTAAAATTGTAATAATCTATAGCGATAACAAAGGCCAAAAAACCAAAGATAAATACAAGTCACCTGTGAGCACTTGTAATTGTAGAAGTCAAACGTGACTTCAGTATTACAATTCTAATGCCCTTGTTTTCTTTCTTAAATGTGTAATACTTTCTTTTTGGGCAACTTTATGACTTTAAGAACGTTCTAGTGGAGTCCCCAGGATGGAATCTAGACTATAGTGGGTTGGAGTGGGATTGAGGACCCGAGAGCACCCAACTGCTGTGTAGAGGGTACAGTCTGAATAATTGAGTGTTCATTACGACAGGGAAACCACAAACACCCCTGGATAATCAGGAGAGGCAGAGGAAGCCCACAAAATGAGCGTCAGTGGCCACCTGCTAGAATGCTTTTGTAGAATGGCTTTTGGCACAAAAGAAGTTTGTCAAGTTATTGAGCGCTCGGCTTCTGTGTCAACATTTGCCAAGAGCGGATGTGACTGAGAAGAAGCTGTTCTAGGACAGTGCCCTGCCCTGTAGCTCACAGATACAATCCATTCAATCTGGGCCTCAAAGGAGAAAAACCTGTTTGCCATGGCGACAACACAGGACTGACCACTCACCCCTTTCTCAAAACCAGGCAATCATAGCAAAAAATGGTCTGACACCCCCCACCCCCACCCCAAAAGGTGCCACAGCATCATTCCTTGTGTTTGAAGAGTTTTTAAAGAATCTTGGACAAAGCTTTCTTGATAATAAGCTGAGTCTGGCTGACATGTACCTGCCTGGAACCTCTTTCCTTTTCCCCTCTGGGGGAAGAGAGGGCCCCTGTGTTCTCTCTAAACTTCTATCCAGCAGGGATGAGTAATAGCCCTGTGATTAAGAAATTCTTGGCACCGGGCAGCAAGAAGAGCCCACCCCCTGATGCCAATGATGTGAAAATGGTCCCCCAGATCTTTACATTGTAGAGCTGGTGCTTATTTATACCTGAGTGTTGGTCGGCCTCTGTGGAATGCTGTGTCCCTTAAGGCCTATAATCAATGCCACACTCTAGTGGTCCCCAGTCCTATGAATAGTTACTTCCTAACTAAGTACACTTCAAGGGCGCCTTCTCTACTCAGAATCTTAATTTTCTCTGAGTAATTGGGAGCAAGGTCAGGCCAGTTTTTAAAGTTAGACCCTTAATCTGACAAGTTATTTTCAGCCCCGATGGCTAGTCCATCCTGCTGTGGAGGAGGGGGAGAACTTCGGTTCGCTTCTGATTTTCTTTCTTCTCTTTTTTTAGGAGGTGAAATGGGGTTATTTGGAATAAGTCTAATATTGAGCAGGATTGTACAGTGTCGCCTGAAAATTTGCTAGGCGTGCTTTTTTTGCTTTTGCTTTAACCCAGATGCTGTATCAAAACTGAGGGCTTCTCAGCAATCTGTGTCTTAACAGTTCCTCCAGGCCAAAGATAGAAAAGCTTTGTCCTAAGTAGGAGGGAGTAAAATTAAGGGTCATTTCAGAATAGCGGACACTGATACAAGTTACTGGGCTAGAACTGGGCTGAGGGTTGTGTACGTTACGAGTCAGTATAAATCTGCAGGCTCTGCCCCCGCTGTTTGAGGCTCTGCTCTGGAGATGTCCCTGTGTACTCAGTGGAAAGGAAAGGAGGGACAAGGGAGGGGAGGAGTTGGAGATGGCTGGAGAATGACAAGTTAGGTTATAAGGGGTACAGGAAAGTGACAAGGTTGTAAAGTGTAACTATATACATTCGAGAGATTTCTGAAAGATGAACCATCTCCCTGTGTCTGTGACTTGGATATTTCTTCAGCAGTTGAGAGTTAATTTTCATAAATGTTGACATCATTTTACTGCTTTGTTTCATTTTTGATGTTCAAAAGTGGTAAGAATCATTTTTTTTTTTTTTTTTAGCAAATACCGTTCTGCATGTGTTAATTTCTTAATTCAACATTTGTAACACATTTTGGGTTTTCTTTATTTGTAGTGAAGAGTACTCTTGTTCACCTATTTAGGCTTTTAGAGATGGACCCTTCTAACTTCTCTAAGTGGGAAATGGGAAATCTCTTTTTATCCTTCACATCTAGCTCAACTACAGGGGGTGGTTCTCTTCCTTCTCATGTTTGTGGGCATGGATGTATAAAATATAATTTTACCCAGGATAAAATTAAGAAATTGGGGCACGCCATGTTTAGCACACACAAAAAACTGCAGGATGCTTAGTTCCATTTGTCTCAGGTAAACAGTAATTTTTTTTTTAGTGGTGTAAGCGCATTCTGTGTGGTATGTGGGACACACTTGTACCAAAAAATGTATTTGTTGTTTATCTGAGATTTAATTGTAACAGGCAGCCTATATTTTGCTGACAACCCTGAATTGATAGTACTCTATAATTATAACATCTAAGCATTTTAGTCTTTCAAAATTGTCCTAGCTATTAACTAAAAGTTTCTTGAAAGAGTTCCCATCTTGGGTAAGATTGGTTGTGGGGCTGCGTGCAGTTTTAGGCACCCTGGAGCAAGTGCCACCCTTTTCAGTTTTTTCAAGAACTCCCATTGGAATGCAGTAAAGGTGAGTGATAGACTCACAGGGATGATCTTGAAGATAGTCTACATTTTTTTACAATATAATTTTGGGTTAGGTATTGCATGCACTTTTTTAATAAGTAAAAGTGACAATCTTAACTATTTTAAAATGTACAATTCAGTGGCATTAAGTATATTCACATTGTCGTGTCAACTCTCATCATCAGAATTCTTCATCTTGCAAAATGACTCAGCTCTAACTTAATGACTGTAACTCTCTACCCATTACACAATAATGTCCTATTTCCATCTATGATCCCAGCTCCTGGCAGCCTCATTTACTGTATCTTTATAGATTTGACTACTCTAGGTATTTCATGTAAATGGAATCATACAATAATTGTCTGTTTGTAACCAGTTTATTTCACTTTGCATAATGTATTCAGGGTTCACCCATGCTTGGCATGTATCAGAATTTCTTTTTAAGACTAAATAATGACCACCATGGTGGTTCATGCCTGTAATCCTAGCACTGTGGGAGGCCAAGGCAGGTGGATTGTCTGAGCTCATGAGTTCGAGACCAGCCTGAGCAAGAGCAAGACCCCCACATAGCTACTAAAAATAGAAAAATTAGCCAAGTGTTGTGTCAGGTGCCTGTGGTCCCGGCTACTGGGGAGGCTGAAGCAAGAGGGTCCCCTGAGCCCAAGAGTTTGAGGTTGCTGTGAGCTATGGTACCACTCTACACAAGATGACAGAGGTCACCTGGGTGATCTCAAAAAAAAAAAAAACAACTAAATAATGTCTTATTATATGCGTGTACACACACACACTCTGCACATTTTGTCCATTCATCCATCAATGGATAGATGAGTTGCTCCTCCTTTCTGGCTATTGTGAGTGATACTGCTGTGAACAGGAGTATACACATCTCTCTCTGAGATGCTTTCAGTTCCTTTAAGTGTATACCTAGAAGTGAAATGTCAGGTTATGTGGCAATTCTTTCATTTTCTGAGGAATCTCCATGCTTTTTTCCGCAGTAACTACACCATTTTAATACATTTGAACCAATTGTACATATAGGTTTTAATTTCTCCACATCCTCACCAAATGCTTGTTAATTTTTGTATTTTGTTCGTTTGTTTATGGTAGCCATTCCCGTGGGTATGAGATGAAGGTCTCTCATTTAAAAAAAATCAATAAAAGATGTAGTACTTCATTATGGGTAACAGTATTTGATCTAAGTGCATGAGTTTAGCATCGCACGGTGGTTGACAGCTGCTGTTCCATCCTGTGATAGCTTGGCAGAACAAATTATGCCGGGATTAGGCTGGGGGACAAACTGAATGGTTTTTCCAAAATATCCCAAGATACTCTATATAAAGGTTTCCTTATTTTTCACAAATTTCCAGAGTGTCGACTATATTTATATTAAATACCGAAGATATAGTCCATGCTCAAATATAAATGAGTATGGTTTATCTGAAATACAGTCCTTCCCTCCCACTGTGTTAATGGGGTGGCCTCAAGAACAGGATTCGTGTCTCAGGGAGTTTGTTCAGGCTGTATTTCGTGAGCTTCTACTATAAGCCGGAACAGCGTTCCATGTTGAGGACACAGAAGACTCAGCACATTTTGATTTTGTTTAATGCTCACGAAGCACAATGATGAGCATGTTTGAACTTCTCAGAAAATGCTTTTTGAGTAGAATTACATTTTGGTATTTTTGTTGTTTTATTCTTTTTCCAGTAGTTTGAAAAAAAGACGCCGACAGTATCTTTATAGGTTTCTTTAAATAATAATATACTTAAACACATTTTTACAGTGTTTTGTGCCCTCCAGCCGTCCTCAAGGAGGCAGTATTCTGTATCAACGAGGTGACAGAGGCTTGGCACTGTTACATACTTTCTACTTGACCTGAGTATTTGATGGCCCTGGGAGAGGAGCAGGGTAATTGTAGGTGACATTCTCATTCTTTCCACTGAGATGTGCTGACGATTCTGGGTAGAGAGCACTTTCTGGGTGCCTGTTTTGTAACATGATCCTGTAAAAATTTATAATTGATTCTATGGTTGTCTTAAGGCTAGCTCTTTTTTAAGTAAGTTGCATATGGATATAAAAGTAATTTAAATAACTCACATTTTATACTTCTTACATTCTTGTTAATCAACATTTGGCATCTCTGGTCTTAAAAATACAGTAGAACCTCCATAGTTGATCCCTTCCCGACCCTGACCACCTCCTGAAGCTGACCTAATTTTCATAGACCAGACATGGACCACATGTATGTACCAGTCCAGTAGGCCTCGTGCCTTATGGTGACCACTTCTGTGTGTTGACCAGTTTGTCACAGTCCCCTCCAGTGGTCAACTAACAGAGGTTCTCCTGTATTTCACTTCACTTCAGAACTTTGTGATTTAAGTGTGCATTATCATACGTGATATGAAGCAAATGTCTATGCAACACCTTTTGAAAATAATTTGTTGGGAACTTATTCAATGGAAGTGATTCGAATTTTGAGTTTTGTACTTGTAAATGGATCCTGGGTGGGTTCCTTTTAGATTTTATTTCTGTCTTAACTCATGAGCATTCTGCTAACCATTTTGGCCTGCAGCGGTTTCTTTTGAGCTAATTTATTCTGGTTTCTCTGTGCTTTGAGACTTTAAATGGCTAACTTTGCATGAAACAAGCTTACCCTAGGACCATCTGGTGTATCAAGGTGACCGATTCTCAACTCATTTGATTAAATGTTTCTTTGTGGAACTTTCTCTGCTATCTTTGTAGACATATAAAATATTACACCAGATAAAGATATCTATCTCTTGAATTTAAGACAAGGTCATTGCCTTTAAGTTTTCGGCTCCTTGTTTCACAGAATGTGATAGCTGTCATTTCAGGCACTATTATAAAATCATGCTGTGATAGGCCAGGCACAGTGGCTCCAACCTCCTAACACTATGGGAGGCTGAGGCAGGGGGATTGCTTGAGCTCAGCAGTTTGAAACCAGCCTGAGCTGGAGTGAGACCCTGTTTCTACTAAAAATAGAAAAACTAGCCAGGTGTTGTGGCAAGTTTCTGTAGTCCCAGCTACTTGGGAGGCTGCGGCAAGAGGATTGCTTTAGCCCAAGAGTTGGAGGTTACTGTGAGCTGTGATGATGGCACGGTACTTTACCCAGGGCAACAGAGAGAGAGTCCATCTCAAAAATAAAACAAACCATGCTGTAGTAAAACCTCATTTATACTTTGTCTTGATAGTATTAGTGCCAGAAATTTGACACTAAGCTCTTCTTTGTTAACCTGAAATGTGTAGGTTAGAAATTCTTGGAAGTGTTAGGTTGGATTTGGGGCTGAGTTAGCATCAGCGTTTGTGCTGTCTCACATGTCCTGCTTCTGCCTTCCTCCCTGACAGCGCCGGTGGGAGGCCGTGTGGGTGGTAAATGTTAGACTGTACTTATGTTCTCAGGAAGGCTGTTTGTTTCGCCTTGTGAGACAGGCAGGAGGCGCTACGGGGAAGAGTGCTGCCTTAGCTAGGGGACCTGAGATGGGTTTGATTTTGAGTAAGCCTCTTCATCTTTTCTCGTTTCTTTTTCTTATTTTAAATAGTAGGATCTGCTCTATTCTAACTACCCCATTGTTTATTGGAGCAAGCATTAATCAGATTAACAAGGGATCCTTATAAAGTCAAAAGCCCTACATAGAAATAATCTTGTTGTGTATCAGTTAGAGAAGTGGGTTAATGAAATCTACCTACTGAAGATGAAAGAGTGAAAATAATTTCCTTTGAACTATATTTTCCCAACTTTGAAGTTGTTTTAACATATATAGGTATATTTTGGTCCAGTTGCTTATGACACAAAAATCCAATTATTAAGATAAGGATTGTAAAGAAAGGGATTTTTAATACAAAAGATGTCTTGTTGGTTGTCAAGAGAACAGGAGAAGCTGCCTCAAATCCCTCTCTCCAACTAACAGAGATCATAGGCTTTTAAAGGAGGATCCACATGCATCAGAAAACCTGCCAAGCAGCCTTCAGAGACTCAGCTCCTTTGCCTTGCAGAAAATCCACCATTTCTGGGAAACTCAAAAGGCCAAGTAGTTGAGGGAGAGAATTGTTAAAAAAAAAAAAAAAACAAAAACAAAAAACAACATACTGGGGTTATTGAAATTTGTTCATAGAACTGGTTATAATTTGAGCATTTTAACCCCATGGTAAAGTAGGAAGAAGTGCTATTATTATCAGATCTATTTTGTGACTAAGAGAATTTAGGGTTCTGGTGCCCTCACTAAAGTCCTAGGGTCCAGAGACTCAGGGTGGAGACTCAGGGGCTGGTCCACTGTCACCACCTCTAGTTTTCTTCCTGCTCCTAAATACAGAAGTTATAGCCTTGGACACAGCTGATGCACCGTGGTTTCCTGTTGTCCTCTTTCATCTGAGCCTTGTACCACAGGTCAAGGTAGAGGTGCTTGGGCTGCAGCAAGAGACAGGGGGCTTGGGGACACTTTCTATTACCCAATAACTTCATCCAGGAGCCACGTCAGTGGAATCATCTCTGCCTTTTCCTTAGGACTGTTGTATGAGATTTAGTAGCCCCTTTCCCTACGTGATGCTTGTGCTAACTTCTTGAATAAGAATTTTAAGCATCCTAGTGGTCAAGAATATATTCACAGGAGGGGTATACATCGGGAATCTGATGGGGGAAGTGTGTGCTGCCTGCATATCAAACACATTATTTTTATGGGGGTGTGACAGGAGTGAGGGGACAGGAAGTCTTGGTATGATGACAAACTCTTAAATTGTTTGAGTTGACTTATTTCCCCAAGTGGTTTGTTTTTCAGGACTTCTGAAGGACCTTATGTAAGGCTTATTTGTATAGCTCACGAGGCCCTGCACGGATGTTCTGTCAAAATCCAAGTAACTGAATGAAAAAAACAGAGGATTCTCTTAAAGGCCAGTTAAATAGTGGATTGCACTTTAAATACATTCATTCAGCAAACATATTTTTGAGCACCAACTACCTGCTAGTCATGTTTCTAGAGAATCACAATAATGTAGTGAACAAAACAGGTTCCTTTCCACTTGAAGCCTGCATTTGTGTTTTAGTTTATAAAACACTGATAATAACATTTACTAGGAAGTACCTGGTAAAAGTGTTTTAATTAAAAGTTGCAAGAGAAAACCGTTAGTACAATTTCTGTGTTTATCTTAATGACTGATTCAGAGTACATATTATAAAGTGACAGTAATGACTGTGTGTCTACACGCATTTGCCAGTAAGTTAGATTGCTCGGATTCGGTTCTAGGGATGATACACACTTGCTTTATTTATTTATTTAGTCTTGCTGTACCACTCAGGCTGAAGTGTCAGGTCCCTAGCCTAGCTCACAGCAACCTCAATCTCTCGGACTTAAGTGATCCTCCTGCCTCAGCCTCCTGAATAGCTGGGACTACAGGTGCCTGCCACCATGCCTGCCTGATTTTTCCATTCTTATCAAAGACAGGGTCTCGCTTTGCTCAGGCTGGTCTCAAACTCCTGAGATTAAGGGATCCCTTGTTTCAGCCTCCCAGAGTGCTAGTATTATAGGTATTAGCTACCACACCTGGTCCTTACAGGCTTTATTATTGTTATTTTTTTCAATTTTCTCTGAAAAAAGTTTTTGTGGCAGAAAAATTGAAGAATAATTTGCATGTTATGCTTTTATCTTGATAATAATCAAGAAAATTCTTTAATTCTTTCTTGATTATTACCAAAAATAATTTTTGTGGCAGAAAGATTGGTGAAGAATAATTTGCATGTTATGCTTTTATCTTTTGTCAGATATGGAGCAGGCTCATATTAATACCTTAGATCACAGCATATCCATGGGTCAGCTGAAAACATTTTTGCATTTTCTTCTCATTGCAGGGCAATCCCACAATTAAAATTGACTAAACATATAATTTCCATAATCCTTTCTTTCTTTATTTTTCTCAAAGTCAACTCAAAAGACTAATAACAGTCATAGATAAACAGTATGTAGAAATTGTTCACTGTTTATAACTTGTATTCTTTTAGGAAATTTTCGCTGGGTAGATCTGAGATAGTTTCACTGGCCTTGGTTCCTACTCTTCACAGCCTGGTGGTATAGCAGCTTAGAGATAAGACTGGGGCAGATGATCTGGTTCAACTTCCAGTCTGGTTTTGTTTGGAGGATAAAAGGGCACTCTGGTGTTAGAGTCAGCTCAAATATTGAACTTAGCAGAAATTATAATGCTTTTGTAGCCCAGCCGAGCCAGATGGAAGATGAGGGTGCCAGGGGCTCCCAGTGGGTGGCAGGCACCTATCAGTCCTGTTCATGTTTGTTTTGGGATGCTTTTTCTTGTAGCAACACCTGAAAATGACGTTTGCCATTCTCCTGGGAAATGGCTGTTTTAGACTTTTAAGTCCGCAGTGAGCCATTTCTGTGCTGGGAGTTTAGAATCCCCAAAGTTAAGAGACAATAGAAAAAAATGAAATAGGATAAAAATTAGCAGAATCTCCTTGGAGTTACCTGATGCCATAAACAAAGATGTAGAGTAGACAGGTGAAAACAATGAAGCTTCTGTAGGCTAAGGGGAAAGAGACTAGAAGGGCAGTGATTGGGTCCTTACAAGCTGGATGCCTGGGCATGGTGCCTTTTGTGGATTGGAAAGACTGCTTGAGGAGTGTTATCTTGGTAGAGGGACAGGGGCCTGTCTAGAAATTACAGCAGTTCTTGTTTCTAGCTCTTGTTCTTTCACTTTATAAGAAATTTCTTTTTATTAAATCATAGCTGTGTACATTAATGCAATCATGGGGTACAATGTGCTGGTTTATATACAATTTGAAATGTTTTCATCAAAGTGGTTAAAATAGCCTTCACGGCATTTTCTTAGTTATTGTGTTAAGACATTTATACTCTTATACCTAATAAATTTCGCATATACCCTTGTAAGATGCACCATAGGTGTGGTCCCGTGGAGGGAGAAGAAATTATTTTTTGTTTTTATGGTTAAGGATTAGGAGTATAGGTATATTATTTTTAGCAATATTTGCTTCTATGTTTGTTTTTTTGGACAGGTATACATAAAATTATGACTAAGGTACTGGTTACAGCTTCATCACTGATACTATTCCAGAAAAAACTTCCTTCTCCCTGCCCCATGCTTGTTCTCAAGGACTTAGGCAAGACCTGGCCTTGATTCCTGAACTTACCCTTATACACTCATACACTCACATTATTCAGGTTATACAATTCTCCTGGTGCCTCATGCACCCCCATCCTATTTCTGTCTAGGAGAACCTTCTGCTTTAGGGCCCAATAAAACTGTCACCTCACCTGTGATGTTTTCTTGGTTCTATGCCAGGGTGAGAATTATTATTTTTCCTTGCCCCACTGGCATTTCCATCACAGTCCTCAAAGTAACCCAGCACAATCCAGAGCTGTGCTATCCCACTAGACATGCAAAGAAACAAGAACATTTGATTATGTTCAGGAAATAATTTTTAGGCAGAAGGGAAATGATAGTAGAGGCCGCTTGGATCATAGGAAAAAGCGAAGAGCACCAGACATGGTAAATATGTAGATTGGTACAAATATGATGCCTGTGAATAACAGTAATTATAACTTGGCAGGTGTTTGGATTTGTGGGGAATATTGATTCTCACTTGATTGAGGGGAGAGATGCTGCTGTTTGAAACCTCTTTGCATCCCTGCTACTTGGAGCAATGCCGTGCGTACGTAGATTGTTGCAGTAAATATTTGACATACTCATACAGAGGTATGTATGTTCAAGAAATGTTTTAGTGCCCGTCTATGGTAGAAGCTTCGATGGTGAATAAAAGATGATTTCTGTTATGAAGCAGCTCAAAATTTAAAATACAAACATGTATCATCTAATTAGAAAAATAGGTGCCACGGGAGAGGCATAATCCCAGAGTCCAGAGAGAGAGATCGGCATACCTACTTATGTAGCTACCTGCTTGCTTACTTATTCTATCTAGTTAACAAAAGCTATCTCTAATACTAAGTTTGAGGAATAGGTAGATTACTGATTAAATTGATAAAGTAGAAACAAATCCTAAAAGTTTATCAGAATGTTTGGGGGTATTTTGTTTGTGGCAAAGTTTCCTAGAAACAAAAGGCGCTCATTATCAGATTCCTTTGTACTGCTTGGCTCCCCTTTCCAGTTTTCTAGCTCTTAATTTCCCTTGGTGTAGAATGCATAGAATTGTTTTTTCTTACTCATTTTTCCACACTGATTTTACACTTATAACACTGTGCCCTAGAGCAACAGGCAGTCTTTTCCCATTCACTTTAATGATTATCATCTTAAAAAAAAAAATGAAAGAAAAAAAAGCTATTACAAACTGAGAATTTTTAAAACATTTTCAAACCATTTTATATGTAATCATTATGGTGTTGTAGAGAGACCAAATAGCCATTATATGCTTTGTGGTGTTTTCCCATTTAGTTGTTTTTTGTGGATATTCATGGGGCACAAGCACAGTTCTGTTACACTGATCCATTTCATACACTGTGGTGAGGTCAGGGCCTTCAGCGCATCCATCATTGAAGCAACATGCATCGTACTCACCAAGCAGCCTCCCATCTTCCAGAGTCTCCCTCACCCCTCTGAGTCTCCATGGTCCATTTTTCTACGCTCCACTTCCCTGATACACATTATTTATCTTCTACTTACTCATTTTTCTTTTTTTGAAACTTGTATAACTGTTATCAACTCTGAGCATAGGCAGAGGAGTGATGTTGTCACAGTAACCCTCTTGCAGTTAACAATGATAAAAGCAGAATCAAATAATTAAAATAAACTACAACTATTTAAAGATACTGGAAAGTAGCATAGAGCAGAGAGAACCTGCAGGAGAATTTCATCTAAAAAAGAAAACCTGTGGCTTGTGGTGTTCTGGCTCAATAATATCTTTTTCCTGCCGTAACTATGATGGCAAAACTGTAGCCTTGTCAGGGGTCAGAGATCAGGGCTGGAAAAGCAGCTATGTTATGAATCTTATTTTTTTATATGCTTTTGGTGTCCTAAGAAATCTTTGCTTACCCAAAGTCATAAGGATTTTTCTCCTTCTAATAAGTTTGCAGCTTTAGCTTTTATATTTAGGACTATACTACAGTGAGAGCAGTGGTTCTCAACCTGTGGGTTGCAACCCACAGGAACTGTATTAAAGGGCCATGGCATTAGGAAGGTTGAGAACCACTGAGTTAGAGTTAGGTTTTTGGGATTGTATGAGGTAATGATGGGTGTTAATTTGTTTCCCTTACAGATTGCCAGTATTCTAGTCCTTTTTCTTGAAAAGTCTTTTCTTTTCCCATTACATAGCCTTAGTATTTTTTGATGAAAATTGGTATGTTAAATGTTATATTATTATGAGCTTGCTGCTTGTTGTTATCACTGTGTTTTCCAATAGTGTTAAAGCATTTGGTGGTGAAAGGTGAGAAGACAGGGATCAAAGCCAGAAAAGCAGCTAGAAAATTAGAGCAGATATCCTAAAATCAAGAAAACTCACAGAGAAGTTTAGTTTTATCTTTTTCCAAATCTTTGGCTCTTGGCAGTTTATAAGTATATAAATGATAATATATACCATTTATATAAAAGTATATGCACCTAATAACAGTTTCAAAATATATGAAGCCAAAAAGAACAAAACTAAAGGAAAAAAAGATACAATTATAGTTGGGGACACATCTATTAGTAACTGATATAAACAAATAAAAAAATTAGAAGAATATTATAAAAATAGAATATCAGGATAATCATCTTAATTGGTATGTATACTATGTTATACACAGTAACTGTAGAATATTATTTTTAAATATGTATATGTTCAAGTAGACCATGTTCTAGGCTGTCAAACAAATTTCAATAGATTAAAACATTCTCTGATTACAATGGGATTAAACTAGAGTCAACAGCAACAGAGAAAAGACTCAAAATATCTGGAAATTGAATAGCTTCTGAACAACCATCAGTCAAGCAATAAAAAAGGAAATGACATATTTTGCATGAAATGATAATGGAAACACAACATATCAAAATTTGTTAAAAAATAGTATACAATACAGTTGATGTAGGCTTAGAGAGGCATTTACAGTTTTAAAATGCTTATATTAGGAAAGAAAAGTGTAACATTGATGTACGTGCACACGTTCACATCTTAGGAAACTAGAAAAGAACAAATTTAAATCCAAAGCAACCAGAAGGAAGGAAATAATAACAACACTGGAAATTAGTAAACAGACCCAAAAATAAGCAACAGAGGAAAATCAGTGTTCTTTTAAAAAGCTGGGTAACATGGATAAAACTCTCCCTACACTAATGTTAAAAATAGGACAAAAATTACTGATTTTAGAAAATAGTGAACACCAAAATAAATCCTACCAGCACTGAAATGATAGTAGAGGAATATCATGAACAACTTTATGCCAATACATTGGACTGCTTAGAGGACATTTACTAATTCTTTAAACTACATAAATTGTCAAATCTGAAGAAGAAATAGACCTAAATTTATTTTAAAAGTAAATTTTTATTTATTTTTTTAAGCAGACCCAGCCTGGATTCAAACCCACCACCCCTGGTGCACAGGGCTAGCACTCCATCCAGTGACTAGGGGCACCTAGCCATAGAAATTAAGTTTGTAGACAACATAATTATCTATGTAGAAAATTGCAAGGAGCCAGTATAAAAACCACTAGAACTAAGAAATGAATTTGGCAAGGCTGCAGGTGCAGTGTCTAAAATCAATAGTTTTTTATATACTAGCAAAAATAAAGATGAAATGAAAGCACAATTACATTTTTAATAACATTAAAAACATGAAATATTAAACTATATGAAAGACTTGTCAGCGAAAAATACATTGATGTTGCTAAAAGAAGTTTAAGAATTCCTAAACAAGTGTAGAGATATATTCATGATTGGAAGACTTTTTTTTTTTAATCTTTAGTTTCAGTGCAGTCCCCATGAAAATTCCAACATAGAAAAAGCCAGAGCAGTTTTTAAAAAGAACACCATGGAAGAATTGTATTACTTGATTTTTATGATAAAGTTATAGTAATCAAGAAATGGTAGTACTGGAGAAGGATAGACATCTGGATCAATGCAACAAAAAAGAAAGACTTAACATATATTATTGATTTTCAACAAAAAACTAAAGAATTTAATGGAGGAAAAAATCTTTTCAAGAAATACTACTGAACATTATATGGAAAAACAATGAACCATCTTATGCTGTATGAAAAAATTAATTCTAAATATAGTGTAGCCCTAAATACAAAAGAGCTATAAAACTTTAAGAAGTGGCTCAGTGCCTGTGGCTCAAGTGGCTAAGGTGCCAGCCACATACATCTAAGCTGGTGGGTTCGAATCCAGCCTGGGCCCGCCAAACAATGATGGTTGCAACCAAAAAATAGCCGAGTGTTGTGGTGGGCACCTGTGGTCCCAGCTATGTGGGAGGCGGAGGCAGGAGACTTGCTTGAGCCCAGGAGTTGGAGGTTGCTGTGAGCTGTGATGTCATAGCACTCTACCCAGGGTGACAGCTTGAGGCTCTGTCTCAAAAAAAAAAAAAAAAAACTTTAAGAAGAATACGAGGAGAAAAATCGTTGTGACCTTGAGGTAGGCAAAGATTTCTTAGAACATAAAAAGCATGATCATATGAGAGTATAATTGAAGTAGCTACTCTCAAAATCCAAACTTTTACTTTTCAAAAGAGACCATTAAGAAAACAATAAGAAAATTCACAAAATGGGAGAAAATATTTGTGACACAAACACATACACACTAGGGCTGTTTGGAAAGTATTGAGCCATGTAATGTGAAAAATTGTATAATATACAGAGTGTCCATAAAGTTCATGTGCAATTTAAAACAAACTGTTTAAATTTCTATTTTACTAATAATAAAATAGAAAACTATTTTAAATTGCAAACTTTATGGACACCCTCTATATATGTCTAAGGCAGCTGTTCTCAACCTGTGGGTCATGACCCCTTTGGACTATATTAAAGGTTTGTAGCTTTAGGAAGGTTGAGAACCACCGCTCTAAGGGCTGCAACTACAATGAAGGCCCCTTACAGACCAGTTGTAGCAAGACAACCTGAGAAAAGTGAGCAAAAGATTCGAACAGACACTTTATAAATGAAAATACATGACTGGTCGAATAACCATTTGAGGAAGTGCTCAATATCATTAGTCTTTAGGGAAATGCAGGTGTGTGTAAGGGTCTGCACTTTATAAAACTTACCCACACTCTACCTCCTTGACCGTATCTAGAAGCTCCTGATCAATCTTTCTGTAATACAGTTTTAAATTAATTTAGTTGATTTGTTATTTTAATTGATGGGTACCTAGTAGTGCTCTATCTTTATGGGGCACATGCGGTGTTTTGATGCAGGCATACAATATGAATTAATAAAATCAGGGTAATGGGAGGTAACCATCACCTCAGGCGTTTATCATTTCTTTGTTAGGAAGATTTTAATCTGCTCTTTGTTACTTTAAAGTATACCCTAACCTATTTTTGATTGTACTCACTTTGTTCTGCTATCAAATGTTGTTCATGATATCTGATTATCTAACTATATTTTCAGCACCCCCACTTTATTCCTCCTTTCCCCGTACTCTTTCCAGCCTCTGGTAGGCATCACTCTACTCTCTGTGTCTGTGAAATCAATCATTTTTAGCTCTGTCATATGAATGAGAGCATGAGAGATTTGTCTTTCTGTGCCTGGTTCCTTCCACTTAACATAATGTTCTCTTGTTCCATCCATGTTATTGCACATGGCAGGATTTTACTCTTTTGTCATTAAATACCATGTACATATGTACCACAATTGTTTTAAATTCATCCATCCATAGGTGGACACTTAGGAGGATGCCAGACCTTGGCTACTGTGAACAGTGTTGCAGTAAACATGGTGCAGAGAGTTATTTGATGTACTAGATTCCATATGTTTTCATGTCTATGCAGCGCTGGGATTATGGGGTCACACCATAATTCTATTTTCAGTTTTTTTTAACAATCTCCGTTTTGTTCTCCACTGGGGTTACACTAATGTCCATTCCCATCAACAGTGTATGAGGGTTCCCCTTTCTCCACATCCTCGCCAGCATTCGTTATTACCTGTCTTTTGTCTAAAACCCATTTTAACTGGGTGAGGTGATATCACTTTGTAGTTTTGATTCATGTTTCTCTGGTGACTCACGAAGTTGGAGATTTTTTCATATACCTGTTGGCCATTTGTATGTCTTCTTTAGAGAAATGTCTATTCAGATCCTTTGGCCATTTTCAAGATGGGCTATTTGAATTTTTCCTATTGTTTGAACTCCTTCTGTATTCTAGTGATTAGAACCTTGTGATATGCGTAGTTTACAGATATTTTTGCCTGTTCTCTAGGTTGTCTCTTCCCTCTGTTGATTGTTTCCTTTGCTGGGCAGAACCTTTTTTAACTTGCTGTGATCCCATTTGTCCAACTTGGCTTTGTCAGTCTGTGCTCTGAGGATGTTACTCAAGGAGTCGCTTCCCAGACTGTGCTTGTAGTCATGTTGGTGACAGCTGTGTCGCTTATCTCACAGTGGTCAGAAGAGGTCTTGAGCTCCACTCTGCAGCGTCTGAAGTTGCTGGACGCTCACCTCCTTCATCCACTGCTGACAGGGGCCTTGCAATTCAGTTCCTGTCTGGTGAGGACCTTCCCCTTCCACTCTTTCCTCTCGGGCTTCATCTCTTGTGTGAGGAATTTCACGCTGGCGGTTTGCCTGAGAATACAGATCAACCACACAACACAGCAGATTTCCCAGGCATCTCCTGGGAGTGAGCCTTTGCCGATTTTCTCTGTCAGCACCATCCTGCACCTCGTGAATTTTGTTGGCTGAATCATTTCCATTTACTTAATCGAGGGGTGAGAGACAGGAAGAATGTTCACTTTTGATTTACCCGGGTAAGAGATCATGAGATGGCAGCTTGTTAGACATAGGCATTTTCTTCAGATGTGTGCTGACTACCAACTCTTATTTGGTATGCAAGAGGAGAGCCCAGGGAAGTTTCCTTGCTCCATGTCAGAACAACTTTGTAATGAATGTTTATTAACCTGACCTCTGCCTTCTGTTAAGTGTAACCTTTTGTCTTCCAAATTAAAAAACTCTATACCACTTCTCAAAAAAAAAAGTCCTTACCCAGACTAATGTCCTAAACCATTACCCCAGCACTTTCTTTCAGTAATTTCATAGTTTTAGGTTTTAGTTTAAGTCTTTAATCCATTTTGATTTGATTTTTGTATTCAGTGAGAGACAGGGTCTGGTTTCATCCTTCTGTAGAGGGATACTCAGTTTTCCCAGTATCGCTTATTGAAGAGAATGTTCTTTCACCATTGTATGTTCTTAGCACCTTTGTTGAAAATGAGTTGACTATAAATGTGTGGATTTATTTCTGGGTTCTCTGTTCTGTTCCCCTGGTCTGTGTGTCTGTTTCTGAGGCCAGTACCATGCTGTTTTGGTTACTACAAATCTACAGTATAATTTAAAATGGATAATGTAATTTCTCCAGTTTTGTTGTTCCTTTTGTTCAGGGTAACTTTGGCTATTCTGGGAATTTTGTGGTTCCATATAAATGTTAGGATTTTTTTTTTTTTATTTCTGTGAAGAATTTTAGAGTATTTTGATTGGGACTGCATTGAATCTGTAGATTGCTTTGAATAGTATGAGTATTTAAGCAATACTGGTTATTCGAGTCCATGAGCAGGGAATATTCTAGTCTTTTGTGTCTTTGTTTTCCTTCATCATGGTTTTATAGTTTTTATTATAGAGATCTTTTACTTCCTTGATGAATTTTAATTCTGAGGTATTTTATTTTTAGCTATTGTAAATGGGATTTTTGTCTTGTTGAGATTGTTTACTGTTGGCATATAGAAATGCTACTGACTTTTTATATATTCATTTTGTATTCTGCAACTGAATACAACTGCATACTGCAATATGTTCATCAGTACTAATAGTTTTGTGTTGGAGTCATTAAGTTTCTCTAGATATAAGTTAATATCATCTGCAAACACGGATAATTTGCCTTCTCCCTTCCCAATTTGGATGCCCTTTCTTTCTTTCTCTTGTCTGATTGCTATAACTAGAACTTCTAGTACTGTGTTGAATAACAGTGGTGAGGACAGGCATCCTGGACTTGTTCTAGATCTTAGAGGAAAGGCTTTCAGATTTTCCTCATTCTGTAGGATATAAACTGTGGGTCTGTCATGTATGGCTCTCACTATGTTAAGTAATTTCCTTTTATACCCATTTTTTGGAGAGTTTTCATCATGAAAAGATGTTGAATTTTACCAAATACTTTTTTGGCATCAATTGAAATGATTATGTGCTTTTGTCCTTTGTTCTGTTGATGATGTATCACCTTGATTGATTTGCACGTGTCGAACCATGCTTGCTTCTGTTTGATGTTCTATAACCTTGTACTTGAATATAAATATTTTTTTCTAGATTTGGAAAATCTATGGGGCACATGCAGTTCTGTGTCATATTTTTGCATAAATTTTCTATCCTAAACATTCTCTGTAATTCCTATTTAAGACCAATAACTCTTTGGTTTTCCTTTTTAGGCTATTTTATAGATCTTGTAGGTATGCTTTATTTATTTATTTTTTTCTCTCCTCCAACTGTATATTTTCAAAGAGCTTGTCTTCAAGTTCTCTGATTGTTTCTTTTGCTCGGTCAGTTGTGCCATTGAGAGACTCTGATGCATTTCTCAGTATGTCAGTTGAATTCTTTACTTTCGGAATTTCTGCTTGTTATTTTAATTTAAAATTCTTTGCTAAATTTCTCTAAGTTTTTGAATTCCTTTTTTTTTTTTTTTTTGCATCATCTTGAAGTTCACTGAGCTTCTTCAGGAAAGCTATTTTAAATTCTCTGTCTGGAAGTTCACATATCTCCATCACTCTGAGTTTGGTCACTGGTACCTTATTTAGTTTGGTGAGTTCATGTTTTCCTGGATCTTCTTGATGCTTGCAGATATTTATTGATGTCTAGGCATTGAAGAGTTTGGTATTTTTTTAATCTTTGCAGTCTGGGCTTGTTTGAATGCAATCTTCTTGAGAAATCTTTCCTGGTACTGAAATGGAACTGAGTGTTGATACGAGTCTGTGGGCACTGCAGCTTTATTAGCACTGGAGGTGTCCCAAGCCTAGTAATGCTGTGATTATTGCAGACTCCTGTTGGTACCACCAAAGCAGACTTAGGTAGGAGAATTCCCTTGATATATAGGAATAGAGGAGAATTCCCTTGATTACCAGACAAAAATCTCTCACTCTCTTCCCTTGTTCTCTATGCTGGGCTGCTGGAGTTAGGGGAGAAGTGATGTGAGGACTCCCTGTGACCACCAGTTCTAGATCAACCTGAAGCCAATCCTATCTCACCCAAAGCCCTTGGTGACTGTTGCCTGGCTACCTCTGATATTTATTCCAAGCTCAAAGGCTCTTTAATCAGCAAGTAGTGAATTCTACCAAGACTGGGTTCTTTCCTTTAGGGTAACATATTTCCTTCTGTCCCAGGGTGGGTTCAGAAATGCCATCTAGGAACTAAGCCCTGCACTCATAGGCTTCAGGAGTGTGCTTCATTCTTTATTTTACTATGGCTGAGCTAGTACCTCCTCCCTGCCCCCCCAAATATTCTCTGAACTCTTCCTTTTCCTTTCCCTAAGTGGGAGGAGACTCTCCCTGAGTCATACTGCCTATAGTTGGGGGAGGGTTAACACAGACACTGGCTTGGCCACCATTGCTGGGGTCTCACTGGGTTATGTGCATGCCAGGTCCACTGGTTCTGAGCTAGCACAGTCACTGGAATTGCTAAAAGATGGTAGTTTTTGTGGTCCAGCTGCCTAGGCTACTTTTTTTTAGCCAGTGGTGGAACTAGCCATAACTCAGGATTGAGGGGGCTAGAAATTTATGTAAACCAGAATTTCCCTCTGGCCAGCCAGGCTGGTCTAAATGCTTCCCCGATGGGCACTGGCAGAATTCTGCCTGTGCTGTTCCTCTGTGCCAGGGCAGCCCTGAGTTCCAATGCAAAATTCCACAATCCCTTTACTGTCCCTATCCTGGCACACAGATTCTCCATCAACTCAGTGCTGGCAGGGCTGAGGGATGGGTACAGGATGGCATAGGCAGGGTAACACTGTCTTTCAGCCCTCCTCAATGCCATTTTCCTTGACTTAATGTAAAAGCAGGTAGTGGGATTGCACACCTGATTTTGGCTTGGGTGGATGGTTGCTGAGTTCGGTGTTTGTGTGGAGGGACAATCACTGGAGGGTTCTAGTCAGTCCTCTTGCTCAGACCCTCTGTGGTACAGTTCTTGGTATCTGTTTGGTACTTTATCCTGCCTTTGCTTTGACTTCTGGATACATCTTGGTTCAAGGCTTTCAAACAGGAACCTACCATTTCTTTGCCCAGTTTACGTTTTTGTACATTTTGCCTGGAAGAGAATCTCTATGAATATATGGTAAACAAACTGGTACCTTCCCTCCCCATTAAAAACCTCCCACAGAATTTTAGTACTTGACTAAATACCATCTTCATTGTCAGACTTGACATGATTGTGCCCCCACTTATGGCTGTCTCCATTTTCTTTTTCCTGGCTTCTTATTAAGCTTTTATTAAGGTCCTTTTCTCAATAAGACCTTTTTTCAAGTTCTTTACTTTTCTGTCCATCTTTTCATTCTATAAATGTGTTGCCACCCAACCAGATTCATCTTCCCACTGCCCACGAGGAAGCCGATACCCAGAGACAGCAGGGCTTCTAGCAAGAAAAGAGTTGATTCCAAATACTGTTAAGTGGGGAGATGGGAGGGATGTCTCAAATCTGTCTCCCTGAAAATTTGGGAGACAGTTTTTAAGGATAGTTTGACAAACAGGGGATTAGGTAATTGGGTTTGTTTGGGGCAAAATTATAGGAGTGTGGAAATCATCTTCTTGTTTTGCTTTGGCTCATGCGGTCATGAGTCCATTAAGAGTAGAGTAGGTTTATTGGTGTGAGCTACTGGTCTGGATGGCTTAGCCAATTCACTGGAACATGAGGCCTGGAAGTATGTTAGAAGCTACTTTTTGGGTTTTAAAAGGTGATGTTATCTACTTAGAAAAGTTAAGAATCTTTACAAGTACCAGCTAGAATAATGACTATTATTCAAGGGGGATAATGACTATTACCAAGCACACGACGGGGATGGTAGCTGATTATTATTATTTTCAGTTAAGCTTGTTCCTTCACAGAATTTTAGGGCCTTTACTTTAGTTCTTGCTTGTACCCCTCTCATCAGTTCATAGGGCAGTCTCAAATGCATCAGTCTTAAAACTCATGGAAATGATACCAGTTACTCCATAAATTTAATTTTTACAGACAACAGTTTTATTGAACAGCAGTTAGTAAATTTGGTATTTTTTCCTTAATGAGTATTGTATTTTGTAAGACATTACTACCTAGGTTTTAGACTAGCAATATTTTAACTGAGCACTGTCTGAATGTTTGTGTGAGAGGTCAGTTTGCCTATAACGGAATGGAGGGCGGCTGCTGCATTTGCTCAACACACACACTTTTACAGTACTTTCTGTGTGCCACACACCATTTTCAGCATGATTGCAAAAATAGCTAGTCTTCATAGATATTCAGTAACACAGACACTATCATGTTTCTATGTTACCGATGAGGCGACTGAGGCAAGGAGACGTTAGATTTGCTCAGGTCAGACAGCTAATAAATAACAGAGCTTGAAGTGAGAGTTTGGTCCCAGGGTCTATCTAAATTGCTAATCTGTGCTGCATTATATAGCAATAACACACATGTTAATTTGCAGCCTTGGTGCTAAAATAGATGAGAATAAGAAGTTCATTTGCATTTTACTCAAAAAAGTAAATGTGTTTCTTGTGTATGTCCCCAATCTGCCAAATTAAACATCTTCGTGGGTTTTTTTTAAAGTTTGGGGCTTTGTGTGATGAGCACTTTAGTACCAAATGAGGTCCTTGCTGAAGCAGTTTGCCTAATTTTGTGGCAGGGTAAAGTGGCCTCCTTGTGTCAAGAGCTAGAGCCACCACTGATCTGGAGGTGTTGCCCTTTAACATGTACACAGCGTCTGTTTGGGGGCTAAGAACATTTTTTAAGACTTCATTTCTTCTGCCGTCAGCACTAATAGCTGACTTTATTTCAGGGCTGATTTTATACAGATACATATTATTTTTGACCTTTTGTGAGAGATACTTGGAAACATTGAAGTCTCGTGGAAAATAACCAAGTTGTGATGAGACACAATTATTCAGCTGTCTACTGAGTTCGTGTGGAGGGACAATCACCTCTCCCCCGAAGTGGCCTCTTTACCCTTTATTTCAAAGTCCTGCCTGCATAAAATTTCAAATTTTCTCTAGGTCCTTCACAGATGCCAATTATGAATATTAAAATTGCTGATGCCAATGTCTATTATACCTCATTTAGGGAACAGATTTTACCTTAAGTTTATTTTTCTTGGTTTAACACCTGGTCTCAAAGAGACTGGCTCTTGTTTTCTTTAGCAGTACTTAGCTAGCACAGGCCCTTAAAGCAGGGATTGACAAGTTTGTTTGTAAAGGACCAGATAGTAAATATTTCAGGCTTTGTGGGTGATACAGGCTCTGTTATAGCTACTCAAGTCTGCTGTTGTAGCTGAAAAGTGGCCCTGGACAATATGTGTAAATGAATGGCCATGGCTGTCTTCCAGCAGAACTTCATTTATAAAAACAGGTGGAATGGGTGGTGGCTGTTTTCTAACAGAACTTTGTTTAAAACAGGTAGACGGCTGAATTGTTTGTTGACTCGGCCTCAGAACATAGATTTTAGCAAATTACTTAGCAGTTGTGACAGGAGAATTTGCTAATATCTTGGCCAGTGCCCAGAGCAGTTGTAAATAGAAGAATAGGCTGCCCTGACTAACAAGTAACTCTGGGGTCTCCGTAGCTTTCTATGCCAAAGATTTTTTGCTCATGCTTTCTGCCCAGTGGAAATTGGCAGGAGATTTCTGCTTATTCTGGACACTCAGGGACCCAGGCTGATGGGGACTTCATGTAGACATGTCCTTTTATGCAGCAAGGAAAAAGGAAGATGACAGATTGTGAACTGTTCAACTGTTCCTTAAAGCTTTCACCTGGAGGTAACGTAGTTCATGGGTTGAAACGAGTCCCATGGCTACACCTAACTTCAGATGGAACAGAGAGATTTATTCCTATTAGGGACCTAGAAGGGATAAATGGAATATTTGTGAACAGCTCAAGAAATCATATGTGGAAGAGAACAGATAAGACAAAACAGCACAAAAACATATGACATAAATGCAGAGTTGCTCAGGTTACAGTTGGGATAGGGAGGCTAAAACTCTCTCCTAAGGCACTCTCAGGGTTAGACTATAGTTTAAAAACCTCTGCTTTGGAGAAAACCACCACCTCCCCAACTGTGAGAACTAGTTCTAGGTTTCAAATATGTGCATCCAAAAATGCGTTGAGCTGAATTGATTTCACAGTAGATCTTGTCATTTTGAAGCAGTTCGCTTTCTTTGCTAAACTTTTATAGTAATTCTTACCCTTGGTATTTCATCTTTAAATACTTATTTAGGGTGTAATCAGAAGTACTATTCTTGTACAAATATTAAGATGACAATGTTTTTAATACATTTAATTATTACTTGGTAAAACCATTACACTGTTAAAAGAATTATGAAGATAGTGAACTTCAAAATTATTTTTTATTATCTTTGTTAGTATACTTTTTAATGTATGTTTTAGGGTTGGTGGGGATGTGGGTGGGTTTTTGTTTGTTTGATTTTGTTTTTGAAGCCAGTCTCACTCTGTGAACCTGGGTAAAGTGCTGTGGTGTCATGGTAGCTCACAGCAACCTCAAACTCCTGGGCTTAAGTGATTTCTTTTGCCCCAGCCTCCTGAGTACAGATGCCTGCCATGATGCCAAGCTAATTTTTTTCTGTTTTGAGTAGAGACAGGGTCTCATTCTTGCTCATGCAGGTTCTTAAACTCCTGAGCTCAAGTGATCTTCCCACCTTGGCCACAGAGTGCTAGGGTTATAGGCATGAACCACCGGGCCCAGTTTGGGTGCTTTTTTGATGGTGAGGCTTGGCTTCCTGTCTATGCTCTTCCTCCCACAGAGGTGGGGTGGTTTCCTGGGAGAGCATTTACTGGAATAATGGCCCTCTCAGAAGCAGAGTGCCATGTCTTAATAACTGGGAAGTGTGTTGGAATATCTTGAATCTTTGTCTCAGGACCAGCAGAGAGAGTGATTCTTAAGAGGCACAGAAAATTAGCCAGGAACATCCACTTCCTGAGAAGGACCTTTTGTATTCCCTGATACACAACACTAGGCAACGGAGACGTGGGAGCATGGCTTTGCACCTTCCTAAGGTGCACTAACCTTGCCCCGTTACGACTGTCCTGGGCACTGGTCAGGATGATTAGCAAATTCTCCTTGACTTAGGAAGCAGGAACAGCAGGATCTTGAAAATGGCTGGAAGGAGTTGTTTCTGCTGTGGACAGAGGGATAGAGAAGCATCTCCTCCCAATGAGATTTTAAAGACACTGTTCACAAAAGTTTTATTTATTTATAATATTTATTTATTTTATTTCCTTATTTTTTTCTGGAAAATTTGTAAAATCTGTTTTCATTTCTAAAAAGATCGTTTCATTTGAAAAAATTATTTTCTCTATTTTGTGATACGCAACAAGTTTGATATGTTTTTGTGCCATAGTTTTTTGCCTTGTGCTAACTGGATAACTGAATGGTAGGAAAGATCCCATTGGTCCTCCTTTTTCAAAGACCGTTTGTCATAAACATTTTTCATAAAGCAATGTTGTTTTTCTTTTTACCGTTTTTAAACACTACGAATTTAAACATTTAAGTTGAGCCTATTTGATGGCACCTAAGGGTTTTATTATGTTTAAATTTTGTTACATGGCATTTATAAAATTTTTTTACTGTCCCAGTCAAATTGAGTTGTCCATCTTTATGACTAGACAAAAAGAAACTGTCACAGAAAATCTAAGGAGTAGCCAGTAGATGGCAGCATGATGTAGTACTTGAAGTAAAGCCTGGTAAAGGACATGGCTTTGCAGTTGCCATTTGGTGTTATTAAGGCCAAATGGCTTTATATTTCATTTAGAAAACTACATTTTAATCAATAGCTTTTAAGTGAGTTCTGAGCAAGCAAGTTCTTCTTTGATTATAACCTGTATTACATTATTTCAGGTATTTTGGCATTGTCTAAACATCCTCCAGACATGTTAGACCTTGTATCTCCCCTCTCCGTGTTGCTCAGCACAGAATTGCGTAACTATTTCATCCTCGGTGTTTTAGCTTAAAGGTGAATCTTATGTCTTACTGTCTCTTTGCTTTCTGTTCAAGACATTGTCCTGGGGTGGGACCTGTAGCTCAATGGGTAGGGCACTGGCCCCATATACTGAAGGTAGCAGGTTTGAACTCAGCCGTGGCCAGCTAAAACAGCAATGAGAATTGCAACAAAAAAATAGCCGGGCGTTGTGGTGGGTGCCTATAGTCCCAGCTGCTTGGAAGGCTGAGGCAAGAAAATTGCTTAAGTCCAAGAGCTGGAGGTTGCTGAGAGCTGACGCCATAGCACTCTACCGAGGGCCGCAAAGTTCAACTCTGTCTCAAAAAAAAAAGACATTGTCCTGCAAAATCCTGCATATTCCGTAATGTCTGTATGCATTATACACACGTGCACACGTGCACACAGACACACACAAATATACCCCAGTGACCATGCTGCATAATATCATTTCATCTTAGGAATGTTAACATGTGAACCTTCCATGTTCTGTTTCTACCCTATCTCTTTCCTCGGCTTTCAGGCAAACTTAATAGAAAGCTATCTGCCTGCTCTTGTCTACACCTCTCACCAGCCATCAACTCTGCAGTTTGGTTCGTATCCTCATCAGCCTACTGAATCTGTGCTTGCTAAGGTTACCAGCCATCTCCATGTTGCTAAATCCAGAGGCTACATTCCAGGCCTCCTCTTCCTTGTCCTTAGCAGCTTCCACACTTGCTTATAATGTTCTATATTTTCCTACTTTTCCTTCTTCTCCAGCATCAGCTGCTTCATATTCATGACATTTCTCCTCTTCCTCTGCCTGAGCTAAATGCTACTGTTCCTCCGGTCACAGTCATCTCTAACTTCTTTCTTTCATGCCGCACCATCAAACCAGCATCTTCTGTCCAGCTCAGGGGCTCCCAGCCCAGGGAACACCACAGGCCCTTCGTACCAGGATCCCTGCAGTTGTCTTTGTATTGGTTTTCTTGCCTTCCACCAATCTCTTTTCCACATTTTTCCAGAAAGAGCTTTTATGAAATGATCTCATTTTGCTTACAACACTTCCAAAGGTTTTCGCTACTCTTAAGAATAAAGTCCCAGATCCTTATGGCACTGCACTCTGTGTTCTGATTCTGACCCTACTGACATTTTCCTTTCAACCTTGAGCCATTCTTCCTTACTCGGTGTACTCTAGCGAAAATAGCTTTGGGTTTTTGTTTATGTTTTGCTTTGTATTTTTTCATTTCCACAAAAGCCCTTGGCTACCTACATGCAGATATTGGAACGTATTGTTTTCCTGTCTGGTACTCCCTTAAAGGGCCAGTTTAAATGCCCTGTAAGAGTAGGTTCCCGTCCCCCAAAATGACTTTAGGTCTTCCTCTAGTTCTTATTTCATGTTGCATTTATTTCAGCCCATTTATCACAACTCAAATTAAATACAATTTTATACAATCATGTGTTCCTTCCTAGACCATAAATTTGATGAGCATGCAGACTATTTGAGTCTCTGTTGTATCCTGATTCTTAGCAAAATTCCTGAGACTGGCAGGGCTGGCATAGATACGAGATGAAACTGCATTTAATAAATGAATCATAAACACCTTATCCTCATTTTTTTTTTTTTTTTTTGAGACAGAGCCTCAAGCTGTCCCCCTGGGTAGAGTGCTGTGGCATCACAGCTCACAGCAACCTCCAACTCCCAGGCTCAAGTGAGTCTCCTGCCTCAGCCTCCCAAGTAGCTGGGACCACAGGCACCTACCACAATGCCCAGCTATTTTTTGGTTGCAGCCATCATTGTTTGGTGGGCCAGGGCTGGATTTGAACCTGCCACCTTAGGTGTATGTGGCTGGCGCCTTAGCTACTTGAGCCACAGGCGCTGAGCTCTCTTTTTTTTTGAGACAAAATCTCACATGTCGCTCTGGGTTGAGTGCTATGGCACCACAGCTCACAGCAACCTCAAACTCTTGGGCTTACATGATTCTCTTGCCTCAGCCTCCCGAGTAGCTCAGAATACAGGCACCCGCCACAATGCCTGGCTATTTTTGTTGTTGTTGTTGCAGTTGTCATTGTGTAGCTGGCCCAGGCTAGGTTCAAACCTGCCAGTGGTGGGTGCATGTGGCCAGTGCCCTAACCACTGTGATACAAGTGCCCAACCCTTATTCTCATGTTTTAAAGCTTAGCTTTTCATGATCATAGATTGTGTATTAACATACTGGACCAATAACTTTGGTAAAAATATTGTTCTGAGAAATATGTTTAAAATTGTTCATGCCAGAATAAACTTTTTAGAATACTAGGTGTATTTTTAAGAAGTGGCTCTTTTTTGATAAATGATCAATAATTTTTTACATAGAATAGATATCACATTTTTATTTTATTTTTTGTTATTGCCTATGGACAATCATTAACAATATAAATTAGGCGACTAAAGAAAATTTCAATTTCTGGGCATCAAACAAGTTCATTAGGAAAGATTTTGTTTTCAAAAAGGTTAGGATGTATGAGAATTATATATATATTGTAGCCCATGTTTCCAGATATATTCTAAAGTTAAATGGCAAAGGCATTAAGATATTTGCATAAAAGTCTCATCGTTTTTACAGTAACAAAATTTTAGTTCTAATCAACTTGGTAGACAACAGTTATTCCTAAAAATATACCTGAGTTTTTTGTCTAAATTTGAACATCAAGGAAGAGCAGCAATGACTCATCCTTTTTTTTTAAAACTAAAACTATCTGTAATTCACGCCTCAGTCTGTGAGCATTTTTTTTCCTAAATTAACTTCCTTGGATAGCTTTTCTTATTGATTTAAAAATTGTCGGCATAAAAAGTATTGAATACCTCCTTGCTCTATGACTCACGATTACACTTTTCTGTGAGATATGTGATCTCTTCCATTATCTAATCTAGAAAAAGAGAAAAGGGGAAGGGGGAGGAATATCAGTGTGTGGCGAGAGGAGAATTATTTGCCAAGAATAGTGTCACCGATCCATAGACCAGACTGCAATTTTAAGAACCCCGTTGTGGTGGTGATTAGACGTATGCATCTCTTTGTTGCATTTCTTTTCGGGCAGAAAATGTGGTACTTTGAAAGAGAATTGTCCCTTCACTTTCTGGTTTTTATTTAGTGGTATATTTATTTACTTAGAAATCCGTGTAACATGGAGGAAAAGTCTTCCTGGCCCTCTAGTGGAAGTTAAAAAAAAAAAAAATCTTGTTTCATGCTACATTTTAAGGCGTGTATTTGAAATGCTGAATTAAGTGGAAGAGCCTAGCTCATGTGTTCACTGGCAGCCACCACCTTCTCCTTATTTCCTCTGGGAGCTTTGATCAAGACATTGGCTATGCCTGGTAAGCCACAGCTAACATGATAGGTGTAGATAAAATCAAGAGAAGGGAAGTCATCTTACATTTATTACTCTTTTCTCAAGAGAAGAATATAGATAAGTGAAAAAGAAGTTACTTGAATTCCTCTTTTACGATTAGGGTTCTTTTGGTTTCCTCTGGCAGAACCACACGCAAATTAGCTTAAGCAAAAACTGTAAAAAAATGGGCACATGGAGCTGAAGGGTAGGGGAAGGGATGTTTTTAGACAGAGCTGGATACAGGAACCCACATGGCATTGTTGTGTCTCTATTTCTTCCTCTTTGATACGAAGCACAGCTTCCCTCTTGGTAGGTCTTTGTCCCAGGTGGGCATTCACCATGAATGAGAGATTTTCTTCCAGGATTACCAAGCCCATGGAAGTATCTTCCAGCACCTATATGAATCCTTGAACAAGGTGCCTGATTGGCTCTGCTGGGGTCATTTTCCATTGGTGGATTCATCACAGGGCTTCCGGGGGGGTGGGGTTACAGAGACTGGAATTTCTGAATCATGTGGGAATGCACACCATGGTGGTAAGGGTCAGTTTCCAAAAGGGAGGTTCCATCACTAAATGACGGGTTGAAAGAGAAAGGTAAGACAGAGCCAGCCACTCTTTTAATTAACATTTAGTGTGTGCTTATTGAAAAAGATTCTGATAATAGAACTAAAGAAGAAAAAACCCAGGCCTCCAGTCTCACCATCTAGAGAAAATAACACTTAACATCTTAATAAATTTGTGTGTGTGTTTATGTAATTAACTTTTCTTTTGTATCCTTTGAGTTCTAGTTCAAGTTTTGCATCACATTTTGAAACTTTGTTATTGGGCATGTATACTGTGGATTACTCTATCTTCTTGATGAATTAACTTTTTTACTGTTATTTTTCTTTTTTGAGACAGATTCCCACCATGTTGCCCAGGCTAGAGTGCCATGGCATCAGCCTGGTTCACAGCAGCCTCAGACTCCTGGGCTCAAGCAATACTCCTTCCTTAGCCTCCCAAGTAGTTGGGACTATAAGTGCCCACTATGATGCCCAGCTAATTTTTCTATTTTTAGTAGAGATGGGGTCTTGATCTTGCTCAGGTTGGTGTTGAAGTTCTGAGGTCAAGTAATCCCCCTACCTTGGCCTCCCAGAGTGGAAGGACCACAGGCCTGAGCCACTGTGCCCAGCCAAATTAACTTCTTACAAAATGTCTGACTTTATCCATGATCATATTCTTTGTTCTCCAGTCTACTTTTCTCATGAGTGGCTCTTTTGCCTTTTTTTCTTCATTAGTGTTTGCATGATCTACCTTCTTTCATCATTTTGCTTTTAATCTGTGTCTTTGAGTTTCAAGTGGATATCTCACTTGAAATATCCACTGGTGATATTTGAAAACTCATCTACAGGTGAGTTTTGTATTAATAGTCTTTGCTTAGGCCAATATCCAGAAGAGTTTTTCCTTTGTTTTCTTCTAGAATTTTTATGGTTTCAGGTCTTAGATTTAAATCTTTAGTCCATCTTGAGCTAATTTTTACATATGGTTAGACATAGTGATTCATTTTCATTATTGAGTATATGGCCGTCCTGTTTTCCCAGCACCTTTTATTGAATGAGGTGTCCTTTCTCTAGTGTATGTTTTGATCTGCTTTGTCAAAGATCTGTTTATAGGTGTGTGGTTTTATTTCTGGGTTCTCTATCCTGTTCCATTGATCTTACATGTCTACTTTTATACCAGTATCATGCTGTTTTGTTTGTTATAATTTTGACATCATTACCTTCGATGCCTTTAGATTTGTTCTTTTCCCTTAGGATTGCTTTGACTATTCTGGTACTTTTTGGTTTCATCTGAAGTTTAGGATTATTTTTTTCTAGATCTGTGAAAAACATGTTGGTATTTTGATGAGAATTGCAGTAAATCTGTACATTTTTCTTGTGGGAAGTCTGGATATTTTAACAATGTTCATTTTTCTAATCCATGGGTGTGGGTGTTTTTATTTATGTTACCTGTGATTTCTTTCATGAGATTTTTGGTAGTTCTTGTAGAGATCTTTGATCTCCTTGGTTGAGTGTATTCCTAGGTATTTTATTTTCTTTGTAGCTACTATAAATGATACTGAGTTTTCAATTTGACTTTCAGCTTGACTGTTATTAGTGTGTGGGAAAGCTACTGACTTATGTACATTAGTTTTGTGGCCTGAGACTTTATTGAATTTATTTACCAATTTTTCCGTTGGAATCTTTAGGATTTTCTATATGTATGATTATATGGTCAGCAAATAGGGATAGTTTGATCTTTTATTCTTTCTTTCTTTCTTTTTTTTTTTGAGACAGAGTCTCATTGTGTTGCCCTCAGTAGAGTGCTTTGGCATCACAGCTCACAGCAACCTCAAACACTTGGGCTTAAGTGATTCTCTTGCCTCAGCCTCCCAAGTAGCTGGGATGACAGGCACCTGCCACAATACCTGGCTATTTTTTGGCTGTAGTTGTCATTGTTGTTTGGCAGGTCCGGGCTAGATTTGAACCTGCCAGCTCTGGTGTATGTGGCTGGTGCCCTAGCCACTGAGCTATAGGCGCTGAGTCAATGGGATTTTATCAAATGCTTTTTCTGCATCTATTGAGCTTATGGGGTTTTTGTTTCTCATTATTTTTATGTGCTAAATGACATTTATTGATTTGCATATATTGAACCATCCTTGTATCTTTACGATGAAATTTACTTTGATCACGGTGAGTTTTTGTTGTTTTGTTGGATTTGGTTGGTGAATATTTCATTGAGGTTTTTTGCATTTGTGTTCTTGAGGGATTTTGGTTATTTTTCTGTTGTGTCCTCTTTGGCTTTGGTACCCTGTGATACTGACTTCCCGGAATGAGTTAGTGATGATTCCCTCCTTGAGGTGACGGCGCAGTATCAGTAGGAGAGGTGTCAATTCTTCTTTGTCCGTCTGGTAGAACTCAGCCATGAATCTCTCTGATGTGGGATTTTGTGGTTTGGAGACTTTTATTACTGTTGCAGTCTTGGGACTCACTATTGGTTTCATCAGGATTTCTATTTCTTCTTGATTAAAAATTGGGAGGTTGTATGTTTCTAAAAACTTTTCTGCTTTCTCTAGATTTTCTAGTTTGTGTTTGTAGAGGTTTTCTTCATAGTAGTTTGGATGATATCTTGTATTTCTGTGGTATCAGTTGTCATGTCTCCTTTTTCCTTTCTGATCGAACTTATTGGAATTCATTTCTTCCATTTCTGGTTAGTTAGTAGTGTACAGCTGGCGATCTCTCAATTTTGTTTACAAAGAACCAACTTTTTGTTTTCTTCATTGATCCTTTTGTATTATTATTATGTTTTTTGGTTTCTATTTCATTTAGCTCTGCTCTGATCTTTGTTTTTGTCTTCTACTACAAGTGGGTTTGGATTATTCTTCTTTGTCTAGTTCCTTGAGGTGTAAAATTAGGTTCTTAATTTATGACCTTTCTACCTTTTGGATATGGGCGTCTAGTGCTGTGGTCTTCTCTCTTAATGTGCTTTTTAATGTATCCGAGAGATTTTGGAAGCTATGTTGCTTTTGTTATTCAATTAAAAAATTATTTTGATTTCCATTTTGATTCCAATCCTGATTCCAGGATTATTCAGCAGCAAGCTGCTTAATTTCCATGTATTGTGTAGTTTTGAGAATTTCTCTTGGAATTTCTAGTTTTATTCAACCATGGTCTGAAAAGATACAGGGCATGATTTAGATTTCCCTAGATTTGCTGAGGCTTGTTTTGTGGTGTAACATATAATCTGTCTTGGAAAATATCCCATGTGCCAATGAAAAGAATGTAGATTCTGCAGTTTTTGGTAGAATGTTCCGTAAATGTCTGTTAGGTTCGTTTGTTCTAGTGCCACATTTGAGCTCATTGTTTCTTTGTTGATTTTCTGCCTCAATAATCTGTCTAGTTCTGACAGTGGAGTGTTGAATTCCCTGGCTATTATGATGTTGCTGTTTCTTTCCTTTGATCGAGTAGAATTTGTTTTATGAATTTGGGAGCTTTTGTGTTAGGTGCACATATATTTAAGATTGTTATATCTTCTTGTTGAATTGTATATATATATATATAATTACATAATTACTATCTTTGTCTTTATTATTTTGTGTTATAAGAATAGCTTTTTCTGTTTGCTTTAGTTTCCATTCACATGGAATAGTTTTTTCTACTTTACCTTGAGTATGTGAGAATCATTGCTAGTTAAATGAGTTTCTTGGAGAAAGAATATATTTGGGTGTTTTTTTGTTGTTGCTGTTTGTTTTTTTAAGTCCGTTCTGTGAATCTCTTTTTTATATACAGGGTCTTGTTCTGTTACCCAGGCTATTAGTGTAGTGGTATCATCATATCTCACTGCAGCCTCAAAATCCTGGGCTTAAGTGATCCTCCTGCCTCAGCCTCCCAAGTAGATGGGACTGTAGGAGCATGCCACTGTGCTGGCTAATTTTTCTATTTTTGCAGAGGCAGGGTGTCACTCTTGCTCAGGCTTGTTTCAAACTCCTGGTCTGAAGTAGTCCTCCTACCTCAACCTCTCAAAGTGCTGGGATTACAGGCATAGGCCACTGTGCCTGGCCCCAATCTCTATTTTTAAAGTGGTACATGTAGACTGTTTATATTCTATGTTAGTATTGATATGTGAGATACTGTTCTGTCATCACTTTGTTGCCTGATTGTTTTTTTTTCCTCACCTGTGTTACTAGAGTATAAGAGCTGTGGTGTTGACTTTTGGTCATCACTTTGTTGCCTAGTTGTTTTTTTTTCTCCCCTGGGTTAGTATAAGAGCTGTGGTATTGACTTTTGGGCATTTTTACATTGCTGCATATCAATTGTTCCATGCATAAAGCAATTTTAAGCATTTCTTATATGACAGGTCTAGTTGTGGCAAATTCCCTTAATGTTTCCCTTAGAAAGACTTTCTTCTGGACTTAGGAAACTTAGTTTTGCAGTATATGAAATTGTTGGCTGGCATTTATTCTGTTTAGGAAGATTGAAAATGGGACTCAAGTTCTTTCTGCCTTTTAAAGTTTCTGCTGAGAAGTCTCCTGCTAGTTTGATGGAGTTTCCCTTGTAAGTTACTTGATGTATTCATCTCTCAGCTTGGGGGATTTTTTCTCTTTCACTTTAACTCTGGCTAGACTGATGATTACATAACTTAATGGTGTCCTGTTTGCTATGAATGTTCCAGGTGCTTGATGACCTTCTTTGTAAATCTCTAGCAGTAACAGTGAAATTTTCTTCCATTATTTCCACAAATAGTTTTTACATGCTTTTTGCTTTTTATTCTTCATCTGTGATACCTATGATTCTTTTATTTCATATAATCCTATATTTCTTGGAGAGATTGTTCATTCTTCTTGATTCTTTATTCTTCATTTCTCACTGACTGGGTTAATTTAAAAGCCTTGTCTTTAAGCTCTGAAATTCCATATCTGACATTTAAACAATTTTCTTTTGGTGGGGTCCAATGCTGGAAAGCTAATGGGATCATTGGGGGTGTCAAACCAGCCTGTTTTTTTTTTTTTTTTAATGTTGCCAGAGTTCATATGCTGGCTCCCTTTCATCTGGAAGGTTTTCTCAGCTCAAGACAGATAGCTTTAGGGTAAACCTCTGCTGGGAACTCTGTAAGCTCAATGAAGAGAGGGAAAGTTCCCTAGATAGCATGACTGAGTTATGTTCTGGAAGGTTGACCAGGCAGGAGAAGGGCAGATGTATTGTAAACCTGTAACACAGCTGCTTTCCTGAATCTCGCCATTCCCCTGGAGTTGTCATAGTCCAAGTAGGTGCTGGGGAATATTTGTGCAGAGAGGTATGTTTGTTCCCAGGCTGGTGCTGAAAGCTTGAGTTGTGGCAGGTGGTTGTGGGGGTTCACTCCACCTGGGTCTCTTGCTGGTGGTGGAAGCACATAAGAGCACCCATCCTCCTCACTGCCTCATTGGCCCAGCAAGGGTAAAGCCCAGGTGGCAGCAATGGCAATAACCCTTAGGTAAATGTAGCACTCTGGAGCTGAGGCCTCAGAATGATGCCAGCTGCAATACCCAGGGTCTGGAAGCCAGTGGGACTTTGATGTGCCTTCTCTTTGGACCAATACTGAGATCCTTCAGGCAGCTCCCCGTATCAATCCAGAGGCCTGCTGTAGTTGTGGGCCTGTGAAGAATCATAGCAAATAGGACATCATTAAGTTATGTAGTCATCACTCTGGCCAGAGTTAAAGTGAAGGAAAAAATCCCACAAGCTGAGTTAAAGTGAAGGAGAAAACCCTACAGCTTGGATTGTAATATCTATAGGGAACGGATGGAGCCCCAGGGCTCATTCCTCTGTCCCTGGACCCACTTTTCCCCCTTCGTTCAAGGACCAAAGTGAATCCTGTACTCACTTCCCCCCCTTCATTCAAGTACCACAGTTCACAATTGCCTGTCTTCCAGTATTTGAAATAGTGTTATGTGTATTTTGCCCAGTTTACAGCAGAAAGGAAATCTAATAGCAGTTCATCTTTTAAGGTTAGAAGCAGAAATAAACATTATGTGTATACCGTGTTTCTCCAAAAATAAGACACTGTCTTGTATTTATTTTTTCTCAAGAAGACACACTAGGGCTTATTTTCAGGGGATGTCTTATTTTTATTAAGTATAATATAACAATCTACATTTATTCAAATACAGTTAAGTCATCTTTTTCTGGAACCTGACAGAAGGGCTTGTTGGTGGGGCTGGTGCTAGTGATGCGTGAACGCCTTTTCCCTAGCCATTTGCACATGCACAATAGAATGCCTGCGACCCGGTTACCACGCAGCACCCGTGCAAATGTGAATGGCTCAGAGAAAGGAGCTGAGGCAGATAAAAGGTATTCCAGTCTTCTTTACCACTCTGCCACAAAATGCAGGGTGTGGCTATGCAGATACACAGATATACAGCTTAACTGCATAGCCACACCCATCACTAAGTCTTATTATGGGGTAGGGCTTATATTTAACAAATGCATAGAAATCCTGCTAGGGCTTATTTTCGGGGAAACACGGTAGTTGGATTCATTTTATAAATGCATATTTTCCGTTATTTCCTAGAGTGTCCTCCCATATCCATAACTAGAATGCCACATTATTGTATTCTGACAAGTCTCTATGGTTTATTTACCTCTTCCTTTATCTTTCGGATATTATACTTGTTTATAGTTTCCCAGTTTCAGAGAAGGCCATGTTAAAAATCTTTGGATGTGAACCTTTATTTTCTATATCCACTTACATATTTTCAATGTGTCTTCAAGTAGGATTATTGAGTCAAAAGATTTGAGAGTGTTAAGACCCCACGGATGTGTTGGTAAATACTTTCTGGAAAGATTGTACCAGTTCCCCTTTGTCATTGTGGGAGGGCGTTCATTCTGCCATACCCTCAACAGCACTGTTTTGAGTGAACACGTTTTGAATGCAATTACCTTGTGAGATCCATTGCTAGAAAGAATAAGGCACAGCCTTTGCCCCTAAAGGGCTTAAAAGTGAGTAATGAAGATAGTGAACATGTCACCAGCATGTGATGAATTTGGGGACTCCAAGTGGCATGGCAAAATGAGTGGTCACATTCTTCCTGAGAAGAGCCCACAAAGTTTTATGTAAATATTTGAGGATAAGCAGTTTGCAATAAGGCTAATGAGAGAAAAAAAGTATTAGAAATATTAATGAATTATTTAGGGTAAATGAAATGTGAACCTGGGATCTTCACTGCGTGGTTTAGCTGGCACTGTAGGGATGAGAATATCATAGGAAACAAAGGAGGATTGGAAGGTAGTGAACAGATAGTGAAGGGCTCTATGTGAACTTTAGCAAGTTAAATGCGTACTCTAATCTGCATTTCCTGGGTGTGCACAGACCCTTATATATAGTAAAATACAATTAATTTTAATTAAAATTAATGAATTTAAAAAATTAATTGTATTTTTATCATTAACTTTTTTCTTTCCTCTTAGAAAAGTTTCTACAATTTTTTCATATTGTGGGCCCTATTTTATCTGAGAGGTAACCACCAGTAGCTAAACACTGCAGCAACTTTTTAATCCTTTTTTGTTGTTTGTTTTTTAAAAGAGTAGTTGGAGGTCTTGTTTGCTTTTGTGACCTCAGTAGGTTTGATTCTTATTTTCTAAACAGTGGACATTGCATGTCCGTGTGCACTGGCTAGAGTAGTCTTTCGTGAGCTAATCATAGGATTTTGCTGTTTTTCCTGGAGGCATATTCTCTTTGGGCTAGTTCTCTTGCGCTCTCTCGGGGTAAAGAGCTCCTCTTAGCTGTTTCCTTAGAACAAAGCAGATAATAAGTATTTTGTACCATTGAACCATATGTGTTTTAAGCAAAGTTAAGCTATCACACAAAGAGGAGAAAGTGAAAACAATGTCAAGAACAGAGATGAACTGGGATGTTGGAGATTGTCCTTTTTCCTAGCCTGGCTGAGTGATCAGTAGGTTGAGTGGACTTGGTCAAGTCACTTACCTCTTTGGGTCTCTGCTTCTTTATTAATAAGAAGACCTTTACATTCTCTAAGCTTCAATTGTATATGCAAGCGTTAAAAAAATAGTTTTTTAAAAAAAGGATAAGTCAAATTTCTTTATCGTGGACATAGAAATTGTGTTATCTCTTAAAAGTAACGTTTAGCTCTATTATGTAATGATCTAAGTTTCTAGCTTGCCAAAAATCATTAAGCATGATTGTAATTTTTAAACTAATTTTCTTCTCACCATGATGTGTCAGCTTAATTTCTGCGCAAAATATATTGGGTTACTTTTCATTTATCTTAGCAGATTTTAAACTTGAGATGTTTGGCTAAGAATGTGGTTGAAGTATATAAAAGAATGCCAGATATTTCCTTAAGAGATCTCAAATGATAAGAGTTGAACTCAGAGTTGAGCTGCCTCATTTTGTGGACATCCTCGACCTCTTTCAGTTTTTTTTCCTGTCATAATTCTAAGACTTTCACTTGTCTTGTGATGTGAGACAAGAGAAAAGGCTTTCTTGTATTATAGTTTTTGTTTAAAGTACTATCAATCTGGTACTTTAGTAATGTTTGGCTTACATGAGCTTTCTGTGTGATATGTTTTGTTTAAACTATACTCATTTATTTCTTAATGCCTATGAACATTTAAATCCTGAATAATAGACTTGTGCTTCAGTTTGGGGCAAATGCTTCTTTGTAATGTGAAGTCTTCTAGTGTGGAAAGTGTATTTGAAATGTTCTGGGAGTAATTTGGAGCCATGGTGTGAAATCAGATATGAATCAATGTGTTATTCATAAACTATTGATGAAATTATATCTACTCATCCTTAAAGGGAGGAGCCCTTGCTGGTTGTACTTCTATCTAATTGTATAGATTTAGGTACATTTGCTGCTCTCACATTCATATTAACTGGTTCTAATATGATTTGTGCTGGGCTGGGACCCAAGTTATTTGAGTTTTTCCAAATTATGGGCATATCAGTAAATATAAAGTGTGAGATGTCTCAGAAAGACCACTGTCTACAGACAGGTGAACGGAATTTACATGTGGCCGCCTTTTGATGGGAGGTCTTTTCACCAAGACTCTATATAGAGAGAGGCAGAAGATGGAAACTTGGAAAAACTAGAAGATGCCTGTGGTATGACCCCTGGGTTATTAAGGTTTTAAAACTTTCCAACCTATCTACAGTATAACAAAACTTCATTTAGTATTCAGGATTCATATCCCTTATTAGCTGGTTTTTCTACTCAAGATGTAAATCATAAATAAATGTTGGTTTGTGGGAGAATTTTGGAAAATAGGCATTTGATTATCTTCTGTTGTTTCTTTCTTCTTATTGAATTAGCATGTGCCTTCAGAGACTTCTGCTCAACCAAACTAGACCAACCAAACAAAACCCAAGTAGAAATACAAGGTAACAAGCTTCCAAGTAATTTTGCGCATTCTACATTTATTCTGTAAGTTGTAAAGCTTGTCATAGCTGGTTACACAGAATGAACAAAGAAATTGCTCAAACCACTCCCCACTCAAACATTAAGGGATATAATTGAACTTGAGGCAGACTCTATTAGGTTTGAGATATGTCTCTTATTTCAATAAAAAATTATAATTTATAAAAGTTCCATGAGATTCATACCCCCATTTCTTTGCTCACCTTATGTTAAAATATGCTCTCCTTTGGATTTGAGGTGAAGGCAGGAAGCATTAGCAAAATTTGTTAGGCAAAACAACAGCGGACATTCAGTGGCAAACGGGTGTTTGAACTCAAGAGAAAATGAAAGTTAAAACAAAGGTAAGGCAAATCAGATCTGGATGTTTCAGGTGGTGTGAAGAGTCAGGAAATTGCTCGGCAATGATTCCTTTTACCATGATGCATCTTTATAAACATCGCCTATAATTATCTAGAAAACCACACAGCCGGCCTATCATGGCCTGTCCCTTCCTGGCTTCATTCTTTTATCCTTGTCAAGTTTCATCAGATTGGCCAGGGGTGAAAGCAACAAATTGTGGCTATGTTTTATAACTTATATATTTGTTTAGATTTGCTTAAATATTTATGTCCATATTATATAAGTTTACGTGCCTTTAAATTCAGTTAACTAGTGTTTCCTTTGCATTAATAAGTGTTTATTATTTTTAACTTATTAGGTAATGATTCATTCTATTAAAGAAAACCTTAGTCATCTATCCTTAGGAAATATTACTAGTTATAAGGTAAAGCTTAAAAATAATTTTAAGGAGGTCTTTGTGATATTTTTTTAAATCTCAGGCGTACATATGCAGCTTTTATTTAACGTGCAGTGCTTTCATGTAATAAAATATCTTAGACTTCACCATATTTCTCCTTTTGTTAGTCATGCTGTTGATTGCTTTTAACTGGTATCATGATGACACCATTGTTTTGCCTACCTGCTGTAACTGGATTTAATCTAGATAGAAATCCCATTTGGGGTGGTTTTCCTTTTAAATCTTTGGTTAAACCTGACGTGAATAATATTAAACTTAAAAATTTTTATTTGAAATTATTCAACAGGAGCGTAATAGAGACTCTGTATGCACTATTCTATCCAGAAATACCTAATAGAGATGATAAACTTAAAATATTGAAAATTCCCACGGCTTTACTATCAAAATTAACTACTAAAACAACATTATTATGTAAACAAAAATATATTATCTAAACTTTATGCTTTCCTAAGACTGTAACTATTTGTTTTTTTCTTTTGGTAACAGTTGAGTTTTTTTTTTTTTTTTTTTTTTTTTTTTTTTTTTTTGCTGGGGCCAGTTCTTGGCCAGGGCCAGGCGTGAACCCACCAGCTCAGGTATATGGGGTCGGCACTCTACTCCTTGAGCCACAGGCACCACCACAGTTGAGATTTTTAAAAGGAAAATGTTTTGAATTCTACTGTGCTACAATACAGATTTTTAACTACTATATGTAAGTGTTGTCTCATAAATAAATTAGAAGAGATCGAAAACATAATTAAAGGATCAATGTCTTGCTGGTAGTGAGAAAAATCTGACTTTTATATAATAGGTTGTGTTTGAATTATAAAGCAATATAGCACTAAATTTAAATGATGTTTAGAAAATAAAAAAGCTCACTTCATTTGAGCTCAATGTGATTGAAGACGGCAGTTGGTAGTGGGGATCTCGTTGATGGGGAAGAACAGCATCACAAAAAGTTGGCTGGGTTATCCCTCCTGGTCTGTTTCATCCTTATGCCTTTAACTGGTTCCTTGGCTGAGATTAGACTCTGAGGTACTTGGGAATATCTGGGCATCAATTGTAATTCCCTAGTTCATGTAAACATTTTTGAAATGTAAATTTTAATTTGAAATAGGTTTATCACACACAAACACTCCAAAATTTAAAAAATAGACATATTCATCAAAATATTAACAAAGTTTATATCCAAGTATAGAAGTTTTGGAAGATATGGAAAAGTTTAGAGAAAATAACAATTCTAATCTGATTTTCCAGAATTTCTGCAACAACTTTATTAGTTTTACCATAGGAAAATAGGTATTTCAGGCTCAGTGTCCATAGTTTAGTGGTTAGGGTGCCGACCGCAGACACCCGGGCAGCAAGTTTGAGCCTGGGCCAGCTAAGTAATAATGACAACTACAATAAAATATAGCCAGGCGTTGTGGTGGGTGCCTGTAGTCCCAGCTACTTGAGAGGCTGAGAGAACAGAATCGCTTAAGCCTAAGAGTATAAAGTTGCTGTGAGCTGTGACGCCACAGCATTCTACTGACATAGTTAGACTCTGTCTCAAAAAAAAAAAGGGTGGTTCCTGTGCCTCAACGGAGTAGGGCGCCGGCCCCATATGCCGAAGGTGGCAGGTTCAAACCTGGCCCAGCCAAAAGATTCTGCAAAAAAAAAAAAAAAAAGAAAAAATAGGTATTTCAAAGTGTATCTAGATATACTGTATATTTTTTCCTATTTATATTCTCATTACCACATGTTATTAGTCTAATCTTTAATAATTTTGACATTTAAGATGGTTTTATAATTTTTATATATAATTTTGATGTGTGTTTTGAAAGAAGAGCCAAGGTTTGGATTTCTGAAGGTTACACATGAATGAACAGCAATTAATGAAACAGTATTGACTACTCATAAGGAAATCTATGGCTGGAGTGGAAAAATATTTAGTAAGCAAATTAGTACAGAGCCCTGATGCTCATCCATCCTTTCCTGCATCCCAAACCTGTTCACCCCTGCATATTTCCTGTAGTAGAAGGTGGCATAGTCAGCCATCTAGTTGTTGGATGACTTGTGAGTCATAACTGATTCCCCTTCACCTTTATCTCCAGTGCCTAAATCCATCAGCAAACCACAGTCATCTCTCACCTGGGTGACGCTGTAGCCTCCTATCTGATCTGCCTGTGCAATCCATCATGCACACGGTCATCGTCACCTGCCTCCCTTTCCACTTCATGCTGTTATTCTGCCACTGTTCTCTGGTTCAGCTCTACTGAGCTCTGCATTTTTTGATTAACACATTAACCTTTTTCCTACCACAGTGTATATGTGGCTGTTCCCTCTGTCTGGCTGGCTGTCTCTTCTCTTAGCTGACTCCTTCTCAAGCTGGAAGGCCCACTTCATGGTCCCTTCCTTTCGAAGGGCTAAGCTGCAACCTGTCCCCAAGCAGCCTATGTCTTTTAAATTTCTTCCCTCTTGATTATTTCCTCTCTAGCACTTTCACATTCCTGGGTCATCTCTGATTAGTTATTTTCTAACATTGTCGGCTAGAACATGAGCTCTCTGAATGCAGGGAGACCTCCCTATCTGTCTTGTTCATCTTGCTGTCACAGCAATGACTGGCAGCATAGTAGGTGCTCAGTAAATAATTATACATAAAAAGCTTGTTACACGTGAGTTTTTAGTGGATCTTTATGACCAACTTCAGTGTTTTAAAATAAACAATGTAAAGAGGTACACTGTAGTTCTTTTGCTTTAGCTGTGACAATGCATTTGATTCCACCCCCCTCCCCCCGAGTGCTCATATCTATCTAGCACATCTTACAGCAATTGGTAATGAGGAGGAGGCAGATATCATGCCCCTTGACAGATGAGAAACTGACATAAAATGACTTGTGCAAATTCGTTTGCTGGTAAATGACACGACTCACAGAGGCTTTGATGTCCTTTAAATATAACATCCTTCTGCAAAAGAGAACCCAAGGCTTTCAGAGTTTATACAGCTGGACTCTTAAAGAATAGGAACTCAGCAAATAATTTTTAAAAAATAAAGTAAAATAATAAAATCCAAACACAGTGCCCTTGACTTACCTCTAGGATTCCATTGTGATGTGGCATATGCACATTGTCTGCAACTGGGGAAATACACATCCATTTCGGTAATAAGTGGGATTCCGTAAAGAAGGGGAATTACGCACTCTCACATTTATTAGTCTGGTGATGTGGATTATTTAGGTACCATGGACATCAGTTGTTTTTCCAGAAAAGATTTCAAATATGCTTTTTATATTTTCTAACTAATATGCTTTTGAACACTGATTTTGTTTGTTAACTACACAAAGGCATCCATAACAATTGTAATAAATGTTGCATGAGCTTTTTAGTCTCCAGACATCACCTCTTTGACTCTGTTGCTATGGGTTTTCATTAGTATTCTACAGAGCCTGGGTTGCCATAGAAAATGTGTGGTTGTAGAAGAGTTACCATGGCAACAGTCCGCCATTATGTATTTTTCAATATCAGCCAGCTAGAGATGATAGGGAATCTGAATGATATTTATTTAGGAATCTGATCATGAAAAATAAAGCAAACAGAATATTTTAATATCTTAGTTATCTTCAATGGATATTTTAAGTATGATGTTCCTTGCCCTTTATTCCAATACATTAAATAGAAATGAAAGCTGCTCTAAAAAGCTAGTTTTTAGCAGCCATTTACCTTGGTCTCTGGAGATGCTAAAAATTTTAATTGTCTTAAATGTTTGACATGCACATAAAGCTCCCGTAGAGTGAAGCTCCCTGTCAAATGAGCATGAGTTTTTGTTTTACCAGTTTCCTTCCCAACCTGCAACAATAGCAGCTCAGGTATCCGTGAGGGAAACTCAGAAATAAAGGAAGGAGATCACTGGCTGACTCATTGCAAGATATAGCTTTTCAAAAGGAAAAAAAAAATCAGAGGAACTACCTACTTTCAGTAAAATGGCAAACCCCTAAGTTGAAGAGAAGTTTTAAACATACTATTTGAAAACATTTCATATATCCAGTCCTTTAGCAATCATGTTGAAATTCCTGACCCATTCGGAATGGCAGGCATAGCATATCAGTTGTCCGCAAAAACTTTATTTCTGTCTTCACAAAAGGACACGTTATATTTCGTCACAGAGGTAAGCAGAAAAAGCGTAACAATTTAGCAAATTAGTTCTATGTATATTCGAAATTTAACAGAAAGGTGAGTGAACTTCAAGGTTTACATTTTTTTTTAAATTACCAATCCTTCTCCTGAAACAAGATGTTGAGACCCCTTGCTTTGTTTTCCTGAAGCCCTGTCCTCTGGAAGCTACCCAGCAATCTTCCCCTGAAGCTGGGATTTCCCCCGGGACATGTAATGCTATTTTCTTCTGTAGCAGAGCAGAGGCTAAGCACAGAATCATGGGGTCACAATTCAGCATTTTAGAGAATCAAAGCGCAGATGAATTTCTCTTGGATGACCATGGGGGGTTTGAGAGAAAAAGAAAAAGCAAACAATGTTTGATCAGGTGCAGCTTGCATAGAGGAGGTATGTTGGGTTTGCTAGAAAACGTTTAAAAAGCTGACCTTTTAATCCATGATGTTATTATATCAAGTAACCCTTTTCAAAGAATAGCTTCAAATAAAACAGAGTAAATTACACTGAATTCCAACACATGGGGTCCTCAAACAGTGTTCACCATCAATGGTGTTGACATATGTTCCTTATAATGTTATGGATAAGAGAATTAGTAACTTAATGAATATTAATTTAGGATAAGAATATTGAATTTAGAAAAAGAATTAAATCCCTGGCACTGAGTGAATTAAACCTTTATTGTTGAGAACACATTCAAAATATTATTGCTCACATTCCTTTTCTCTGCCACAGGATATCTTGGAGCTGTGGGTAACAGAGTGCTCAGCTTTAAAGCTTGGACTTTGGAGTGAGACTACCGGCTATGAATCTTGGCTTGATCCATTTACCAGCTCTGTGATCTTGGACTAGTTAGCCTCTCTGTGCCTCAGTTTACTCCTCCATATAATGGAGATAATAGTAACTACGTTATAGGTGGTGGTTGTGAGGATGAAGCAGATGTCCATTTGTAAAGTTCTGGGAGCTGCACCTAGCACACAGAAAGTGCTCTGAGGCCCGTGCGGTGGCTCCTGCGTGTGATCCCAGCACTCTGGGAGGTCAAGGTGGGTGGATCACCTGAGCTCAGGAGTTGGATGCCAGCTGAGCCAGAGTGAGCCCTCATCTTTAAAAATAGCCGGGGTTGTGGCAGGTGCCTGTAGTCTCAGCTACTTGGAAGGCTGAGGCCAGGGAATTGCTTAAGGCCAAGAGTCTGAGGTTGCTATGAGCTGTGACGTCACAGCACTCTGAGGGTGACATAGATGCTGTCTCAGAAAATAAGTATTCCTTAGGTATATATTAGCTAACGGGAAAAAGTAAGTCTTCACTTTACCAAATACGATAGATAGCTGATCAGAGGGTGAACTCTTTCCTAAGGATCAATTCGTGTCAAAGGAGTCAGATAAACATTCCCATAAATCAGTAGCTTGTTCCCTTTTTTCTCAGATTGAATGTTGCAGTGAAGACACTGGCATAACATTAGTAGCATTTAATACTGTGCGCCAAGCTGCCATTTGCTCGTAAGCCTACCCAGTAGGACTCACTGGCCTTTGTCTTTCTCACCTTCATGTCCTGTGGAGACGTGTCTGGCAGCAGAATTCAGATGCCATTTAAAAACATTACAGAGATGATAATGAGGTCTAATAAAATCCATTATCATGATAAATTTCTCTCTTTGCCTGCCTTTGTTTCCCCTTATAGGATTTTGAGGCAATACTTAACAAAGAAATAGAATAGAAAATACATGCAGTTCTTTCTAGTAATTCCAGTTTGGTTTGATAAATAACTTCTTGCTGTGGTTAAATTCCTTTAATGGTAATGAGTAGAGCATTACATATGCAAATCGGATATTACTGCTAATCCATAGCTCCCATTCGGTCTCTTATTTCCTGTCTGGTGTGGCCTTGGACTGAAAGTACCTTTTCTATTTTTCCTTCACTTAAACTTTTCTCTGTCTTCAATCCCTTGTTTCTCTCCTTAAATTTGGTAAATCCCAAGGTTCTGTTTTCTTTCGTCCTATCTGTGGGTTTTTACTTCCCTCTTTCAATCTTATGACCCCACATTTACCGTTACTTGGATATCTTGAAAGCTGTCCTGTCCCCTCCCATGTCTCTCCTTAGTTGGTCCACAGTGTGGCAACAAGATATTTCCACCTGAGTGCTATACTACTAACACTTTAAATAGACATGGAGCCCCAAACCCTTTGTGCCTGGTAACTCTACTAAACTCTACCTGTAAACCCCATTCCCACTGTCTTTTTAAGCTGGTGGCGCCTGTTAATCTTTTAAATTCTGTTCGGCAGCTAGCATCTTCCAGGCACCAGTGCTCAGTGTTTTGGAAGATCTGTGAATTCACTATAATTGATGATCGATCGTTCCAGTGCTTTCATACAGGAAGTTTAAGCCACTGGCTGTGAGTAGAATTAACAAGGTACCTTGAATAGGGGAAAAAAAATATTACTTCTCTTCAGTAATCTCTAAATCAAAACTTAGTTTTTCCGTTAGTATGTTCTGTGATTTTGTCACCAATTATAATTATGAATATTTTCATATTTCATTACAGTTGCTGGAGATACCTCAAAATATAATTTGTGATCTTAAAAAAACTTAAACTACTTAAAAATTACGGTTGTTATTAGATCTGCCAATTGACTGTACAATTTAATGCATTAATAAAGAATCATATAGTATCAGTCTTTTTTTTTTTTTTAATTATTGTTGAAGATTCATTGAGGGTACAGAGAACCAGGTTACACTGATTGCATTTTTTAGGTAAAGTCCCTCTTATGATTGTGTCCTGCCTCCAAGAGGTGTGTCACACACCATGACTCTACACTCATATGTTTGTTTTTAAAAATATCTTGATAACTATGTTTCAATATGTTTGTCTTTCTTTATAATTCTATTTTATTTTATACTTTTAAAACTACTACTTTGGACTCGGCGCCTGTGGCTTAAGTGGCTAAGGTGCCAGCCACATACACCAGAGCTGGTGGGTTTGAACCTAGCCTGGACCTGCCAAACAACAATGATAACTACAACCAAAAAATAGCAGGGCATTGTGGTGGACACCTATAGTCCCAGCTATTTGGGAGGCTGAGACAAGAGAATCGGTTAAGCCCAGGAGATGGAGGTTGCTGTGAGCTGTAACGCCACGACACCCTACCCAGGGCGACAGCTCGAGGCTCTGTCTCAAAAAATAAACTACTATTTTGAGGAGGTCAACCTTCCAAAGGGTCTATCTTCCAAAACAGGGTAAAGAACCCCTGTTTTCCTGGAACATGTGCTCATATAAAAGTAGACAACCATTATAAGCTTTAGATGTACTGATCATTTATTTGTTTATATTTTAAAAATACATATTAATGACCCAGTTATTACTTTAACCAATATTTAAGTTTCAGGGTTCAAAATATCACAAATTTATAAAAACCATGGATTCTTTGGAAAGATTTTTAATATAACAGAAACCTAAGAAAAAGATACATGTGTATGTCACCTTGTAATTGGCAAATAACACAAAATTAAGTGAGCTTGCCAGCAATTTATCAAGCAGGATTAGAATGCAGATATTAATAAACTGGAAAGAAAGCGAGATAAGAAATGAGAGGGGAGGGCGAGCCGGCTATAATCAGAGACCTGCCTGCCTGAGTACATCCTCCTAGTGGCTTTTTACATATGCAGTGGGCACTTTGGGAAATAAACTGATCTTGCTAATCTGTAGCCATATAGCAGAATGTTCTGAAGCTTTGAGTCATTTGCTGATTTTCATTAGTTATTCATTTTATTCCTGACCTCCATTGTCCTGGATTATCACATACTTTCTAAATAAAGAGATTAGCTAGGGGCAATGATACAGTTGAATTATATTTACCATCTTTCAATTCAGATGTATATGACTACATAACAAACCACCCAAAGCATAGTGGTTTAAACTGTGATACATTATTGTCTCTCAGGGCTCTGGGGTTCTTGACTGGGGTCCTCTCATGTGTGTGCCACTCTTTAAAGACCTCACTGCTCTGCGTACGCATGGACTGTTTCATATGGTGGCTCCAGGTGCCAAGAGGTGGGGAGTGGCACCTGCTAGTGCTCTTAAAGCCTGGGCCCGCAGCAGGTGCAGAAGAGACTCCATCTCTCATGGGCACTGGCGTGTGTGCACAGGGAGGTCACTCATACTTCTTATTTCCTCTGCTTCACCTTCTTTCCTTTTTCAAACTGGATCTTCTTACTGGTTTCTCAACTTTGCTTTACTAATAATTTGATTATTTTCTCCCAGGATAACTCTTCTTTTTAGTTTCTCATATCTGCTTAGGCCTCAATCCATTTTTTGTCTGGTTTTTTTTCCATGAAGCTCCAGCATTCACAGCTCTTCAATTTCACTACTGTGTTTTAGGCCGTCATAAGCTTCTTGTGCATTGTTACTGAGGATTTCCTTATTGGCTGTTATCAAGTTTGGAAGCCCAGAGACCATTTTCATTTCTGACACCAACTACAAGTTTTTAAGATTTCAAGGTCACTCTCAGGTTTAAAAATTTGCTGGAAAGACTGCCAGAACTCTATAAGCTGTTATACTCTCAGTTGTGGTATATTAGAGCAAAAGGGTACAGATTAAAATTGATCAAGGAAAGAGAAGCCCAGGGGGGTCAAGGTCTAGAAGAGCTCCAGGCACTGGTTCCACCCCCCCAGGGTAGTTGTGTGGAGGGTGCTACTTCCAGCAGCAGTGTGTGAAGGCACAGAGCAGTGCCAACCAGGGACATTCACACAGACCTCGGTTTCCATAGTTTTTACCGAGTCTCAGTCACACAGGCAGAGTTAGTCACACAGATACTGGTAACTGGTCTCTAGTTAACATTAGTCTACAGTCCCTTCAAAGATCAAGCTCCTGGCATGCGGCCATAGGCGTCCCACCGTAAGTCACATTGTTAGCATAGACTGTGAGCTGTGGGCCAAAGCCCCAAGTTGAATAAAGACACTCTTAGGAGACAGGCTATACTAAGGGCTTAGAGATCACTTCTCAGGAGCAAAGGACCAAACCAGACCTCACTTTGCAGATGGTTAATTCTTTACTGCTGAGTTGCTTTAACTCTTTCCTTCTCCATTCTTACCAATGTGCTCTTGCCAGGTAAATCTTTCTAGTTGAATAGTCTTAGTCATCTTTCCTGCTCAACAACCTATGATGTCTTTTCTTAATTTATTTTAAATTAATATGAGGGTACACATTTTTAGGTTACATTGTTCTCACTTCCAAGGTAAAGTTCAAGTTGTAGTTGAGCCCTTAACCCAGGGGATGTGTTGAATACCCTCATGTTGTGTATTTTAGGTGAGATCTCATGAATTGCTCTCCCTCCTCCCTTCAAACGTCCTCCCCTCCCCACACCTCTGCCTCATCCCCTCTTCTCATCCCCTCTTCCTATCCCCTCTTCCTTGTCTTCCCTCCTCCTCACTAGACTGTATTTGTGTTTTATCGTTTGTGTGGACGTGCAATTATTTATATATTGGTTTCAGATTAGTATTGAGTATTTTTTTTTCCATTCTTGAGATACTTTCTAAGAAAAATGTATTTTAACTACATTCAGGTAAACATAAAGGATATAAAGTCTTCAACTTTTCTTATGACTGTATAGTAAGTACTCTATGGTATACCAATGCCATAGTTTGGTGATCCATTCAAGGGTTGATGGGAATTTAGGTTGCTTCCATGACTTGGCAATTATAAATCGAGTTGCCATAAACATTCTGGTGCAAATATCTTTGTGGTAAAGTGATTTTTGTTCTTTTGGGTATTTATCTACTAATGGAATTAGGGGATCACATGGAAGGTCCACTTTTAGTTCTTTAAAATTCTCCATACTTCTTTCCAAAAAGGCCGTATTAGTTTGCAATCCCACCGACAGTGTAGAAGTGTTCCCTTCTCTCCACATCCGCACCAGCATCTGCAGTTTTGGGACTTTCTGATGTGGGCTAATATTACTGGAATTAGGTGGTATCTTGGAGTGGTTTTGATTTGCATTTCTCTGATAATTAAGGACGATGAGCATTTTTCATGTGTTTTTTGGCCATTCTGTCATCTTTAGAGAAGTTTCTGTTCAAGTTTCTTGCCCACTTATAAATAGGATTGTTTATTCTTTTCTGGTTGATCAGAGTTCTTTGTAGATTCTAGTTATGAGGCCTTGGTCAAATTTGTAACATGCAAAACTCTTCTCCCATTTCAAAGGCTATCTGTTTGCTTTGGTTCTGGTACCCTTAGCTGTGGAGCAGCTTTTTAGCTCCATCAAATCCCACTTATTTTTGATTTTTCTGTAATTACCAGAGGTGTCTTCCTCATAAAGTCTTTTCCCAGATCAGTATCTTCAAGCATTTTTCCCATACTCTCTTCTAGGGTTTTTGTTGTTTCATGTCTTAAATTTAAATATTTTATCCAATGAGAATCAATTTTTCTCAGTGGTGAGAAGTGTGGGTCCAGTTTCAGTCTTCTACATCTGGCTAACCCGTTCTCCCAGCACCATTTATTAAATAGGGATTCTTTTCCCCAGTGCGTGCTTTTGTTTCCTTTATCAAAGATCCAATAGCAATATGTGGCTAGGTTCATCTCTAGATTCTCTATGCTTTTCTATAGGTCCATATCGCTCTTTTTGTGCCAGTACCATGCTGTTTTGCTGACTATAATCTGAAGTCTGGTAACGTGATGCCTCCAGATTTGTTTTCATTTCTAAGAATTGTATTTGCTATTTAAGATTTTTTTTCTGGTTCCATATGACGCAAAGTACTATTATTTCAAACTCTTCAAAGTGTGGCATTGGTGCTTTAATGGGGATTGCATTAAATCTGTAGATAGCTTTGGGATGTCTTCTTAATATACTTTTTTTAATAGGTTCTAGTGTACATTACACTAAGATATACATTCATATAATGATTTAAGGAGCATGTGTTTATCAGATACTATGACAGATATAGGAATACAGTGGTGAACAATACAGAAATAGCTTGAGGGCTCCTGTCCTCAGTTTCTGCCTTAGAAGGATTTTAAAAGCCTCAGACATATTTCTTGTTACTTTAGTTAACCTCCAACTTATTGATTTTTCTAATATGTCTGTGACATAAGAGAACTGAATTGATAACATCTCCAGCAGCTAATATTTATTGAGCACTTATGCATTGTATATCTATTACCTCATTCTCACAACCCTTTGGGTAGCAACAAAATCATCATTGTATCATAGAGGAGGAAATTGAGATGATATTTCAGGTTTGTCTAGCTCTAGAAACTGCACTCTTTACCTCTGTATGATTACTGCTAGACTGAGTAAGCCTTGGCAGCATTTTGCTGCACTTGACTTTGATCTCACATTGTTACTCTAGCCCAGGGATCAAGCAGAGCCCTTGTCTGTGTTAAAATGTATACTTTGAGTTGCTACTACGGTTTCAGCTGAGTAATGGGTCAAACCCATTACTGGTCCATATTAGTAGTACTTCTACAAATAGTAGAAGCTTCATTGTTGTTGTCATTGTTGTTATTGTTGTGGAGACAGAGTCTCACTGTCCATAGCTCATAGTAACCTTGAACTCCTGAGCTCAAGCAATGCTCCCCTCTCAGCCTCCTAAGTAGCTTGGACTATAGGCTCATACCACTATGCCTGGCTAGTTTTTTTTTTTTTTTTTTAAGGGTTTTTCCATGTTGCCCAGACTGGTTTCCAACTTCTGACCTCAAGTCATCCTTCTGACTCAGCTTCTCAAGGGACTGGGATTATAGGCATGCAACTACTGTACCCAGCCATAATCTTTGTTCTTTAAAGTGCCTCATTATATTACTTGAATATCATCTTGAAAAAAAACAACAGGATAATATTAGAAATATTTTAATAAAAGTTGGTAACAATAATCATGCAACTTGAAAATTTCTAGTAGTTCATTCGAACTGCACTAGTTGGTCTGAGTTTAACAAGTGAATGATGACTTGTCTTGACAAGTTGGTTGATGTTATACTTCTGAATCTTGCAATGAATTACATAACTCCAGGAGGGCCCGGGATGTTGCTTTGTCAGTTATAAATTGTTTCATGGCTCCCTAATGCAAGAATATTATGAACAATAAGCATCTCAGTTTATTTAGTCAAGTATCTCTGAAATTATATATTTAGACTTCTGTACTCCCTATGCTTTATAATAGGCTTATATTGAAGGAAATAAAAAAGTCCAATTCAGGACAAAACAATCTAGGATTTAAATTATGTAAATGAGTAAGGGAGAGAAAGTATTGCTTTTTATAATTTCTTACTGTTCTAGCACACCGCTCTCCCCCCAAAAGTTCTGTTTGAAGTATTTCATTCCAGTTGGCACTTCTCTTCAACATATTGGCAGGTGCACTTGTGGGTGTGAGTGAACAAATTACATTGTAATGCCTTGAGTTGGTTGCAGTGGAGAAATATTTGTTCAAATTGCTTCTTTCTATTTTAACCAAAATTATTTCAGTACATTGGACTGAAGGCAGGCTAGAATGGCTAAGAGTAGGGCTCTGAAGACAGACTTGGGTTTAAATGCTGTCTTTGCCACGTGTAAAAGCTGTGTAATTTGGGCAATTTAAGTATCAGATGCATGATTTTAAAGATGGGAACCATAAAAATGCCTGCCTAATCTTATTTAAAGGATTAAATGTGGTTTGTGCTGGGAGTACATTAAATGTTCTATAGCTGCAAAGGCTAGTTGTTTTACTTGTTATATTGAAGAATGTATTAGTGTTTTTTTTTTCTTATTCATTAAGGAAAATCACCACTTTAAAAGAATAAATGGTCTTGGTAATTACCATTATTACATGATACAAAACAGTCACTTCGAGAAAGAACAAAAAGCAATAACACAAATAATGGTTTCTTAAGAGGGTTGCTTTCAAGATGTCATACTTTGGTTCCAGTGGTTGACAGATAAACATTTAAAATCATGCCTGATTCTTCCTATCAAATGAACGTCTTTGAAAATTGCAAGTTATTGAAATTTTCTGGACTACAGAGTCATCTAAGCTGCATTCAAATATCGGCTCTGTTACTTATTTACTATGTAACTTTTGATAAGTTACTTATTATCTTTGTGACTCAGTTTCCTTGTAGGTAAAATGGGGAAAATAAAAGCATCTATCTCACAGGGGGGTTATATGAGGAATATATAACATTATATATTTTGAGGATTAAATGAGGTATTTGTATAGTACTTTACACATACAGGGATTACCTTTTTTTATATTGATGATACTAACACAACTAAAGTTAATTTTCACACAAATATAATAAACACATTTGGAGGTAGATTTTGAATCATGGATAGACTAATTTTATAGGCATTGGCTAGCTGGATATGTACGTAAGAAATATGACAGGCCTGGGAAAGTCATCAGTTCAAGATCTTCGTGGAAACGGTCATTATTTAAGGGAAACCTTTAGAAGATCCTATATAATTATTATAAATGATGTTCAGTGTTATTTTTAACATTTGTGGTAATATCATTACTTACATTTCTGCCTTTATAAACTCAGACATGATTTGACGTGCATTTCTTGGCTTGTTACTATAAAGGATTATTCAGTCAGGGAAGAAACAAGAACTGTGCAGGCCAGTCTTGAACTAATTACTGTAGACTTCAGGATAGTCTTAGTGTAGAGCAATTCCTGAGAAATGAACCATGTTTCTTCAGGGCTCTGAAACTGTAAAGATTCAGTAACTAATGGTTCTGAGTGTGGCAGTCAGTTTCAGGAAATAGTAAGAAGTTTGGATTTGACAACAGAAGTCGTGGGTTCAACTTCTGATGCTGCCACTTACTGTGTGACTTCAGACAATTAAGTGCTTTGTTCATTTGTTTCCTTTTTTATAAAATAAAAATAATAATGTCTACCCTGATACTCTACAGGATTGTTTTGTAGGCCAAGTAAGACAACACGCGAGAGCCTTGGGGACATACTTGTGCTTTCCATTGTTACTAACGTTAATGTGAAGAACCAAGCATTTGTTTCTCTGTGGAACCCAGGATACGTACGTGGCCTAGTCTATGAGAAGAGAAATGCAAAAGGGATATTTTCTATTTAAATTCTATTCAAATTATAATTAATTCAATTCTTTTTGATTTATTCTAATTCTACAAATACATCACTTTATCTCACAGCATATGATTTTGACCCGTTTGGCAGAATGAGAACAGAACAAGGGGAACTGAGGACATGAAGATTTTTTAAAGAGGGACTTTATCTAACTACTGCCATCAGTGTAACCTAATTTTTTGTAGCCTCAATGAATCCCAAACAATAAAAAAAGAGGATTTTTTTAACAAGGGTTCAAATCACTTTTTCCCCCAGCTTTACCTCATTCATTGATTGATTGAAATAGTATCTTGCTCTGTCACCTAAGCTAGAGTACAGAGGTGTGATTGTAGCTCACTGTGACCTCAAAGTCCTGGGCTCAAGCATTCCTCCTGCCTCAGCCTCCTGAGTAGCTGGGATTACAGGCATACCACCACATCTGAATAATTTTTCTTATTTTTTTAAAAAAGATGACGTCTCACTGTGTTAGCCAGACTTGCCTTGAACTCCTGGCCTAAAGTGATCCTTCCATCTTGGCCTCCAAAAGTGTTACGAGTATGAGCCACTGTACCTGGCCAAGAGGGTAGCGGGCATGAACAGGGTCTTGGTGTGAAGCTGGTTACCAGAGAAGGGTGAGTGTAAGTGAGTTTTGTCAAGCCTTTGTCACCCAGATAAGGTCTTAGGAAAAGTCTCAGGCTTCCTCCTTTAGGGGTGGGCCAAGGGGTGGGGGAGGAAAAGAGAATAAAATCAGTGTGTTTGGAGTGCAAAGAGTTTTTGGAGGGGCAGTGTTTGGGAGAAGGGAGAAGCCTAGGAGGTGACCGAGCTCTCTCAGAAGAAGGTAGAACTGACCTAGAGAAAGAGGATTGCTGGGAGAATTAACTTCCAGGAAACACTATACGGTCAACTTCAATTACGAAGCTTTTAAAAACTGGAATGTTTTTCCCATTTGCTGTTTTCATTTTCTGTTGATTTTTCAACAACTGCTAAAGTTAAATATCCTATAGTATCACAGAAGGACACACAGTAGGACCTCCATAGCTGACTGTCTCCCTACATAGACCAATTCCTTAAATTGACCTGATTTTCACAAACTGGACATGTACCACATGTACGGACCAGTACAGTAGGCCTAGTTCCCCCAGTGTATTGACCAGTTGGTTATAGTTGCTTCAGTGGTCATCTTACAGAGGTTCTTTTATATTTATTTAGAATAAAATGAATAGAAGCCAAATTGCCTTTCCATTAAGCAGTGGGCTATAAGAGGGGAAAATCTGGATAACAGCTTGGCTGGTGGTCATGAAGAGGAAAGCAGATGGGCCAAATCTTACTTGTATTTGGCATTTGCTGATATAGACACCCTCGACCTTATGGGGATGGAGAAAGGCCAGGAGGTACCATGGAAACACTCAGCTCAGCCTTTCTTCTTCCACCCTGTCATTTACCACCATCCCTGTGTTACCTGTTAGCCTCAGATCTTCTCCTCCAAGAGTTTTTGTTTTACTTCAAAATTCTACCCTTTCTGCTTCAGTGTTTGTGCCTTCAATGGCCAAAGCCTTGGGAGTCTTTAGTTCTCTCTACTCAGGAGATGATTGAAAAGGAGTCCCAGCTCTGTTTCTGGCATCTCTTGCTGAATTTGCTTTCCCATGGAAACGTTGGTGACTATTGGAATAGTTCTATAGGTAATAACTGATGATCTTGATTTCTTCAGGTGAGCGGAGAAACTAGTCATTCTTTGTTGCTTTACTTAGATCAGATGATATTTTGTAAGACCTAAACAAATTACAACTATATATAAATTTGGGACAAAACATATTATTGGATTGGAGACTGGTTGTATTGCAGAGTGGCAACATAGTTTCAATAGACATTAAAACCAGACAATTCGTATGTGTATTCAGGCTCCACCAGGTATTGGCTATATGACTTTAACTCATATTTAGGGTGACCAGACGTCCCGCTTTTTAACAATTTGTCCCCATCCTGCGTTCCGCGGCGTTTTAAAAAAGTCTCGATTTTTGGAACGAATGGACGAATGGGCAGGAGAACAGGAAGGGAACATATGGTTTTCAGCTGCCATGTGGCTATTTCGCCAGGATATGAGTTTTATATTATTTTTGTTAATTTTATAATGTTAAACTGTAATAATAACAAATAATTGTTGAGAAGTGATTATTGAGAACTGCTTATCAAAGTTTGCATTGTTGTCAGGCCCTGCCCTGCCCCGTCCCCTGCCCCCCCCCCAATGTTGTCCCTTGTTACAAATGTTAAAAATCTGGTCACCCTACTCATGTTACCTCTTTAAAAATCAATTTCCTCTGCTGGATGGAGATAACAAATACTTAATCTCATCAAATGAAGAACAGAAGGATGCTTCCGGTGTTATAAACATTACTTGTTTTAAGACCCTAGCCAGAATTGAATTCAGTGATGGCCCCCCAAAGCTTTAATACTTTGATCCATTAAAAGACAACGGTATCTGTGCTTATTACTTTGAACACTGTTTTGGACATTTTGGCCTATGTAATAAGACATGCCACAAGAAAAAAAGAAGAAAGAATTTCAGGAAAAGAGCCTCCTAAGAATAACTGTAATAGGAAGTGAGCTGGGCATATGTAAAAAAATAGGTGGGAATAGCCTAGACTATTTTTAGAAAAAGAAGTTGGAGATATTCTTTCCTGATCAAATGTTAGCATGTTAGGGCAAGCACCACACCTGTGATCCTAGCACTCTGGGAGGCCAAGGCAGGTGGAGCTTGAATATACAAATATACACCCAGGTTGTCTGGTTTTAATGTCTGTGTTCTATGTTGCCACTCTATAATACAACCAGTCTCCAGTATGTTTTGTCCCAAATTTATGTATAACTGTAATTTGTTCAGAGCTTATAAAATATCATCTGATCTAAGTAAAGCAACAAAGAATGACTAGTTTCTCAGCTCACCTGAAGAAATCAAGATCGTCAGTTATTACCTATGGAACTATTCCAATAGTCACCAACGTTTCCATGGGAAAGCAAATTCAGCAAGAGATGCCAGAAACAGAGCTGGGACTCCTCTTCAGTCATCTCCTGAGCAGAGAGAACAAAAGACTCCCAAAGTTTTGGCCACTGAAGGCACAAACACTGAAGCAGAAAAGGGTAGGATTTTGAAGCAAAACAAATTCTTGGAGGAGAAGATCTGAGAGCTAACAGATAACACAGAGATGCTAAGATATGTTCGTGAATGTTTACAGGTGCTGTCCTCTGCTGGTGATGGTTGTTTTGCTTGGCGATCTATGGGTTTTGCCCTTTTGGTGGACAAAGTGTAGGAAAGTATCATGACAAAAGTTTATGCCTTTTCTTTACCAATTCCATTTTGGTGAATTTCACTTAAGGAAATGAGCAGATATAAAATCAGGATTTTTATACTGCAATGTTAGGTGTACTAGACAAAAAGGAAACAACTTATAAATAGCAGGAACAAATTTTGCTGTATAAATATGAAGCCTAGGTTACAACTATTAAGATAATATTTTCAAAGGCTATTATATGGAAAAATTATATAAGAGAAAAAGGCAGGATATACTATATATGAAATAATTTTAATCTTAAAACACTGTATGTATATATGTATATGTCTATTATATATTCTACTGAAAAGGAGTAATACAAAAATGTTAATTTTTCTGAGTGGTGGAATTATGATTAATCTTCATTTTCCGTACCATGCACATTTATACAATGAATGTACACTGCTTCAATGACTATGCAAAGTTATTAAATTTACTGTTTTAGATGTTGTGAAGGATAAATTAGAAACTGTGGCTGAGATACCAAGAATAAAATTAAGGTTATATTTTTAAAATTGTTTTAAAACCATGGTTTTAGAAATTTTGATTTCCTTCTATTTTACTTTATTGGAACCTCAAGTAGGAACTTGAAATTTCAGATTGAATTCTTTATGACTTGATAGTGAATTATTTATTCACTTAGGTAGAGTCTCACTGTGATGCCATGGGTAGAGTGCAGTGGCATCACAGCTCACAGCAACCTCATACTCTTGGGCTCAAGCAATCCTTCTGCCTTGGCCTGCTGAGTAGCTGGGACTACAGGCGTCCACCACAATGCCTGGCTATTTTTAGTAGAGACAGGGTTTCAGTATTGCTCTGGCTGGTGTCCAGCTCCTGAGCTCAAGTGATCCACCCTCTCTTGCCTTTCAGGGTGTTAGGTTTACAGGTGTGAACCACCACACCTGGCAATAGTGAATTTTTTTAAAGCTGACAGGATGAAATAAGGTCTAGGGTGTCAACTTGAATAGCCTTTGATAAAGTTGAATGAACTGAATACAAACATAGTTAACAAAGTAGGATGTGCCTTTCTTTACTTTCTATATATTTAGATTTTAATACCAGTTAGAATAATTCATATCTTGCTCATATTATTGTATCCTAATAGGAAATAAACTAAATACATTTTTTCCCCTAATGGCATAAAGTCAGCATTTTGTAAAAACAGAGTTGGCCTTAATCTTCATTTTGGAGTTCTTGTATTCAGAGTGGGTCCTTAGTTTTCTATTTTGAGATTGTAATAAGATTATAGGAACCATGTCATCTCATCTCTTGTATAATCAGGCTTGAGGCTTTTACATATCTCACTATTCTGGCCTTTGGTAGACAATATTTACAGTAATGAGGTTTGAGAGAAAATGGATTTCTCATAATAGCTGTGAAAGAAAATGATGCAGGAAAATGTTTTTCTATGCCAATGTTTTCTCAGAGGAAAAATTTTCCGTATTATCTTTATTATAACTGTTGCATCTCATGGGCTTTCTTATTTCAAGTTCAAAGTCATACTTTTCTGTATCTGGCACAGTTTCATTTTTAGATATTCAGACTATTGATGCCGTTGATTTGGAGTGCATGCTTTTCTGTATTCTGTAGTTACCTAAGCACATCCTGCAGTTTTCATTTTTGCCAGGATTCAGCCTATTTTTTCTATTTTACTTTGGGTCCCCATTTAAGATACTGTGTATGTTTTTGAATTTATTAATAATGTGCATTTGGAAGCCACTGTCATGGTAGATATATGGAATTACTTCATGTTTGATAATTGTTGTTTTTTTTTTTTTTTTTTTTGTAGGGAGACTTTGGATCCTATTATTCACGAAGCTCTAGAAAGGTAATGAAAACACTAAATTCAACGAGTCTATTATTTTCTGTGAACAAGTGTCCTTTCTTTGTTCTAATTATAAATATGGACTCAAATGGAGTCCAGGGAGTCATGTAAATGGCTTATTTACAAGAGATAGTACTTTTAAACTAATTTATTATTATTATTTGATTAGAGACTAATTTGAGACAGATTTTATGGTTTCGCTTATTGGGGTCTCCTGGAGTGCTCACGGTAGAATGATACCTGGACCTGCTGGCTGTATTATGCATCTGCTCTTCTGCTGTGCAGTTTGAGGCTTGATTCTGTGGCATGTACAGAGTAACCATGTTCCCTGGGGATGGATACAGCATCAATTTTTCCACTAATAATGCCATGAACAGTATAAGTCTACTTGGGAGTTTAATTATGATCAGATGTTTGCTTCTAGGTCTGCGCTTAGAAAAAGGAGAGCCAGTGTGGGGGGTATCTCCTCTTTTCAACCAGCAGGATGAGGAAGGATTAGGCTCTACCTGCTTCATTTTCCTCATTTGCAAATAGATTAATAATAGCACCTATCTCATAAGTTTGTGAAAATTTATTGAGATAACATATTTAACCCCATCTCATAAGAGCTCAGTAAAATCAATATAATTCATATTATTATAATTCATATTAAAGGTAGTGTTTTTATTAAGACGACTTCTGCATTCATGTGTATATATTTTATTAGGTTGGACTGTGTGAATTGCCATTTTATTGGGCCAAAAATAGTCCAGCAGGCCAGGTGTGGTGTCTCACAGCTGTGATCCTAGCACTCTGGGAGGCTGAGCTGGGAAGATCACTTGAGCTTAGGCGTTCAAGACCAGCCTGAGCCCAAGAGCAAGATCCCCATCTCCTGGAAAAAAAAAAAAAAATTATCCAACACCAGTTATTTCATATAATTATACTCAATAGTAATTAACTTGTCCTATCTATGGCCTTTTAGTTATTTTGCTTCTGTAATGTATTCACTATCCAGTCCTTTGATACTAAGTACACTTGAATTATCTTTCCAAAATGATATGTTTTTGGTCATTGAAAGGACAGTAATGCTGATTTTTTTTTTAATGAACTACTTGCAAAAATGCTATCTATTAAGATTTTTACATTGGTTCAGTAGACTTGTCATGTTGCTATCCGGGTCCCAAAGCAGCAAGGTGTTGTAATGTCACTGGTCAGGATTATTTGCATCACTAGTAAGAAGCTAAAATCAGATGTATCTGGGTTGTATACACAATTTCATCATTTCCATGTACAATGTGTTTTATCTTTCAGAGTATTTTTGCATTTTTAGTGTATTTCTCAATTTTAAGGGACAAAAGTCTAGCTATCTTCTTCTTCTAACAATGAATTGAATTGTGTTCAATAATTGCACCAGGAGCATAGATCTAGCTAATGACTATTTAGAGAACTGAATGAAGATCTTCATGATATTGAAGCTAAGATAGGCTTTATAGGTCTCATCTGAAACTCATATTGGTCATATAAAAATCTTAAGTGGTTGTTTGAAATAATAATGGCACAATGAAAATAGAAATGGGTATCTCCCAGATTCCCTCATTCCTGTTTAATTTCCAGGAGTCTTGTGGTTGCTCGAAAGTGTTCTCTGCATTTTAGAATTTCAGATGTAATATAGTTAATAATTAATATAATTTTTAGAATGAATGGAACATGAATTTCACTGATACTCTGATGAAGAACAAAAATACAGGCTGTTACATCTCAAGATTACAATATTTTAGTTTATCTTAAACCTTTTATGACTGTGAAAAAACTATTGCATATGAATTTAGGACTCTTGTTCAATTCACATACTTGTGCACAGTCCAAAATCATTTATATCCAGTCCTGCCATTTACTAGGTGGTGTAGTTATCCGTGAGCTTGCTACCTTCTGTAGCAATCTTTTATAGGTAAAATGCTGTCTTTCCCAAAGTCCTGACTCTGTGCCCAAGGACCAGAAGATAGGAAGCAGCTACTGGGAAAGCCAGCCTCAAATGTTCATTTTAGGGGCTCCAGCTCCACCAGGAATTCAGTTAGGTGAGTGATTAAAACGGAGACTGGGAGAAAAAGAGATTGAGAGTTCATACCTTCTATACCCAACGTTAAGTATTTCCTCCACTTCCTGCTTTACATTTCTGATGTCTTGGGGACATCTCTTCTGGCCTCTAACCCATCTGGGTATAACCTGCATTGCCTGGGTGCTTTGGAACCTGACTGCTTTGTTGCCTCCGCTTGTCTTCTCTCTTCATAATCAAAGGACACACACACCAGAGGTGAGGGCTCTGACATCTACCAAGCTGGTTTGCAGCTTGGCACCCACTCAGTCCCTGCAGCTCCTGTCACTTAATGGTCTAACCCGCTATACCAGCAGGGGAGTGTCTGGGCCTCAAGGGGCAGCCTTTCTCAGAATCCTTGTAATTGAGTATCTTCATTGAGCTGAAATACCCGTCCTCCTGGGACAGAGAATGAGGAGATAAGAGTTATAGTGTACAAATGGAAGGAGGAGCTTGGATGAACTCTGAGTTGAATTTTAGAGTGTCAATAAGGATGAAAGGAAAACCATTAATTTTGGGTGGTATATAATTTTTCCCCCATTCTCTCCCCCCTCCATCCCATCACTGCTTTACGTGTTTCTGCAAAATGTGACTCGGATGGCAACATTTAAGAAACCAAGGTCGCTTTTTTCAATCTCACATGCCAAAGACTTGCTCAGGCAAGCCTTTGATTTAGTTGTCTGTAAATGTGGCTTGACATCTGGAGATAGGTGTGCTGTCAGGACGCTAGATTTACTTAACAGAAAGGATGAAGGAAAGCGTGAACCTCTCTGATAGAATCCTTTTGTCTTTGAACTGTGGAGTGTGAGTCATCAGGCACAAGGCTGTACCGTGTCAGGCAAAGTCTGAATGCTGATGACACAATTCTAAGAACTGTCAGAATTGAATCATGCTTGGTTTAAGGGTATGGGTTACAATGAAGCTGACTAAAAATGTGTGGGCGATTTTGGTTGCTTGAGAAAGCTTGTTTTCATTCTACATTCAGAACAAATCAGAGCTACCGCGGTGCCAAAGCCAAGCTGCCCTGAAGGTCTTCATGTGGAGAGACCGATTTGTGTCAGGTTGGGCAGTGAGGAGAGCTCTGGGTGCAGCTTTGCCATTTCACTTACCCTCCGGACTGATCCGCAGGCCCAGCTGTGTCCTTTCTCTGCTAGTTCAGATGAGCTCTTCTTGAAGGTGTGTGGGTAAAGGGCAAAAGACTCCCATTTTCATTTTGTAATGCCAGTCCCTAAACACCTTTCTGCGGTGTTCAAGGATGACATATTTGCACTGATTTCTGTTTTAGAGAGAATGTTATTGCAGACCCTTTAACAAGTGTGTTCAAGATGCAAGTATGCCCGTGCAGAAGGTTATAAAATTAATACCACTTAATCGGTATAATTACAAAAGCATACAGTTTGCTCAAATAGAAATCATCTGATAAATGACAACTCATTAGTTAACCAACATCTGCTTATCACACTCAAGTAACTGATGCTGACGTAGACCAAACCCCCCAGGGTAGAATTCTGGCTCAGCAGATTGAAAGATCCATAATCACAAACTGTGAACCTTCTGCTCTCCCAAAATGATACTAAGATCTTTCTCCACCTGAAAAAAATCCAATTTTCCAGTTGCCCTTATTCTTTCCTCAACTACCCTAAGATGTTAAAGATTTCAGAAACCAAGTCTGATACCACAGTATTTTCCTGTAGGCTTTTGATGTTGTCTGTTTTCTGTCTCCCGGAGGGTGGAAGAATCATTTTCCTGTTTCTCATATAGGTTTATTTTGCTTTGCTCAAGTCTGTATTTGCCCTGGAAAACTATTTTAAAGTGTAATGGTGATACTTTACTAGTTTGGCTTGGCTATTAGATTCAAGATTTTGGCAGTTAGCGAAGGTTCGTTTCGGAGAATGTAATATTTAGAGACCAATCGTGAACATTGTACTCAATAAAGGGCTCTTTCCGTACAAGGAGCCCATCTCTCCTTTTCTTTGATCATTAATGGATAAAATATATTATCATGATTCTATGTATCCAACTCTTTCATGAATTATCAATACATGTCTTTGGGTATTATTGGAGCATTAGTATTTTTTGTCAACTTTTGTGCGCTTTTAATATTATCAGTAGTGTTAAACCTTTGGTATCGTTTTGATGGGAAATATTTTTCTAATTTCCCTTTGTCTTTTAATTCTCTTTACATGATGATGAACCCTTAAAGTTCAGTTTAAAAAAAATTGGTAAATAGTTGTTTTCCAACTGTGGTTGAATTATTCTCAAATATGTAAATTTTTAGAAATATGTTTGGGCACAATCTTAGGGTGATAAGTATAGATGAAAATATAAATTGAAGTCATGTTGGGGGCTTTCAAGTCTAAGCTAAGGGACCAAACTACTCTACATGTGTTTCTTACTATATTACCATGAAGTCAGTCATGGGTCATGAGATGGTAAGGTGTCCATGAATGCTAGCCTCTTGGAAGTAGGTTCTAAGCTCCCTGTATTCTGTCATAGTATCTCACTGTTTTTTTGTTTTTTTGTTTTTTTTTAAACTCCGATAGAAGTTCCCTCTGTGGTAGACCTTTTTTACGGATTTATACTTATCACATATCTACATATATCTACATATATTCACATCTAAAGGATTAATACGTAAACACTACTGAGTCCCTAGAACTCAGATAGGACCCTGGAATTTTAAGGTAAATTCTTGCTGTACAGTCTTCATCTCATGATGAAAAGTATGTTCCTCCTTTGGATAATGCCGTGGTTCCTCATCACAGCCATCTCCTTCTGGAGGGCAGTGCAGCTTGGGGCTCAGGGTGGGAACCCTGCGATGAGGGCACCTTGGCTGAAGTCTGCTGATTACTCATTAGGAATCTGAAGACGTGGCTTGACCACTTTATTCCTCAATTTTCTCATTTCTGAAGGGAAATAATAACAGGTACCTATCTCATAGGGTTGTTACGAGAATTAAATGAGAAGGCGCCATTGTGAAAATGCCGGGCATGAATGAGTTTGATGAATTTTAGTTCTCCTATCTTTACCTTATAGACACTTCTTCCTCTTTCTTCCCTGTTCCTCAATTGCAGGCATTCTAGGCCCACTTCCCAGGTAGCAGGCTTTAAGGAGATGGCGATAAAACTCAAAAGACTATAAGGACTTAAACATTTAAATGTCTAGGAGTGAAGCAAGAGACAAGCACTTGGGGAGGGAGCTGGGAAAGGTGCTTTAAAACTGTTTTTAAATGGTCAACATTTCTTCCTAAGCCTGACCTTCTGTCTTACATGTCACACACCCCACAGCCGTTCAGAATCTTTTCAAAGCAGATCAAAAATAGAGAAACAGGATTTGACAATGTTAATCTCATTTTGGTTTTTAATCCTATGTGTTTATCTAATGTGTGCACTATCACTAAACATGAAATCTGGATATTATTGTATATGTTATATAGCATGTATGTTTGTATACAGACACATAAACACACATTTTGTGTGTGCGTATAGAATACATGATGATGTAAGTTAGAAATCTAGAAAATCTCTGTACCTTCAGATCCCTGCTGAGCCTTTGGGAGGAGTTCCTCTGCTAATTCATCCCAGGAGGAGGAACTTCAATGTGATTAATACTGCACTCTAAGCTACAAAGATGGGCTTCTATCTTTATAATAAAATATAATTCTTATCACCCACTGCTTAATCTATCACCCCAACTCAGGAGGTTATTGGAATAAAGATTCTGTTTTTGACCATTAAAGTAGGATGTGTGTGTGTCTGTATAAAATTCCTTCATGGGTTCATGAAGGAGAAAAAGACTTCCTGACACAGCTGATTGTGGTTTGCATTTTGAGCCTTTGATCGGTCTGTTGATTTATAATTACATTAAAAGGCACAGAATAAAAAAAAAAAAAGTAAAGGAACTAACATTTATTGAATGACCATTATATGCTACATGATGTTAACTAACTTGATTCTCTGCTGACTCTGTGAAACTAGTTTGATTACGCCCAACTTGTGGATGAGGGACCCAGGCTCATAGTTGGTAAAGAGCAGAGCTTCGTTTGAACTCAGATCCCACTGATTTTCCAAATCTGCCTGCTGAGACATCTGGAGAAGAGAGACCAGAAAAATTGGCCAACATTTTTCAAGTGTGACTTTTGAAGTACTGGCCCTGGCTGGCCACTGCTAGGAACTCAGCTGGTGGCTGCTACTGATCAGAGAACCATGTGGGGCAGGTCCCTCCCTTAGCCCTAAGTTCCTCCTTTTTCTTACATTCTCTGGTTTGGAGATAGAGCCTTGATATTTGCTACTCTCTTGGGCTTCCCGACTTCTACCCTGCCTCCTACTTCCCACCATAGCTTGTACGTGCTAGATCTGCATTGTAACTAGTAAAGCCATATTGGTGATGGTTATTTACTTCACTTATTTATTTCAACTTTGATCCAGTGTTTTGAATATCCAGCTGTAATTTGAGGCATATGTAACCTTCTGAGAAAGAGTCAGCAATTAAGATGTCAGTCTTGTCAGGATTTCTGAGCACTATGGTGATAGGTACTTGGAAATGATATAGATAGAACATATGCTGAAACCTTCTGGCATGTAAATATGTTGTTCTTTAACGGAAGGTTTCCAGGATTCAATAGGCAGCCTTTTGCAATGATTTTGGTATTCTGGGCTGGATTCAACCTCTCTTAGTAATTTTTTTTTTAAATATATAAGGAAGGGAGGCAGTGTGTGGCCTAAGGTAAATTTGATGAGATTGAGAATCGAACTGGGGCAGACTCAAATTTTCACCCCACATCATATAGTCAGAGTGTCCCTAGGCACAAGTCACTTTACCTCTTTGACCTCTGCCTATCCCTCTGTAAAATAGATGTGCTACCTACCTCATGGAATTGTTTATGACAGCCAGTCTGATGCATAGCTCAGAGCTTCATTGTGCAAATAAGAGCTTTCTGCACCTTGACCTGGAAGATAATGCTTTTTTTAAGTTCTTCAATAAATGCATGTATGTAGAGAGAAGGACTGATTAAATAACATATTTGTCTTTACAGTCCTATGCCTGTTCCAATTCAAATAAAGGTTTAAGCCCCCTCATTTCCTTGATACCTCTGCATGAGATAAGACTTGAACTCAGTATGCAACAGCTTGTTGGGTGTATTCCATACATCTGTTATGTGCAAGTGTTCTTCCTGCCGGATCTGGGGAGCAGTGAGTCACATTTTGCTAGTAGACTTGGCTATTGATGATTCCAGTACAAAATTTCTCATGACGTAAGGGATGCTTTTGAAATTGTGCAGGAAGCTGAAATGAGTAATGTGGCCAGTCAAGGCTTCCAGCCATGGAAGAAAAGCCTTCTTGGCTGAGTAGGGACTGTGTTCCATCTCGGATCCCTCTTCTCTTGTGAATTCTGCATTCCCTGATAAAGACTGGCCTTTCCCACCTGCTTACCTCATAAGTAAATCCCACAGTTTCATGCCCACACAAAAGCTAGCAGTTCATGAGTACAAGCATAGCAAGGTTTTTACCTTACTCGATTATTAGGCGTACTTACCAGTGTCCCAAATTGATCACTGTTCTTTCACTTTTTGTTCAACAGCTATGTAAGTATTTTTTTAGGGGAAAAATAAATGTTTTAATTACTGAGTGAGGAAAGACTTTTCAACTGTAGGAATGTATGTTTTAGAAGGAATGCTGTGTCCTTTACCTAGATCATCTCATGAGACCAATTTGATTAATGGAAAGCTTTTAGATTATTTTTACTGTTGTACTATTATCAGTGTTCTAAGTGGAAATGTTCCTCAAGTCAGTTTGTGCTTATTCTTGTTCTAATTCAACCATCAAAAAGCTAAGAAATGTATCATTGTAAAACATCAGGCCATATAGGGAGCTAAGGAATGACTATCTTTCATTTTTATGTTCCTTTTCTAATTGTTAATATTGCTGCCCATCGAGCACTAGCACTCAGTTTTCTGCTGGTTTAAAGTCTAATGATAAAGCTATTTTTTTTCCTAAGCCCTTCTTTGTAGAGAGAAATGAACTGAAATTGGTCACTTGAGAGTAATCGTTTGCAGCTCTGGAGATAATCAGTACCAATATGACTAGGAGCTGGGAGTTGGGTAAAGTCAGAGTATTTGAAGTTTGTGTTTGTTCTGTTACTTTATTGATTTTTTTTTATTGTCATCATGAAAGCAGAAAAGCTCTAACTTTATAGACAAAGACACTGAAGCTCAGCTTCTATGACTTGTGCAAAGTCACATAACTGACCTACCTGTAAATAGAGCCCAGCACTGGTCCAGTGCTTTCCCCCTTATCTGACTCATTCATTTAAGAGACCACATGCCCCCATTTCATGATTTTCTTGTAAGAAGCAAGCAAGCTGTGTTCTTTGGAGGCCTGAACATTAAGCACCAGTGGATAGACTCTGTAATTAAAGCATGAACAAACTAAGACGGGAATATGGATGAACCTTTCTGTGGGTGCCTCTGTAATTAAAGCATGAACAAACTAAGACGGGAATATGGATGAACCTTTCTGTGGGTGCCTCTGCTTTCCTTTCTTTGAGAGCATTTGAGTCTGGGGACTCACCCCACCTAGTAATGTGTGTCAGGCATGTATTTCCTGTAGAACCTGGGTGGCCACAGACCGAAAGCTGGTCTGTGGTTTGCAGTTGTTCTGATGCCAGTTAACGGTTACTGGTCGTGTTTACCAGGCAGAAGCTTTTAAGATGAGACTGTACAGAAATGAAGTGCCTATGCTCAGCCATGTACAAGGATGGTGGAAGATGCTAAAAGATACTGCTAGAGTAAAGTGTTTACTAGAAATCGGAAACAGCAAAACTTAAATCTTATTCTGCTATTCTGGAGCAATCTTGGGAACAGCATAGAGAGTGGACTATGAATATTGCTGCTTATAGAGTGAAGCTCCACTGTCTACCCTCTCACTCTTGAACTTAGTCACTTAGTTTTGTTGAGATTACTGATTTTGTCTCTATGAGAAGGCGCACTTTATATGAGTGTTGGAGCCTTTCTCTCTCATACAGGAGTAATCTGCTTGGAGTGTAGGTGGTAGCCACTTTCATTGGAAATGTTATAGAGGGGCTCAAACCATTACACAATGAACTTCCTTCCTTCCTTTGGTGCTAAACCCCTCAAAGGCAATATTCTATCTTCCTTACTTTTTTTTTCTTTTGCAAATTTAGGTAACCTTGAAAAAATATACCGAGCTTCTATTTCCACAGCTCTGGCACGGAAATTTCTTCCAAGCTAGAACTGCTGCTTAGATGGGTTGCTATGCAACCAGGAGAGGAGTTCACAAGCTTTGTCACAAGCCAGCAATGTAATGAGAAGCAATATTTCCTTTTGATTATGTTTTGTTTGTTAGGTCTTGTGTTCAGTATTGTGTGTTGGCATCCTTTGGGGCTTCCCCCCCCTTTATCTATAGAAATGCCTTTTTCAAAAAAAACTTTATTGTGTTTGTTGAAGGTGTTTTTGTTTGATCTTGCTGCATAAAAAGGTGAGCCCACCTCAAAGGCAGTAGGTGTTGAAATTAGACCTTGAAGCAGACAAAGTAGCTGTCATAACAACATGATAGCGCCCAATACTGCTTTAGCTACTCTTTTATTGAGAAGACATGCACGTAGCTTTGCATCCGTCTACTGCTCCTTTTCATTTAGCGTATGCTTTTTGGCATAAATCAGTGACTTTGCACCTACAGTGTCTTCATCTCTTGTCCTTGGAAGTCACCTCTACATTTAAATCTTTGTACTGAGGATTCGTTCTGACTGAATGCTTTGGAACCATCTTTTATGTAAATCCTTCTTCATCTCTACAGATTTTGCCTTTCTAATACTTAACAAGTCAACTTCTAAACAAATGCTTGAATAAATGCTTGTAACCAGTGTTTCTATTTCAATTATCTGTTTTCACTTATACATGGATGTTTATGGAGTACGGGACATTGAGGGATGTGCCTTAGAACTGTTCATTGTATTCCTACAGGTGGACAAGTAGAGATGGGGACACTAAAATGGTACAGACCTTGTCCCAAGGCTCCAAAAGAGGAAAAGGTAGATTGCAGAAGCTACATATCAGTGAACTTGATGTTATTATTTGGCAAAATTACAATCTGAGTTCTAGAACTCAGCTTGTGATGACTAAGAAGTAAGTGATAATTAGGAGCCAACATGATTTCACTAAGAAAACTCTCATGAAATTGAATCTGCTTTCTTTCTGATGATTTCACTAGGCTGGTGGTTCATATAATGCTATAGCCACTGAGTGCTTACATTGGTAAGACTTTTGATGAAATTTCTTATGATAACCAATATTTCATTCATATAATCCTTAACTTTAATGCTTTAGAAATAGCACTGAACATTTTTTTTCCCTGCAAATGACTGTCAGTGTAAATGATGTGAAGAAATAAAGCAGAATGTTAAAACTGATATAGATGTTTTTGAAATTCAAGGATGCAATATTTGTGTTATAAACTTTATAATTTGCCTTTTACCCTCCCAATTTGGTCTGCTATAGGAAAATCACTTTTGCTTTTTTACCTTTTGAAGTCAGTATTCAGCATTTTGTTGCATGAGGTTATGTTTATGTTTTAAGGAAAGCCAAACTCAAAACATTCAGATTGAGCTGTGTTCCCCATGTGTGGCTTTCCAGAGCAAGTAGGTTCCGGGGAGGGCTGCCGTCACTGCTGGGGCTTTGCCTCTGGTATGTCAGAGCACACCGATGACTGCTGGAAAAAGCCCCGATCCCTTGTCTTAGCTTCCTAACTACTTTTGAGACCATTGTAGAAAAGTAGAGTGTGAACTATTTTAAATCAAGCCATAAAGTAATAGTTGGGAAGGTGAATTTCTTTCGCTTCTTCAATCCACAAACATTTGCTGAGGAGGACCATTCACTGCTTTGAGGGCAAGTGAGGCAGATAGACTCCGACCTCCTTTACGTTTTAGACCCTTTCCACAGACTGATGAAACTTGGGAATCCTGTCTTTAGAGGAAAACTTTAAATAGGTAAAATGAAATATAACGAAAAAATTACATTGAGATAGCTATTGAAAGATTGAAACACTGCAATAAAATAATTTACTTATTAGTGTTGCATCAAATATAATAAGATCTGGCAGAGGGGCTAAGATCAGCTATACTTAGAAATCATGATGAATTTAAGCCATATCACGAGGTACCTGCCTACCTGTAACATGAAAGTATTTGTTATTTCTACTGAGAATAGCATCACGGGTTCTGCTAAAGCTAGCATGGCTTATATCATGCCTACGTTTATAATGGAAGGAAATATTTATGCTAGATTTCAATGAGATGTTTCTGAAATAAAAATGTACTTTTTTTCATCCAAGTTCTATCTAAAGACCCATTTTTTTGGGGGGGGGGTTCATATATCCTGATTTAAAACCCTTGTTGACATGGTCCCTATAGACAGAAAATATAATATTAATGTCAGGTTGTGATACACTCTTTTCAAATAGTAAGCTGTCTGAGATTAGAATGCTTGGGGGAGGTATTTAAATTGATATATGTGTGTGTGTATACATACACATAAATAACTCAAACTATAGGAAGCATGCATATTAGCAGGGAAAAATGAGCTTCAAGCATGCATATTTTCTCTGTGGCCTAATTATCAATAGAATAGAATGGTAAATCTTTATCGAAGATTGCCAGAAGGCTGGGCCTACTGCCAGACTTCCAGTATATTGTTGAGGGAGGATAAAAAAATGAAGTCATAGTTTAAGTAGTGAAATTTCATCTAAATAGCCTGTTTCCAGGAGGAAATTTTCCCTGTAAATAATAACATTATTTCATGGATATTTCTGAGAGAGACATGGGTGTTAGTACATATATAGGTCTAACACTTAGTCATATCTGACACGTAGTAAGCCCTGTATTAGTGCTATTATTACTAGTCCAGTGTATGCTATTATTTCCAATTTCCTAAAAATAGCCTATCCATCTTCAAGGGAGATTTCATGTGTATGCAAGTGTGTGCACACATGGTCTTTTTCCTACACAGGTGACTGCCTGCCGTACATTAGGTACTTCTCCCTGAGCAGATCAATAAATGTTTGTGATTAGTTCATATGGAGTTGGCTCATTTCCATTATTATTTTTTTTTTTTGACCTTTTTGGCTGGGGCTGGGTTTGAACCCGCCACCTCAGGTATGTAGGGCTGGTACCCTACTCCTTTGAACCACAGGCGCCACCCCCTCATTTCCATTTTTAATAAACTTTTTATTTTAGAATAATTTTAGCCTTCCTGAAAAGTTGGAGAGATAGTACAGAGTTCTCATGAAACCCATACCATTTCCTCTACTGTAAATGTGTTAAATTACCATGATACATTTCTCAGAATTAAGGAACCAACATTGCCACATTACACAAACACATACTATTCAGATCTCATTGGCTTTTCTCTAATGTCCTCTTTTTTGATCTAGGGTTCCATCCACCATCCATATGACATGTAGTCAACATGTCTCCTATAGCCTTCTGTAGTATGTGATAGTTTCTCAGCGTTTTCTTATTTTTGATGACCCTGAAGGTCTGAGTAATGGTGGTTAGAATGCTCCTCAATTTGAGTTTGCCTGAAGTTTTTCTCATGCTGGCACTGGGGTTATGGGCTTTGGGGAGCTTGACCATAGAGGTGAAGTGCCCTTCTTGTCACTAATCTCCCAAGTATCTGCCATCAACCTGACTTACCACTGACCATGCTAACCTTGATCAGCTGAACAAGGTAATGTTTGCCAGCCCTAAAAAGTCACCTTTCTCTCCCTCTCCATACTCTGCTTTCTGGGAACAAGTCATTAAGTACAGTCCGTACTCAAGGGGTGGGGAGTCAAGCTCCACTTTCTTGAGTGGGGGATAGTGTGCACGTGTGTGTGCGTCTTTAATGTCTTTGTTATAGCCTGTTGGACTTTATGTGACACATAATCATCAATTTTTTAACTTATATTCATTCTCCTCAGAATGAAAAAATCAGATCTTATGTTCCAAAAGAAGCCTCCCAAGCCTAACCTCTCCCCCTACACATATTTCTTATTCTGAGAAACCTCTAACTGCCCTGTGAGCTTTTTTTTTTTCTGGTTTTAGATCATTTTCTAGCTTTTTTGTCATGCTTTGTGCAGAGAGCTAATTTTAAAATAAAGTGTGCTACTTTACTGGCTTTGTCAATATACTCATAGTTGATAATTGCTGTGTCACTTATGTGACCAGGTGACCAAATAAGCGGTCTTCCAAAGAGCCACATTTTTTTATATTATTGCTGTCTAGGGACACTGCTGTCTTATCCAGGGTTACAAATAACTTTGTAACATAAAACTTTAATATGTACTCACATTTTGGGGGATTCTTTATTCAGTTAACAGATAATTTATTTTCTGCTATGTTCTAAGACAAATCAAGTACCTGTTATGAGAAGGTTTCTATTTCTAGTGGGAGACATGGAGAACAAAATATTAAAAATTAGTGGAAAAATCATTTTAGAGGGTGGCAAGTGATTTGAAGGAAATAACCGGGGTAAAGTGCTGGCAAATTCCTTGGTCATGATGGTTGTTTAGGGGCTGCTCCAGGTTTGTGGCCGGGGAAATCTTCAGGGGATGACAGTTAAACTGGAGCCTTAATACGCAGGAGCACCAGACCTATGAAAAGCTGGGGCCAGAGCATTCTGACAAAATCTAGACTTGGGAGTAGGCTTGGCAGATTTCCAGGGTGGCATATAGAGAAAGTCGGGGCCTGGCCCATGAGGGCTTCATAGCAGAGTTGAATTTTATAGAAAGTCTCTAGATGGTTTTAAGCAAAAAAGTGACATGACTTAATGTAATTGTTTCACAAAAAACTGTTAGCTGCTGTGTGGAAAGCGGGCTCTGGGAAGACAAGAGGAAGCAAGAGTACCCGTTAAGTGACCATGGTTGAAACTTTCACAGAGAGATGGATGTTGGCTTAGACTAGCAGAGTAACAGTGGGATGTACAAAGGTGAACACATTGGGGTATGTTTGGGGGTTAGAACTGTTAGGATTTGCATAGCTACTCTGTAGCTACTCTAATATTGAAAAAAATGGAGTTCAACAATCCAGGGTGGTGCCTGTGGCTCAAAGGGATAGGGTGCTGGCCCCATATGCCAAAGGTGGTGGTTCAAACCTCACCCCAGCCAAAAAGTGTTAAAAAAAGAAAAAAAAAATCAATGGCACCAATCTCTTAAATCATTTTTGGATTTTTTTTTTTGTAATTTTAGAGAAATTTTCCAAGGAGCAATGTTGCTTTGTGATTAAAAAAAAATTTAGACTGAAGTCAAGGAATTATTTCAGTCTCGGGGCATTTTATTAAATCCATGTTAAATATTCTGATTAAAAATTATATGTTGTAGAATATTATCACATGTTCTCTAGTATTATTACCTAGCTACCTGTCTTTCTCTGTCTGTACATATGTACACAAAGCTGCCTTGAATTCTATTCAGTGAATGTTCACAATGATTATTTCTGTTATGTAGGCTTTGAATTTTTTCCTTTTTAATTTTTATATTTTGGGTTTTGATGGGATAAAACTGCCATTTTATTAAGCAATAAATCCATTTATTTTTAAATAATTTTTTTAACAATTGAATTGGATTAAATTATTGCAGCAGAAAATAATCAGTGGGAGAGGTATTTCTAATTCTAGAAGTATTTGGCTTAAGAAAAGTATTATCAGCATTATATTTTAAAAAAATCAATACTTTAAAAGAGTCATATCACATACCCATATTAGCACACTGGGAATAAGTTAGGGAGTCACATTCACTTGATTCATATATTTAATAACAGAAGAGAAACCTTGCTAACTAAGTTAATGAGCTCTTAATTTTTATCATCCAATAAGTCTGCCATCACTACCAAATATACAACATTGAGAAATTTTCTTTAGGGTTAATAACAAACTAGGGAGTTATTCCTCTCATTCATTTGATCAAGAATCCTCAGGAAATTCTTATTTCAGTGACATCATTGTCACTGTGAGTTGCTTTTATATCATAAAGATTTTAATATTTAGCAAAGCAGAACAAGTTTTAACTCTATGTTTAACTTTGAAATTACTCAAAAACACTTCATTTTGTAGCTGTTTCTTTTATGCACTTTTGCATGGTAATAAAGGGTTTTATTCATTTTGGAATAAATGTCAAAATTGTGACTATAAATTTAGTCATTTTGAGTTATATCAAACACAGAAATTTATGAGGACTTAGTGTTTAATATTACACCAATTGATTTAAATTTCTAAGTAATCTTTACAGTATAAAGAAACCTTATTTAATGTAACAAAAAACCTCGTTAGTTGGCTCCATTTAATATTTTAGATAAATGGGCAAGATAAGTACAATTTGTTTTTATATTCTAGAAATAAAGATTTGCTAAGAAACTGAGGTAAATGAGAAAATTATTTGGTGCTTTCATAAACTTTAAAAAAATATTGCGTGAGGGCGACGCCTGTGGCTCAAGGAGTAGAGTGCCAGCCCCATATACCAAGGGTGGTGGGTTCAAGCCTGGCCTCAGCCAAAACCGAAAAAAAAAAATATATATATATATATACATATATATATATATATGTATATATATTGCGTGAGTAGATAGATGGATATCACCAAAGTTAAAGAGATGCAGTTGACATTTCTTATCTATTTATTGGGGCAGGTGTACCTGTATTTTAATTGGGCAAAATTTAGTTAATTTAGATTGTTACAAGGCACCACATTCTCCCAAATAACTGGGTTTAGTTTTTAAATGAATAAGATGCTGTAAGTTGAAATGGGTTTCCCTATCAGAACCTAAATTAGTTTCAAGCAAAGAATTCTGCAAATTTATTATTAGGAATGTAATTAACACATTAACTACATTCCTATGGGTTAAATATTCCAGTCTCATCTCACTGAAAATATTGGAAGTATTTTAGTGAGTGAAGTTTAGAAACACGAACTAAGCTACATGAGCCATTTTAATATATAGACTTTAAGAATTATGAAAATCAAGATGAAATATATAAAATAGCTCCCATCCTCATAAAGAATGCTTTGATATCTTGTTATTCTTAAGAAAGGATTGTGATTTCTGTAGCTCAAGGAGATTTCTTTTCTCAAAGCAACACAGGGTAAACAAACCAAAAGCTGTAGGTATCAATCATGTTGATCCTTCACTGACAGCTGGCTTGAACAAACAGAACACTCTGTAGAAATTAATGAGAAATTCCTTAGAATGTCACATTTGAGTGGATTCTTCAGGGGTGTATAGAATTTAAACAAGGGGAAATGGTAGGAAACCTTGAGGGACGTGGGGGATGGCAGCGCTTCTGGCTCTGCTATGATAGCTGGGACTGTGCCTGTTACTTTCCTGGCTCCTGAGCAGCTTGAAAAGTACTCTGAGCGGAGAGGCTGCTGAAGAAACAGAGTAGCTTGGGTGGACAACAAATCTGTATGTTGGTTTGTATACAGATTACTAATGTGTGTTGCATTCACTTAACCAAGATGACAGAATCACATAATAGCTTGGCAGTCTGTTTTATTTGCTTCACATCTCATTTGTAATTCCTAATCTGACTGCTATCGACCAGAAAAATGAACGTGTTTGGTAGGAGAAAGAATTTGTAAGGGTTTCTTTGAATAAATGTTAATAGACATCTCTGAGATGAGCTTTTGGATTCTAGTCGCCTGGTCTACTCAGAGTCAGTAAAAGAACAGTTAATGTAACATTTCTGTTTTTTCAAATGTGAAAATTCCCCTCTTTAGTGGAGGGGAATGCTAAGAATTTTAAAAGAATAAATTTAAATAGCTACATGTTTTTAAAAATCAGGAAACTTCCATATTCAGAGAGGATCTTTGATGTGATATAGATTCAAATTTTAATGTAAATAGCCTTTTTATAACTTACCTGAAAAAATTTCATTTGTTATGTAATCTGATTCAAGTGTTGGGTTTCTAATGTCTGGTCTGCTAGGAGTCTATAAAGGACCAGTTGTTTTAATGCACCTATTTTCTTATTTGGGGGGGGACACATTAGTGATGAGAATTCCGATGCAAGTTTTAAAGATTATCTTAAATTAGCTGCATTTTAAAAAAATTATGGTAATTCCATAGAGTTATACTTTCATATTTGCATTCTTTTTAATTTAAATATTAATACTTATAATTTGCTGGTTTCAAAAATTTTAGATTTTTGTGTATTGGATTTGTTTATAGTGGAACACATCTAATAGCCTGTTGACTTTATATTAAGACCATTAGAGTGTCCAATGGAAAATTCTATGGGTATCTCTCACATTTATTCTAAAACTTATCAGGTTTAGAGGATAGGTAATCTGGAAGATTATTTGTGACACACTGTAAAAATAAGTGTTTGTTCAACTGTAGACTATGGTAAGATCATAGCTGTAATAGGGTACAGGATTGTTTCCATGGTAGGTTAGGGCAAGCGTTTGTGACACATGAAATATTGTTATTGATGACTACAGTGGATTTATTTGGATAAATTTTAATTTCAGCATCAGTGTTTCAATATTGTAGCATGTTCAGACATTTCACAGCTTGCTAAAGATCTATTTTAAGCATTTATTTTTCCTTCAAAACAGTTCTCCAGGATCTAATTATTAAGAGAACACACAATATGTAGAACAAATTCACATGTGCAAAACTGACAGTCCCAGACGTGTTACATTCCTATTTGCATTATAGTCGTACTCATGCTGAGGAAAAATCCATGTATTGCTCTCACATTTCTCTTCTTTTCCTCACGGAGCCTCTTAGCAGGGATGCTGTACATGATATTGCAGGCGTGCTGTTAGGAATATTAAAAAGGTTGAGAGCCTCAAGCTGAAGAATTGTGTGGAAAGGATTCAGTGTGAACTGTCAATCTGTCTTGTCTTGCCTTTTAGGCTTTTTGACTTTATTGTTGACAATAACTTGGGGAAAATGTGGAACTTTTTTACCTGACATTATTCATCATTATTTTAAACAATTGATTTTCCAAGGATTTGGGTTTTTTTGTTTTTTTGGGTTTTTTTTTTTTGAGTTGACAGTACTTATTATCAAGGCCTGAGCATTGCATTTCTTTTTCTAGAATGTTCCACTCCTTCAGACATCAGAGATTTCAGTAGGTTCTTACCTTGTAGGAAGTGGCAATAATCTCAAGAATGCCATTAAGCCAGAATCAGGCTGCCCTTCCTAATGGTGGCCTAAAAGGAGAAGATACCATTGCTGCAAGATGATTGAGAAGAAGTCCGAGCATAAATTTCTCAGGCAAAGTCAGTAGGACTCGGGCGGCGCCTGTGGCTCAAAGGAGTAAGGCGCTGGCCCCATATGCCAGAGGTGGTGGGTTCAAACCCAGCCCCGGCCAAAAAAACAGCAACAACAACAAAAAAAAAAACAGTAGGTCTCACCCTTCTAAACCCCAAAGAGCTCATCATACTGAGACTATTGCTGTATCATCCTAGTCTAGTCCAGACAAAGAAATACCTGGAATGAAAGTAAGCTTGCCCTGAATTTACATTTACTTTCTGTAGGTAAATTATAGACCACAAAATAGGGAATCATTTTTGCTATGTCTGCCTTTTACTATTTATAGACATATGTATCAGTATCAAAAAAGACACACATCCTATGGATTAAAATGCAGAGTGGGATGGTGGATAAGTGAATAACATTGTTTTATTAAAATGTTAAATGGAACAATTTAATGATTTTTGAAAGAATACGATGGAAAAGATTGAGGTACATGTTGTGATCAGACCCTTAGAAGATCATAAAGTATTTAACTGAAAATTTTATTTTTTAAAGGAAGCACAAAAAAGACCAAGTAGCATGTGTTATTAAATATTGCCTTGTTTGATAGGACTGAAAGCTAATCCAAAGATGAGCTTTAGATAGGGCTAGTCGTTCCATGCCTACAGCCCCTGCTTTAACTATCTTTAGGTAGAAATATTGAGAGGGTTATAAAGAAAGATAGAAATGTAAATGGAAAGATTTATATAGGTAGATGGACAGGTTAGGGGGAGAGACAAGAGAAGAAACTATATATTTTTTTTGGTTCTTTATGAAAATTAAAATTAGTAATTCCTTAATAAACTTGAGTTACATAAATCTCATCCATGAATATTAGTCATTTGCCCAATGCAAAGATGTAGGGAGGGAAGCCTCAAAGGGACCATGTAAACTTGTGATTTATCCAGGTTTGTATTTTAGAGCATGTGGACAATAGGTATTGGTTCCAGGCCATCTATTTTTAACATATAAGCAAGTGCTTTAACTGGAATAGCTTCTAAGTCAAAGGTTACAGGCATTTCACTACAGAAACCCATCTAGACACTTTCATTTTGTTCTGTATCTGGATTTCTCTTTTTTGTCAGCAGAAGAATAAACTGTTTAAAACTTGAGTGAGGAAAACCTGCCCTTCACCACATTTCCCTTAAATGAGAGTATTTTTCTTAGAGTTTTATCAAATTACCTGTAGTACATACTTATTTTTCTTATAGTGAATTCACAGTTGGCGGAATTGTTCAGATTGGTGGAAATATTGAGAAAGCCAGAAAGCAACAGGAACCTAAAAGGTCATGATTTTTGGAAATCATTTTCTGTTCCCTAATTATGGCTTAAAGAGTTTTATTTGCTACATGAAAAAGACGTGGAGGCCATTTGCCGTACAGCTGCGTTTTATACTTCTGTAGTTCACAGCCTTGTGTACTTAATTCTCATCGTAGTGTGAGTCCTTCGAGCTAGAGCAAGATATCCTGGGATGCAAATCCATAAAAGAACATTTTACATAATCTAAGAATTCATATGTTTTTATTGAACCTCATTTCTTCACCTCCCAGTACAAAATGTGCTGAAAAGTTAGGAAAAAAAATTGTCATCAGTTCCTTGGATTTGGAGGTACCTATGATGGTAAGAATTAATAGGTGCACACAGATCTTAAGATTAATTACTTATCAGTTATCGTTCTAGGCACTGCTCATTATCTTTCAGGTAGCCCCAGGCAATTCTAAAACTTCCTATGTGGTGCTGTTCTCAGCAGGGACATAGGGGTCATTCATACCTCTTACTTGGCAGAAATTATGAATAGGTTTCAAAGAAAGAAAAAAAGGAGGAGAATGCTTGTTTTCTTTCTTCTTTTCCCACCAAAATCTGTGCCTTCGGAAAGAAGGTTGGGGGGTATTTCCCCTGGGTAAGTTGTGGAGTATTACCTTCAGCTGTAAGTTCTTATTGTAGTTAGCCGGTCAGCAGCCCTAAGTGCCTACCAGAACTGTTGGAAGGAGTGTGTGTAGGGAAAACTCTCAAACTCTACAGTTTCTGTCTTGAAATAGTTGGGTCTAAATTTCTATGAATGCAGTAGGGCACTTATTCATTTGATTCCCCTCCAGAATCTCTCTGAGTCTGTCATCTGTAGACTGAATATGGTGTGCCCTCCGTGCAGTGATCTTTGGGTTCACTTTCCAGCTCACAGCCTGATAAATTCTACAGTCTGAAATCAGTTAAGGTATTGTCTGTGGTTACATATGAAAAAAATGGTTCTAGATAACTTTAGAAAAAGCATCTATTTGAAGGATATTAGGCAGTTTGCAAAACTGAATGGAAGCCTCAGCAACAAGGCCCGGAATTCTGGGCAAGGAGAGTAATATAGCCATGCCCAGAAAGGGTCTGGTGAGGACATTGCTAATGGAACTGATCATGATCTTTGCTAAATGCTAAATTCTATCACCACTGCTGTGGGTAACCTGCTGCTGCTCTGGCACATGTATGTCCTTTGACCCATCTAGGATAACTATGAGGTCTGCAGCACCTCTTTGCATGATGTCATTAATGTCATTAACTACAATTGGCTCTCTATATCCATAGGTTCTGCATCTATAGATTCAACAAACTCCAAATTGAAAATATTTAGAGGCTTGGCGCCTATAGCTCAACCGGCTAAGGCGCCAGCC
>NW_003852403.1:24267152-24327256 GCF_000181295.1 Otolemur garnettii
AAAAAAAAAAAAAAAAAAAGAAAATATTTAGAAAAAAATAATATAACAATGAGAGTACAAATAAAAATCAATATAGGATAATAACTATTTATATAGCATTTACTTTGCATTATGTAGTATAAGTAATCTAGAGATGATTTAGAATGTACAGGAGGATGTGTGTAGGTTATATGCAAATACTGTGCTATCATTTTTTTTTTTTGAGACAGAGTCTCTGTCAGGCTGGGTAGAGTGCTGTGGCATCATAGTTCACAGCAACCTCAAACTCTTAGACTTGAGTGATCCTCTTGCCTCAGCTTCCTAAGTAGCAGGGACTACAGACGTGTGCCACTATGTCCAGCTAGATTTTTCTACTTTTAGTAGAGACAGGGTCCAATACAGTGCAATTTTATATAGGGGGTTTGAACATCTGTGGATCTCCTGATGTTCACGTCTGCTGAATGGCCAGAGGGATGTTGAGGAAGGCTAAGGGGAACAATTATGAGCTATACTTATGATATTGAAGATATATACATGTGTGTATGTATGTATATCTAACCATTCTTGATGTTCATCACTTCAAGTTGACCTTAAAAACATAGTAAAAATCGAACCGTTAAATATGAAAAACTCACTTCCCAATTATGTGTGTGGATTATGTGGCATTTCTATTTGTCTTGACAGTTTTTTTGAATAAAGTATTTCTCAAATAACCTCAAAGAAGTAAAGGGAATGAAATGAAACTAATTTTAATAATGCATTTTATTTAATTTGCCATATGCAAATAAAATGATTTCAGCATATAAATATTAATGAGATAATTTACATTTAAAAATCATACTAAGTCTTTGGAGTTCAGTGTGTATTTTACATTTACAGCATATCCCTACTCACACGTGCCACATTCCAGGTGTTCAGTTGCTGTGTGTGGCAGGCGGCTACTCTTTTGGACAGGGCAGGGCTAAATTATATTGCTGGATTCTGAGAGTTGGTCATGAATTCTTCACTAAACATTCTTGGACTATTCTCTGATCTTCACCAAGAAGGAGAAAAACAGAGAAAGAATATATTGAGGCTATCTAAAATACTTTTAAATATGTGCTTCTATTTTTTTAAGGTTTATACAATATTTTTCTTTTATTATTAAATCATAACTTTGTACATTGATGCATTTATAGGAGTTCAGGGTACTGCTTCGATATACAATGTGAAATATTTACATTGAACCAAGTAACATATCCATCACAATTATACTAATTTCTTAATAGTTTTAAAATGTACCATTGCATCATGCCCATTAGAGGAGGTCCCCCCAAATACCCTCCCTTCTGCCATATCCCTCCTACCCTTTCTTTCCTCTTCCCTTCTACTTTCTGGACTATAGTTATGTTTTGCCATTCATATAAGTGTGTAGGTGATTATCTAATGATTTCATAGTAGGGTTGAGTATATTGGATACTTTTTTTTTCTATTCTTGAGGTACTTTACTAAGAAGAATATGCTCCAGCTCCATCCAGGTAAACATAAAAGATATGACGTGTCCATCTTTTTATGGCTGCATAGTATTCCATGGTGTACATATACCACAATTTGTTAGTCCATTCATGGGTCAATGGGCACTTGGGCTGTTTCCATGTCTTGGCTATTTTGAATTGGACTGCAGTAAACATTCTGGTGCAAATGTCTTTGTTGTAAAATAATTTTTGATCATCTGGGCATATACCCAGGAGAGGAATTGCAGGATCGAACAGTAGGTCTACTTTTGGTTCCTTGAGTGTTCTCCAAAGTTCTTTCCAAAAAGGTTGTCTTAGCTTGCATTCCCAACAGCAGTATAGGAGTGTTCCCTTCTCTCCACATCCATGCCAACATCTATAGTTTTGGGATTTTGTGATGTGGGCTAATCTAACTGGAGTTAAATGATATCTCAAAGTGGTTTTGATTTGCATTTCTCTGATGATTAAGGATGATGAGCATTTTTTCATGTGTTTGTAGGCCATGAGCCTATCTTCATCAGAGAATTTTCTGTTCAAGTCTCTTGCCCGCATAGAAATGGGGTTATTTATTCTTATTGATTAGTTTGAGTTCCCTGTAGATTCTAGTTATTAGATCTTTGTTGGAAACATAACCTGCAAAAATCTTCTCCCATTCTGAAGGTTGTCTGTTTGCTTTGCTTACTGTGCTCTTGGCTGTGCAAAAGCTTTTTAGTTTGATCAGATCCCAGTAATGTATTTTTGGTGTTGCTTCAATTGCCCAGGGGGGTCCTCCTCATAAAATATTCTCCTAGACCAATTTCTTCAAGTGTTTTCCCTGCACTCTTTTCTGGTATTTTTATAGTTTCATGTCTTAAGTTTAAATCTTTTATCCAGTGAGAATCAATTTTTTTTATTAAATGATAGCTGTATACATTAATGCAAACATGGGGTACAGTGTAGTGTTTTCATATACATTTTGAAATACCTTCATCAAGCTGGTTCACATAAATTTCATGTCATTTGCATAGTCATTGTGTCAAAACATTTATATTCTAGTTCTAGAAAAGTTCACTTGTACCCTTGTTAGACAGAAATATAGTGAGGTGGGGGTCCAGTTTCAGTCTTCAACAGGTCACCAGCCAGTTCACCTAGCACCATTTGTTAAATAGGAAGTCTTTCCCCCACTGAATATTTTTGATAGGCTTGTTGAAGATCAAATGATGATAAGTAGCTGGGTTCATCTCTTGGTTCTCTATTCTGTTCCATAAATCAACCACTCTTCATTCCCTTGACACAGAAAAAGCCTTTGATAATATCCAGCATCCTTTCATGATCAGAACACTTAAGAAAATAGGCATAGAAGGGACATTTCCTAAACTGATAGAGGCCATCTACAGCAAACCCACAGTCGATATCATATTGAATGGTATAAAATGGAAAAAAATTCCACTCAGATCAGGAACGAGGCAAGGATTCCCACTGTCTCCACTGCTATTCAACATAGTAATGGAAGTCTTAGCCATTGCAGTCAGGCAAGAGAAGGCGATCAAGGGTATCCAAATAGGGTCAGAGGAGATTAAACTCTCACTCTTTGCTGATGATATGATCCTATACCTGGAAATCCCAGGAACTCAACTTCAAAACTCTTAGAAGTGATCAAGGAATACAGCAGCATCTCAGGATACAAAATCAATACTTACAAGTCAGTAGCTTTTATATATGCCAACAATAGTCGAGCTGAAAAAACAGTCAAAGACTCTATTACTTTTAGAATAGTGCCAAAGAAGAAGAAATATCTGGGAATTTACCTAACAAAGGATAGGAAAGATCTCTATAAAGAGAACTATGAAACTCTAAGAAAAGAAATAGCTGAAGATGTTAACAAATGGAAAAACATACCATGCTCATGGCTGGGAAGAATCAACGTTGTTAAAATGTCCATACTACCCCAAGCAATCTACAAATTTAATGCAATCCCTATTAAAGCACCATTGTCATACTTTAAAGAATTTGAAAAAATAGTACTTCATTTTATATGGAACCAGAAAAAACCTCAAATAGCAAATACATTACTCAGAAATAAATAGTGCTTTTAATAAAGCACATCCAGAGTAAACGTAACAAAGACTTTATGGATTAAGACCATGTCATCTGGTTTTAGAAATCCAAGTAGCAGTTAATAATCATTAGGGAAGGTCTAATAATTTTTCCTAGTATCATTATGGATTTAAATGTTGTATTTTAATCCATTTCATTTGTTTACTCTTTTTGACGCCTCCCTCTTGCTAGTGGAAGCCTCAAGCTGGCTTTGAGCCATTTTAATATGACTGCAGAGAATTTTGATAGCTTCCTTTCTTTCTGGGATGCCAAGACATTCCAGGCTCATTTTATATTTCTCTACTACAAATCTTGAATCAGCCATTTCTCCAAAGACCTCTATTTCTTGAAGTGAATAAATGGTATTTAGAGACCACAGCTGGGTAAAATTTTAAGCTGAAGGAATCGTCAGTCTGGAGTCTTTAATGCAAATCCTGACAGCAGTGGCTTAATGCAATCCAGGTTTGTCTTTACTGAATACACTGGCAGGGTGTCTTCCATGCAGCAATTTAAGGAGTCAGAAACTCTATATGTGGCTCACTACAAAAGTTTTGAGACAGACTTACTTATAGTCCATTGTATCACTTCCGAGAAACACTGTTGACAAAGTCCTTTCTGATTCAACGGTGTACGTTTCAATTTGCTGGATCTTGTTCAGAGAACTTCATTTGTTTCCATCTGGGAGGATTTTACATTTCTTGATCGTCTGTGGATCTCAGAACTTTCATAATGACCCACGTTGCTACCATAAGCCTCGTGGCTCAGCATCTTCTTTCAGCTGAAAGATACGAAAAAGAACAGGGAACCCTTTTTAAACTACTGTGTCCTGGAGGTGACATGTATCATTTCTGTTCTTTCTTAGCGAGAATTAGTCATGTGACCCCACTTCAAAGCAACATGGTAGGAAACGTAGCCCCCGCTAGGCTACCGTGTACCATTGAGCAAAGCACACGTCTTTGTTGGGTGTTTTCCCTCCTCCAGAGAAGCAATCCAAAGTCTCAGTTAAGTCATTCAGCTCAGAAGTGTAGCATCTTCCCCCACCCCAAATAAATACATAGTGGGGTGCAAACAGGCAACCACTAGAAACACTCTCATTGGGAAAATAATAAATGGTGGGGAATAGCTGTCACTAGACCATAGGAATTCTGGAATACTGTTGGGTGTGCTTTACGTAGGAGGTGTTTTTTGCTGGCATTGGGTGAAATTCCTTGGTCAGACTTGAATTTTCTCTCTGAGAGCGATTCCCTGCCCATTGTTCTCTGTGGCCCTTGTTGCCACTTCCTGGAAGTTTCTTACCTACCTTTATATATGTCCACATTTGAAGCGATTATTACAGACTATGCCATCGTTCAGAGCTATAAATTGTTGGCATTCTGCCTCTTCCCCTTTCAAGTTTGAAGGTAACTTTGGGAATTCAAAGGCATCGTTTGAGGTTGTGATCCCCACCACCACCCCACCACCCCCGGCCATGCCCTGTTAGCCCAGCTGCACAGTACCAGGGGAGCAAGGGAATATTTACAGCTGCTCCCCATCACTCACATCCGTGCCCAAGCTCTGCCCCCTGTAGATCAGTGGTGCCATTAGTTACTTGATAGTTGGAGGAAAACAAGCTCAGGGATTCCACTGATTCCACATGATGGTGAGTCGTTTATTTCATTATATATTATAATTAATAATAACAGAAATAAAGTGCCCAATAAATGTAATGTGGTTGAATCATCCCAAAGCAATCCCCTCACCCGGCCTTCGTCAGTCCATGAAAAAGTCATCTTTCATGAAACCAGTTCCTGGTGCCAAAAAGGTTGAGGACCACTGTTTTCAGGTTCAAGGTTCATACTCTTGCAGTCTTCATTTTAGAAAAGAATCTGATTTCATTAGCAATGCAATTCTTTTCCTCGGTATATTTCTGATGTGTTACCTGTGCCAGTAATCTCATCCAAAGGTCTGTCAAGGTATAACCATCAAACCTATTATTTTCTTTACTTCCACATTGCCCCAGCTATATCTCTCATTTAGGAGTGGCTGGTGAAGGCCACTTGAAGTTGTAGAGAAGACAATATTCTTTTTTTTTTTTGAGACAGAGTCTCAAGCTGTTGCCCTGGGTTGAGTACCATGGCGTCATATTCTTAATGTGATCTTTGTTTCAGGACTCTCAGTGGGCCTTTTTCCCTCGAATCTTTTATCAGTTTTCTCTCTTAATACGTGGGGTCATGGCAAGCAACTTCATCTTCACAAGTCCCTAAGTCCCTCTTACACTTTCCCATAACTTTTGCCTAGGCTTACCTTTTTCTTATAAACCCTTGCTAAATGCTGCCAGCAACAACCTATATACATAAAACACACAGGCACCGCCAGTACGCAGACTGCCTTTCAAGTTACTGCAGGCCAGATTTACCCCAGTGTCTCACCACAGCGCCCACCAAGGATTTCCATGTCTCCAGCGTCAGTTTGCTGCCTGTCGCCTGTGCTAGGCCAATTTTAGATATTTGTTATGGCAGCACCTCACTTGAAGGTACTAATTTCTGTATTCATCAGGGGTGATGCTGGCTGCTGTAATAGAGACTGTCACAGAATTAGAGACTTTAGAACTAAAACAGGACTTCAGAGATCATGAAGTACATCCAGCTCCTTGTCATTGTAGGAATCAAGACCAACACAAGAAAAGGCTGCGAATTGCCCAGAACCACGCAGTGACATAGAGGCAGTAGTTACTGTCTTACTGGTCTTAGGTGATCCTTACTGTTCAGCTCATTGCTCAGCCCAGGCACATATGAGGACCTTCAAGGATAGTTGTCAAACTGAATTGGGAACATGTAAGTCTTGCTCTTATAGTATCCTTTAGCTTGAAAGAAAACTAGAGAGCTGGGCATGGTGGCTCATGCCTGTAATCCTAGCACTCTGGAAGGCTGAGGCAGGTGGATCGCCAGAGCTCAGGAGTTCAAGACCAGCCTGAGCAGAGTGAGACCCTCTCTCTAAAAATAGCCTGGCGTTGTGGCAGGCACCTATAATCTCTGATACTGGAAGCTGAGACAGGAGGATCTCTTGAGCCCAAAAGTTTGAGGTTGCTGTGAGTTATGATGCCATGGCACTCAACCAGGGGTGACAAAGTAAGACTCTGTCTCAAGGAAAAAAAAAAAAAAGACAAAACGGGAGAAAGGAAGAATAATTCAGGAAATAATCAGAAGTGCAGTAGAAATGCTTGAAGAGATATATAGATTCTGTGTCTTTCAAACAGTTTCATGCTCTGAATCTTTTTCTTTCTTTTTTTTTTTTTTTTTTTTGGCAGAGTCTCACTCTGTTGCTCAGGTTAGCATCAACCTGGCTCACAGCAACCCCAAACTCCAGGGTTGAAGTGATCCTCCAATCTCAGACTCCCAAGTAGCTGGGATTATAGACCCCTACCATAGTGTCTAGCTAGCTTTTTATATTTTTAGTAGAGACGGGGTCTCGCTCTTGCTCAGGCTGGTCTTGTATTCCTGAGCTCAAGAGATTTTCCTGCCACAGCCTCCCAGAATACTAGGATTACAGGTGCGAGCCACCATGCCCTGCCCATGCTCTGAATCTTAATCAGATGCTAAGGACATTTTGATGAGAGTTTTGAGGCAGCTGTTTTTGTGTAGTCTCAATAATCAGTGATTTACTACTCCGTTAAGAGACAACCAAGTAATTAGTCCCACATATGGACCTCTTAGCCCTGACTCCCAATCTTCTTCCCACATATTTCTGAGCTGCTTGTGGGGGAGGGGGGAAGGTGGTCATAATTGGGCTGACATGGGCCAAGATTAAAGAAGGCATGGTTTAAGGAAATAAGAGACATCATCTTTTTTTCTTAATGACTGATGCATAATAATTGTGCAGAATTTGAAGGATACAGTATGATGTCCTGGTATGTGAATAACTGTGTAATGATCAAATCAGGGCAATTAACATATCACCTTGAACATTTATCATTTCTTTTATTTTTTATTTATTTATTTATTTTGAGACAGTGTCTCACTCTGTCACCTTGGGCAGAGTCCTATGGTGTCATCATAGCTCAGAGCATCTACATCTTGGGCTCAACTGATTCTCTTACCTTAGCCTACCAAGTAGGTGGGACTATAGGTGCTCACCATGCCACCCCACTAGTTTTTCTATTTTTGGTAGAGATGGGGTCTCCCTCTTGCTCAGGGTGGTCTCAAACTTAAGAGCTTAAGCAATCCACATGCCTTGGCCTCCCAGGGTGTTAGGATTACAGGCGTGAGCCACTGTGCCTGGCCGACATTTATTATTTCTTTGTGATAGAACATCTAAAACCTCTCTTCTAGCTGTTTTGAAATATACATCATTGTTAGCTCTAGTCATCTTATCTAATTTTACCTTTTAGCTGTTGACTAATCTCTTACCATCTTGCCTTCCTACTCCCTTCCCCGTCCTCTGGTAACCATAGTTCTGTACTCTTTCTATGGAACAACTTTTTAGATTCTGTTGAGTGTGATCATGCGGTATTTCTCTTTCTGTGCCTGGCTTATTTTACTTACAGACATGTTCCCCACATTCATTCATGTTTCCACAAATGACCGGGATTTCATCTTTTATGACCGAATAGTAGTATTTTGTCCTATGTATGTACCATGTTTCCTTTCTCCATTCATCCGGTGACGGACACTGAGGCTGATTCTGTATTTTGGCCGTTGTGAAAGCACTGCAGTAAACATGGGAGTGCAGATATCTCTTCTGTACACTGATTTCATTTCCTTCTGGTGTTTATGCCCTGTGGTAGGATTCCTGGATCATATGATAGCTCTATTTATAATTTTTTGAGGAGCCTCCATCCTGCTTTCCAGGATGGCCATTCTCACCAGCACTGCATAAAAGTTCATTTTTTCCTATATTCTTGCCAATACTTACTATTTTTGATATTCTGAGAGTAATCCTTCTTACTGGAGTGACGTGATAACATCAACCTAAAAATCTTTTGCACAGCAAAGGAAATAATCAAAAAGCAAAGAAATAAGCTACAAAAATGAGAGAATATATTTGCAAACTATATGTCTGAGGGTTTTATATCCAAAATATGTAAAGAACTCAACAAAAAAGCAAATAACCCAATTAAAAAAATGGTCAAAAGACCTGAATAGACAGTTTTCAATAGAAGACATACAAATGGCTCACAGATATATGAAAATATGCTCAGTGTAACTTATCAAGGAAATGTAAATCAAGAGGAGCCATTCCTACATTTTGATGGTGCGTGGAAAGTGGCCTGATGAGATTTCTGTGTCCGTACCCTTTCTTACACCACATCAGAATGTGAAATGGGACTTCAGTTTTTAGATAACATAAGACTTTTGATGTTGGACAATATCCAGCCTGACACAAGCCTTTATAATTCTGTTGCTCATTAATTTGAGTTATATTTATAAAGCACTTTTTCTGTATTGGGGCCCTGAACTGGCACCTAGGGTATACATATGAAGTGATACTGTATCAGGAGTTTATAGACTACATAAGTTTATTAACTTTTTGAGTTTATTGAGTTTTGGAATATTACAGTGCACCAGAATAGTGGGAACAGCATTTTTCAAAGATCGTAGAAGTTTGCATAGACATAGGTAGAAAACATGACTTTGAAGTCAGTTTCTTTAGGAACTTTTTCCACCCTTCAAGCCTGAAAAGCTAGGCCAGATTTCCTGTAAAGGTGTTCTGTTCAGTTATTTGGGTGTATTTTCATTACTCAAGTTCTCCACTTCAAAAACCAATTTCTCTTTCATTTTACTTCCTCATTTCCTTTATTTTATTTTTTGCTTCTGGAGAAGTCACTTAAATCTCTTAAGCACATTCCTTGAAGAAATAATTTCAGGCATCTGTACCAACAATTATTAACCAAAATGAAATAATAGAAAATATACAGATATACTTATACCATGGTGGTCCTTAGGTAAGGTGACATTAATATTAGTATAAAGTTTTAAGTTACTGTGAAATATAATTGCCAAGTTGTCAAAGCAACCCAAATCCCCAACAACTCATTACGGATTAACAAACTGTGGTATATGTCTACCATGGAGTACTAGTCAGCCATAAGAAAAGATGGAGACTTTACATTTTCTGTGTTTACCTGGATGGAGTTGAAAGAAATTCTTCTTAGTAAATTATCTCAAGAATGGAAGAAAAATCCAATATACTCAATACTAATACAAAACCAGTATATTAACAACTACATGCCCACATGAAAGATGAAACACAAATATAGTCTATCAAGGGGGAGAGTGGAAGGGAGTGGAGGGAAGAGGGGGGCAATTGGTCAGATCTCACCTAATGTACACAATGTGAGGATGTTCAGCACACCTCTTAGGGAAAGGGCTCCACTATAACTTTACCTTAGAATTAAAAACAATGTAACCTAAACAATTGTATCCTCATATTAATTTGAAATAAAAAAGATACTCTGAAATATGGTTGATAGAAAAAATATAATTCCTTTTATTTTAGTAGATGAAAGAATAAGGGTCTTGATATTGTGTTTATCAGAATCTGAGGAGTTGAGAAGCCGCTACATTGGGTGGACATTTGATAAAGAACTTCAGTAGATCTGTGTCTAGCCATCTTTTGTGTAACTTTTCCACAGCAATAAAAAAAAAAAAAAGAAAACCATTTGGGTGTGGACCCAAATATGAGCAGCCATAATTCTTAATCATTTTAATACTGGCATTGATGGAGATTACTTTTTACAAAGCAAGGGAGTGTCTTTAGAATCTATAATCATGATTCTTTTATTTGGAGACGATCAAGGGAATGACTCATTGCTTCCCTCACCTTATGAAAGGATATATATCTGGCATGTAAATATCACTGGGCCTCTGGAAAAAAATTGTTAACCTAGTGAAAGAAAATTACGCAGCTTAGAGAATCCTACCAATGAAAATGCAAGGTTCAAGGAAGAAAATGAACAAAAAGAAAACCACTCATTTATCAGCTTTATCTCTCCGAACATTCTGTCTCTCCCTGTTTTACTAATCTACTTTGATTATATCATTATGTTTTAATGGGCACATAGCTGAATAATAAGGAAAGCAAGAACACCCAGAACAAAACAGAAAAATCCTGCTATGGACCTTCCTGGAGTGTTCCAATGCACTGTTAGAAACAGAACTAGCATATCAAAACCACAATTTCTCCAATAGTGTTGCCTACAGCTAAGCTAGGTTTAAAATTTCTATTTAGAAGAATATTAATAGTCCAGATGGCCATTGTATATCCAAGAATCATGTAGGTATTTGAGGCTGGGTTTGAAAATTGAGACTCAATTCAGTCTCATTCTGTTTTCCCTTGGGCCCCACACCAACCTGAATTTTCAGTTGATCCAAGCAGATGTTCAGATGTCACAGTGAGTCGTTTTTCTATGTGAAGACTTAAGACTAGAAGCCTGAATATACACAGCATGTTTTCTTAGATGTTTTCATCATGTTAGAAATACCAAAACATTGACTTTTTATATTTCAACATCTTTACAATGGCCTAGAAGTTTAGGGCTCTAGGCCCATCATTGGTGATCATGGTGGAACTCACTCCAAGACCATCCTTAGCCTAAGGTGATGCCAAATCTCTGGGAAGAAAAATGCCAGTTTGACTAAGGAAGCAGCCACCAGTTCCCTTTCTCCTGTTCCACTCTCTGCTGGCATTCACAAACAGGAGGGCAAGGTCAACACCAAAGTCTCCAGGTAAAGTTTCCATGTTGCACACTCAATGAGGTGTGAGTCACATACTTTTCTAAAGTAAATGCATAACTGTTAAAACAGGTTTGTTTACCGCTGAATATCTTCTCAAATCTCATTGTGAGTTCACTTTACTCTGTCTCTGGGAGAGACTGATGTAGCAGAATGAAGACTCTTCAGAGGGGGAGGTGGTAGAATTGCTTGTGGTCCCAGCTCTGCTATGAACTAGCTGGGTGACTTCAGGGAAGTCCTCTCAGGTCGAAAAGGAGAAGACAAACTCTTCGTGTTTCACTCAGCTTTAAAGATTTCCTGGATTCCAGAAAAACAGCTTATTTGCTTGTAGTTTTATCTTTAACTTTACAAGTATTTTAAACATCTAGAACTAATGAATAATATCAAGGGAATGCTGTTAGTAAGATTTAGTAACTGTCGTAGCTCGCCAACTAGCAGTGTAAATTACAGTAAGTACATGACGTCCTACCTTTAAAAATAAAATCAGCCTATTCATATAGGCATTTCTGCTGGACTTCAATGGAAGGTTGTTGCGTTGTTTTGTCTTTCTGTTAATAGGATGCACTTTCATTTTAGTCAAGAAATTGTATTCCGTGTTACTGTATTCAGGTGAATTTCATGCAGAATGTAACTTAAAAGAAATGCTTCCTAATACCCTCAGCCTGGTTATTTCTCCTATGGTAAGCCACTTTCATTTTAAAAATAGATCTGTTCTACAAGACTAAAGTTGGCTCTGGTTGGTGTCCTCTTATGCGGGTTATTTAATTTAAAAATAGAACTGTCTCAGATATGTATCAACTAGTTTATGATCATTTCTATCTGGAGTAAGCTCCAAGTAGACAGCCAATTCTACGGAGTAACGGGCGTGGGCCTGAAAATGCAGTTGTATCTTCCTTTTCAGTAAACTGATAGAAGAGAGTTTTGTTTTTAGCTTAATAATTTCAGTGTATTTAGCCTTTGAGTTTTTTTCTTAGGCTAAATTTAACTCCCCCAGGGGCTTGGGGGAATTTTATAATTTGTGTGAAAAAGAGATTACTCTTGGAAAGTAGTTAACATTTAACAGTTCTGAAATAAGTAATCACCCTAGACTGCTTTTAGATCAATCAAATTACTCTTTTAAACTGAGCAATTTTAATTTTAAATGTACTGGTACACCTTTGGGCATATTAAAACAATCATTTCTGTGAATGCGTATTTTCTTACGTAAAGAGTTAGCATTAAACAATAATAAATGACACTTTTTCTACTTATTAAGGCTACATTACTTTATTTTTTCAACCTTTAAAGAAAATTTGATTGTCTGATTTTACAAAGTGAAAATGTTTTACATTGTTAGAAATTAAATTACTTTTGAATTTGTGAAGTTTTAAGGTCTTAACTCTACCATTGATGTTCTTTTTGCCTTACAGACTTTTAGAGATGTAATTGTTTCTTATAAAAAGTCTAGAACTTACCAGATTACATTTGTTTCAGAAAATGAACACAAAATATATTATGCAAGTCACATACCTTTATTATTACATGATATCTTAAAATGATACTTTGTTACTTAAATAATTTGACGTATTTGTAGTTATTATTTGAAATTGAGTTTTCTATCAGACTGATTAAACAATGTGACATCTTGAAAGTTTATTCAGATTTACAAGTTTCTCCTCAGTAAGGATAACTTAAAATGGTCTTTTGTTGAATTTGGCCATATGCTCCTGTCTTTAAAGGTCCTGTTTTTTTTCCATCCAACCAGCAGAGAGCACTTTAGCTTGTAATATGAGTCTTGTCCCTACAAATAAATACAGTCAAGATGAGACTTTATAAATGGGCAATCAATTATCCTCAGTCACAGTTTCATTCATTTCCTGACAAGTCAAGTTTATTCCATCGATTTGCTAAGTTTTGCATTAGTTTAAACCCATTTTTATAGTTCAAGAAAGTTATTATAATGACATTTTCTGCAAACACATTATTGTGCTATGCCCTCAGCCGGATATTTTCATGTTGGTTGTATATTAGTTTTAATATTTTGAATATTTCATAATCCCAAATAAAGTTTTACATGAACAAACTAAATTTAATCTCGATTTTTATATCCATTTTGTTTTAGTAAGAAAGAGGCTCATAGTCTGGGCACTCAGTAAATAGACTGAGGACATTTTGCTGTAGAGGAATTACTATAGATGAGTGCACTCTCTCTGTTATTTGCTTACTGAGAGACACAAACACTTAGGTGGGAACATCTGACTTGAATCCAGCTACTTAGACTCTTCAGCTTATGAAGAATGTGTATAAAGTGCCTCCCTCACCCGGGTCTGTCAGAAGGCCCAAGGAAGGGATCACTTGATTGAAATCAGTGAGTGACAGAAGGGGAAAGCGTCCTTCCCGTTCCCCAGATTCCAGTGAACAAAGATCGAATGACCCAAGAACTTGAAAGGTTTGTTCTGCCATAGTATGAGTTTCTGCCTTTTACTGCATGATGAGGAATATCCCCAAATAACAGTAGAATGTGGGAACTGTGCTTAAGTAGCAGTTCAGAGTCTGAACAGAAACTTGGAACTTGGAGATGAGATGCCCAACACCATTCAGAATTCTGGCCACACCAGACTTACTGAGATGTGTATGAATTCATTGTGCAAACCGTGTACCAGAAAGTAGCTTATACAGCTAACCCACAGCTGGTAAAATCCATGTGGCTCTGTGGAGGGGTCATTGGCTACGTGCCCCTGGCCTGCGCAGCCATGGGGACGCCATCTCACGCATCCCTCATACTCGTGTCTTTCTAGGGAAACAGCAAAGGAATGTTGTTTAAGTGTAGATACAAACATCCTTTCCACAGTACATAAAGACGGGGAAATGTTTCAGCCTAAACAGATCTATCCTTGTGGTTCAATATTTTAGCATCACTTCCTGAAGTCAGTGTTAAGCCCTTTCTCACACACCACTGAAACTAGTCCTCTGTGACTTGTTTTTCCCTGTATAACTGTGCTTTTTACATTTATTTGAATCCTATTTCTCCTGAATAAAAAACTGTAGAGTGAGGAACTAATATGATTGTACCTGGCTCCCAGCCCCCTGGAAACGGACCTGAGCCAGCTCTCCACTTTTTCTCTCCCCTTCTTACTTATTCCCCCCTTTCTATCTTATACCTGTGTTTGTTATCTGCTCAAAGTGACCTGTTTGATCTTAATGGTCACCTGTGGTGGCTTCTAGACCCTTAGTCTTTCCTGAATCAGAATGTATCTGGCACATGTCCAAAGATGCTGAAATGACAGCTCATGGTACTAATTCCGCTGTGTTTAAGTGGATAGATGGCATGGAGAGGAAGTTTCCACCATCCAGGTGTGAAGTCCTCCAAATACCCAGAGAACATCCAAAGCCTGGAGCTCAGAAGGTGTGCGGCAGGGAGTGTGGTCGTCGGGTCTGGTCGGGGCAGCTGGGAAGTGCGTGCTGTGATCTGAGACCTGCACTGCCCTAAACAGACAAGAAGCCCAGGGCATTTCTGCCACAGCAACAGCAGGTTCACTCTTAGTGTTTCCTGAATGTTCTGGAGAGTTTCTTGTTGGTTGGTTGGTTGGTTGGTTGGTACATTTCCAGAAGAAAACCAGGGCTCAAATATGAATAATGGCGAACTGGGTATGGGGCTTTCTGTAATTAATTAACCCTTCTGGAGAAATCCTTAGCTGAAGAATGGCAAGTTGCCCATCTTTTTTTTTTCCTTAGCACATAAACAAAAACAGTAATTACAGAGAAAACCTAGCCTGTGATGTGATTTCTCCAGGACTAGTAGGTCTCCTTTATTGTTCGAGTCACTGAGTGTTTTTTACGAACCAGTAACCTGATCTCTTATCACTCTCCCCACCGCCGCCTCTGGTGTGCCCTGATGCATTCAACACATGTGTTCATATGGGAGGCTGCGGCTCGGAGAGCAATTTACATTCAGCTTCCCAGTCTGCTAGAAGCAGCAAATCAGCCCTTGGGAAAGCTTCAGAGACCTGTCAGCAGTCTGTGGCTTATTTCTGTGTGTGTGAGGGTGTGTGCGTGTGTGTGTGTGTCTCTCTCTCTCTCTCTCTCTCTCCCTCTCTCCATTTCCAGGCTGGAATCACTGTGGAGAAACAAGCAACAAAGTCTTGTCAAGATCTTATCTCAGGGCAATGATTAGTTAAAAATGAAAGGCTAAAATATTGATTTTCTTTCAACGAGGAATGGACTGTTTGGTGTAGAGAACACGCAGTTTCTTCCCGAGGAAAGCTGCACAGGCTACATTAGCAGCCGCGCTCTGACAGCAGCAGGGCTGGGTTTCAGCAGCGCTGCCTTGCCGGGGAGCACCCGTAAATGGACTTTGGTCTCGATGCTCTGACTCTCTGTCGTGGTCGTGGATGTTGGAATACAGGCGGTGATCTCCTGTCTTTTATAAACTCACCCGATTTAAAGGAAAGATGAGTGAAGAACCAAAGGAGAAAAATGCCAAACCTGCTCATAGGAAAAGGAAAGGGAAAAAGGTAAGAAATGAATAAGCAACATGTTCTCTTCATTGTTCTCTGGCTCTCGGGAGGGAGCGATCTTTAGGCTGTGTTTCTCAGAGACTGGCTTTAGAAATTTTAGAAGCTGCTAGAATCAGAAGGCTTTTGTTTTTCCGGGTCTATTAATGGGTGTGTTCTGTGTTGGAGGAAAATCATCCCAAGTCGGATACATTGCTAAAATATTTAAACAGTTAAGTATAGTCATTTAGGTTTCGCTGAAGTGGTGTGTTTTTCATAGGGATATTCAGGATTATTAAGTAAACACATGTCCTAATTATGTAGGTGGGTGTGTTTTTTTCCTCCCTTTAAAATTTACAGAATGCTTGTTAATCAACAGGGTACCATTACTAATGAATATTATTATGCTATAGATGTTTAGCTTTAAACACATATTTTAGACAAACTTAAGGAAACCTGTAGTCATACTTTAAAATTACAGCATGGAGGTGAACTCCATTTTAATTATTGATCATTTTATGGCTGACAGATCTGATATTTTCATTCAACCCTGCAGTTGTACAGCCATATACCTACTTTGTCCATTACAGTTCATAACATTAATTTTGTTTCCGGGTAAATCGAGGAATAATCAATATGTCAATAGATGATCATGGTAAACCTGTAGATTCATTTTGGTTTCCTTGAATGTATGTATCTCAAAATGTGTTCCTAACTTTTCTATACATTTTGAAATGGAGAAAAAAGGCAATTCCCTAGGTCTGCCATTTGTTTTTGATCTACTGTGGTTTATAAATTATCTTGGTTTTAGGGTGTGCCACCAATGGAAAAGACAGTTGCACATTTGCAACAAAGAAAAACCAATACCTAACATCAGATTATAGTTCATGGCTATTTTAAGGAGAATGGAGACTCTGTTTTTAATCAACAACCAAAATCTTCAGATATTCTAATTACTAGGACTGTTATATAGACTCGTGCCTTTTAATATGCCCCCTCTGCCAAAGGTAATGTGTGCTCAGTGGATATATGGAGAATGGATGGTTGGTTGGAGCAAAGAAGATAAATATTTCAATTGCTCACAGACTACATCAGTCATTTAACATTTTTCATAACCCATTTATTATTTATGGAAAGATTCATTTGAATACAATGTTCTTAAAGGAGCTACAATCAGCATTCTCCTCTGAGGGCACATCTGTGTGCATGCCAACATTCTAGGGTAGCGTTCAACGTCCTACAGATGGTGAAGCTGTGCAGGCTGGTCTAAGCCAGGCTTGCCTTCCTGTGTGTTGTTTCAGCAGGGGTTAATGATGTTGCGAAGGTGCTGTTCTGATTTCCCAAGGGAGCAGGTCTCAGCTGCACAGCACAAATCATTTTGTTTAATGCCTAGCACAGTGGTGCTGATGTCAAGGAAAACTGTCAGGTTTGCTCATATTTAGGAGATATGGCCATAAGTGTCTGACAGGCTCCACCATGATTCTGAACACAGACTGTCACAGGGAGCCCAGACAGACACACGAGGCACGACAGTGCAATCCGGGTTAAAGTGAGCAGTGGCTGGGTTGGTTGTAAATCATTGAGCTTTTATGGGGAATCCTTCAACATGGGCTTATTTTCTCTCTACCTTGAAATTTCCCCAGCTGCAGTCATTCTGTTTCTCCTTAGGGAAGGTTGTCCTGCTCAGAACACAGTATTAAGCCAGTTGCTTTGAGCCCTTCTTCCTTCATTCCATACACTCCCAAGTGCTTCCAGAGCATTCTTTATGACAACCTTGATCATCACACTTTGCCTAGTACCTTCTAAACTCCTTACTACCTGCTCAGTGAAATCCACATTTCCTGAACATGAGGCTTGAAATCCTCCTTGATATAACCTGTACTCACATCTCAGTTTTCCCCCCCTCACTATACTTCTTCCATATCTGACTCTATCCAGGATGGAGTTCTTCCCAGTCCCTGAATTAAACCATTTCTTCTGATGCTTGTCTTTTGTTTATGTAAAGTATTCCTATGCTAGCCTCCTTGGTAAATTCTACCCATCCTTGAAGGTCAAAAGCCCAGATCTCACCCTCTTCTTAAAATCTCTCAACTCACCCTATTAGAAGTCAATCAGTCTTCTGGGTGTACCGTCAGGCCCTTAACACATTCTGCTCCCTTTTAATTACCAGGAACCTTCCTTGTTCTCTTGACTACTTTGAACCTCCTGTTCTTCAGTCAGGAAGCACTCAGCATGCTGTCTTTTATGCAGTTGACACTAAATACATGTCCCATTGTGTTATCTCTACCAGTTTACCAGTCAGAATTTTCACTGGTAGAGAGGATATAAATCAAATGGGAGATATCTTTTAAATGACTAGACCTATCTTTTCATATTTTCTGGGAAAAGGGTAATAATATTTTATTGTTGGTTTATATTATAAGATATTATGAGACACACACACACAGATGCTCTGTCATTCTGAACCAAATATTCCAGGAGGTTTCTGGGTATTCTCAGTGACCTATACTGCAGCAATAGTGGGTGTGGTCAAATGAAAGCATTTCAGGTGGGAAATACATGTAACTTGCTAAAGTCTGTGGTCTCAAGCTCCCCAAATAGTTAAATGTTTCCTGGTTACCTGTGGAATTATTTCAATATAAAATTTAGTATTAAAACCTTCTTTATATGCATGGGAATATACTATGTGTCTCAAAATGGCCTTTCAAATTATGTGTTGGTGTTTTCAGAACAGATCACATGCGTAGGGCATTTGGGCATTCAGTCTCTCATGAGACATTTACTATTGAGTCAGCAAGATAACTATGATGGAGGTCTTACATTATTCTGGATTGCACATAATATTTTTGCCTTTTGGTAAGGAATATAACAATGCAAGTTGGTGTTAGGAAATGCTTTTTCTGATAACTTTTGTATTGGGTTCTAGAATGTGAAGAGCGTGTGTGTGCCTGCACGCATGTGCCCGTGTATGTTAACCATGTCCCGTAGCTATTTCTCTCTCCCTAGGCTAGTGATGGGAGAAGACCTGAGTTATATTCTAGTCCTGCTTCTAATTTGACATCTTGTCTTGAATAGAACAATGCAACTCTTTATGAAACAGGGATCAAATACCTGATGCAGCTACCAGGGATAAATAAGTCAATTACTAAAATTATGATAATCAATAAAACTATATTTTTATAGAGATTTTAAAGCAATAGCACCTAAACTCAAAGTAGTTGTCATGGTGGAATTTTGAACTTCTCATGGGACTAACCCTATGGAGGAAATGACACAAGAGGACATATTGCCCCATCTGATCTTACCCTGTGGAAGGGTTTGGTTTAACTGGCCACCAAAGAGAAAAACGTGCCAAGTGACCCTGAAAGGTTTGGCTTCTCTAGCATCCATGTGAGTCAGCTTGGGCTGTTTGGGCTGCCACAGACTGGGTGGCTGAAACAGTGGAAACCTATTTTTTCCACAATTCTGAAGACTAAGGCTGAGATCAGGGTGCTAGTGTGGGGAGGTTCTAGTAAGGGGTCTCCTTGTGCTTTGAAGATGACCATCTTCTCACTGTGTGATCACCTGGCCTCTCCTCAGTGTATGCCTGTGGAAAAGAGATCTCTGTTCCTCTTATGAGGCCACCAATGTTGTCATATTGAGACCTCATCCCATGACCTTACGTTACCCTAACTACATATGAAAAGCCCTATTGACAGTCTCCCCAAGGGTTAGGGTATAAACATATGAATTTGGAGTATTAAGGGGGGACAAATTTAGTCCTTAGCAGCATGCAAAGAAGGGTGTAGCATGCAGGTTCTCAACTTAGGGTCTGCCTGGTAAATCACATGATGGTGAGTGGAAGTCCTTCTATCAATTTAGTTCATTCCACAATTGGAGAGCCTTCAATTACTGGGCCAGATACTGCCACCTTGGAGTTATTCCTGGTTTGGTTCCAGACCACTACAATAAAGTAAATATCTCAGTGAAGTGAGTCACACAAATTTTTTTGGTTTCCTAGTGTATATAAAAGGTATACTTATACTGTGGCCTGTTAAGTGTACAACAGCAGTTTGTTGAACAAAACAATATACATAGCTGAATTAAAAATACTTTTTTTTGTTTGTTTTTTTTTTTTTTTTTGAGACAGTCTCACTCTGTCACCCTCAGTAGAGTGCTTGGCATCATAGCTCACAGCAACCTCAGACTCTTGGGCTAAGCAACCCTCTTGCCTCAGTCTCCCCACTAGCTGAGATGACAGTTGCCTGCCACAGCACCCAGCTATTTTTAGAGACGGGGTCTCGCTCTTGCTCAGGCTGATCTTGAACTCCTGACTGAGCTCAGGTGATCCACCCACCCGGCCTCCCAAAGTGCTAGGATCACAGGTGCCACCACGCACAGCCTAAAAATATTTTATTTCTGAAAAATTTTCACAGTCATCTGAGTCTTCACCAAGTCCTAATCTGGTGTAGGGTCTTGCCTCAGTGTTGATGGCTGCTGACTAATCAGGGTGGTGTTTGCTTAAGATTGGGGTGGCTGTGCAATTTCTGAAAATAAGACAACAGTGAAATTTGCCCCAGCGATTGCCCCTACTCTTCCTTTCATGAAAGAATTCACTATAGCATGTGATGTTATTTACTAGCCTCTTACCCACAGTAGACCATCTTTCGGAATTGAAGTCAATCCTCTCACACCCTGCCACTGCTTTACCAACTCAGTTTATGTAATATTCTGAAACCTTTGCTACCATTTCTGCGATATTCACAGATCTTCACCAGGAGTAGAATCCATCTCAAGAAACCATTTTCTTTGCTCATCTAAAAGAAGCAACTCCTCATTGTTTGAAGCTGAGAGTGCAGTTTAGTCATAACTTTACGCTCCCCTTCTCCTCTTCTAACTCAAATTCTGATGCTATTTCTACCACATCTGCAGTGACTTCCTTCAGCAAAGTCTTGAGCTCAAAGCCATTCTTGATGGTTGAAATCCACTTCTTCCAACTCCTGTTAATGTTGATATTTTGACCTCCTTTCGTGAATCACGAATGTGCTTAATGGTATCTAGAGTAATGAATCCTTTCCAGGAGGTTTTCAGTTTTCTTTTCTCAGATCTCTCAGAGGAACCACAATGTGTGGTAGCTATTGCCTTACAAAATGTGCTTCTTAAATAATAAGACTTGGAAGTTGAAATTAACTCCTTGATCCATGGGCTGCAGAATGGATGTTGTGTCAACAGGCATCAAAACAACACCCATCTCCTTATGCATCTCCGTCAGAGCTCTTGAGTAACCAGGTGTATTGTCAAGGAGCACTAATATTTTTTGAAAGGAATCTCTTTCTCTGAGCAGGAGGTCTTAACAGAAGGCTTGAAATATTCAGTAAACCATTTCATAAAAAGACGTGCTGGCATACAGGCTGTGTTCTTTCATTTCTAGAGCACCAAGTGGGGTGGATTTAGCATCATTCTTAATGACCCCAGGATTTGTGGAACGGTAAGTGAACGCTGGCTTCAACTTAAAGTTACCATCTATGTTTACCCCTAGTATGAGTTAGCCTATCCTTTGAAGCTCTGGAGACAGATACTGAGTTTTTTTTCTCACTAGCTAATACAGGATTAGGTGGCAACTTCTTCCAGCACAGTATAAAGCTGTGTTTCTTCTACATTGAAAATCCATTGTTTAGCACAACTACCTTCCTCAGTTACCTGGATCTCCTGAGTAACTTGCTGCAACTTCTAACTCAGCACATGCTTCTTCATCGTGCACTTTTACATTACGGAGATGGCTTCTTTCTTTAAATCTCATAAACTAGCCTCTGCCAATTTTAGACTATTCTTCTGTAGTTTCCTCACCCCTCTCCCCTTTATAGCATTGAAGAGAGAGCTTTGCTTTGCATTGCACTTTGATTTAAGGGAATATTGTGGCTGGTCTGATTTTTCTATCCAAACCACTCAGACTTTCTCTATAGCAGCAATGAGGCTGATTTGTTTTCTTAGCATTCATGTGTTCACGGGAGTAGCACTTTTAATAATTCCTCTAAAAACTTTCCATTCTCATTCACAGTTTGGCTAACTGTTTGGTATAAGAGCTCTAGTTCTCAGCCTTTCTTAGTTTCTGACAGAGCTTCCTTAGGAAGCTTAATCATTTCTAGCTTTTGATTGAAAATGAGAGACATATAACTCTTCCTTTCACTTGAATGCTGTTGTATCTATTGGCATAACTTTAATATCATTGTGTTTCAGGGAATAGGGGGTACAAGGAGGAGAGAGATGGAAGAACAGCTGGTTGCTGGAGCACTTAGAACACATACATTTATTGATTACCTCCTCCATCTCAGATGGTCCTAGTTCATGCTTCCCCCCAAACAATTACAGTAGCAATACCAAAAATGTCACCGTAACAGAAATTATAATAATGAAAAAGTGTGACGTGTTGCAAGAATTACCAAAATGTGACATAGAGACATGGAGAGATTACATCCTGTTGGAAAAATGGTGCCAATAGACTTGTTCAATGCAGGATTGCTAGAGACCTTCAATTTGTAAAAAATGCAGTATCTGTAGAGCCCAATAAAGTGAAGAACAATCGAATGAAGTTTGCTTATATGTTAAGACAATCTCTGTGTGGAAAGTGTTAAGGGTACGAAGTAAAACTGAATTCAGGTTCTATTGTTGGCAAAAAAGAGGGGGAGGGGTAAATTCCATTTAGAGAAGTCAGGAAAAGGTAGAGGAAGGTGTGCTTGCACAGATACTAATAACATGTGCTCTCAAGTGAGCCCTCCAGTTGGAGAGTGTATGGTGTGAGAGAATGGTTCAGGGCAGTTTGTGTGCTTAGGAATCTAAGCATTATAAATCTGGAGTCTAGAGAGCAGCAATGTTTTATGGCAAGACATGAGAATGAAGAAACAGCCCAGGACCATCCCAAGGAATCTGAACGAAAGGCCCCTTTTTTGTCCTGGGGTTAACCAAAAGACTTTGAGCAGATGAACACTAAGGTCACATTTTCTTTATAGAAAAACATTCCTACCATTTGGTGGAAATGCCAGGTATTCACTTTTGTAAGGTCATTCTGTTTGGTAGGACTGTATGTTTCACTGGACTAGGAATTTATACTTTCATTGTCCATGATCACTGAGAACTTGGTTCCTTGAATAGTGCACTAAGTGTTTTTTTTTTATTTTTTATTTTTTGGGGAGTGCAAATTAGGCAAAAATGCTTAGATATTGCTTAGTCAGTGGTTCTCAACCTTCTTAATGCCGTGACCCTTTAGTATAGTTCCTCATGTTGTAGTGACCCCCAACCATGAAATTATTTCCATTGCTCCTTCATAACTGTAATTTGCTACTGTTATGAATCGTAAAGTGTTTTCCGATGGTTTTAGGTGACCCCTGTGAAAAGGTCATTTGACCCCCAAAGGGGTCGCGACCCACAGGTTGAGAACCACTGGCTTAGATAGTCATTATAAGGTACTGAATCCCATCACAGTGAGTTTGCTTACTTTCTTAGGAAGTCCAGAAAAAGATTTTTACCATTTTAGCTCAGTGCCCTTTCCATTTTAATAATACAGTCTTATGGTTTGTGTTTCTTCCGACAGTAGACTTCATAACTTTCTTTCTCCCAGACTCCCATGGGTTTGCCTTATGTGTTATGGGCTATACTTGTTTCTTCTCTAAGGAAGCTTAAATAATCTAGATTTTTTTTTTTTGAGAGAGAGAAAGAGTCAAGGAGATGTCTATTTCTGATTTTTTATTCAGTATTTCCAAAGCTGCTGGAATGTTGGTGTTGTAGACTTTTCCTGTCCTACATCTTTGATTACAGAGTGTTGAGCACCCTTGCCCTCTTACTAAGTAAAGTGGTGGGGTGCTGGCTGGCGTACCTTGAGCTGTAATATTCATGCCTGTGTTTGGAATGGACATGCTGACTACTGCTCCGTAGGCAAATCAGCTCTCAAGGCCTTTTGTTGTTGAATGGGATGATTTGAGTAATGGTTCCCTGAGCATGATCATGCGTTCAATGCGTTGTTACTTCCCATGTCGTCTCTCTCAAGTGACTTTTATACACACGTCCCTTTCACTTGATACGTCACTGTCAAGTGTCTTTTCACTTTGACTTGTATAGCTAGAAATTAAACATTTCTGCTTTGTTGTTAATTTTATCAACTTCACAGCTAAAAGGCACGTAAAATGATTCAGTATTTTGTGCATGCACATCCAGGAAACAGAAAATTTGGTACTTCTCATGATTTATAATATTTTCTTGAACTTAGCATTGGGGTTGGGTCATCGTAGTACAAAGATGTCCATGTTTTCTTTATGCAAGATATTTATGCACTCGGAAATTTCTTATCGTAGGGAGAAATTGAATGGATTAATAGAACCTGGGATATTGTTTCATGAAATAGGAAGTTCATAGGATAATAGACTTAACATAATACTACCTTTTAAAAATCATACTTAGTGAGGCAGGTTTACCTAGAGATTTTCTTCAAATTTTTGGTTAGAAAGAAGGCAGAGAAAACTTGATATAAATTCATTTTATATATAGCAGCCTTGGGGCATGGACTCTGAGCAGGGTTTTAAAGTGAGGCACTGATATTCCCAGGTTTACAATCCCTTCTCCATAATTCCGAAATGAAAAGCCGAATTTTTTTCCCATGACTTCTTTGGTGGCAAACTCTGACCCGACAGGAACTTGTTTGGCAGCAAAACCTAATCTGACCTTATGTGAAGCTATTTATAGTCTTTATTTATCCTACTTAGTGTGAATATTCGTATGTTTTGCTGTAGAAGTAAAAATTCTTTGCTTATGGGATGCTGCCCTGTGATACCGCTGAAGATATCTATAACATTCATATGTACCTTTCCAATATTTGAAAAGTTCTGAATTCGAAAGCTGTCCTGTCTGCAAGGATGTCAGATGATGAATTGCGAGTCTGTACTGAGTTCTGAGCTGGGGCTGGTGAGGAGCCAGTAAGGCCAAAGGTTAGCTTGGGGCAAAGGGGAAGGGGCTTGTGTTTGTCCTTAATAAATTCCAGATAAAGTGGTGTTCTGTAATGCCAGGCGCTATAGCAAAGGTCTGCAATGCAGTTTTTGGTCTTGTGGGAGAAATTATTTCCAGGAATGTTTTAACAGAAACTTGATTGCTTGGTACAGTCTGAATATTTGGATCGGGTAGTTTTAAAAATGATATTTATAAAGCTTGGGTTTTTTTTTAAAGTAATGAATTACAGTTTACCAATATTAAGAAGAAAAATAGTCTTACTGTTTCAGAAATTCTTAAATTTTTGTATTCTTGACCATTTGATGAAGTAAAAAAAAAACTTCTGGTTATAGTTTCTGAAAGAAGGAATATAGACTTTGGGGAAATTATTGTTTGAATCATTTATATCTACTTGTCAAAAATAATGGTAATCATATGAATGATAATTAATTTTCCACAGTTAGCACATCAAGTACCCTTTTTCTGTCATCCGTCTCAAAGAAAAATTCCCACTTATGGCTATGTTTTTTACAAACTTTAATTTATAAAATTATTCACTATACTTTTTTCTTCTCTCTCACATATCACTATAAAGATGATGTAAATTACTCCATGGCTATGTTAATAGCTTAAATGTAAAAACGTCTTTCAACCCCTTTTCATCTATTAATTGTACAAGTCTAGTCATTGAAATCCACTGGTCTTCCCACCACTAGGGAAGGGATAGGAACAAAGCATATTTAAAACATGCTACTATCAGATGTATCATTCATATTAGTAGAGATAACTAATAGGCCAGCTTTAACGGTATCCTTAAGGCAAACAAATCTCTAAATCAAGTGTTAAGTATTTAGATTGTGAAACTTGGAACATAATTAAGCACTTTGCTGAATGCAGACTATGAAACTGCCATTCTTCACTCCCCTGTCACTAGTCTTTTAAATTAAATGTTCCATAAGATGTGTTTGTCAGGCGTCTGTACTGGGTGTGTTTTAAAATACGGTGTAATCATGCAAAACTATTTAATAGATTTATTTCATCATTTCTTTCTGCCTCAGTGACACACCATTTATTCCTTCAACTGATAGTTTTTGAACATTTACTATTCTAGGTGCAAGGGACAGGAGGGAACAAGACAGACAGTAAACATACACAGCGGGTGACTCGTATAAAAACTACACAAGGGGCTGCCACAGGGGAAAGGGGTTAGGGCTCAAAGAAGTAACAGTTCTTACAGCCAGGGTGGCCAGGGAAGGCCTTGCAGAGAAGGTGACCCGGGAGGGGTGAGTGTACTCCATCCGGACGGGGACTTGGTCAGCTTTGGACAGGTGACCTTTCAGGAGAAAGGCACTGCTTGGGAAAAGGTTGTGTGATGCCCAGGTTCTGAGGAAGAAGCATCACTTGGCCGCATGATGGACTCTCCCAGGCGACATGAACTTTTTAGATTTCTTCACACAGTCCTCAAATGTGGTTTTAAATTTTCCCTTCCAAAATTCAATGTTGTGCAAGTTTTAAAGGTAAGGAATCATGTTTTAGGCACCAGCTGGGTTATAATAGAGCACCCAGTGACTTTTTGCTAGGGAGTGGATGATGGATGTTGATTCCACGTTCTACTTTCCCTTCAGAGCTACTCACTGATAGCCACTGGGACTTAGAGGGAGGAATTTAAAATTTTTGTGCAGAAAACTACATCTCTCTGGCCTCCACTTGACAATTACTTTGCTACTTGGTACATAGTCTACTCAATAAAATGGAAATACGAATAAAGTCAGATATCAGAAGCTTAATAAACCTGGATATGATGTTGAGGTATGGTAATTTTTGCAAGTGGGAACCTGTGAGATATGACCTTAGAACGCAGCCTCCACTACTTCACACGTTCCTGTCACATTTAACGTCAGCATTTTGTGTGTACTTGAGGACAAAGTCAGCCATAATTACAGCACATCACACTAATTCCTTGAAACAAAGCTTAACCTCTGGGTAATTTATCTGGGAACAACGTGAAACAATTTCTCATTATTTTCACGAAGCTAACTTATTTATTCTTTACACACACTGATTTTACCCCTAGATAATTTACCTTGGCATCTTACTTGATTGAAAAATCTTAGAATATTTGCATATTATCTTGAGTCACACGTTCCCTGGTTTTTAATTCATTTTAACATAGAAGCAACATCAAACATATATACAGACATTGAACCACCATGGTCAGAATATTAATGCAAAACATTGTGCGAATAATTTTGGGTAATTAAGTGAATCATATATTGAAGTAAATATTTATGAATAACTTCAAAGTTTCTTTTTTTTTTTTTTTTTTTGAGACGGAGCCTCAAGCTATCCCCCTGGGTAGAGTGCCATGGCATCATGCTCACAGCAACCTCCAACTCCTGGGCTCAAGCGAGTCTCCTGCCTCCGCCTCCCAAGTAGCTGGGACCACAGGCGCCCGCCACAACGCCCGGCTATTTTTTGGTTGCAGCCGTCATTGTTGTTTGGCGGGTCCGGGCTGGGGATTCGAACCCGCCACCTCAGGTGTACGTGGCTGGCGCCTTAGCCAGTTGAGCCACAGGCACCGAGCCCGAAGTTTCTTTTTAAAAAAAGATGTGACTATGGCTGTGATTTTATGGATTCCTACCCTACTCCCCCCACAAAGATGTTTATCAGGAATTTAGTGGATTTCCTCGTATGCTGCATGTGGAGTTATTTCACTCAGTCTATTGTTTTAGACAAAGAGAGATGCTCAGGAAAGAGTTTGGCTTCAGATAATCAGAGTTTCTGTCCTGACCCATTCAACAGGTCTCTCCCTCCACAAATGTTGAAAATTTTTAAAAAATACACAGTGCATCTATGAAGTTAGAATAACAATAATAAGTTCCACATTCTAGCTTTTCTTTTTAAAAATTTTCTAGATGTGGCTTTTGATGAATTTGATTATGTGAATGTGTTTGAAGTGAGTGCTGTAACACCAACGCACCAGTCCTTAATGGAGTTTTCACTATCTTTCGTAGAATTTTGCTATTTACGGGATCCCTATAACAAAGCTCTGAAAAACAAAAAAAGGCCTTCTGATCAGTTATAAATAAATTCAAAGCAAGAGATTTTAAGAAAAAAGTTAGATAATGAGGCTCCATTTCATTGGAATATATCCTGTTAGAATTGGAATTACAAAATATCAATTTTAATTAAGTTAGTGCCAACTTTCCTCAATAGTTTACCTGAAGAAAATGATTTTAATACTAGTCTCTTATCTTTGTGAAAGGATATTTTTGAGGTACACTTTTTGTAAGTTATAAATATGCCAGCCAATTATATTTTTCTTTTTAGATGTACCAGTGTGGCCGTATTAAACCATGTCAACACAGGCCTTTTATCTGCTACTTCTAAAGCTTTTCTAGAATCTTTAAAGTGGAGGTTCTTCTAAAAATATTCTAAGCCTGGGCTTATGGTCAAAGGAAAATCCTCTGCTTGGTGTATTGGCAAGAACAAAAAACAGAGTCATATATACTGAAGTGTGAGTCCTTGTACCTCCGTTGAAATAGCTATTCAGCGTGAAAATTACTTGAATTTTCTAAGTCCTCCTTTTTGTAAAATGGGATATTTTGTTTACCTATTTTGTTATCCTTCAGGGTGAGGATTAGAAGCAGCATGTATCAAGCAGCCAGCACAGTTTGGGGGAAGTAGGCATATGCAATATCGTAGCTCCCTCATTCTCATAGTGTTAAAAGCAATGTTCATCTCAGGTCCCTTCGCGTGCCACTTACTACTGAGGAAGGAAAGCGAATTTGGGAGGGGGGTATAATTGTATTTCCTTATCTCCCTAAATCACTTTTTTTCATCTTACCATGAGTCTCATTCTTTCCTTTGTTACACATCTGAGTAATTTGTTCCATCTTGGCAAAATTAATTTGTAGTGTCAATTTTTTTTCCTCCTTAATAAGAAAACTAAATTTTTTTTTCCAGTCTGTTAAAAAAATTATCCTTTTAAAGTGTTTTAGAAACATATATTTATCTCTAGGGAAAATTTGATTTTTGGAAATCAACAAACAAATTTATGGAACATCTTGCATTATATAATTGCAAAAATTGGCTGAGATAGTTCATTACGTATTTGTGTAACATTAACTTCTGATGGTACGTGTTAGGATTTGGATTATTAAGTGCATTAATAGAGCAGTATATAGTTTACTCTTATGTTTGTGCTTTGAAAAGCCTTGGCACTCGGTATTTTGTTTAACCATTTAGGCTGAGGGAACAGAGTGGTATAGAAGACAGAACAATGGATCGTTGGTTCATAGTCTTGGTTTTCATGCTGACTCTGCTGTAATAGCAGCAAGAAGATATTGAAAGTAACCTGAGATTCAAAATCAGGTGATCTGGAAGTCCTCATTGCCATTTCTTTATAAATTGTGTGACCACACACAAACCACAATGTCAGAGTTCTCTGCTATGGACACCTAGCCCTTCATATAGTTACAATCTTGCACACTTAATTTGCTATTTTGTTGGAAATTTTAAAATAATATACCCAAAACATTCATTGAGTTTACTGTGTGATGTTGAACTGAAAATCCCATTTTCTAATATCTGCAGTGTAGCTGAACCATATGGTACCTATGACCCCATGTGCTTCTTATGAAAGATACTGAATTTATATTTTCAAAGTAATGGGGAAGTTGATGTGTAGCTGCGTTTTTGCTGGGGGGAGAACAATGCCTGAGAGAATCTCTTCTTTGTTGTCATCTTCTAGTCAAGAGGTCTAACATTATTTTGCCTCTAACAGTAGAGACACATTTACTAATTCACATTCTAGTTTTTGTATTTTTATAATCAAGGTGCAAAGAAAACAAGAAATGTTTTCTAATCTTTTCACCTTTCAGGTAGAATTTCATTGATCTTCTATCGTCATATTTGATGACAACAATAACAAAACAGTGAAACATTCAGAATTTAAAATACCTAAAGAGTTTTTATTTTATTTTATTTTATTTTTTGAAACAGAATCTCAAGCCATCCCCCTGAGTAGAGTGTCGTGGCATCATAGCTCACAGCAACCTCAAATGCTTGGGCTGAAGGGATTCTCTTGCCTCAGCCTCCCAAGTAGCTGGGATTACAGGCGCCAGCCACAACACTCGGCTAATTTTTTTTTTTTTTTTGTTTTTGGTAAAGACAGGATGTCAGTCTTGCTCAGGCTGGTCTTGAACTCCTTAGCTCAAGGAATCCTCCCTAGCACTGTAACCACTGTGCTATAGATGCTAAGCCATTAGAGTAGTTTTTAAAAGAATGCTCTATTTATAAATGCAGCAAATTAAGTAGGGGATCCCCTTTCAATTCTGGGTATTTCCATAGAACTTGTGAATTGTTTACATTTCTAGATCATGGATAATTTGTCATTCTGACTTTTTGGGGTTTTTTTGTTTTTTGGCTGGGGCTGGGTTTGAACCCGCCACCTCCAGCATATGGGGCCAGCACCCTCCTCCTTGGAGCCACAGGCACTGCCCTCATTCTGACTTTTTATTATAGTAAACAGCTCATAAAATTTACCATTATAACCATTTTATTTTATTAAGTCAAATACACATAGATCATGAATACATTCATGCATATGTGGGGTATAGTGTGCTGGAGATTTTTATACAATCTAACGTGGTTACATTAAACCAATCAACATAGCTTTCACCTCATTTACTTGATTATTGTGCCAAAATATCTATGTTCTACACTTCACATATTTGACTTGTACCCTTGTCATATGCTCCATAGGTGTGGTCCTGCCTTTTACCCTCCCTCTGTCAAACCTCTCCCCTACCCCCATTATAACCATTTTAAAACACACAATTCACTGCCATTAATTATATTCGCAGTGTTGTGTAACCATCACCACTATCTAGTTTGAGAACTTTCGCATTCAAACAGAAGCCCTAGAATATTAAGCAGTCACTCTCTAGTCCCCGCCAGTCTCCTCCCTAACCCCCACTCCTGGCAGTCACTCATCTGCTTTCTCCAGAGAGTATGGATTTGTCTGTTCAGATATTTCATGTGCATGGAATTATACAATATTATACTTTTGTGTCTGACTTTTTTCATTGACTTGTTCTCAGTGTTCTTCTGTGTTGTCACATGTATCAGTACTTTATTCCTTTTTTAAGGTGAGTAACATCCCATCGTATGGGTATTCTGCATGTTGTCCATCATTCAGCTGCTGGTAGATATTTGAGTTGCTTCTCTCTTCTGTCTTTTGATTATTGTGGCCTGAACTACAATGAGCATTCGTGTATGATTTTTGTTCAGATATCTACTTCCAGTTCTCCTATGTGTAAGAGTCGAATGGATGATCATGTAGAACTTCCATTTTTAACCCCCCCCCCCCTTTTTTTTTTGAGACAGTAGAGTGCCGCGGCATTGTAGCTCACAGCAACCTCCAACTCCTGGGCTTAAGCTATTCTCTTGCCTCAGCCTCCCAAGTAGCTGGGACTACGGGAACTCACCACAACATCTGGCTATTTTTCTGTTGCAATTGTCACTGTTGCTTAGCTGGCCTGGGCTGGGTTTGAACCCGCCACCCTCCGTGTATGTGGCTGGTACGCACGACTGGTGCTGTGGGTACCAGGCCTATGTTTAACTTCCTGAGGTAGTGCCGAGCAGTATTCCTCTGATAAATTTTTGTAATTTGATTTCTTTTATACTAAACAATTCAACATTGTATTATTTATCCAGTCACATGACATATTAGTCTTTTGGAGTAATTTATTTTTCAGGTAAAATGTAATAAAAATTAGTATAAATTCCCCATGGAGGTATAGAAATACCAAGAAGGGGTTTGTGGAGAAAGGTGGTGGCAGTGACACCAACCTGCTACAAATAGAGAGGGAAGCCTCCTGTGGGCTTTTAGTGATGATCAGCAGGTACATTCCAGAGCATCAGAGGAAAGAAAAAGCATGTCACATTCTTAATGAGGACTTTGTACTTGTAGTGTTGACTTAGAATAGTGGCTGAACTGAGAAGACTTTGTAAATCCTATTGAATCCCTTGCATGTGACATTGACTCTTCCAGAATAGGGTACGAAATGGGAAAACAGTCCAGAGAAGAGAAATTTACACCAGGCCAGAGAATAGTGTTCTTAGCCACCTCTGCCGTGAGGTTTCTTCCAGCAGTTTTTTAGAGGCCTAAAATATGTATCAGATGCCTTCTGTATTGCCAACATTAGTTAACTTAGCTGTGGATCAAACAGGTTATAATTCTCATTGCTTTTCTTTTTTTAATAATTCTTATTTCCTATCCTAAGTTGAGTCATTCTCAGTTTGATTCCTTTTTCTTATTTGGAGCGAGAGGATGCCTCTGAGCAACATTACAAAAGGTTTCTGAACCTGGTGGGCTGTGATTAACAATGGCAGCCGCTATTTTTGTCCACTTTTCTTGGGCAAAACCAAGTGAGCTGAATCACTCCTTTCCTTTAAGAACGACTGGATATTTGATTCTGAACAGGGAGGTTGACATCAAAATAAACAAGTATTTACTGCCTTGCTCTGTGATAGACATTGTAGGAAAGAGATAAGTGTTGGAAAGTTATTTGTTTATGGATCACGGGACCTTTAGGCACTACAGGAAAATCCCCAAGGTATCAGGTTCCTAAATCTCTTCTGGGCAGGGTAGGATTTTTGTTTTACTTTCTCTTTTGGTAGAACCCAACCTTATTAAAATATGCAATTAATTGGAAAATATGGAAATTGTTGTGAAGTCTCTGCTAGTCCACACTGATATTACCCCACAGGCTTGCTTTCAGGTCATGATGTGTGTTGCAGTATTGAGGGTTTAGAATTACCTGTTTAAAAGAGTCATCTCAGGTCTGTTTTGTGGTCTTCATACTCATTACAATGTAGGCTGCATGTGTGAATGCTTTTTGCTGTACATTTTTCTAACTAGAAAATTTATCATTTTAATGTTTATAGGATATATTCCAATTAAATATGGCCTCCTTATCTAAATGTTTTCTTAAAACTTCTTGCTTTGAATTTATTAGTAACTAGAAGTTTTGTTGTTTTTTTTTTACCATGTTTTGCTTTATTTCTTGTCCACTTCTGTAAGAATTTTGTGCTCAAGTTCCATTTTAAAACAAAAGCAATATAAAACTGAAAAGTTGGGAATCTTCTTGGTGAGAGGATTGATGTAGAAGGTATTTCATGTTTTTATTTCATGAAATACCTCAGTCTAAGAAATAGAAAAAATTTTTTCCTAAATCTCTTTCAGGGTCTTATATGACACAAGTATATTGCCAAGTATTGATATGTTATCATACCATATTTCTTCTATGAAGTATATGGTAATTATCAAAACTGTGTGTGGTTATCAGGATAATATAACTGAGATGAATGGAAGTATGATAGATTTTATCAGGAAAATAAATCTGCCAGTTGATGTAGAGAAATCCTCATGGGACTGTGTCATGGCTCACATCATTGAAGTGTATTGGATGAAGTTTGGATTTTTAGACCAAGTTAACAGTGGGTTTTGGCTCACCATCTTCTTTAGACTGCAGTCGTTTAGTCCCTTTAACTTCGTGCTATGAAACCACATGCCGTTGCAATTTCTGGCTTCATGGTCTTGATACTGGTCAGCAGTAAGTAGATATTCTTTGTAAAATGAAGCTATTGCCAAGAAAGGCTTAAGATTGAGCATCGAGGGCTCTTCCCTTGAGCTACAACGTTGGTTTGGAGCCCAGCTGGATCAACCATTAGAAAAGTGCTCTAATAAACAGTACATACATGTGCTCCTCCAGGCACATGAGATTAGAAAAATGCTCTAATAAACAGTACATACTTGTGCTCCTCAAGGCACTGAATAGAAGATTCTGAGTAGTAGAAGGAACACAGGGGCTTTAGCTGGAAAAATCTGGATAACTCTTGAGTTTTAAATGGACTCTGAACTTTCAGATTTCTGAATGAGTGTATATGGAGCACTTGTTTATTAATAACATGTTGAGAATCAACTATTTCAAAAAAAAATGGAAGATAACTGAATCCTTTCTAAAACCAACCATGTCATTTTCTTCATTATCTCACTAGTGAGAAAAGTGTCCAAGATCATCCAGTGTGTATGTGGAAGACCAGGATTCCAGATTATTAGAATTTAAAACCTAATTCCTTCTTTCTTGCCCTTTAATATTTCCCTAAGTTAAGGAAGTTTGTCATTCTCTCACCCTTTAGATTTCTCTATATTAAGGGAGTTTGCCATGTAGGTAGTATAATTAAATCTCAATCCTTATAACTTACCAGTTGGTATTACAACAAAGTAAAGGAAGCAGGTAGATTTGGCAAAATAATTCAGTTCTTCACACTTCATTGCTAAACACAGATTTCCAGGATTCTGCAGCAAACTAGATTCATAAAAACAGCTCAGATCTCACATATTGAAAGTTCATGACTGATACATGAATGGTGGCAGTAAGTAAATCTATTTTCGTTAAAAATGCCATACCAAATTCACAAGGTGTCCAAGATCCTTAGCCGTAGCATATGTTTTTGCTTTGTAATTATACATAAAACTTTAAAGCCAGTGATGTTTATATTTATTGTTGTAATCAAAGCATTTTGTTGAAACCTAGCATATGTATATTTTAGTTGGTTGTGAAGTCTCAGGCACGGATATTTAAAAAGTGTTATGCATTCAATCTTATTAAATACTTACTAGAGCACACAAAAACTAGTGTATAGTTCTGATCATACAATGTATGAAGATTCCTATTTTAGTTGTAGATTAACAAGAAATGAATATGAATATCATATTTTCTCAGTTCTAAGCAGCAGAGTATCTTGCACATTTTAATGTCTGTGAAATTGGAGTGCATCTTACAATCGATAAATTCTTACTTTTCCTATTGTCCAAGCAGCAGCCTTGTAGCTGTCGTTGGTCTCATGTGTGCAAACTTGGTTGTTATTTTGGGCAGTATGACTGCAGTGCCTCAAAATTTCAGTCAACAAACTATTTAAAGATCCTTTAAGAGAGGAACTTGTAGACAGCAGGTTGGAAGAAATTCCTGGAGATGATTGCAGAGCACTTTAAGAAATGCTGCATCATCTACCATCTTGATGGGGCAAGGATGGATCTGACATGGGACACGAAGCATTGATGACGTGAAGTCAAGGTGTTGATGATGTGGAAGATTAAGAGTATCTTAACTAGTTTACTTCATTATATTTTCCTATTTTACATTTATATAAAGGCCAAATGTGATAAAAGTCTGGGTATAGATCAGTCTAATTTTTCAAAAAGATGAAATTTGAAAGTCCATGTGCTAATCAATTGTGTCATCATTTGACAGTTTTTTATGCTACATGGAAAGTGGTACGTTTCATAATGGCATCTTAAATGTGGTCGAATATAGTAGCAAATAACATTTCAAATCACAGCTCAGAAATTTGTATTTTCAGGACCAAAATTAGAAACATAATGGTATTAAACTTCTGCTGTATGCTATTATACTGTACCACTACATTAAAATTTTAAAACTTCCATGTTCTGGAAGATATTTTTCTTCAAGGTCAAACCAAGGTCAAAATAAATCTATGAACTCTATTTTTTTTTTTTTTAGTTCTTTTAGTTTAATTTTTAAATGGCATCCCAAGAATTAGCAGTGCACATCCATTTAAACTTGTAAATAAGACCAGATCAAACATGGAGACATAACTGAATGGCCTTAAAATTACTTGGCTCTCACTCTAATTCCTTCTGTAAATTTGTTTGCATCAATAATAGCCCCTTTGTTTCAATCTGGTTCTTTTTTTCTTTTTTAAACATAACTGTACTTTAGTCTGTTACTGAATGTATCGGCCATATATTCTCTTTTTTAGTTTGTGCTGTATTAAGTAATATCCTTGAATATGCAACCTTTAAATTCGTGTCTTAAATGGTGTTGAAAAGACAAACAAAGAAAAAATCCAAAGCAAACAATTTAATATGTAACTTACAGAAAAGAGAACCCGTATCATGGTATTGGTAAAATAATGCAGTTGAAGACATAGGAGATATTGAACTTACCAAGCCATCTTTTAAACTCTAGACATATTAAAGTGATATAACCTTTACTCCTTAAGAGGCATGGAATAGTATTTAGGACAATCTGGTTGGTCTATTAAGGAGAAGTTACAAAAGGGCATAAAGTTCACCATATGAGTAAAAAAAACAAGAAAAACCTTGTCAGTTTATGAAAATGCCGTAGATTTATAAAATAGAATTCACTTCACGATAGCAATGACTTCTCCAGAGATGTTAACTACAATATACAACAGGCTGGGTTCATGATTTTCTGCTGAATTTAGAAGACTTATACATAATTGTGGAGTGAAATATCATTCATATTTAACCTTTATATTCTTCTGTCTTTCAGTCTACATTTTGTTTTAGGTTTGTCTTTCAGAAAAATATCAGAAAACATGAAAAGGCAGAAAAGAGAAAGCATTCTGTGTAAACATTCTAAAGTCTATTTAAAGTTTTAGTCTTTTTCTATTTAAGAAGTTCTGAGAGTGTACATATATATTCACCTTCATTTTGATAAAAATGATACCTGAAATTTTTCAAAATAAATTTACACCAAATTTTAGAGGAATCACATACAGTAAATGCCTCTTATTCTGTTACTTATACAGAAGGAATTTATTGATACAATGAAAAGCTGCTTACGTCTCTTTAATCAAGCCCTGTATTTGTAAGATACATGTTTTGTTTTGTTTTGTTTTTTGAGATAGTCTCACTCTGTTACCACCAGGCTAGAGCACGGCGGTGTTAGCCTAGCTCACAGCAACTTCAAACTCTGGGGTTTAAGTGATCCTTCTGCCTCAGCCTCCCAAAGTAGCCGGGACTACCAGCATCCATCAGGAAGCTCAGTTAATTTTTTTTCTATTTTTAGTAGCAGTAGAGTCTTGCTCTTGCTCAGATTGGTTTCGAACTCGTGAGCTCAAGCAATCCTCCTGCTCAGCCTCCAAGAGTGATAGGATTACAGGAATGAGCCACCATGCTTGGCCTAATGGATATTTTTATAATGCAAAATATTATTGTATTTTGCCACATATAATGCGTTTTCATGTCATGTTTTGGCCCAAACTTACAGGAAAAAAAATCTTGTTTTATTTTTTTAATTCAAATAATTTTGTTTATAGTACTTGTTTTTTCTATTATAAAGGAATTAGCATTTCTTTTTTTAACATATTCTGGTACAAGAAATTTTATGGAACAAATAATTACAAAATATAAGAATAGTATGTACGAGGTACAAGAAATTTTATGTACCAGTAACAAATTACGATATTTAGGCATCATAGAAGGCCAGGAGCCCTTTGTCACTGCCAATATCAGAAAGGTTGTCTGCTTCGATTTCTGTATTTCCTGTGTCTTCTGAAGAGTCACTGTCCTCACCCCAGTAAATTTCATCGTCCTTAGTTTCATCCCTAGCACTGCTGATGCGGCATTTTTTCAACAATTTCACAACCACTTCCTTCTGTTCTATGATTTTAGGATCCAACCCAAACCTGGGTGACGGATACCTTCTTGATTCTCCCTGTAGTTGTCAAATCATTACCAGCTGCAGCCACCACGTCCTCTCTTTCTTCACTAGTGCCTTAAAGGGCATGCAGTTAGCCCACCAGGTATTACAGCACACTGAGTTTTCAAGTCTGCAGGGATTTCCACATTCCAGGGTATTATTTTGCATATAGATATGATCGCTTTCTAGAGTTACACTTTTAATGCAGAAACAAATAATTCAAAACATTTATATGGAGACAGAATTAGTACTACCCATGTATAACATGCAACCTTGTTTTTACTTCAAATTTAGGTAAAAAATTGTGCATTATAGAAAAATTGGTATATTAAAACATGACTGTATAAATATACAAATATGACATTTTGAAAATCTTATAATTAACAGAAATGGTGTGATTCACACAGGATTTTACTGTCATGATTTTTAGTTTTGATAATTTTCTTTTTCATGTGATATGCCAAATTACCGAACATTTCTATGCTTTCAATTTGAATGATTCCAGTTCACTTCAATAAAAACTAAGCTTCTTCCTGAAAGCATAGTAAGTACTCTTATTTCCTGGAAGGTATTCCACGCCCTCTCCTGCTGTCCTTGTTAACAAGCTCCTTGGAAGTATCTGTGCAGACAAGCCAGAGTAATATGCCACCTAGTGACCCCATAAAGAATTCACAATTTTCAATCAACAATCCAGCACGTATTAAAGCCATTTCATAGGATAGGTCATTATCAGAATGCTTTCGTACAGCATCTGTGTGTGTGATTTTAGATCTTCATTCTTATTCATATTTCCAGATGGAAATTAAGTTAAGAATGTTTGCATTTGATGTAAAGAAAATTCAACAGATTATGTCTGTTTTTCCTGAATGAATAAGAAATGTGATAGGCCTTGGTAGAATCTAAGTCAGCGGCTCTCAACCTGTGGGTTGCAACCCACAGGAACTGTATTAAAGGGTTGCAACATTAGGAAGGTTGAGATATAAGTTAAATGGCCAAACTACCTAGAATTCTAGGCAGATTAATCTGTTTTGTTTCTGGAATATAGCAAGTGCTTCAGTAAGTTTAAAATGTGTTATGAACATAAGTTCAACTAATTATCTACCTTAAGGCTTTTCCCAATGTAGAAGTGAGGGAGTTGGTCTTTAAACAGCACATATAGTAGTCGTAAAAATAAAGTTGTGTTCTTCTAGTATTTACTCTCTTAAAGAACAAGAATAAAATATTAAACCACAGCAATTAATAGTAAGAACATCATACAACATTTATCTCTGTTGTAAATGGATTGAAGTATAAATAAGCTAAACATTAATCATTCATGTTTTAAACTATAGCCTTTTGAAACCTATTTCAATGTTATTAATAATTTTAGGCCCACAGTGTATAACATGTTATGGAAAACCACATTGCTTTGTGTATACGCTAGTCTACATGTTGAGGGCAGTATATGAAATAAGCCCATCTTTCACACGTACATGTGGCAGTGTGTGATTGATTAGCTTGGTTTCCTGAAGAACTCTATCATTCAGAAGGACTGGTACCAGAGGCATGGTTTCTTATTAAATCTCCTTGAAAACCGGAGATGCCAATGACATTTCTGGTGGGGAATTTGACAGTTGTACACTTCTGTTATGTGTATGATTTGGGTTTTGGTATGAAATCGTGGATGAAGTAAGCAGAATTGATACATTGTGATCATCAAAAGCCCAGAACTCTTTTAGCTTCAATTTTCCTATCCATGAAAACAAGGATGATACAATGTCTACTTTATGAATGCTGTAAGAAATAAGATTGTGAATGTGAAACCATTCTATCGTTTATAACCATAGAGCAATATTATTGATGTAATTATCATAATCTTATACTATAGAATTTTAAGAATTAGCTATATATGAGAAATGGAAAGACAAACTATATTTCAATCCATGGGCACTAGCAGAATATAATTAAGTATTTAAGTATGTAAGTAAAGGATATTAATAAATCAAGGCCTGGCTCTTATTTTGAACTATCAAAGTTAAAGTTATTCGGAAAATAGGTCAAAGCCAAGTTAAGACTTGGTTCTGAGACTCACTGCTTATTAAGACAGGCCGCTTGATATTTTATAAGACTTTGTATTATTATCGGTATTCTGAACGTTTTCAGTGCTTTCTTTGAGAAGTTTTCCTTCTTCAGAGAATGTAAAGAGAACCTGTCCTCAGAGCAAATGTGTTCAATATGTCATTTCACACTTTCCGTGGGTTCCACTGGCTGTGCCCTGTAATTCTAGCTAAGAATTTCCACTAAAAGGAAATTGGTATACTTTTTTCTTAGAAATTAAATAAAACTTAGGGCTGTGAGGTCAAGATGGCTCCACCCTTCCATATTGACTGTGGTTCCTAAAACAAGATTTTATAATATTTTTTAAAGTTTGAATAAAGTTTGATAAGATAAGAGCTTGTCTTTTGCTCTCTACTCTTCATGAACACGTTAACTTCCTTAACAAGGAAAATCACCCTTTTTTCTTCCTCCTTCTCCCTCTTCCTTTCCCTCTCTCTCTTCCTCTCGCTACACACACACACACACACACACACACACACACACTGCCCTTCTGGTTAACTATAAAAGTCCTCACTGAGGGACCTAACAAAATGGCAGAGAACAGGAGGAAGCACAAGTAATAGTGAAAAATATGGCTGGTTTCCAGTCCAGCAACAAGTTTAGTTGGCCTTGTTGTGACTCAGTTTTATCTTCTGTAAAATGGAGTTACTATTATTTGCCTTACAGGGTTACTGTGAGGACTTAAGTTAAAAAGTCACTTGACACTGGGAACCTCTGCCACATAAAGTAGCTTGATTCTGTCCTCTTTCTTGACTTCTTTTTTCTTGTGATTGCTTTTTTGTAATTACTGTTTTTTTTCCTCTGTGTGTGTGTGTCTTCCACCTCTTGAATTGCAGAAATTAAGCTCAGTTGCTTGTTTTGCTTGTTTTTCTTTTTTTTGCTTTTGTTTTTTTGATACATAGTCTCACTCTGTCACCCTCGATAGACTGCCATGATGTCACAGCTCATAGCAACCTCAAACTCTTGGGCTCAAGCTATCCCCTTGCCTCAGACTTCCAAGTAGCCTGGACTACAGGCGCCTGCCACTACACCTGGCTATTTTTTAGAGATAAGGTCTCGCCCTGGCTCAGGCTGGTCTTGAATCTGTGAGTTCAGGGAATCCGCCCACCTGGTCTCCCAAGTTCTGGGATTACAGGTGTGAGCCACTGCACCTCAGTTGCTTGTTGTTGGAGGGGTCATGTGTCTGAAGGACATGAGGACAGTGCAGGAATACACAGGGCAGTTGAACAGAAGGAAATGCATGCTAGGCATTGCTTACTTAAAACAGTACTGAATATACTGGAACATGAAAATTTACCCTGGAGTTGCACAGAGCTCCTTGTATTTGTCTTAAATTTTTAAATGGGCATTAATTTTCTGTGGATCCTCTTCTTTCAGGGATAAGCTCTAAACTAGAAAAATACACCTAGTTTCAGAAGGATAGAAACGGAATAAAGAATTTCAATAATATTGCATGGCAACTATAATTGTGAATGTGGAAATAATCTGTAGTTATGGAAAGACTATCCAGACGTCAGTTAGGTAGAATATCTGTTACATCTTTTGCCTTCTGCAGAGAAGTTTTGCTTTCGGGAAGACATTGGTCTCCAGAGCCTATAATCTCTCAGTCCCTGTGGGCTGAGGCCTCATTCTGAAAACTCATTATAGCATCATCTTATTTTGTAAGTGGATAAAGGCACAGACTTAGGATGATATAATTTTTTTTTCAAAGGAAGAAGTAAGATTCTCTTTATTCAAAGACATTGTGATCTTGTACATAGGATGATATTTTAATGATATAAACTGAGCTGATATTGCTATTTTGCAGTGTCCTTAATTTGAGGAAATCTAAATATCATATAATGAGTTCCTAATTTGTAGAGCCCTTATATCTACCCGTGATCTTCTGACCTTGTGAATCAGATCTGGATACACGATATCCTTTCCTTTGGTTCCCTGAATGTTTTAGGCTAAATCTAATATTTCTCTCAGTCCCTTAAAAATCGTACCCATTCATGGAAATCACGAGAACAGCTATTGGTTTCCTCACATTTGCAGGCTCAATGGCTTCTTGAATCTTTATCTTCAGGCTTCATAACCAGAGTCTATAACACTTGCTAGCACAAAACCAACCAGAAACTTAAGTAATGTAGAACTACTTTTTCTTCTTGACTCAGAACCATAGAACTCCAGTTCTAGAAGTATCTCCAGAAAACATTTACTTCAATAGGAGACACCATTCCTCTCCCCACGGACCCATAGCTGGAAGATGAGATGAAATTTTTACCCCTGAGCAGATAATTTCTGATGTTGCAAGTTCTCTTGTCTCACTTTTCTGTTCTCTCCAACATTGGTGTCTTCCTTGTGTCATTTACAGTAGAACCTCCATAGCTGGCCACCTCCCTCCATTGCCCACCTCCTTAGAGTTGACCTAATTTTCATGGTATGGTAGGCCCTGTTCCGTATGTTGACCTAATTTTCATGGTATGGTAGGCCCTGTTCTGTATGTTGACCAGCTCTGTATGTTGACCAGTTGGTTATAGTCCCTTGGGTGGTTAATTTGTTCTACTGTAGTTTCCATATTGTTCTGAGTTCCTTCTGATATTGCTCATCGTGTCTTTGTAAAAACACACCTCACTTTCTTTTACATTCTTTTATTGATCTCTTCCCACCCTAACATCGTCACTGTTCATCGTGATTCCAATTTCCTATTTTTTGGTGTATCATTAATACTTTTTTTTTAAGTTTTGGTAAGTTAAGAGAAATTTCTGGGAAAGAATCAAGAAGGGACCATCTCAGCAAAGATAATATGGTACTTTGTTCCATTTTTAGAAATAATTGTCTGTATCCTATAATGTTGAGTTCACTATCAAATCAGATAAGTACAAAGCTCCCACTAAATTCCTTGATTTTTTAAAAATGGATTTGTGTTAAAATACTATTTGCCGAGACAAAACAATATGGAAATTTATAAACATCAGTAATGAATATTTAGAGTTCTTCAATTGTCCTAGGTTAAGCAGCAGCATATGTTAACACTAACAAAATGATCAAGGCAGCCTTATAAATGAGAAAATGTGGTTTTATATCTTTGGTATTTACCCATGTTTTAGATTAAAATCTAAGTCTGTCATTTTAGAGTGAGTCGTTGGATAATATTTTCATATGTGTAACTGCCAGTTAGAGATAACTTGAATTTCAGTGCAGAGTCATTATCTTTTAAAGGAAGAATTTAACTTGCCAGAGTTGAAGATTATTAATGGTGATTAAATATGGGGAAAAATGGAGAGCAATATTTCAGCTGAAGTCCTGCAGAAAGCAGAACTGTGGCGGGCGGGGTGGCAGAGGAGAATGATATTTTATACATAAAAATTTAGCCGTCATCGCTCCATTGCTCTTCTTTACTTTCAGCAGTTGTCATGCCATCCGAGTTTTAAATTCTTGTGTAGCAGCATCAACATCGGTCTGTTGAGTTAAAGGGTTCTGTCTCAAAACAGGTTAGAAATGTGACAAGACTAGTATAGTGTTCTTTCCTGCCGGGACACATTGAGTAGGCCCTTAGAATGAAGCATAGATAGATGATTATGATGGTATTATGCATATTGTGGATATTTAATAACCATATTACCTTCTCTGGGCTGCTTTCTGGATAGTGCCTTTTACTCAATACATCTTGCTTTCTGAAAATTCTGTGCATATAACTCACAGGTATCAGTGTCTGAGTCTCTTACATGTTTTGCACCGTAGCAAGCCACTGAGAGAGGTCTAGACACAGCCCGCTCTCCCCCATGATTCTCCTTTCCCTCAAGGAGTTTGCATTCTTATTGGAGAAAGAGGAGTCAAACCAACCACACACAAAGTAGCTTATTAAAGAAAAAATGCTGTGTCCTGTAGAAGTGTAGAAGAGATGAGAGTTGAGTCTGGGGAAAGCACCACGATGGAGCTGCTGTTTGAGCTGACCTTTGAAGGTTTTGACAGTTGTATTATAATTAAATGGATGGAAGCAGGTGGGCCTGGTGAGAAGAAGAAATTTGTATCTCAGCAGTTAACAACAGGAAATTTTTGCTACAATTTTGCAAGATTTAAAAGAAAACATACATGTGACATGATATGAAAATTAAAAGGCCTAAATAGCGGGTGCACATCCAGTGAAAAGGAAATTCCTCTCCTAAGAGATAATCGCTGTAACAGGTCTCTGCCGGAGATAGTCTGTGAATACAAAAGAGTGTGTGTGTGTGTGTGTGTCTCTGCCTGTTTGTGTCCACTTTTTCCTGGACCTGCCTTCTCCCAGGCTGCAATGCCCTGTTCTTCACCACAGCTGGAGCCCCAGTTTGCGGATACTGTATTCAATGCACCTTCACCACTTGCCCGCGGATGGGCGTTTGGCTTGCTTCCAGTCAGTCCTCACCCTTTACCAATACGGCTGTAGTAGTGCCTTATACCTATGTGTCACTGTGGGACTTATTTCTAGAAATGGAAATCTGAGGGCAAAAGATATATGTGCTGTGAATGTATGGATCTTGTCAAATTTCCCTCTGCGGAGCGCCTTCCATTTTATCCCCCGTTTCCTATCAACAATGTACGGGGATCCTGTTTCCTCACAGCCCTGCCATCATTCAGCCTTCCCAGGCTTCTTGATACTAGTTCATCTGAAGGGAGCAAAAGGTGTCTCACTGTAGTTAAAAGTTGCAATTCTTACTTTCATGAGCTTCTAAGTAAAATAAACAGCTCAGTCCCTCCAGAACTATTTAAAGTAGGACATTTTACTAGAAGGATTACTTACTGGATACTTACTGTTTTCGGTGATCGCTGGAAACCATGCAAAGGGCAAGCCGGCTCATGGGGGGGATGCAGGGTGTAAATTGTCTGTGTTCTCACCATACATTTTTTCGGCTTCCACAGCTTTAAGCATCATTAAAATAAATAAAAGGACATGGAACGTTTCAAACCTCATCCTAGTGCCCAGCGGGCTTTCATATGCTTGAGTGAAGGGCCTAATGAACAAATGGGAATCTTAACCTTTAGAAAAGCAAGATTTCCAAGGCTGAAAAGGTAAATCTCGCATTCTGGCCGTGTTCTCTGGTTATCTCATGACAGTGGAACCTCCATAGTGGACCACCGCCCTACACTGACCCCCTCCTTAAGCTGCCCTAATTCCCATAGACCAAACAGGCACCGCATGTACATATCAGTGCAGTGGACCTCGTTCCTTAGGCTGGCCACCTCTGTATATTGACCAGTTTGTTACAGTCCCTTGGGTTGTCAACTTTAGTGATTCCACTATATTTTAATTCTCTCTGGCCAAAGACTAGTCAAGGGCAGAATAAAGGAAGATGCATTATATTTCCCTTGGTGTCGCAAAATCATCCATAATGTATTTACAGATAAAACGGATTCGGGTTTCTTTGTGTGGGTTTTCCCCTTTCTTTGTATCCACATCTGCTGTACGGCATTTTGTAAACTAATAAAACTGCAGGGTTTGTCTTTTTAGTAAAAGCACAAACAAAACAGAAAACCCAGCCCTGCTTCGAAAGGAGAAAACAGCCAATCCAAACATTCTTAGCATTTTTTTCATGTTGGGGACTGGGGAAATGTTATCCTTAAAGTATGAGGATCAGGGTGGGACCTGGGGTAAATGTCGGCATCGTAACTGTAAAGCAGGAGCTCAGAAACGATAAAAGAACTGGACAGTCGCGGGGGCGGGGTGGGAGGGGAGAGCTCAGAATTTTTTGGAAGTGTGTCAAATGAGTCCGAAATTCACAGGAAGGGGCGAAAAGACATTTTTTTAAAATTGCAGCTAAACAGTTGGTAATTGATGTGTGGTGTTCACAAGGAAGGGGGGAAGTGAGAGGATGTTTCTTGGCTTGACTGTCCTGTTCCTACATAAACTACAAATGTGTTTACAAATGAAGAGCGCGCCAGTGTGGGGCCGCTAGGTCCCCAGGAAGGGAATCTTGTTTCCCGTGCTCACAAATGGAGGGTCCCCCACAAGCAACCAGGTTAAAGAATCTGCACAAGTAAAGCAGAAGTTCAGTCACCTATTTCTAGGTGGGGGTGGGGCGGGGTGGGCCGTCTCTGCTTTATTTTTAACCTAGGTACAGTGATCTCCCAATTTAGCCTATTGGGAAAAGCCCCGCTCTGACAACCCTGCTCTTCCTTCCCCAAAGAGCGTCTTCCTTTGTCAAAGCCACTTCTAGCCTAGTAAGGAGTGAGACTCCCTCTTTAGCCATGCTTTTACGAGTACTCTAGAGATTCTGGGTGCTATTCTGAAGATATTTATAGCAAAGAGTTCAGTGAAAGCTGGATACTATGGGGGTAGGGGGGTTATTTTTAGTACTTTCAGCACTTTGAGTTTTTCTAAGACTGCCAGCTTCTATGAACAAGATGTAAAAATCACTGGGTTTCTTTCTTTACAGGACTGTAGTTCACTTTAAAAAAAAAAAAAAGAGAGAAAGAGAATGTAACATTATCTCACATTTCGAAGTCTGTGAGTTTGTGTGCCATTTTCATACTGTTGAACCTATTTTTTATTTTCTGCACAGGCAGGGATTAGCTTAACTGGTTCCCTGAATACAAAAGTGATGCATACTAGTGAGAAATGGTGACAATGCAGAGAGAGGCGAGCAAATTGGAAAATGAAAATCCCCTCTCAGTCCCCATCAGATGAAATCTCCTCGGGGAAGACTTGGGGGGAGAGTCCTGTAGACTGTTCTTTGCACAGTCTATGATTACTCGTACATGTATAAATGTGCATATATATGCTTACTTTTGAACCCAAGATAATACTGTAAGTTTTTCCTGAAGCTTTGCTTTTTTCTCATTTGTCAATTTTTTTTTTGAGACAGTCTTTGTTGTCCTCAGTAGAGTGCTAGGGTGTCATAGCTCACAGCAACCTCAAACTCTTGGGCTTAAGTGATTCTCTTGCATCAGCCTCCCAAGTAGCTGGGACTATATGCGACCACCACAAACACCCGACTACTTTTTTTTTTTTTTTAAGAGAAGCTGTTTTTTTTTAAGAGAAGCTGGCTCTCTCTGGTTCTGGCTCAGACTGATCTTGAACTCATGAGCTCAGACAATCCACCTGTTTCGGCCTCCCAGAGTGCTGGGATTACAGACCTGAGCCATCGTGCCTAACCTGTCAATATATTTGATCATCATTGCATGCCAGTCCACGTAGAATTATTGAATTTTTACATTATTTGATGTTCCATTATGACTATGCCTTAATTTAGTAAACTAATTGCCTTTTGATGTACACTTATGTTATTTCCAATTTTTTGCTTATGGGTAAATATCCTTATACATATATGAATGTAAATGTTTATGTATTTGGAGTGAAATTTGGATACACACGTTAAAACAACTGAAGACTTTAAATGAGCAAATTGCCGCCATCATGACAGGCTTTTCAAAGGTAGAGTAGTTATGTGAGGAAACCAAGTAAAGCCTAAAGCCAGTGGCTATGTTCATCCCCTGAACTCTCCATTCAAGTGCAAGGTGCAAGAATCTGCCCAATTTCTAGAGTTCTTGAGACGTTCCAGGATGTCTCATGTGCAGCTTCCTGGTTTGTCACCATGGTGTCCCTTAGCCTCAATGTGATGACATCTTTGCCATGGTTTCCCTTAGCTAAGGTTGATTTTATTGAATAAATGAACTCCGAATGTGCTTCCAGATGGAGCTCGGATAGCAAGTTAACCCATTTGGAACAACTGCATTTTAAAAAGAAGAAACCCGTTTGGATTAATGCCAAAGAAGAGAATTTATTGAAGGATCCAGATAAGCCTCGTGGACCCCACAGGCTAGAAGCACAGTCTTATCTCAGAGGAGACTGGAACTAGGAACTGGAAAGCCATGCAAAACTGAGGTCGCTCCATCTCCCCAGGACAGCAGGGCTCCTCACCTCCACTTCTCACTGCTGTCATTCATTTTCTGGAGGATCAATTATCTTGGCCCACCAAGCAGAAACAAGCCTCTGCAGGCTGTCTTTACAGCACTACCTGGTTTAAGCTCTTGAGTAGATGGACAGTTTTGGAGTCCTGCTTCCAGATTTCCTAGCACAGAGTGTTCTGTTGGTCTTCTCGGTCATGTGTTTACCCTGAGTTCCGTCAGGAACTCAAGGTGAAGGAGGTGGAGATTTTCTTCTTACCTTTCACTACTTGCTTCTTAGATGTTATCTCAGAGAAGCCTTCTCCTCCCCCCTGCACCCCACTTACCATGTACGCTTTGCGCCTGACTTTTCCTCTCATGATCCTGCATTGTTATCTTATAGCACTTAATTTTGGGCTACTTTTTCATGGTTACTTGGTTTTTTCCCTCACTTTATGTGTTATAGTCATGGCAAAAGAGAACAAATTCAATGTATTCATTTCTATAATCCTGGGGCCTAACATAGAGCTTGGTTCACAGCAGGCACTCGGTAGGTACATGGTGAATGAGGACTCAGACGGGAAGATCTAAAAGACACTCCCAAATCAGGCAGAGGCTGTACCTTGGAGATTTTAAATAGCTAGTGAAATCGTAGGTCTTAGCTTCCCTGAGAGCAGGTTTGGCCTACATTGAACCACTTCTTTATTTGGAGAGCCATATATTTCACTGCCTCTTGATTTAAACAGGGCATGGCTAGTTTCAAATTGCTTGCAGTCTTTTTTTTATTAATTAATTTATTTTTTTACTTGCAGTTTTATTTTCATAGCAACCATAGTGGGTGAGCAAATCCGGCATCATCATCTTTGTTAGGGGTATTAACTGAGGTGCCACAGTGTTAGTTACATGCTTTGTTCAAAGCCACATGCCTAGTGGGTAATGGAACTCGTTCTAGAACCCAAGTCTTTTGGTTTCTATGCTAGGGTAATGTCAAGAATCCTTAGCTCTCTAGAGTAAATATTTGGAGTTAACAAGAAACTTTGATTTCTTATCCAAAAGTTCTGTTTTTTAAGTCGGTATGACATGGGACCATGTCAAGAAAAATTAATGGTTATGATAGCCTGTATGTTTGTTTTTAAACTTCCCGTGGATCCATTTTATATAAATGAAATCTCTAACTATAGGAGTCGTCTTGTTGGAAATTTCTATTTTGATACAATGTCAATATACTTTTGACATTTCAAGTTTAAAGTGTTAGGTTCATTTTTGTATTCATAGTCTATTTTGTGCTTCCCTTGGGGATGGATCTCTGAAAACATATTGCCAGGCGACAAATTCTGTGACAGTGTCCATCCTCCTTCACTTAGCTTTCACCTGTACTCATTTACCACTAACAGAGATTTCTGTGTGCTGTGTATGAAGAACTTCATGGAAACAGCTTTGGGTCAGTGAACTGTAGAAAACCAACAAAAAAAATCAAACTGAAATGTACATGCTAAGTAGTTTGATTGGAAACTATTGTTTCAATGACTAGAACACAGAGATTATAATTTTAAGCATTTATTTAAGAAAATATAAAAGTTATTATAGTGAACACTGCTGGTATGTGTGTTATCTAGCAGTAAATGCATATTTACTATTTTTTATATGGAAGAACATAGTCCCTGCCTTAAGAAGTTTTAAATGCAGGCATAAAAGTTACATTAAAAAATGACTATAGGCTGGGCACAGTGGCTCACACCTAGCACTCTGGGAGACTGAGGCAGGAGGATTGCTCAAGATCAGGAGTTTGAGATCAGCCTAAGCAAGAGTGAGACCTTGTGTCTACTAAAAGTGGAAAATATTAGCTGGGTATACTGTCATGTGTGCCTGTAGTCTCAGCTATTTGGGAGGCTGAAGTAAGAGGATCACTTGAGTCCGGGAGTGGGAGGTTGCTAGGAGCTAAACTGAGGCCCCTGTGCTCTAGCTGTGGGTAACAAAAGGAGACTCTGTCTCCAAAAACCAAACCGGAGACAGAGCCAAGCAAAACTCCAAACCATGGTGTATGAACATGCCTTCTCTTTATCTGGCCCCGAGTTGACTGGATTTTATAGCAGAGAGAGCAGAGTATATAGATGCTTGCTGAATGACTAAACAAATACATGACTAAATAATTAAACAATGAATAGTTAAAGCAAAAGGCATGATAAAAACCTAGGCTTTTAAGAGGTTACACGGGAGACAGAGGTAACAGGTAGAATTAATATAGGTAATGATTTTCTTTTCCAAGGAAAGAGAGAGAATGAATTATGGCATAAAGCCTGCTGACAAACGTGAAACTGAGGTGCTGGCTGGTAAGAATCTGTACACGTGACTATGGCAAAGTCTAGTGTACAAGCCTGTTCCCCAGTGGCAGATAATACGTGTTTCAAATGGAATTCTATAAAGAAAAAATTTCCCGTTATTTGTTATTGTGTTTACTACTGGCCATTTTCTCTGCCTCATTCAATTTTAATCATCATCCTGAAATATCTACTTCTAAAAACAACTGTGGAAGGACATGTGACCCAGCCCAAATATGAGACCATGGTCGGTGGCCCATGACTAAAGCATAGAAGAGAATTAGGTATAACAATAGTTGCTCTGCTCAGAGGGAAATGACATTTATCCAAAATTATTTTTGATGTACTCAGATTTTTGGAGAAAATTTAGAATTTACTCCTTAAGCTAATACATTTTAAATTTATTCCCTTTTGAAAATGACTCATCATGAATCACACATTACAGGAGCATTTTAGTCATTGTACACAAGTGAAATGGTGACACAAAGGAAAAAGTGAAATGTCACCTTGTTTGTTCCTTGATGGGAAGCATGCTATAAAATTCAGATATTTTTTGAGATTATAGCATGTGGCTAATGTATCATATATTATAATTTAACCATGGTTTTTGAAAATCAAATATGAATTTTTTAAATTTGTGAAATAAGGCTCCTCAATCTTATTTGTTATTTGAACAATATTTTTGCAATATAAAAAAGAATGATTGCACAGTTTTCTATAACATATTACTTTCCATTTTCCTGAATAAGTTTCAAAAGCAAAACTTCTCATTTAGGCCAGTGACTTGGGGGGTATTGTGCATATAACACTGTAATATTGATTGAATAACTTTTTTTTTTTTTTTTTGAGACAGTATCATTCTGTCACCATGGGTAGAGTGCTGTCAGAGCTCACAGCAACATCAAACTCTTGGGCTCAGGCAATCCTCTTGCCTCAGTCAGCTCCCTAAGGAGCTGGGATTATAAGCACCTGCCACAACTCCCAGCTAGTTTTTTTGCTATTTTAGTGGAGACCAGGTCTCTTGCTTAGGCTGGTCTTGAACCACTGAGCTCAGGGAATCTACCTGCCTTGGCTTCCCAGAGTACTGGGATTATGGGTGTGAGCCACCATGCCTGGCAATTGAGTAATTCTTAAGAATCTAAGAAAATGCCATGAAGGCAATGTTGACCAGTTTGATGAAAGTGTTTCAAATTATATGTAAAACTGGCACATTGTACCCCATGATTGCATTAATGTACAGAGCTATGATTTAATAAAAAAAAAAATAAAAATCTGAAGGGTTATCTGATAGAAATTTAACTTAATTTCATCACTTTAATCTATTTTCTGTGTATACAATGTGATGGTTTAAGGTTCTCAATTGTGAGGCTCTCAAAGATTGTGAGGTTCACAATCTTTAGTGTTCACTTTAAAAGTATTTTTAATACAGTCTTAAAATAATTAGCATGTTCAAGAAGTGCATAAGAAGTAAAAGAAACCTAGATTTAGATCACATTAAATTGCTGAATCGTTTAACACACACTTTCTACATTCTCCCCTCCCCATCGTGAAAAGGCTGAATAGTTATCACAATGCTATTTCAGAAAATAAGATAACTGTTCTCATTCTACAAAATGACAGTCCCCAAATGAATAGAAAACTCTTGTTTACTTGAATGTGGAATTTAAAATCTTTTCCCTAGATTTTCATTTCTTTCAAGTCCTTCCACTGAAATGTGAAATTTTTTTGCCATTTTTTTCCTGTATAATTTTTCTTGCGTCTGAATGTCAGCATTAGCATTTTTGGGCTCTGGCTGAGGCAGACATTTAGGCTAATGCTCTCGCTGGCTTTGTTTCAGCTCACTGAAGAACTCTGATTGTAATTATTGGGATTACTTTAATTTAGAGAAGTGCCAGTCCCTTTTTTGTGAGCATGATTTATTCTTGCATAAATCAAATTAAAAGTTCTTACAGACAGCAGACCTGTCCTCCTGGCTCTTAAATCTGGGGTGCACTATTATTTAATAAGAAGAAACTGGAAGGAGGGAGACGTTATTTATCACGAGAGATGAGTCAGACTCTGTTATGAAAAGCTTTGTCACCAATGGAACTGCAGTGAATTGGGTGGGAGCTTCTTGTTTACCCCTCTTTTCGGTAGTGGAGGTAGCCATTTTTTGGTTGTCTATGTACTTTACCTTTTTTTGGAAGTGGCATGAGACGATCTTGGAAAAAGGAGTCTCAGATGTTCACAAAAGAAGATTCCTCTCCTTGACAATGGGAAATAGTTTAGAAACCTGCCTTGTTACTAGTTTCTTTTTTTTTTAAGGAAGGAAATATTCTTATGTTTAACTTGCAGAATCTTATTTGAAAAAATTGGGGGGAGGGAAAACAGATGAGTTGCGGATGGCATTTTTCTCATTTTTTGCTATGACATCATTGTAACGGTACACGGGGTGTTCAATTTTTCACGCATGCTTTTAAATTTTGTGCACTATTCTACAAAACAAGTTTTGTGAAGCCTAACAAGAAGGATGCCAATGATTACATCTTTAAGAATGTTAGTTTTCACTAGCAATTATAAAATGATCAGTAATTAGGACTTTGACAGAAGATAAATACATATATATGTATATACAATGATGAGTTTTATAAGAGAGTTTGCAAGTTCCTAAAAAAAACCACCTGATGGACTTGTTGAATGGAGGTTTTAGTCACTGCTAACAGGACTACAAGCATTTCATAAAATATCTGGAGCCATAAAGAATTCTTTTCTGCTCTGATATGATTTGCAATGGATGTCCTCACAAAGAAAGTAACTGTTATTGAAAGCTTGAATCTAAATAACTAAGGCTATTTTCAAAAAAATAATTGTATATGTGTGTGTTTGGGGCAAGGGGAGCGGAAGTTTCAAACCAGTTGCTTTGCCAATATTTAGAGCAGCGTTTCCCAACCATTATTTCATTATCGTGACCCACCTAAGGGGCCTTTTTATACATTTTTTGTCACCTCTTCCTTAATGCCCCACGAAATCTTAATACCATAAACTAATGTATGACTATTGTTGTGCTCTGTGTATATGTATATGTGTGTGCGTATATGTACTTTATAGATAAAAATAATATGCAATGATTGTTTCACCCACCCTCCTCTGATGAGAACCTATATTTGCCCTTTTAGGAAGAACAGTATCACCCCCTCTGAGAATGTAAGATCTGCAGCCTTGGGGCCACATGTGGTTTTCTTGATCTTGGCTGTGGCCTTTTGACTGAATCCAAATTTTACAGAACAAATCCTTTTATTCAAAGGGGTTCTGCAGAGAAAGATGAAGCTTTTCTTGCTTTCTTTGGTGTTTAAAAAAGAACAATCTTGAAACCAGAAGGCCGCAGGTTCTCACCCTTGCCAGAGGATATGTAGTTCTCTTATGTACAACCTTAGGCTTTGTTGCTCTGTTGTTTCGACTTCATGTACCTTGTTTCCCCGAAAATAAGACACTGTCTTATATTTATTTTTTCTCAAGAAGACACACTAGGGCTTATTTTCAGGGGATGTCTTTCTCTCCGTGCCAAAATGCATAGCCACACCCATCACTAGGTCTTATTATCGGGATAGGGCTTATATTTAACAAATGCATAGAAATCCTGCTAGGGCTTATTTTTTGGGTAGGTCTTATTTTCAGAGAAACATGGTAGCTTATCCATACTATTCACAACTCATTCAAAGGGAAAATAATGGTTTCATCAGATATAGGGAATTTTGAAGCCTAACGTGTAGATTACACCAGAAGGGACTAATTTTGCTGGCCATCACCAAGTCAGAAATTTCGAGTGAACTTACTTTCTTTTACTGGTAATAGAGGAATGAAAAGAAAGGACTTTCCCCTCATGGATTTGACTCACAGAGTATATTGGTTTAATCTCTGAGCTACATCTGAAAGCCCACTGATACTGAGGAACTGCGAAACTGCTGATGTTAGCACCCAATAAATGTTTTGATGTTTTAAAATCTAGAAATACTTTGATTTCAGGTTACCATCTACAGTGACCTGTATTCCTAGTGGCAGTGTTGAATAGTTTGACAAAAAGAAAAACAGGCTTCAAGGTGGGAGCCCTGGGGCCCACGTAGCAGTGAGCCCAAGCAGCTTCCAGCAGTTGCAGGAGTATTTACCCAGCTGTGATGAAATCAGGTTGAGTTTTGAGGAGCTGTGAAGGGTAACAGTGGAGGCTGATTGACATTAGGTGATCCTGCTGGGGGGTTTGTCTAGAGTTTGTTCTTTGCTGAAAAGCTAGGGAAGTATTTTTCCATCCTATATCACTGGGACTTTTGTCACAAGCCAGTAGTTCACCAATTTCAGTAATCAGAAACATGCATTTTCCACATGCTTGAAAACAGAAAATTGCCATTTTAACTGTTACAGCTGGCTTATGGCTGTGGTTTCAGACTAATTACAGTTTTCTCACATATACTAATAGCTCTAATTTAGAATTTTTTAATAAGCACACTGTCAGGTAGCACTGATAAATAAAAACCTTGTATATACTCTGTAGGAAATGCAGGTTGATGCCGATTGGATGCCCTGCCCTACTGTAATGAGATGTATTATTTTTCTTAAGTGCCAATATGTTTTATGCATAGAACACTTTGAACCAACTCCCTGCAGAAAAAATAAATATCCTGAAGACTTCTTTGACTTGTGATTGCAATTTAGAACACCCATTTATCTTTAACTGTTTTCTTGACCCTTGACCTCCACAAGTTTAACAGCGCAATCTCAGCATTTCCCAAATGATCCACAGTAATTTGTAATTTTGCTAAGACATGAATGTATCTGGAGTTCTGGAAGCCCGGCGAGCAGAAGCAATTCACTTGGCAAACAAGCCTAACCATCCCCTTGGGATCCGCCGCCCAATTCACCCTCACTGTCCTGCGTTATTATTTGTTTGCCCCTGCAGGAAATTATGTGCTGGAGAGATCTGTGAATTTGGGGAGCCACAAAAGTCTGCAGCTTGTCTCACTGTAAATATTAGCACTCCATTGTAAACATCACTATTTTGAAATACTGGAGCAGTGATTCTGAACACCACCAACTGGAGATTCTAACATTGATCCTCTTGAGAATCAATTCCGTAGCCAGGAGGTCCTGCCATAAATCCTCAGGCACATGGGGCCGGAAAAGAAGTAAAGAAACCCACTCGGGGGATTGGAGGGCTCACTTCTGAGGTTTATCTTACAGGGGTACAAGTGAATCTTTCTAAGAGTAGAATGTGAACGTTTTAAAACAATAACTGAGAAAATGACATGAAGGCTGTGTTGACCAGTTTGATGGAAGTAGTTCAGATTGCATGTGACAACCCCACACTGTACCCCAGAAGTGCATTAATGTACATAGTTACCATTCAAAAAAAAAAAAAAAACCACTCAAGTGAGGTGTAGGAATAACAACAGAAACAACCCCCCTTAATTCTTAAGTTTTTAAAATATATCCAGTGTTACCATGTTATAAGAAGAAATCTCATTGATCTGCTACTGGATGATAAAATAATTTCTTAAATTAAGACTTTATTGCAATTAGATATACAGAGGGTGCCAAAAATGTATGCACATTTTAAGAAAGGACAAAACTACTAGAATTGTAAGACTCTAGTCACATTTGACTCCTGCAATTATAAGAGGGGCTCAATTGTGGCTTGTATTCCTCTTTTGTTATCAGTGTAAACTGAGTATTACAATTTTAATACGTTTCCTTCCTTTCTTAAAATATGTGTACTTTTTTTGGCACCTTCTGTATAAAGGTAGGTGGTGTAAAGGGTCTTGAGAACAGTAGTGTAAATTTCTCCTCCCAGATAATCTTTTTACATTACAAATGTACCTTTGGACTATAAAGTAACTGTTCCCTAGTGCAGCCTTGCTCATGACACAACTACCATGCGTTATAAATAATGGGGTCAGAAACGAACTCAGTTTCATTGTGAGCTTTTTTCCTCTTCATCCCCCAGCTTCCAGGTGCTTTTTGTAGTATTGGTGATGCTTCCCCCAGAAGCCATAGAACCACCTTCTTCACTCCACTTCCCATGATGCTACAGGGCTATCATCTCCAGTTTCATCTTTGTCCCTGAGAAGCTATTTATTTTGTTTGTGAGACAAAATCTCACTATGTCACCCTCAGTAGAGTGCTGTGGCGTCACAGCTCACGACAACCTCAATTCTCTTGCCTCAGCTCCCAAGTAGCTGGGACTGCAGGCACCTGCCACAATGCCCAGCTATGTTTGTTGTGGTGCTGGTAATTGTCATTGTTGTTTGGCAGCCCTGGGCCGCGTTCCAACCCACCAGCCTTGGTGTATTGGCTGGCGCCCTAACCAGTGAGCTACAGGCGCCAAGCCTGTCCTTGAGAAGCTTTTGATTGGTATGTGTGCAGGGGTGTTTTTGTAAATGAGAATGCCAAGGCTTCAGAAGATTGGCAAGCATGAGGTCCATCCCCTGGAGGAGAAATAGACCTGTAGCCTGGTCCCCAGGAGGATGCTGAGTCTGCTCTAAGTCATAGCTTCCTCAACTGAAAGATGGTGGGTTCTTCTAGATCACACCAATCCAGATGTGCTCTAAAGTTCTGAGTCTTAACCAAATTCTATTGTTCTTAGTCAACTCCTTCATTTACACAGCCAGGGGCCACTGGGCCACCAGACCTGGTACAAGCTCCATTTGGTCTCATCGTCCTGTCCAGATTGGGCAGTAGGGTCCTGGGCAGGCAGAAATGGAGTTCATCAGAGTAGTGCTTCTCGACCCTAGGTGTTCAAGGATCAACCACACACAAGAAATGCTGGGAGAACATCTGGAGAAGTTCAGTTGCATTCCTACAGGTGCCCTCATTAGTGTATGGCTTTTGCTGGCCAAGAAGAACCGTTTGCAGCTCTGAGCCGGCTTTCTTACATCCTCCTGAGGGTAGCTGTCAAGAATTATTATTATTAATTTCAGGTTAATGTGAGGGTACGGACAACTAGGTTACAATGCTTGCATTTGTTGGGTAGAGTCCCTCTTGTAATTGTGTCACACCCAAGATGCATGCCACATACCCCTACATTGTGCCCAGTAAATGGGAGCACACCAATACCCCACCCTCTTCCTCTGTCCTCCCTCCTTCCCTCCCTCAACTTGAATTGAGTTTTTCTCTTTAGGTGGGCATAAGAATTAAACCATGCCTCTTATTAATAACCCTCACCAGGTTGTACCCTGTCTAGTGTTGTAGGACACAACCTATTCTGCTCAAAATTCTGATTTACACCTACACTCATAAAATTATGCATCTTTAGAACAAAAATGATTACACAGAATGACCATGCTTGCTTGACATGGACATGTAACATTCTGGTTGAGAACCAGTGCTCTAGAGAAATCACCATGGATACCGACTAAAACTTGTTATAAATGCAAGTGGTTATCACCACGCCCTCTACTGTGTTTAATAACCCTTCCAGGTCGCCCTGGTGCATGCTGCATTTAATCAACTGTGAGAAGCTCACCATCCATAGACTCACCTGAGAGCCTGATTGTGGGAAGCATGGACTGGGTCTCATTAGACTGCAACCTGCAAATTCATCTCAGTAAAAATCATTTGGATTGATCATAGCCAACTTTAAGTGTAGAAAATGATTTCTAAACTCTAGATGTGTGTCAGCACCAGGCTTTTAAACAGTGCACATGCCCATGTTTCATCTGGGATATTGCAGTTCAGTCTAGCAGGAGGCCCAGGTGGCTGTTGTAAATAAACTCTCCAGGGTTGTCTGCAGCCAGTTTGCAGAGAGAATCACTGATCTGTATGGTGCTTCTCAAGCCTGAGTGAACATGAGAATCCCCCAGAACGCTTCTTCAAACAGATTCCTGGGTCCCATCTGCAGAGACACATTCTAAGGGTTGGAGATGGGACCAGAATCTGCTTCTGTAACGAGCTCCAGTGGGTGCGGGTTCTCAGACCACAGAGGGCCTTGAGCAGGGTCAACTTCTGAGCTCCCACAGAACGATATACTTCCACGAGTTCACCATGATTTGTGACAATCTCCTCAGTATCTTCTGTTTATTTTTATTTTCTTTTTAAAAATAGCTGATTTTTATTATGGGAATAGTTGATATATTCCTATAATCAACAATTATAAGTGTACAAAAGGCTGTGTAGTGAATTTTCTCTCTTGGCCACAGCCACAGATTTTTTTCTTTCATCCAGAGGGAGCTAAGATAACTAGGCAGTTGTGTATCTTTCTGAAATATTTATGTTTACACAGGTACATATACATAAAGTACACATGCTGTACCTTCTTTTTAATTAAAATGCCAGCATACACTGTTCTGAACCTTCCGTTTTTCACCTGCTAGACGGTATGAATCTTTCCATTTTAGTGCTTCCAGGCCTCCTGGTCCCTGTGTGTGATGTGTACTCACTGCGTGATTCTCTCCTCGTCTATTGAAACAGCCTCCTCCTGATGGGCATGATTGAGTTTCCAGTCATGGAGTCCACAAATAAAGAACTGACATTTGAAGTCCAAAAATATCAGGTTTGAGCAAATTGGCTCGTCCTCTCCATTAGCCCCTGGAAAGAGCATTTTCTGAGAATTGTGCCAAAATCATGCTCCCATTGGTTCAAAGTAAACAGCAAAGTTTAGTTTTGATCAATGTAAAAAGCAATTTTTCAAAAATGCCATCACACATTAAATGAAGAGTTCTAGTGGGTAAGGAAGGGTGGAGATTATTGACGGTACCATCAGGCCCTGTCCTTTGTTAAGATGTACTTAAATTCCGTGGTCAGGGAGCAACTTTTTGGTAGATAGTACCATGTTTTTTTTTTTTTTTTTTTTTTTTTCACAGAAGTAGTATCTGGCTCATAGAAATTTAGGCTTACAGCTAGGGAAGAGTAAAGCTAAGGTGGTAAGCCCCTTCTTCCAAACTCTGAAACCCTGGTGTCCCCTGGGCACGAGTGGCTTCAGTTAAGGAGCCTCAGACCACAGGAATTCTTATCCCAGCTTCTTTAGCAGGACCAGTTGTAAAGTATAATGAGTGAGGCACCCTGGGTGACAAGGACGAGGGATTCAGTGGTAAACCCAGAGAGGGAACCAGGAGAGGTCCAGCCAAGTTTAATGAAAAGGGACTGAGACCAGCCTGGGCAAAGATGACCATTGCACAGAGAGTAGTTGAGGGTTTGTTTTTACACTGGACACAGCGGGAGGGAGATTCCATAGGGTGCTGGGAGGCTTTCTTGGAGCTAGGTAGGCCTTTTTGTTCTGGAAAGGGAGGTGGGGGAAGGATTTAGGTACCAAACCATAAGACAGGTCCTCATTTTCAGAGTCACTGTCAAATGCTTTGGTGTTTGATTTGCCCTAGTCTAGTCAGACCATATGCCTTAGTTTACTTTCTTATAAACAGAGATAAAAATTTTAACTATCTCATGAGGGTATTTTTTCTTTTTTTTTGGTAAAGATTAACAGAATTGAGAATGAAGGGAATTTAGAAATGTGTTTATAACAGTGTCTTAGCTTATGATAAGTTGTACTTAAACTTAGTTACAATTAAAGCTTGGTTTCTTGAATTATTCACTTATGTGGGACACTGATATAAACAAATAAGACTTTAGAGCAGTGGTTCTCAACCTGTGGGTCACTACCCCTTTGTTACAATGAAAATATATCCTGCATATCAGATATTTATGTTACAGTAGCAAAATTACAGTTATGAAGTAGCAACAAAAATAATTTTACGGTTGGGGGTCACCACAACATGAGGAAATGCATTAAAGGGTCACGGCATTAGGTAAGTTGAGAACCACTGGTGTAGAGGCTCAGAAAAACAAAGGAAATTGTTGAAGGCTTTTTGTGAGCTTCTAGTTTTATGGACTAACTTAAATAGGAAGATGTCGACATCATCTTTTAGGTCATCATCTAAAAATCTATTCAACAGAAACCACTGTCTAGGCCTCAAGATTGGGGGTTGACTTCTATCTTGGGGCCAGGGACTAGGGGCAGGGTTCTGTCAAAGGCCAGCCTGCTCCAAGAGGTCAGGCCAGGGGAGGCTTTTTCATCATTTGAGTCTTGTTTTCTTTCCCTTCAGAAGCACTCAGTGGGATGGGGGAATCCCAATTCTCTTTTAATGACAGTTTTTATTCAGTTCCTTTCGAGAATTCCCTCCTTCCCACACTTCTGCCCACTCAATATCCAAAAATATTAATGCCTGAGAAAGAAAGCAAATTCTAAGGCTTTGAAGTAAGTACTTCAAAAATGTCTATCATGTATCTATATATATTAGTTAGAAGGTAACAAGACTGACATTTACATGTAGATGGTGATAACGTCTGAATGGCATATTGTCACGTCTTATATATGCAAATACTTAATTGGAACCAAGACTAGCAGATTAATGATTGAAAGCTGTTTAACGGATGTTAGTAAGGAATGTTGTTTTCTTGAAGAATGAATATGCTTTCAGAAGACAGGAACAAATGAATGCATGTTTTAACTGTTCCATTTTCGCTTTAGATAGGAGAAAAGCAAGCTTAGCACTGTGTGTGTGGGGGGTATTTATGCACACATGTATATATATGTATATATACGTCTGTGTGTGTATATGTTTGTATTTAAAGACCCTGGAGTATATGTGTATGAGCCCCAAAACAC
>NW_003852403.1:24327575-24375615 GCF_000181295.1 Otolemur garnettii
TAGCCGGTTGAGCTATAGGCGCCTAGCCATCAATCTTAATTTTCAAAAATAAATTATATTGATGAAACTTCGATCGATGTGTGGGGGTAGTGCATAGATGAGTCTGTGACTAACGGTCTCTTCTACTGTGTGCGTCTGGGAAGACAGCCCTTTGGCTCCTGACTGCCACTTTCATTGTGTTTATGCCCAGGTGTTTGAGAACATTCTGTGGTGCAGTGTTTCAGAGCCCTCTGAAACCTTTGCATGGGGAAAGCATCCCCAGGCCTGATGAATGCATGCTAGCCTGGCCTAGTAGGGCTGTTGTTTCTGCCACTTGACTGGTATGTTTTCTCGGACCCTCATTGTCTCGCCCCAGATGAGCGTTGGTGCTTTCCCTTGCTCATAGTTCTTTGCACATGTGCTTAGTGTGATGCTATCATGGGTATCCCCTGAGGGTCAGTAGATTGTGTGTTCCTGGTGATGGTAAAACTGTCTTACCGCAAACAGATGGCTCAAAGGTGAAGCTCATATCATTGTTCACAGTGGGTTAGTATCTGAACGTTATGTTACTTCAACTATCTGTTCTTTAGGCAGTGGTCTCCAAACTATTTTAATCATTCATTCATTAGAAAAAAACTTGTGCCCCCTCAGGGGACAATTGTCTGGAGAAATTTGGGTTTGTTGCACTGGCTGAGATAGAGGGCGGGGAAAGGTACTACACACGTTCAGCAGACAGAGGCTGAGGTGCCGCCACCAAGCATCCTGAGTACCTGGGCATCACCCCACAGCAAAGGGTGATCCAGCCAAAGATGGCAGTGGTGCTGAGATTTAGACACTCTGCTATGTAGGTCGGACCCTGTGACATACACACAATTTTTTAATTGTATAGATTAGGTTAAACCATATAAAATTACAGATATTTTGATTTATAAAAAATGGTAGTTTCATGCAGTTCAACCTAAGAAGTATAATTACAGATTGTGTGAATGAACTACTGTACAAATTATGTACATTATAAAATTCAAAGACATTGGCTCTTTTAGAGAGGCTATTAAAATATATAGAGAGAGAATTTTCATTTTGTTTTCTGTTTTCTTGGGCATCATTTTGCATGGAACCCTCCTTGGAATGCACCATGCTGGGTTTTGTTTAATGTGAAGGTTGCTGGGACCGTCCTCAAGTTCCTAGGCTGGCGTGTTCTCACACTGTGCTCTTTGCAGCAGTTAGGGCTCTTTGGTGGTGTCTGAGGTGACTGGTTAGGAATTTGGGCTCTGATCTTGTTTGCCACTTCACTCAGAGCAGTGTCCCCAGAAATGCTTTAGATGTCCAGCTTCCATTCAGATCGCATTGCAAGAAAGGGTTTAGCAGTCAGGATTATGCTTTGAAAGCCAGGGGAGGGGCGGTGACCTTCTGAAGTACAGGGACCATTTTGTTTCTTTGTATCCTCAGTATATGGCATATAACAACTGCTCAGTAAAGGCGCTTTTGAGTGAATTCCAGAGGAAATGCTTTAACTGAGGAGGACTTTGAATTAAGGAGAGGCATTTTTTTTTTTTTCTTTTCGTAATGCTTTCTGAAAAGTATCTGATTTTCCCAAAGCTTTAGGCAGGTATATATGCTACTTTCTTTGTTGGTTTATCTGGTGGTGTTTATTAAGAACTCATGTGGGTGTAGGTGTTTCTGAACCTTTCTCTCTTGTGTTCTTAACTTCCCTGCAATGGAGATGGATCACTAAAAATGAAAGACTTCTGCATATGGCTCCAGAGTGCGTGTTGATCTTAGGCTGCATGTTGAAGAGATTCAGTGCAATTGGTGAACATTAGACTTCTTAGGGAACTTTAAAAAATGTAGCTGCCTAATCAAGGGTAGGTTCCTAACATCAATATTTTTTAAATGATCGTTAGGTAATTCTAGCATTCAGTGAGAGCTGAGAGCCATTGATTGAAAAAGAAATTACCATTTGTTTCCTACATTTGTTTTTAAGTATAATTGCCTACCTAGCACTTCATGTGAAAGGTCTCCAATATCTATGTATTTAAGTGACAAAGTAAGATATGTATATAGAGAGATATGTATAAGTATATGTGTGTGTATATATGTGACATGGTCATTCACACATACATTCATACTTACAGAGAAGCAAACCAGAATTTTCAGTACTGATTACTTGGGTGAGATTTGGGTTTTAGAATGAAAAGGACACTCACTAACTGTCCAGTTTGTAATTTTTTCCCCATGAGCATATTTAAAAAGAAGTAAATAAAAGCAAAAGCAGCAAACAGGCTCAGTGCCTGAAGCTCGGTGAGTAGGGCCCCAGCCACATTTACTGAGGTGGTAGGCTCGAGCCCGGCCTGGACCTGCTAAACTACAATGACAACTGCTGCCAAAAATAGCCAGGTGTTGTGGCAGGCACCTATAGTCCCAGACACCTGGGAGGCTGAAGCAAGAGAATCACTTAAGCCCAAGAGTTGGAGGCTGCAGTGAGCTGTGATGCCACAGCACTCTACCAAGGGTGACCTAGTGACCCCCTGTTTCAAAAAAGAAAAAAAGCAACAAACAGCATTGAGCCCGTATTCTTTTCCAAGCTACAATCTTTATTTCTTCCTATTAGTCTTCTTCTAAATGCCCATGTAGGTCTCTTGTTCCATTTCCACTGCCTTGACATAATTTCTTTGGAAGTCTGTTGTAGAAAACATTAATTTGGCATTGCGAAAAAGCTGATTATCTCCTAATGACCTCTTTAGAAGGATTTCGGCATATTCCTATAACAATGCCCTTTTTGTTTCCCAAATTCTTTATGGTTAAGCATATTATACTAAGGAACCGTTTTGTCACAATGATCTGGAATAATCGCTCTTGACATTTTTATAAATCACTCTGAAATTCAAAGAATGTCTGTCCGATGGAACACAGTAGAGGGGACTCCAACATCCGGAAGCAGAGCTTCAGGGGCGATGTTATATTTTATAATTTCCTCAGCTGAGATTGATACTGTCTTTAAAGCTGCTACTGATGTCACTGTTCCAATAAGATTGGTGAAATCATTCTTAGAGAACCCACATTACAGCACTCTGGGAACAATTGATTAAATACATCTGTTGTATACCAAGGAAAATAACAGTTCAAAAGCCCGTCTAATCTTTCTGTCACTGTGTGTAGAAGAATGAGTGTATTTAATTTCACTCAGAGGACTGTTAACTCAAATTTTACAAATGAAAAATGCCAGTAGGATGGGGAATTCTTCCATCGTTGAGTGTTTCATATTGTCTTGGAAGAGGTCAGAGTTTCTGGTAAATTCCATATAACCTGGGCTAGCTCACAATACATGTTGTTGTTTGATTCTCGGGGTTTTTTTTTTTTTTTTTTCTTTTTTGAGACAGTCTCACTCTGCCCAGGCAAGAGTGCCATGGTGTCAGCCTACCTCATAGCAATCTCAAACTCCTTGATTCAAGCCATCCTCCTCCCTCAGCCTCCTGAGTAGCTGAGACTACAGGCACCCACCACCATGCCCAGTTAATTTTTTTATTTTTAGTAGTGATGCGGTCTTGCTCTTGCTCAGGCTTGTCTCGAACTCCTGAGCTGAAGGGATCCTCTTGCCTCAGCCTTCCAGGGTGCTAAGTAAGATTCAAATATCCCTTCTCTGCAATCTCTGAAATAGCTGAATCAATTTGGCCTGGTTTTCTTTGTCCTAGCATGAAGCCATCTGGCCTACTCCCACTTTGCACAAATAACAGCGATTTCCTGTGTGTGTAAGAATCTGCCTCACCGTAACTTGCATTGGTGAGGTGCTTGATCGTTTACAGAGTACACTCATGTGCATTACTCCCACCACCGCCATGATGGACATGTTCTGCTCTCTCCATGTTGCGAGGAAGTTAAATGATTGTCCATATTCACAGTTTGACAGATAGGACTGAAATTTGTGGTGCAGGCATAGAAATCCCTTATGTTGGTTCTGATAGCTGACAAAATCTGGTATGTCTCCTCCACAACACACACAAAGGATTGCAGCCGCAAAGGAGGAAACCCATGTCTCTAATGGTTTTGATAACCACTGCAGTTTGGGACACACAGTAAGCTCTCAGGAGGGATTTAATATTTTATCTCTTTCTCTGCCTAATCATAAGTTCTTTAAACACTATGTTCTTTTTATTTCAAAAGGGATTTGTACTTTTCTTCAGCCCCTCTAGCCTTTGGTCTGTTATTGACGTAGCACGTATAGTAATTTTCCCATATACCTTGTAGTCATAGCAATAAAGAGTATTTGTGTGGATTTTCTGAGATGCTGAGGAACAGCTGTGGTTATTAATATTGGGAATCTGATTTGAAATTTTGCCATGGTTTCTAGGAGTGAAAAATGTTAAAATCATGGCTCTTCACAAAATGGATGTTTATTTATAACAAAATCTTCTGAGATTTTTCGCTCAAGATAAGAAGCTTCTGTTTACATTTGTAAGCTGCTCTATCATTTTACACTCAGCCAACTCCTCCCACAATTAGCCACAAAAGAATTGTCCTTTGGGGTGGGGTTTCTACAAAGACATTAGTGTCAGATGTTACAAGAAGCAAAATAAAAGTGTTCAATTTAAATAATTTATGTTTGATATCGATTATCACCATGATTTAAGTGAATAAAAACTGATATGACAGAGGACATTGTTTGCTTTCTTATTGATTCAGCTTATGATGTCCAACCATGTTCCAAACATTTCACTGCGTGGATTCAGTTTTTATCACATGAACTGGAGGTTCATGGACTCTTCCTGCGTTGGGGGTGATTCTTCACGTCAGCTGTGTACATCAGCTTTTGTGGGAGTTTAAGACAAATTGAATTTTTGTTTGGCCCCAGTCTGGAGTTTTTTCTCCTGCTGCCATGGTAGTTGCATACCAATGGCAAGTAGGTCATGGACTGACCCCACCGATGGTTTTGTTTCATATCTTTGGCTGTCTGCATGAACATATATGCCAAAACCCCATCGATGTGGCCAGTCCCTGACAACCCCCTCCATGCCCGTTGGTTTACGACTGTAAGCATACAGCTTCATTCAATCAGAAGCTTTTATGGTGTGTCCCCTTCTGTGGAATGCCCTCTTCATGACCAGGTTCCACATTGCTGCCTAATCCCGTGGGTTTCTCAGACTCGCCCGATATTAGACATAGCCACAGTAGTTGATTAAAATTACCAAGACCCTTTCTTAGAGGCAGGGTTTTATGTAGTCCAGGACATTTCTTCTTTTTAGGCGTTTGTAGCTTTTGGGTTATCCATAGTACCACCAAGTTATCTACAGGTCGTTAGTGGAGCTGAAGATAACTGGGATGGCAGAGGTGGATGAGAGAGCAGAGGACAGAAGGAATGAGATTTGTCACTCCCTGTGTGGGTAAGAGCTGTGGCATCACTCAAATTCAAGAAAAGACCTCCTGGGTGAAGGGCTCAACTACAAGTTGGACTTTACCTCATAAATGCAAGCAATATAACCTAATCATTTGGACCCTCATTTTAATCTGAAATAAATATATATAAAGACCAAAGTCCTGTATACCTTTTGAGTAGACCCATGCATGTTTTATATACGTATGTGTATAGATATAGATACTTGTTGCTTTGAAATAGCTGACATTTTTAAAGTATGTGGTTATTACTGTTAAGTACCTAAGTATCTCATTTAATCCTACAACTTTTATTTTTTAATGGTGGTGACAGAGGGTATATGTGAGCACATCCTCCTCTTCTATCAGTAGACAAATATGTATTTCTGATAAATTACTCTGGGCACATAAAATATTATTACTCACAAACTCTTTTGCACAAATCTTCTGCATACCCCAGGAAAGGATATAAAAGAACTTTGACTTTCTTTACATGGTCAACAAAAGGTTAGTAGGTGTCTTTTCAGTGAACCATTAGATGGTGTCTAGTATATTTTTTCTGGTTACCTAATTCTCTGGAGGTGTCTTTAATTATCTTTAGCACAGGTTGCAGAACTTTCAGTAAGGCAAATAAACTTCATCTATGGAGATCCAATTGACGCCACTCGTCTTCCTTGTAAAAGAGGTTTTGTGTCTAATTTATTTCAGCATTCCCTATTTTCTATATATGTGCCTGTATGAACTGGTTGTAATATCTTACCAGTTACCTCATTAATGATTTTAATAAAATCTTTGAAACATGTTGATTTTATGTTCATATCAGAATCATCACTTAATTTAAAAAATTATCCTTTAACTCATATCATTCTTAGCAGGGGACCTCAAACTTTTTAAACAGGGGGCCAGTTCACTGTCCCTCAGACCACTGGAGGGCCAGACTGTGGGCCCTGGGATGAGTCAGCTGCTAAGCAGGACAGGCAGCGGCAGCAAAAACACCCACAGGGCCAGATAAATGTCCTAGGCGGGCCGCATGTGCCCACGGGCCGTAGTTTGAGGACGCCTATGATATAAAGCGTCCTGAGGATTATAAAATGGGGGTTATAATCCCCATTTAACAGATGAAATGAATTCAGCCAGTGGATGGGATTAGGAACCAGTTACACCTGGATGAGTATTGCGAGCTTTTGGTTATGCTGAACCTGCAGCTCAGATTGTTGGCTCAGATAGGCCAAAGCCAGACAGTGGGCACAGATACAAAACCTGGGTCAAGGGCGGAAGGTGAAGTGTCAAAGATTTAAAAAAGCACTAGATGTGGGAGCTGAAACTTTTGAATCTAACAAAACAGACAGAAAGGGACCCATGTTCTGAACAGAAATCGGGCCCCAAAGCATCCATTGCCTCAAAACCAAAAAAGGCTTGATACGGAGCCTTAGCAGTCCCTTTATGTCGCAGCCATTCTTGTGTCAGCAGGATACAGCCCCAGCATGGGCATTTAAGCTCAGCATAAAATTGGAAACACCTGGCTAAATGGAGGGCTTGTGGGTTGAGGGCAGGCAGCAACTCCTGATAACTAGATGAGGACAATGGCCTTTAGCTGGGCTCAGCTGCAAGGAATTGCATTGATTTGAGCCATGTGGGTTATTACAGAAAAGTGCACACATTCCCCAAACCCCCGTGGAGCTGACATTTTCTTACCACCCTGATTAATCAAACTGTGTTCGAAGAGGAAAAAACTTCTCTGGCCATGCTATTCTTAGTCTCTTAATCATGGCAATGCTACCTGGTCTGGTCTTCCCTCCCTCCCTGCTTAAATTATTCCTGAGGTTATGTTTGCAGCCATTCTAACATGGACGCCAGGTAAGGTATTTTAGCAGCTTTCGTTATCTGCCACAGAGAATCAGAAACTGGTGCTGTTTTGAAAGAAATTTAGGAAATGTGGGGATTTTGTGATTACTTTTTGGGGCAGGACCATCTTCAGGTTAAAGCAATCATTTTCATAGCTTTGATCAATTATATTACAAAGGAAAAATATGATTCCAGATTAGGTCCTGCATGCCTAGTAAGAAACCAGAAATCATGTTTCAAATGTACAATGATAGAATGACTTGAGTGCTTAATTCCACACCATTGTGCCATGATGCAGACATTGTTCTACACTGGTCTCCAGTTTTAACTAGGGGATCTTTCTTGCAAAGTCAACTCATCAAGATTACAAATGAACTGGGTCAGGCCTCTCATCAGTTTGCTAGTGATTTTTTTGTGCTTAGATAATAACTTTTGCTTAGAACCGTAGGCTTTATTTAAACTGTAAGGTTGTTAGTATAATTATGATTTTTTTCCTTTGTCTACTCCAATTAGGAAACTAAGTAGCTAATAGCCTATAAGTAGTGGTTCTCTGCTATAGAAACATTAGCTTTTTGGATTATATAACATGTATACTATATTTCTTCCTGGGATAGAAGTCTGTACTAGATTCATTAAAAAATTATTTACAAAAAAAATTACAATACAATATAATTCATTCTTAATATACTGTGACTTCACTCATAAGGCAGATTCATTGGAACCTAGTGGATGTGAACATACTGATATTCTACAAAGAAGTAAAATAATCCCTTGATAGCTGATATCCAAAGAGAAGAAAATAATGTCTGTGATTATTCACAGGCATGATTCATGTATATTGTCCCCAAATAGAGGCCGGTAAGATGGCTCACACCTGTTTTTCCAGGTACTCAGGAGGCTGAGGCAGAAGGATGGCTTGAGCCCAGGAGTTTGAGGTTGCAGTGAGCTATGACGACGCCATGGCACTCTAGCTGGGCAAACAGAGCAAGACCCTGTCTCAAAAACTCAAAGAAAAAAATAAAACTTTACTCACAAAGAGCTACAACTGCTTTCACTTTTGAAATAAGGAATTTTGAAGAAAACGATGTCTGGTTTGCTGCTGAAACATACGGTGCTCATGACACAGTGTTGAATTAGTCTGTGAATCACATTCCTGAAAACACAATATTCAAGACCAAAACTGCAAAGTGGAAAAATGACTAGGGCATTCGGGGAAAGTATGAGTTCAAAGGATTTGAAACACATCGCTCTGTGTAACTGGTCTATATTCATGTCCAAAAACTGTTCTGGACTTTCGCTTTTGCCAAGCAGTCATGTCACAGTTTTCTGAAGGACAAGTAACTTCCGATTTCCGGTCAGTATGATGTGAGTGACAGCAGTGGGCAGAATCACCATAGTAAGGACTGTGGGGAGTCACACAGGGGATGAAATGGCTGTGCCTTTGCTGGAGACGTTTATGACCTACATGCCAAGGTGCATATATGGACAGAAATTCACAGAGGAAATATTAAAGGATTGTTAGTCTCCTTGAAATTGTATGCAGATTGAGTAGGCTTCTTAGGTGATGTCGTGGTTGAAAACTTTTTTTATCACCACTTGTTTTAGTCCCTTGACATATTTCTTAATTTCATGACTTCATTTATGTGCATGGTTTAGAATGGAATGTGCATGGTTGAAAATGGAATTTTAAATCAACAAATTTGAGCTTGAATATTGGGCCCCCCGTATATAGTGGAGTTACCTGTGTGTATGTGTTCACACCGCTTAAATTGAGAACCTTGATCAAAATACCTTATCACTTCATGACAAAAAAATTCGGTAATCTAATAACTAATTAGTCCTTTAACACATCTTCTTGATTCTACCCGCACAAACACTGTCTCTGATTTCATCCATACTTCTCAGTGTTAAATTTATTATTCATTTTTTTTCCTTTTTCCTGAGACAGTCTTGCTTCGCTGCCCAGTCTCGAGTGCTATGGCATCAGCTGAGCTCACCTTGAAACTCCTGGATTCAAGTAATCTTCCTGCCTCAGCTCACAGGTAGCTAGGACTATAGGCGCCTACCACAAAACCTGGTTAATTTTTCTATTTTTAGTAGCGATGGAGTCTCTCTCTTGCCCAGGCTGGTCTTGGGCTCAAGGGATCCTCCCATGTCAGCCTCCTAGAGTGCTAGGAGTACAAGAGTGAGCCCCTGTGTCTGGCAGGATTATGACTCTTTGCTGTGGTCAGGCATAATGAAAATAGCAACAGAGTAGGAGCTCTCTGAGGGCGGTTATTCAGTCTTTCCATTCTCTATCCCCAGTTCCTAGAACAGTGCCCAGGACATAGCAGGGGTTGAATATACATTTGTTGACCAACTTAGAATTAGAAAACTTAGGGTGAATGCCATAGCTTGTTTTTAGTTAACTGTTAAGCCCTTATCCCTGCTCTTAGAATCTATTTAGAACATCAAAATTTAGAGTAAGAGGTAACTTTTCTATGGATGAAATGAGGGACCGGAGCAAAAAAAGATTTGCCGAAGGTATTTTGCCATTTAATTAGAGGAAAATGACTTCTTCCTCCTCCAGCCCTCTGGGACACGTTGTCATTTGTCTTTCCTTTTTATGAATGTTTCTGCCATCATTGGACTGCAAGCCTCTGGAGTACAGAGATTGTTATCTGAACCGTAGATGGTATTTCCTGTAACACCTGCCTAGGGTCTCAAATATACAAGGCATTCTGAATTTTCTGGTAACCATTTAGATAGACAGCAGAGCTTGTCTGTGTCACAGAAAGTGCCCCAAGCCACATAAGAAACTTTGTCAGCCTCTTTGCTGGGGCTTGTCATCCCTTAATGCCTCACCCAGCGCACTGGGCCTGGGCCAGGGCTCCCTCTCAGCCCTGTCCATACGGCAACCTTGCCGTTTCTTTATTCTCCTTGCTCTTTAGTCTGCAGCAAGGAGGGAAGCAAAGGTGAGATTCCTCTGCTGTGGTCGCCAGCATCTACAGAGAAGGCTTTTATGATGGGGGGAGGGGGGCTTAATTTCCCATCCCTGAGGCAAGAGGAAACCTGGTAGAAAAGAGGCTGGGAGGTGAGCCAAGGGAGAGATGGAGACGCCTGCCGGTGCTTCCCAGCCACACTGGGGCTGGGTTCCTGTTATCCTTTTGGATAAGCTATGAATGATCAGAATGCCTGTAGGAGTCGTAAGTCAGATTTGTACATCGGCTTGAATAATTAAAAGCTGTTTCTATCAACAAATTCACATTCAATCGATTGATACTCTTCTGATGAAAATAGTCTTCCTTAACATTAAGGTTAATTAATGAAAGAGTGTGTGTGTGTGTTATGAAGCAGCAGAGAATGGTTTGACAAACCATGAGAGGAGAGCTTGGAGGGTGACAGTGATGACCAAATTACCATCAGATTCTGGGGCTCAGTGGGGCAGCTATGTGACATGGCTTAGGCCTGATCCTAAGACTCATTTGGGGTGCAGATTTTTGGGGCTCTCAATGTTCTGATTCAGGAGTTCTGGGGTATAGCAAAGAGTCTGAATCTTTTAATAAGTACCCCAGGTGATTCTTTCTCTCTCTCTTTCTTTTTTTAATGAGACAGAGTATCACTCTGTTGCCCTGGGTAGTGTGCTGTGTAGCGTCAATTGCTCAGGCTGGTCTCAAACTCTTGAGCTCAAGCAACCCACCAACCTCAGCCTCCCAGAATGCTAGGACTGTAGGCACGAGCCACCATGCCCAGCCCCCCAGGTGATTCTTATGATGGGCTAAGTGTGAGAAAACCTGTGTGCCTTCTCTGGGTGTCTAGAGTCCAGCTTCCAGTAATATATCAGTGAACTCACAAGCCACTGAGGCTAGGGCAGCAGCAGTGCAGCCACTATGTGTCACAGAGAGTGTCTCATCTGCTGAGAGATAAGAACTTGCTATTTTTTCCCTTTTAACATTCACTGATAGGCATCATGTCATATGACGATAGAAAAAGTAAGTGAATTTTACATAAATTATTTGATGACTATACCAGATACTTTTGGCAACACGGTACAAGTTCTTCCATGATATCCTCGCCTTGGGCTTTAGATTAAGGTTTCACTATCTTGACCTCCAGAGTGGTATGGTGCCAAAGTACTTTGGCTACTCTCATTAATAGCCAATATTTATTAAGTATTACTCTGGTCTCATTACTATGTTCAAGGGCTTTGCTAAGCGAATGAATCATGCTAATGAATCGTGCCCCTTGAGCGTCACAAGCTCTCTGAGACACAGCATGTGTACTTACCGTGAGATGGGAAGTCTCAGAGACAGGTTACGCAACTTGCCCAAGGTTATACAGCCACTGTGGACGTTATCCAGTTCCTAAGCATTGCTGTTCCGAGTGCCCCTGTATTGTCTGCTGGGAGGGAGTGTCCAGTAGTTGGTGTGTGTGTCCTCCTGGGAGTCATCTAAGTTGTTGTTTTGCACAAAGTGTATTTCTTTCTCTTTTTTTGTTAATAATAGTGTCTGATATTGGTCTATATTTTACAGTTAACCACGTACATTGAAATGTAAAATGTTGTGTTATTTCCCAGCCACAGTCCTGAGGAGCAAGTTAGTCTCTATTTTACAGTTGAGAAAATGGAGTCTTAGAGTGTTAACAAGTTGGCCCCAGGTGCAGTTCTGTCTTTTATGCTTTTGTCTTTTAAAAAAAATTAAGCCTTTTTGGGGAAATAATAGAGAGATGTGGCCCAAAATTCAAATGGTACAAAGGGGCCATATTCTGGTTATTTTCATTCCAGCTTTACTCACAGCCATACCTATTTTACAACTGGGAAAACTGAGCTTAATTAATTAAAAATTAATTAAGAAATAATAGAGATGTGGAGAAATATTTTGGAGAAATAATAAGACATGTGGCCCAAAATTCAAATGGGGCCATATTCTGGTTAATTTTGTTCCAGCTGTTTTCACAGCCATACCTATTTTACAGCTGGGAAACTGAGCAGCAGAGTAAGTCAGATAACTTGCCCAAAGTCTCATATATAGAGGTAAATCCAGACCCAGGAGTCAAAGCCCAGTGCAGCTCTGCTCCAAACTCTTCCCATGGCTTAAGAACTCCACAGTGTTTTCCTAAGGTCTGCAATGATCAAGGATGCTATTGTTCATAGAGGTTCATGTGTAAGGACATCATTATTGCCCTCCACCTTTGGAAAAAGAATTCTTCCCTCTGATCCTATAGAGTGACAACTAAACATATATATATATATATTTTTTAGATAGAGTCTAAAGCTGTCACCCTGAGTAGAGTGCTGTGGCATCACAGCTTACAGCAACCTCAAACTCCTGGGTTCAAATGATTCTCTTGTCACAGCCTCCCAAGTAGCTGGGACTACAGGTGCCTGCCACAACGCCTGGCTATTTTTTGGTTGTAATTGTCATTATCATTTGGCGGGTCTGGGCTGGATTCGAACCCGCCAGCTCCAGTGTATGTGGCTCGCACCCTAGCCGCTTGAGCTACAGGTGCCGTGCCTAAACATATATATTTACACAGCTGCCTGACGGAGGCTATAAGAGAAGATTTGCCAAAATAGTAGCCTCACCATTTAATCTATAGGAATAAGTTGCTAGAGTCTTTCAAAATATCAGACGCTTGACTAATCAAACGAGGACTTTGCAGTGGAAAGCTGGGCTCAAAGCCAGCTCTGCTGATGCCAATCTTGTGGTTTTCCTAATACTCCATAGCTCTCTCTTCCAGTGACCTGTCACTGGTACATGGTATTTAATCTGTAGTTTTCCCAGTAGGGTTGTGAAGATAAAAGGACATCACCCAAACAGGTCCTTGTTCCCTCAGTCACATGAATTTGTCCAAACAGGACCTGTCCCCTGTATTAGAAATAGGTTTTCTTCTATTTTGGCCAAAGATTTTTTTTTTCTTTTTCAGAGCTACCCTTATAAACATTTGATGACTTCATATATAATAGCACTGTTCTGCATTTATATTGTCTGCATTATCACGGAATTGAGTTCTTGGACGACTTTTTTGGCTTGAGGGGACCTATCACATTAATGTTACCTCCTTTTGGCCACCTAAATTTGTCTCTACCAAGTTCTCCATCAGTCTTGATTATCATTTCCTAATTACATTATCCCTGCCCTTGTGAATTTTGTTCAAAGCCCTGACCATGTTTGGTACTGATACATTTGTTTGCTAGTTTGCTTGAGGTCTTCGCTCTCCTCCCTTAGATAATAAGTTCTAGGTGGTAAGACAACTTATTTATTTGAGGTTTATTCAGCACTTAGCACAGTGCTTGGCACATCATTGGTCCAAAAGGTACCGGTGGGATGAATAGTTTTTACCAATGGAACGACACAGTATTTATTAGCTGGTTTGCTTCTCCTTTTCTCTGTTGAGCTGTTTTCTTTGATTTCTAACCCTGAGCAAGATGGAACATGAGAAAAAAGCAATGGGCATGTTCCATGAAACTTGGTGTTGAAGGAGACGGGGTGGTTCTAAAATCCCCTGCTGGTTGTAAACTATTGGGGCACACAGCAGCCTCATGTTATTCCCAGGCCCCGATATCTTGGTAATGATTTATAATTCTATCAAAGCATTTTAAATAAACTAATCATTATTTGGGGGCCTTATCTGTCATTGCTTTACTTTGAAAATGTATTTTTCTTTTTCTAGTGGGCCAGAAAAGATCTTTTATAAGCATGGAGGGCCTCTTTTTGGATATATTATGTCTTGTAAAATCTTGATTTTGCTTGGAGTCTTGGGCTTCCAACCCAGGCTACACCAGCCCCTGCTTAATGTGCAGGGCCTGGAGTGAGGGGCATTTTAGAGTCGGTGAGTCTCACTTCATTCTCTAGGTAATAAGGAGGCTGGAAAGTACTTGTTAAATTGATTTAGTCATTTCTGCCCTTGTTTGGCTTATGATGTCAACTGCTTTCTGGAAGTTTCAGTGTCTACATCAACCTAAAATGTCTAGTATAATACATTACCTATTACAGGCTCTTGTTCAGAACTTCTTGATTGAATAGCATAGCCCTAGTATCCTTATTTATCATTAAGTCTATTTAACTTGAAGCTCACCATTTTCACATTTATCCAATGGCAATAGTAGATTTAAAAATAATTTTAGCAGTCATTATTTTAGACCCTATGTAGGGATCTATTTGGTTTTCAACCAAGGATACAGCCCTTCTGCAATAGATTTTGTCAATTTATCCAAAAATACCTAAGAGAGGAAACTTCTTAGATATACCTTTATAGGCTGTGCTTTTATGAAATCAACTTTTGATTTAGTTAGGTTGTCTTTTGATTCAGTTAGGTTAGCAGCTTGGACACATATCCCTGCACTGGTAGTTCAAGCTCTATTTTCTTTATTTGGAGAGTATTTTTATAGCCAATCTCAAGGAAGAAAGGCCCCTGAAAAGACAGTCGCCCTACAGTGTTAGTATGCAGTGAGGGCGAGTACCCGGCCCTCTGTTTGCTTTGTGTTTTCTGTATTGGTTTTGGGTTTCAAGGAAGAGAAACTCCGGAAAACTGAGACAGAGAGGAGTTTATGGTAAAGGGTTGAAGGTTGGATACTGGGGGAATCCCACTGCCAGGAGGAGCGTTGTTACTCTGAGGATTGAGAAAATCGCCTGTCAGCTGTGCTGTCTCTCCTCCCCCAGTGGCGTGGCCTCTGCCTCAGCTTTCTTCTTTCATCTGCTTCATTTTTCTTCCGGACTGATGTTTCTGCGCTGTCATTCATTTCTACCTGGCCCCACACAGCTTCCCACAATAGTCACCTCAGCCTCAGATGGCTGGCTGACTGGGCCTTAGCATTTTTAGTGCAAATTTGAAAAGAGTCTGATTGATCTAGCTCTTCCCAGGTAGGGTTTGGAGCCCCTGGAGCTAATGTGGCTGTGTAGGGCTCTATCCCTCAGGAGGACCTGGGGTGGAGGCAAGTTCTCTCTGAAAAATATGAGAGCAGAGAGGCCCGGGTCATTATAGCTAGATTCTCTTTTAAAGTAAGTTCTTCATCATCAGTTGCCTTTGATCATTTTATTAATTTCTGATATTTGATGATATGTAATATATATATATGTAATATATATATATATATTTTGGAGATAGGTCTCACTTTGTCACCCTGGATAGAGTGCCCTGGTGTTATAGCTTACAGTAACCTCACATTCTTGGGCTCAAGCAATTCTTTGGCTTCAGCCTCCCAAATAGCATAGACTACAGGCGCCCACCAGAACACCTGGCTGTTTTTAGAGACACAGTCTCGCTCTTGTTCAGGCTGGTCTTGAACTTATGAGCTCAGTCAATCCACCCACCTTGGCCCCCCAGAGTTCTGGGACTGATGATTTACATTTGAATAGGGTGCTTACAGATTATGTGGAGTATTTACATACAATATTGTTTAATCCTGGGAGCATTGCTGTGAGATGTATGTCCTTATGCTGGACTGGTAGATGAGGAAATAGGCTCAGATGTGTGAGTTGAATCTCTCAGTGCAATACCACCATAGGTGGCAGAGAAGGGATTCAAACTCCCTGGTTATTCTATAGCTCTATAGATATTTCTAGCCCAGATTCATGATGAGCATGCGGTCAGGCGGGCAGGTAACTATATGTTGTTTTTCAAATTCATCTTGCATGTATTAATAGGCAATTTGAGATAGAGACATTAGAACCTGAAATGATAATCAACCAAATAAACTCTCAACCCCATTCTAATGGGCCGGGTCATTTTTATCACTTAATACGTACCTTAACTTTACTGCCTATTACATTTTAATTATCATTCCTGATTCAAGTTGTTTTCTTTTCCTACTCTTTTTGGAGTTTTTATTTTATCAACCGGCTGATTAGTCTGTACAGTTGATCCATGAACAAGGAGGGATTTGACACCCTCTGCACAGTCAAAAATCTGCATGTAAGTTTTTGACTCCCCCCCAAACTTAACTATTAATAGCCTGTTATTGACAAGAAGCCTTACTGAAAACATATTTTGTATGTTCTATGTATTATGTACTTTTTCCTTCCTATAAAGAAATTCACAAAAAGAAAAAGATTCAGAAAATCATAAGGAAGAGAAAATATATTTTCTGCTCCTTAAGTGGAAGTGGGTCATCATAAAGGCCTCCACTCATGTTTTATGCTAAGTAGGCTGAAGAGGAAAAGGAGGAACTGGTCTTGCTATCTCAGGGGTGGCAGAAATGGAAGAAATGGAGGGGCAAGCAGGAGAGAGGGGGACGCACTCAGTGTAACTTTCATTGAAAGAAAAAATCTGCATATAAGTGGACCCGTATAGTTCAAACTCAAGGCGTTCAACTAGCAACTGTTTATACTTAAGGCTACTTTAATTCTTAAAATTGTTATTTGTTTCTTACTACTACCTGAGATGGTGCTATATGTAAGAAGTTCTATTCAAAAGCACATATCTGTGTCCTCTTCCATGAATGGGTATGTAGTACTTTAAAAAATATTAAGAAGATAGGGTCTACAGTTTTTCACAATATGCAAAAGGGAAACAGGTATCTGGAAGCTATTTGACTTTTAAATCTGGGCCCATATTTTATCAGCACCCTCCCACAATTCAACACTAACCCTCTATTCTAGCCAAACTTCTTTTACCTTAGGACTCATCCCCCTTCAAGTTTCACTTCTTCTGAGTTTCGCTTCCTCTGTAAGTTTCCCTGGTTCCCTCTGCCAGCCTAGAGTGATCGCCTCCTGGTCTGAACTCCCCTAACTGGTAACACCATTAGAGCAAATAGTTAACTGCATACAAAGCAGAATCTTGACTGGTGGTTAGGTTTTTATGTCTTAATATTCCACCTACTTTGTTAAGTCTTTGAGAGTAATGTCCACATCTTATAATCTTTATGTCCACCATAGGTACTAGTAACTACATAGCACCTAGATTTTGGAAACCAGAGTGGGGAGCGAGAAATAACCTAAGTGGGAATGGTGGGAAATGAAAAGACAAAAGACAAAAGATGGGATGAGATTGGAAGGTCTGATGCAGCTGATAACTGCAGCCAGCACCGAACTGTGGAAACAGCTTTATTTATAAAATATCTTTAACAAGGTAAATCTCAACACCTGGGATAAAGATGAACTTCAAGGAGGAAAAGCTGTGTGCTTGCCAATCATTATTGGCATGGGTACATGACTTCTGACAAGGGAAAAGAATGTTTGTTGATAAAGGAGACGCAGCTGGTGGTAGCTGCCTCACAGCCCATTCCCCACACCTAGATGCATCTTTAGTTTATGGATCAATATTAAGTGCCACCTGTGGGTCAATTAATTGCTAGAAATACAAAGAGGGATGAGTTGCTCTCTTTATTATTAATAATTTCATGAGGTAGGAAAACATATAGTTTAGTGAGGAGAAACACCAATAAAGGCATGTGTCTCTTGAAACACATGGAGATTTCTCTGTCAGTTTTCCATTCCTTCTCTCATGAATTGAGACACAAGCTATGGTTTTTAACAGAAAGTTGATCATGCCTAGAAATTTCCTAAGTGCAGCCTTTCAGTGAAAATAAGCATGAATCTTGCAAATGATGGGAAATAATGTTCTTTATTGTCTCTAGTTTACCTTAGGCAAGTTCCGCCATTACTGTGGTATCCTATCTCTTCCGGCACCTCTTCATCCTCCTTGGTCATTAACATACATGGAATCTGAATTACAACACAGAGGTAGTTTTCGCAGGCCTCTGTATTTCTTTATTCTACATCAAAACCATAATTAGTAATATCGTTATGTAACATGTTATTCCATCAAGTACAAAGTTTCCAGATTGTCAGAAATTTTTAAAAGAATCGCCCTCTTTAGTCTTAAAAATCCGAGAATGTGTAAAGCCAGGAAATGATTGATAGCATCCTTGGCCAGCAGCAAAACTGTCTTCCTTACATTGCAATGAATAATTGATTTTTCTTAAGAATTTTCTTTCCTTCTATGGAAAGATCTTTTTTCCTATTTCCTCAGTGTGACAATAACCCCTGCTATCCCCATCGTGACACTGTCCCACTTGGTGGTATCTTTAACATTTGAAAACAGTAGGGTTTTTCCACTAATTGGATGAGTATTTCCTTTCAGGATCCTTTCTTTATTCTTGAGTTTAAAAAAGCATTCCAAGGAATATTTCCACTGCTTGATGCTGCGGTGCAGAAACAGCTGGAGACAGGAGTGAGTGTTTGTTTTCAAAACTGTACAAGGCACCAAGATGATTGCTGCAAAATGATTCTATTTTTATGGTCTTATGTTTACTTTCCTGCCTCTGGGAGATGAGGACGACCTTTTTTCCTACACAAAATAAGACCAGGACTGCTATCTGCATGTTGGACTTTTTTCTAAGCGATGGAAAAGGTGGAAGTTCTTGGAAACCTGTGATGTGTGCCTCGCGCCCAGGAAATTTGATTTCCCTAAGTGTCACTCACAGTGAAGAAGGATGTCCTATGTTCTATGGAGAGCTGCTAGTGTCTCCAAAACCTAAGATAATTCCAGAATGGCTATTTTAATCTTGATTCAATGTTTACATTGGGATTTGGGACTTTTAAATGTTTCTAAAAGTCTGTCATTACCATGGGCATTTGACTGGCCCTTTGGAAAGGAAGATATTCTGTATACAGCTCAGTTTGTAAATTCACTTGCCATTTAAAATGAAAAGCAGTCTTCCCCACTGTCCTGCTCGTGGTGTATGAAGGGTGAGGGTAATGGTGGATGAATAGCAGAAGGACCCTCTGGTACTGGAGAAGTTAGGTTTATTCTTGATCTTCTGCAGGGAGTTGAGGTCTTGTCTCTGAATAAATGTGCATCATAGGAGGCTGGAGGCTGTGTGCAGGCATCTGTAAATGCTTTGAAGATAATATTCTGAGACACGTGAGGACCATTTGCATAAAATAACTCTGATAGTAAAGACACCCTCTATGTGATGCATTAAGTATTTATCTCATCTCTAACTGCTAATAGCTTTTATTATGCGGTTCTGAAATGGAGCTTTGTTAGTACAGCAAAGCACAGACGTCTTACTGCCATTCTCCACCAAAACAACTTTACTTTATCATCTTGTGGAATTCACAGACACCATCAACATTTGGACAGCATAAAAAAATTGCCCTTTCTGTTCTTCAGTATGATTCCTTTCTTGTCATATTTCCATTTTAATTCCTCCGCAACTGAAAGTTACAGCTGTAGTAACAAAATCCCCTTTCTGGATGTGTTTCCCATTGTCCAGCCTTCCCTCACTAACAAATTGAGAGCAGAAAGGAGATAAGACAAGGTTTGAACAATTTTCATCATTTATGTTTGAACCTAAATTGGCTCATGAATATACATAGTACATGCTTAATTTCTCATGAGAATGATCAGATAGTATTCAGAGCAGTCAGGAACATGTGGTACAAGGATCTAAATTATAAAATTCTAAGAGACAGAAAGTGACTAGGCCTGAGGACTGTTATTTTCCCGCCTTTAAAGAAAGATCCTCTCACTCAATAGAAGTACATCTCACACTTTCCTTATAAAGCAGAGATAGGCATGTAGTCAAATGGAAGCAGGTGGCCCCAAGTTTGTCTAACCGTGGGGAGCCCTGGGTGAAATCCCAGTGAATCACTGTTGGACTTTGGCCCTCTCATGCTTCATTTCTAAATCTGTTTCCTTAGGTGTGAAATAGGAATCATGTTATCTTTTTAAGAGGCTGTTTACTAAAGCAACTGACATGTGAAAATAGTGTTGTTCCTGGTACGTACAAGGTCACCAACTATTAAAGCTGATCTGTTGTATGATTGGCCCCAATGATGAGGTTATTAGTGAAGGAAAAAGTTCACTTGTGCCAGAACAGTCAGAAAAATATCTTGCCCTTCCACATCTTTCCTTGAGAAAGTACTCAATGTATACTTGCCTGTGTAGGAAAGTTCTACCCACCTGTCAGTTACCTATCCATCTGTGTGATAACTAATAATGAATACAAACATTTCATAAGGAAAAAGTTGACTTTTGAAAATAACAAGTTATTTGACAGTAGGTAAAGAACTACTTCAGCCCAGGAATGTGGTTTTTAGTTAAAAACAAAATGTCGTCATAAAGTAATGAGATTGCTGCTTTGTGGAATTCACATAGTGTCTGAAGATAGATAGCTAAAAAAAAGTTCTAAAGAGAGTTAGATGGTAACTTCAGCGGAGTGAGCATATTGCTTCCAGGGGGGACCCTTTGAGAGGATGTGTGCTGCTGCTGATTATAACAGGTCCGAAAATATATATTTATATCTTGTTTATCACTTAATATACCAGGTGTCAACCCCACGAACAATCCCTGAAGACACTTTTGCAAGGCGGACACTTGCAAACTTAAAGCATTTTGTTTCTACCGAGCGCTTACTGTGAATAGTTTATTCTAAGGGATTGATATTCTTTGTCTTACAGAAAACAGCTGTAAAATCATACTATTGTCAGTTTGATGTTTTTGAAGTGCACAATTACAGGCTCTTCTTCAGTCCTTCAGTAATGTGTCAAAGTGAATTCCATGCAGGAAAGAACTTGATATCTTGACTCACAAATCTGTGAAATCTGAGTTGATAATAATAATTTAAAAATACATATCATCTCGCTTTGTCACTCCTGGCTATGCGGCTTTGAGCAAGTTTCTTCTTCATTTACAAAAAAATGAGTTCCTGCCTCAATGAATAGTTTAAAATGAATTTGCAATGTAAAACCCTCTGGAAAGAGCTTAAACATACTAGCTGTTATTATGGTTTTATACACCTATACATATAAAATATACAGAGAGAGCTGTATAGAGGGTTGATTGTATGTTTACTTTTTTTTTTTGGCTGGTTATATGTCCCTAGTGCATCAAGATTTTGGCTATTTCCTAAGTTTCTAGACCAGAAGAATGCTGATGCTAAAAGATACTTCTGAGAATGTGCACATGAAAGCATATAAGGGCAGAACACTTCAGGGCAGCACGCAGGGATGGTGTTTGCTGCTCTATTTATGGCTCTTTTAGCTGTCCGTTGCCTAGGAGATCACTGGCAAATCCCAGCAATAACTAGCGCTACTTTATCCTATACAGAAAGAGCTGCCACTGATAAAGTGGCAGTCATTAGACACTTCCGGCGGGAATCATCCTCAAGATCATAAGAACATCCTAGTTCAATCACCTGTTTTATTGTTACATCCGCACTTCAACCAACTAAAGAGAAATTGTTTGTCAACTCACCATAGAGAAAGTACTCATTCCACTTCCGCATCCAATTAACTTGTACCTGTCCAAGAATTCATAGCTTTTAGATGAGGAAGAGACTTTGTCTTTCCACCTAGTGTTGTTAAAGGACACATGGTTATATTTGTCTTTTTCTCTAGCATCATAAGCTGCTTTAAGTCAAAGCTGATTAGAAATGGAGAGAGATAATCGTGCCTTCGTGATTAGAGAGATTTAAACCTTTGCTTTTCCTTTTGCAGGTAAGTGAGCCTGGCATTGGGCATCGGTTGTTGTACTTCTGTCTGCTCTTACTCATGTTGCCATTTGATGGACTAAAACTCAGTAAGGCAGTTCTGAAATACTGATATGCAAGTACCATGAATACTGTTGGAGTGTGTGCTCTAAGAGAGATGGTAAGTGCTGGTTTTCCATTTTAACCATACCTCATGATACCAAGTTGGGCCCCGCTCCGCTCCTCCATCTCCTCTTCCCTGAAAGAGTGGCTCTGTTGGTTTAGTAAGCGTCTCTGGTTGGCATAGCTAAATAAATGAACAGTGAAATTAACTTTGCAGGCCCATTGAGTATGCTTTTGGAGGGTAATTTTTACCGAAAGCCGGAAGTCAGGTGGCATTGTTGGTTTTCAGTGCGTCTGTATCACAGCACACTGCACAGCACATCTGGCCAGTTTGGAATGAAACTTAGGACATCACATACTACAGGGATGTAATTGTCCTAAAGTGGTCTTTGTAGCTTAGGGGAAGAAAAATGCTAGGCTGAAAGAGAATGGTCTGAAGTCCCACCCAAAGTAAAACATTCTAAATTAATAGTTGCCTAAAGACCTAGAGTATTATTAGACCTTTTTGTTAAATTCACAGTTCTAATCAAAGAAGTTTAATTGGAGTTTCTTTTTTAAATATTTGAAAACTGTATTTACTATGTAGATGTTCAAATATTAGGTCTCTATTTAGAAGTGAACATAAACACATTTGAAGCTAAATTGGAAAGTGAATGCTTACTCCATTCACTATTAAAAATATACTGTCATTAAAGACTTTTTAAAGTATTAAATAGTTTTACAAAATATTATAGGACTGGTAAGCTAAATCCTTTAAATATCACCATCGTTGTTCATTCTCTCTGAGTTAAAAGTCTAGTGACATTTTTGTTCTTTTTTTTTGAAATTTGGAGTCTAGTTTACTGGCTGGCCATTTCTTTATGTTGAGAATAATGATTATTTTTTCTCTCTGAATGATTAAAAATTAAGGAAAGTTACTTTTAAGTATAAATTCTTGGTGGTTTTCTTTGTTCACTTCATTTATTATTATTGGAAGACATATATTCCATAAAAGTATTTGTTAAAATATGCCTAAGTGTGTTTTCAGGTTGACATACTTAGAAAGTACTTTTATTCACTGGTTTTTTATTATAGCTTCATCTGGAATAAATGAAATCTTGTCCTTTCAGAAATTTTATTCTACAGAGGCTCAATATTCAGAGGATTTTAAATGCTCATCTCTTTTCTTTTGATTTTTTTCCTAAGAGTATGTTTACAGGATATGATTCTTTTAACTCCTAGTTATTATGCCAAACTCTTAATTATTAGGCCATTGTGATACCTTAATCTTTGACAGTAATGATTTTAATAGTAAACAAATGTCACCCCCAGCACTAAGTTTCTCATACAGCTGACATTTTTAAACAGCCCATTTCTTTTTCTTTTTTCATTAACACATAATAATTATACATATTTTAATGGTGTAGCGTGATGCTTTGATATATGTGTGCAATGAGCAAATCAAAGTCATTAGCGTATTCATTTCCTTAAAGCATAAAATACAATTCCTTCAAACAGTTCATTTCCAAACGCTGGATAAATATATGAATAAATGCTGTTTTATAATGGTAGTTATTTTCACAAAGAGTTGATATCTTTCACAAATGGGGAGCGATGAATTATAAATAATTTTTTCCCATTAATTATTTGCGAAGTTACTACTTTTACTGCTAATGGGAAAGTGTCTTTTTTAAAAACTTGGACATAAGAATAAAACTATTAAAATGAGGCTTTGAAAGGGACTTGGGCATGAACCTTAGACCTGTGAAAACTTTACTTTGCCTTCTAGACTCCTGTAGGTTTTATGAGTACTTTACTCATCAGAAGTAAAAATCTCAACCAACATTATGCTTTGGCCCAATAAACATCACCTTATGAATTCCTGATAGCATGGATTTTTCTAGAGCTACTCCTAGTCACACCAATTTTTAATTCTGATTAGAAGCAAAGCCATGTCTGCGTCACTATGCTGCTGTAATCCAGAGCCTTTGATCCTGGAGAAACCAGGGATCCTTGAGAAGCTTCTGAAAACTTAAAGATAACTTAAAATAGGGAAATGCAATTGTGTTTGGAGTCTATGGTTTATGTCATGTCATCTATTTAAGTCCAAGGGTTTTGAAAGATGCTCTCACCATATCTTTGCCTTTAATTGAAGTTCAGGAAATAGCCTACTTGTTATTCCTGGATGAGCTTTCTAGAGCCCTTTAGAATTTCAGTGATTTTTTTTTTTCAATGCATGTCATTTGCAGTCCTTTAAAGGCTGCTGATGGGGACTGAGCTGCTTCCCTTGCCTCATAGTAAGGTGAATTGTTTCGGTATCCTTTCTTTAGAAAGACAGCACTTTATTATTATTATTATTATTAACATAATGAATGTAATGGATAGAAAGGAGATAATTGTATGTGCATATTTTCCCACGTCAGTGAGGACTCTCATCAAATATATTGTTTGTATTTGAAAGAAGAAAATGAAATAACCACCCAGTCCTTTTTCTCCTCTGTTGTTCTCTTCCAAGAAGATAGGTTTTCAGGGTTTAGTATGAGTGGGAATTGTTACTTAATTGGGTGAAGAAACTTGGTGCAGGTAGTTGTAGAAGCAGGTTGTTTTTGAGCCCTGGCTGGACGTGTTTGAACCTACCTCACATAGTGATGATTCACCTTTTCATGGTGTAAGGCATGATAGATTGCTCAATCTGTTTGAGATTGCAATATATGTATTTTTTATTGTGCTTAGAAAATACAGAATTGAGGTTTTATACAATCAAAAGAAGAAAGCTTTTTTCTCAAAATTTCTCATTTGTTTCAGAGTTTCCTAATATATACTAGAAACGTGCAGATCCAGAATTAAAATATGATAAGTTGGAGTGGGGAAAAAACTAGTACTTGGAATTTCCATTGCACCTCTGGATCCTGTCTCTGTGTAAAGGATTTTGAAATATAAGAAACTATACACGTCAAATAGCTTTGGGAGTATCAGTAAACAAAGGATTGAACTCAGACTCTGGACAGGGAAGAACTTTTAATTTTATTTCCCCTGTGAAAAAACATAGTCTCTTGTAATTTCTGGAGGAAAAATATCTAATACTTGATGTGAACAAAAATTAGTCTTTAGGAATTAAAATATTAAAGACAAAATGTATCCTGGTGGATGAAATAAGAAGAGATTAAAGATTAACATAAATTTTAGACAAATGATGTCAATGAATTTTTTAGTCTGCAAGTAAAATGTCAGCTCTTTCAAAAACATAATTATACATTAATATATATCTTTTATGGTATAATTTTCAAACAGCATGCATTGTATAATGATAATTTAATTAAAACATCATATATAATTTATTAATTTAGAATGTCAGATTCTCCACTTCAATAAAACTTTTTACTATAAAATTTTTTATCACAAAATGATTTAATGAGTTCTATCAGCTCAGATTCAACAATTTTCAACACTTTGCCATAACTGTCTATCCTGGTTTTTGGAGAGGGTATGCTAAAGTATTTTAAAACAAATTTTAACCTACTGTCATTTGCTTCTTACTGCTTCAACATGCATATCAGAGAACGACTCTTATATAACTACAACAACATCACAAATAGAAAATTCAAAATCATCCCTTTGTACTCTCCAACACCTAGGTGGTATTCCCATTTCCCTTATTAGCTCACAAATGCCCCCTATAGCTGGATTGTTTGAATCAGAGTCCAAATCAGTTTCCACTTATCGTGGAAACAGGTAATGTCTCTCAAGACTTCTAAACTAAAAAAAAAAAAAAAAAATTCTAGGTGGCGCCTGTAGCTCAAAGGAGAAGGGTGCCGGCCCTATATGCTGGAGGTGTCAGGTTCAAACCCAGCCCTGGCCAAAAAAAAAAAAAATTTTTTCTGCTCTTCCCTCGTCCTGTTTGTTCTTGGCATTGATTTGTTGACAAAATCTGATCCGGTGTCCTACTGAATTCCAGTCCTGTCCTTTAGTTTGTTCCTCCAGCTCCACTACTTCCTGTGAACTAGAAGTTGATTTTGAGTGATTGTTTCTATTCATGTTTAATATTTTCAACAAAAATGCTTTATAGATGAGGTGTTGATAGATCCTCTCAGTATCCCAAACATATGTGGTTAGTAACTAACCTCATTGCATACTATTCTTCAAATAAACTCTTTGCCACAATATTCCAAAGTAATTACATTTCAGGAAAAAATGCCTTTTCCTACCCCTTACATCTTTGGAGGGAATAGTCAACTTCAATTAATTGATGCATGAAATATCAGTAGAAATGCGGATCCTTTAATCTCTCTAACTTTGACCATACGTGAAGAAGGCGGTGCCTACTGTGTGTGTCATAGACTCTCAGTGGCCTCAGTCTGAACCTGCTGCCAACACACTGCCCAGTTGTGAGCAGATGTCTCCATGCTGTAGCAAATCCTTCCTGAGACAGACTTGCCATTTGGAATTTGTGACATGTATTAGATATTTATCTAAAACCTAAAAACATAAGCTCATGTTGACCCTGGATGGATGCGTCTTCTGGGAATTTTGCTGGGGCTCTGGACACCTGGGAAATAGCTTAATAAAGACCTAATTCCTTTGCAGAAGTGGGGAATTTCAAAAGGAAACTATAAGACCAAATGGGGTTATTGACTCTGGTTTCCATTGAGCTAATTATGTTGATAATGCCCATCCCAGGCTCCATGGTACATGGAAAGAAGAGGATTAGGAATAAAGAGATACTGAGGTCCAGTCCTGGATTTTAGGCACTGCAGCTTGGTAGTCAAGAGTACAAGCTCCAGATTCATACAGGGTGGACTGAAATGGCAGCTCTTGCACATGTGACCTTGGAGAATTTACTTAACTTTCTGAGAAGCCTCAGTCTCCTCATCTATAAAATGTTGATAGTAATAGACTTTGGGCTTCCGGAGTTGTTATGAGGATTTAGTGAGACAATCCATGTAAAATGCTTGCACAGTTCTGGTACTTAGGAAACGATCAATAAATGTCATCTCTGCTGTTTTATTATTGATGGTAACTAATGACTGTTCCCTTCATTAAGAACTTCATAGCAAATTCTGGCACAGAAATGAATTTATGAGTTGCACTCTCTTAATGTTTGGGTTTCTTTGGCTAATAACAATTATTTAATTTACAAAATTTCTCTGTGGGTGCCAAAGTCCTCTCTAATGATAAATGTGTCAACAGAAAGACAATCAACCTGTTTGCTCATTACTTATGTATATCAGTAAAAGTGGTTATTAGTTTTCAAAGTATATATATATGATCACCTGTGTAAGGCTGCATATGGAAGCATGCATAAGTAATTGATTTTTCTCTATTATAATGAATGTATACGATGAACCATTGACGTTCTAGCTACAACAGCTAACCAGAGAGCTTCAATGCCAGATATTCTGCCAAATGTTTTACATAGATATTTCATTGAATCTTGACAGCAGTTACATAGTTTGTGCCATTATTAGTCCATCTCACAGATGTGGAAACTAAGGTTCAAGGTGACATGACTAGAATGTAGAAGATCTGGAACATGACTCAAGTCTATCTGGCTTTGGAGTCACAGGTGATCTTCTGTATACTCTCTGGAACCTGTTTTTAATCAAGGGGTTTATGATTAGCTTCTGCTTGCTAGTGTGATATATTATTATGAGGATGAATAAGTGTTTGCATCTTGTGCTCTGAGAGTTTCAGCAGTGGCCGTGACCACCTGAGCTGTCCCTTCAGTCCCAGTACCTCGGCTACCATCATTTCATACTGAGGCTACAGATAGCTTTGTCACTTTCACTAAGACTACTCTAAATGGTTGAAAGTCCTAATTATTTTATTTTATTTTGCTTAAATATGGGACATTCTAGAGTCACTTGAGAAAAACTTTGACATGTGTCCTGTTTTAAAGGACTAGTTTTCATTTTCTGAGTGCCGTCTTTACTTGAAGAAATGCATTCTTCTTTCATAGCGCTCTGGTTTGTCATGTGGAAAGCAAAAGGAAGTGCTCTCCCTGTAAGGTAGTTTGCATTCTCCAAGGATGCAGATCAGACTGAGTCTTCAGCACTGACATCCATTGTACGCGCTCCCCGCCTCCTGTCTGATCTCAGCCTGCTCTCCTCTCCACCCCATGCCACCTTGAGTTGTCTTAAAGTCAAAAGCTTTCAGGAATGTACTGATTTAGGTTTGCAGAGGATTCACCCATTGATAGAGGATACTTTTGAATATAGTAGTTTCTTTTCTTTCTTTCTTTTTCTTCTCTCTCTCTCTCTTTTTTTGGGGGGGCGGGGGAGTGTCCTTTTCTACTTTTTCATGTCCCATTTGATGGCATCATTGATTAAGTTGAGACCGTAAGGTCCTGGAAGGCAGAATAACATGGTTTCTTTGCATCTTGTAAGGTAGTGATTTGCAAATAATAATCTTTGTTTAATAAAAGGACATAATTACTGCAGTCAAATATTTAATGAGAAGTAGTATATTAGTATGTATGTGGTACATGCCAGACAGATTTCAAGGTGACAATTTTGGGCCTTCAAGAAAAGGTGTTAAAACTCTCTAGTGCAGTGATTCTCAATCTTTGTCATTTGTAGAAATGACCTGAGGTAGTCGTTCTATAGTGCCAATCCCCAGATCTCACCTTTAGAGATTCAGATTGAATCGGTAAGGGGCAGGGCCTAGGAACCTGTATTTAAAACATCCTCCCAGTTGCTTCTCTGCTGCTGATCTTCTTACAACACTTCCAGAATCTCTGCTCCAGGGTTTTTTGTTGTCTGAGACCTTTACAGTATTTTCAGATGTTATTCAGAGTGCCTGCACCTACTGCAGGGGAGGGCCTGGAGCATGTGAAGCAACCTAGGAACTTTTGGAAGCTTCTCCCACAGAGCTTTTTTGTGTGCGTGAGGTATCTGGTATCCTCCTATTATCTGTTTCAATTATATTTCCAATTTCTTCCAAAAATTGAAACTGTTTATTTTTCATCATGCTCAACTAACTGCCTGCAATCAAAGCTCAAGACCAATCTGAGGTTGAGTATGCATGATGGCCAGCTACTTAATGTCTTACCCCTTCCCAAAGTTCAGTTTATAGAAGCCAGAGGAATAACTCTCATAGGGAAAGTTTGGTCAATGAGACAGACTTGGGGGATGGGGGCCCACGAGATCTGGGGCAAGGATTGTTCTTCTTGGAATTATTCCAATCATAACAAAAACTAAGATGTTATTGTGAGATGTACATCAGCCTTATCTGGGATGTATGTTGCTGGCAAGGGACTGCACTAATGTTGCAGTGTTTTCTGCTTAATAATGGATGTAGCAGCAACCTAGATAATTCAGTTAAGCTCTGGTTTTGGGTAGGTGCCATAATTGTCTGTCTTATAATAGATGATATTTGGCCAACTAAAATGTTTCTGCAAGATATGAAAGGCAAATATTTAAGCAATTAAGAAAAATTGTCTTTTTTTTTTTTTTAACCTGGCAACATCCTAGAGAACAATGTATATAACTGGAACTTTGACTGTAACAACAAATAAATAAACTGTGGTTAAAAGAACTGTCATCACTTTATTGCAGTTAAGAAGATAATATGACTGGACTTTTAATCACTTAATATGGCAAATATACATTCACTGAAATCAATCATTTTCATTGAGTTAGTATGAAGTACCCATAAAATGTTTATCCTTAACATGGGTATATTGTTTTTCAAATATATTTTCATGGTCACTTTGAAATTTGGTATTTTAATGAGATACAATGGTAATTGTTCAAAGGGCAGTCTACCTGGCAAAATCAGACAAGGCAATTAAAGACAATGAACATGCTGGGCACGGTGGCTCATAGCACTTTGGGAAGTGGAGGTGGGGCGGATTACTTGAGGCCAGAGTTTGAGATCAGCCTGAGCAACATAGCAAGACCCCATCACTAAGAGAGAGAGAGAGAGAAGAAAAATTGGCTAGGCATGCTGGTACACACTTATGGTCTCAGTTAATTGGGAGGTTAAGGCAAGAGGATCTCATGTGCAAGAGCTCAAGGCTACAGTGAGCGATGACTGTGTAATAACTGCACACCAGCCTACGCAGCAAAGTGAGATACTGTCTGTAAAAAAATAAAGACATTGGGCTGGAAGGTTGGCTGAAAGAGTCAACATCTGCATCGGAAATTTATCATTATTAAATTAATGGGTAAAAAATAAGCTAACTTCAAGTTTCCATTTGTGTTCTCTTTCAAACATCAGAATGTTTAAAGAGCATGTTCAACATGTTTATAGAACTATGTACCCCAATGAGATCGGGCTTTGTAAGTGGGAGTTTGTTGTCGTAGTTGTTGTTTTCGGATGAAGTTCTCTTTGAGCTATAAAAGTTCGGGAGTGTGTGAAGAGCAATTATCCTTCTCCCACATGGAGAGTGGAATATGTCCTGTGATTCAAGGAGAGAGAGAGGACAGAGGAACAGTTGTAGGGGTAGAGAGGGGGAAACGGGAAAGCAAAGGCTTAGGAAAAATTTTTACCTGGTGGAGAAGAGAGAATGAGAGGCAGTTTGGAGGTAGAGACTGGGTGGATTGTTAGGAGTCTGGCAGTGATAATGGATGCTCCCACAAGGGGACGATGCAGCTGCAGATAAAACCTCTAAAAAATATTTTCTTTTACCAAGAAATGCGGAAAGTTCTATTCTCTGAGACACAGGGGTGAAATTTTATGGGTGATTTACAGCAGCCATATTTTGTCTTTCTGAGTAGATGATGCTTTGTATGGTACCCCTAAATCTCTGTATTCTCATTTAGGACAGCGCATTTCAATCTTTAGTGTCCATCAAAATCAAAAGCCAAGTAGCTTGTTAAAGCTGTGAAGGGGACCTGATTGATTTACAGTAGATAGCTGTGGTGCATATCAGCTGAACAGTTTTTTAGTAGGTGAATATAATTACACAGAATACCAAGCAAAGAACCTTTCTCTTTGTTCTTTATAAGAAACGTAAGAGCTGTGTATAAGAAATATTCCAAAATGAAATAAGAATAAAAGCTTAATAAATCCATCATGTATACGGTAAGTTTCCTTCCAGTATTTAGCTTTGGAAATCTTTATGCTCCCTGATATCACAAACTCGGGAGAGGAAAAGGTGAATACCCGGGCTCCTGGGGCTTCAGCTTGGGTGTTCTTTTGTTGGTTTGGCCAAGCAAGCATTTTTAAATGTAATTAAGTAGGTACCAGTACAATCACAATTACTCTTTCTGACAATACATTTGGAATGTTAATACTATAACATATTTATTACAAATCACTTGGGCCATGTTTTGTTCGTTTGTTTGTTTTAAAGCCTGTGCTGTGTTAAGAAAAATTCTTTCTGCAACAAGTTCTTTGAGAGAATTGAACACCAGTGGTCATCTATCTGAATTTCACAAATTCTAAAGATGTAAAGGTCTGGTACAAATGGGTAGAAGATAGAGGATGCAGGCACTGTCCTCTGCCTGCCTTTGAATGATCTCCCAGCCAAGCAGTTTAACCTTACCAGGTCTTGTGACTTTCTTCCTTGTAAATTAGAATGATCTAATATTTTCTTTGTCTCAGAAAGTTGTGTAAAGAATACTGAGTGGAGGTCGAATGTGTCTCTTATCTTGGACAGAAGGTACTCGTGCCTTTAAAGCAATTGAAGTCAAATAAATTGAGCCATAATAATAAAAAGAAAGGCTAATGTTTACATGGAAGATTTCCTCCTTGAAGTCATTTTGGATGGACATGAGAAGATTAGATCTCCCCACAGATGGAATATTATGTAGGTTTCTAATTATTAAGAAATAAAAATTATGTAGAAATAGGGAAAAGAATACATTTAATTTTTTGTGGCTTCTTTTAACAGTAATTTGTTTCGAGCTTATCTAACGATAAGCTTATCATTCAGTGGTTTGGAAGCAACCAAACTGCTCCAAACACAGAAACACTATGGAGCCTGTTATGAGTATGTTGGTTTAATACATAGAGAAATATGAGGAAATTTTGCTTACTTCCCAATAGTCTTTGACATAGGCTTATTGATTAAAATAATCACATACCACTAGAGGGGGGCACTCAGCTACGGGCAAAAACAAATGGTCCCTGAACCCCTCCCCTCTTTGGTGTGCCACTTTGATTATGCAAAAAACCTCTTGGGCTCAGTGTCCAGCAGGTGGTTCTATGTTGAACCTTGGTGGCGTCACTATTGATCCTTCCCCAAACAACATATCATCCATCAGGAGAAGCGAGAATTTATTCTCGTTTGCATTCATTCATTCATTCTGCATCGAGCTCCCTTTCATGCCAGTCCCTACATTGATATTGGATATATATAAATTAGAAGCGACTAGTTTTGCCATTCTTGGTATCAGAAATGCACACACAAGTAATCTGTCCTTAACTTAGATTACATGAGCTACAGGAACACTTAAGTACCTTTTGAAATAGGGATTTGCAGTGACTAGTTAATTATTAAAGATAAGCCTTTGGGAGTCTTCTAAAGAATGCACAACCAACCACTGCCTCTGTGCTCAAAGCTTGATGCCTTTTAACTCTCTTTACCCCACTCTTATAGTTAATATGATTGCAAATTTATTTTCTCTTCTCTCTCTCCCTCTTGTGGTGGAACTTGCTGTGAGATTATAGAAATTTCTTCTAATATAGTATTAAAATTCCAACATGTTTCATAATATTTCATAAAAGGCAACTGTCATGTTGTCATTTGGTCCTGAGTCAGACATATTGGCTTTTGCTTTTTGCTGGAGCCCTAAGTGTAGTGAACAATGTACCCTTGCACAGTTCCCAGGCTAGCTCTCAGGAGTTCAGACTGTAGCATGTCTGCCAAGCACTTAGCTATCTTGTCAGCATGTGGATTCTGATTTGGCAGGTCTGGGCGGTGTCCCCAAATCTCCTTTTCAATACATTCCCAGGTAAGGCCCATGTGACTGGTCTGTGGACTGCATGTTGAGAAGTAGGGTTCTACAACTGTGAGCCTTATCCTCAGGAATCTTAGTATAGTTTTGGAAGATACTGACCTCAAGATGTTAAGCTTGGTTTACAAACCTCTGGAGGAAACTTCTTAAAATTGTCTCATTAGCATACACTACAAAATAATTGCCAGTTGCTGTTGACTTGCACTTTTTGATACTTTGTGGACATTTCCTACCAGAGACAGTGGTGTCTCTTTTTACAGAAGTATGAGGAATACAATTGATGTGTTTTCTCTTGCTTCTGCCATTAATCTGATCCTGTGGTGGAGAAGGGTATTATTAGATTTCTTGGTTCCTTGTAAAGCTGGTGTTGTCTAGGCTTGTGAATTCTTGGCTAATGACTGTGGCATTCATCTTGTTCTGTGGTAGTGCTTTAGAATGCTGGAAAAAAGTCATCATTTGCATTAGGCTGTATCTGTAAGTACCTGTGTATTTATATCTGCCTGTACCATCAAATCTATATTGTATCATTCATGGTTATTAACTTTAGTAATACTTAAAAATATTATACCAGGTTATAGGCCACAAAAGTCTTAAGATTCCTACATTTTTAAGTGTGTCCTTACTGAATGTAATAGAGCATCTTCCATAGTAACTAATAAATAAAACTTGTAATTCAGAATTTTTAAAATAGGACTAGAATAAAATACTTTACCTGATTGGAACCAGTTTTCATTTATTCTACAAACACTTACTGAAAGCCATAAGCCAAGCTTTAGGCTAGACTTCAGAAAAAGAATAGTGAAGTATTTAATATTTTTATTATTCTTAGTCATGAATTTTTACTGCAGTGCTTAAGAGTTGAGGTGCATAGAAATATATATCAGCATAAGGAATGCTTTTATGTATGCATAAATACATACTGACATTGCATATGTAGATCAGATAATGGATCTTTTTTTTTGAGACAGTCTCACTTTGTCACCTGCAGTAGAGTGCCATGGCATTATACCTCAGAGCAGCCTCAAACTCTTGTCAAGATTACTCAAGTAATCCTCTTGTCTCAGCCTTCCCAGTAGCTGGGACTATAGTTACCCACCACAATGTCTGGCTATTTTTAGAGATGGGGTCTTGCTCTTGCTCAGGCTGGTCTCGAACTCCTGAGCTCAGGTGGTCCACCCATCTCAGCCTCCCAAAGTGCTAGGATTACAGGTGTGAGCCACCACGCCCAGCTAGGTAATATATCTCTTATGCTTCTCTTTCCATATTGAAACATTTTTCTTTTGGTTTCAATAATACCCTCTTTTCCCGTTTCCAATCTATTGATTTCCTTTCATCTCTAGTGCAAATACCTTTTATCAGTTCTCTACTTCAATTAATAGAAGCATCAGTTAAAGTGGCTCACATGTTAAAGACAGTTATTATCTCACATAACTGAAAGTTTAGAAGTGGGACAGGCTTTGGATCTGGTTGATACATTAAGTCTGCAATTTCCTTAAAGGTCAAGTTCTTTCCATTTCCTATAAACAGAAAAAATTCCCCAGAAGTCCCTCACCCCCCTTTTTGGCCTTGATTTGGTCCATATTTATCTTAGTTTCTAGCAGAGGATATGAAATATTATGATTGATGTGTTCTGATCATTTGCAGTAAGATGGAATGGATGTTAAGGGGTCAACAACAGCGTCCACTACCTTCTGTGTCTGCCAACTTTAAAATGGTAATGTTCCCAAGGATTACGTCTGAGAGTTCTTCTTTCTCACTGTACGTGTTTGCGCGATTTTATCTACTTCCACAACTTCCCTGCCACCTTTATGTGTGATGACAGTTCCTCACATATCTGTATAGTCAATCCATTATTTATTTATTTTTTTTTAGAATTTTATATCTACACATCCAATTTCTCCCTGGAAAACTCTACACTGCCAACACAATCTCAAATTCAGTCTAGTCCAAAATGGAGCCTGTTGTCTTAACCTAAAAATCCTGACTCCTCTGCTCCCTGCTTGGTGAATCCTTTAAACTAAAACCCTAAAGGTCATCCTTGACCACTGAACAGTCAGTAACCAGGTTCTGCTGATTCTTCTTCCTTCTCTTGTGCTGTGCCTGACCTCCTCCTCTCCGTGTTGCTACCTCCTCATTTCTGGCTCTTATTATTGACGATCCCGCCCCCACCCGCCTTGCAATTTCTCCTTCACATCTACTCAGTGAACTTCTCCAGGTTTTTCTGATTCTGTTGCTCCCTGCTTATAAATTGTGAAGCACCATCGCTTATCATGACCCTCCAGCGCCTTCTAAATCCTCCTCCCGCCTCATGGTGCGCCCTACCTTTCCCAGTGCGAAGCTTGCATTTCAGTTAGCTTTTTCCTTATTTCCCCCAAATAGGCAGTGCTATTTCTGACAGTGCCTATCCTTGGGCTAGTTCATGTACTTATCTTTTAGATCCCAGCACAATCATTTTCCCCTTTCAAAGACCTCAAAACTCTTCTACTGTCTTTATACTATAAGGAGGACTAAGGAGGCTGGGAGAAAGAGGAGGAGGATGATGGAAGCTGACACAGTCATGCGTCACTCAGCAATGGGAGTGTGTTCTGAGAAATGTGTTATTAGGTGATTTCATTGTGCAAGCATCAGAGAGTGTACTCACATGAACCTAGGATACAGCTTGCTACGTAGATAGGCTATATGGCATACACATCCAATTTCTCCCTGGAAAACTCAACACTGCCAACACAATCTCAAATTCAGTCTCCCTAGGCTGCAAACCTGTACAGCATGTTAGTGGACTGAATGCTGTAAGGGCATGGTAACACATTTATAAATATTTGTGCAATAGAAATTTTTCAGATCAGTTAGAGTCTTATGTGACCACCATCGTGTATGTGGTTTGTCATCAACTGAAAGGTCGTTTTGCAGCACGTCACTGTCTTGCCAGCATAATGCCAAGGACTGTTTTAAGCGCTTTATGCATATTAAGCCACACAAAACCACTATGAGGTGGGCACAATTATATCCCTATAATATAGGAAGGAATTTGACATCAGGCAACCTGGTTCTTAAACCTGTACGGTCAACCACTACACCTTACTGTATGTATCTCAATGATTTGATCAGTCTTTTCTTCAGCTTTTTACATCAGATATGGCTTTATTTTTGCACTTAAAACCTCTCACTATACTGGCTGCCATTGTTAAGTTCCCCAAGTATCCGGAAAGTTCCTTGAAGGCTGGAGTCATTCTTATTCAGATGTAGTCCTAAACACAGTCCTGCAAAGCCTTGGTAGGGTGAGGATGGAAAGGAATGGAAGGAATGTTTGATGAAGTATTTGTGGGTAAAGAAATGAGTCATGCATTTCTTTCAACTGCTTTGAAACTGTTATTATGCTCAGCATTCATAGAGGCATGGGTTTTGATTGAACAATCTACTGTCTTTAGGAAAGAGGTCCTTCCTGCATTTTGCTGAGCCTGAAATTTAAGAACAAACGATGTATTCAAGACAATAACTCACTCATGCCATGCGATCTGTCGCTTTGTGTTTCCTTCTCAAACACGAGTGAGTCTGCAAAAAGACTCATACGTGGATGTTCATTGCATCCTCAGTCACTATATTAAAAACTGGAACCATTTATCCACAGATGCATGAATAAACAAAGGCTGCTTTGTTTATATAATGCTGTACTCATCAACAACAAGAAATTAAAAATGTATAGTGAATCCCATGCAACAACATGGATGAATATCCAATGTATTATACTGAGCAAAAAAGACAGACACAAAAGAGTAAATATTATAAGATTCTTTTCATGTGAAGTTGTAGAACAGGTAAAATTAAACATCTATAACTCAATCAGATCAATGGTAGCCTGAGTTCTCAAGGTGGAATGGATTGGAAAGAAGCAGAAAAGATCTTTCTTGAGTGATGAGGATGCTCTATGATTTGTTTTGATTGGTATTTACATGAGTTTAGAAATAACCAAAACTTCCCCTGACCATTTAGAATCCATGCGTTTTATTGTATGCTAATTATACCTTAATTTTAAGAAATGATGGCAACTGCTAGCAAAAAAGGTGGGATTCAAAGGGAACTTTTCTTTTTATAAGATAAAGGAACAGCCAGCTCATATGATAATGAAATTGATCTAGTAGAAAAAGATCATATTGCTGAGTGAGAAAGAAGGCAGATTTAGTGCAGCAATGGCCCTGAGTAGGCGGGTGGGATCAGATGCCCAAGGGAGGGACTGCCCTCAGGAAGCCTGTGGGTAAGGCTGGGTATGAGCTGCAGAGGATGATGGTTGGTTTGCTGTGTTGTTCTGAGCTGACGTGTGTTCTTCTTGCTTGGTTTTTCTTAAAAAATGGGAGGCCAGGGTAAAAGGAAGGAGGTTCAAGAGTTTTAAGGAGGAGTAGAGAATGGTTCTCAAACTTTTTCATGCACCAGAAGCAGGGTGCATGTTAGAACACATTTTCTGGGCTTCATCCCAGTTTCTGGTTCAGTAGGACTGGGAAAGACCCTGAGAATGTGCCAAGAAGTTTTTAGATGTTGTTGATCTAGACGAGACTCTGAGAACCACTGGCATAGAGCTTTCATTTTTATAGCTGAGACATTCATGCTTTGAATAATAAAATGGTTCACCTAAGGTGATAGAACTGTGACTAGTAAGTAGCCTGGGCGGCTGCCTCCAGCCTGCCTCATGCTATATATATTCTCCGATTTTAATGAGGCAGAGTGAAAGAAAGCATGGAATGCCAGAGGTGAAGTTGGGGGGGGGGTGGGCACAGGGAGGAGAATTTTGGAGAAAGAAGGTGCTGGGATTACCAAAGGAAATACCGTCATCTTTGTGTGCTGTGCCCTGCTCCCTGATGTGGGTAAAAAATTGTCTTAGTCTTGTTCAGAACACATGAGCGTAACTTCAGATTGTGGGAGGGCTTTGTTTTTTGTCTACCCATAAAGATTTGTTCTTAGGAAGTTTATTAATGGAAATAAGATTATACTTTTTTAAAAGGCTGATATTTATTTCATTTGCAAGCACATGCTTTCCTGCACACCCCTACCATGTTAGATATCCTATGTTATAAATAAGATCGTAGGAATATGACTGCAGAAGGATCCACTAAATAAAGGCCTTTTATTATACAGATGAATTCTGTTGAAAATCAATAAAGCACTGGTGAAAGGTGTACTGGAACTCACTCTGTATACCAATTAACACACTTGTTTATGCACAGGAAAGGCTCCAAGAAAATGTGCTAAATACTAAATGTGCCTTTTCTCTGAGTTACATGATCACAGATGATTTTTACTTTTCTGTGTTTTTATGCTTTTCATTCTTAGGTTAGAATAAGTAAAGTTATTTTAAAAGCAAACTGTATAATAATAACATAATATCTAACATGTAACTATAACGAATAACATAAAAACTAGTGCATTCTTAGTGCACTGGCCTTGAGTTCTGGGTGTTTGGGGTACATCAATGAACAAAGAAAATGTCCCTTTCCTTTCAGAGTTTGTGTTTTGGGGATATCAATGTGTCCCCACTGTAATTCACTATACCTCAAAGAAGCTATTGATTCTAGTGGCTATTTCCACACAGTGTAACTCCCCATTTATGTTTTGGTTTGAAGTACTGTTATTCACATTTGTGTTCTTTCCCTATGGATTATGAATTATCTTTGGATTATAAATTTCTTGAGACTACAGCCTGTGGCTATTGTATAAACTGTCATTTGTTTCCAAGGTAACCACTTATAATAAAAGTGCTGGAATTTTTGCCAAGAATAAATTATTAAATGTATTTTATCAGTATAAAAATAGTTGGAATCTATTCACAGAAATGAGAAAAAAATCACCAAGACTGTGTCTAGTCATGTTCAAGCCTATCAAATAAGATCATCTCTTTGATCTTGTTAAATTTGAAACAATGTAAAAGCCTCTAGCAACATATGGTATTTTTTTTTTGTCTAGTGCCTGAATAAATGAAGGCTTTTATCAGGATTCTTCTTTTCTAAACATTTGGTTGAACAAATATATTTTTGGCAATAAAAAGGAATGAAATACGGATGCTTGCTACCACATGGATCGACCTTGAAAACATTATGTTAAGTGAAAAAAGCCAGACGCAAAAGGCCAACATCTTGTATAAGTGCCTGTAATGGGAGACATCCCCAATAGACAAGTCTGTAGATAAGAAGTAGATACGCAGTTGCTCAGGGTTAGGAAAAAGGACGGAACAGAGTGATGACTAATGGGTATGGGGTTTCTTTGGGGAGGGGGTGATAAAATGTTTTAAAATTGTGACGATGGTTGCACAGCTCTGTGAGTATGCTAACACTATTGACGTTTACCCTTTAAATGGGTGAATCATATGTTTGTGAATTTATATCTCAATAAAACTTAATTTTTTTAAAACAAATTCTCAGTATCTTTTAGCAGCTTTTCATCTAACTGACTGTTGTTTCCTGCTCACCTTCTCATTTTTCTCTTCCAGGGCACAAATAAACTTGTCCAAGCATCTATACTTTGGGAGTGAAACAAAACTTGGCCTAAGGGGTTTTCTTAAATTGAGTTACTTTTAGCAAACATTTTAATTGGCTGATATGCAAAGGAAATCCAGATGGTATCTATCTCATGGAATTAAACTCTTTAAAACTGTTTCAAACTCTCTACTCTTTCCACGCCTTTCCCCCCATGTATTTCCTTCTTTCTTTTGGTATAGTAACAAACACTACTCAAACTAAACTCTATTCCTTGAGAGATGGCCAGCGTTTTCAAAAGTATAATTGATGAATCAACAGCATCAGTATTATCTTGGGAATTTATTAAAAATGAAGATCCTGGCTCCGCGCCTATAGCTCAACCAGCTAAGGCGCCAGCCACGTACACCTAAGGTGGCGGGTTCGAATCCCCAGCCCGGACCCACCAAAACAACAATGACGGCTGCAACCAAAAAATAGCCGGGCGTTGTGGCGGGCGCCTGTGGTCCCAGCTGCTTGGGAGGCTGAGGCAGGAGACTCGCTTGAGCCCAGGAGTTGGAGGTTGCTGTGAGCTGTAATGCCACGGCACTCTACCCAGGGGGATAGCTTGAGGCTCTGTCTCAAAAAAAAAAAAAAAATGAAGATCCTGAGTCTGATTTCCAGAGCATACTTTTCAAGTCAATGTCTATGCCGCCACTTGGAGATAATGCATTTACCGACACTCAGCGTGCTCCTCCCCGCTCAGGATGTCTCTTAGGTGCACTAAAATTTGCATTAATTTATTAAAGTCCCATCCCATCTATCGTACTCAACTATTGTTCATATCTTTCAGCCTTATATGATTTCTTTTCATCAAGTATTAAACATTTTTGGCTCAATGCCTGTAGCTCGAGCGGCTAAGGCGTCTGTCATGTACACCAGAGCTGGCCAGTTTGAATCCAGCCCGGGGCCTGCCAAACAACAATGACAACTGCAACAACAACAACAAAAAAATAGTGGGCATTGCGGCAGGTGCCTGTAGTCCTAGCTACTTGGGAAGCTGAGGCAAGAGAATCGCTTAAGCCCAGGAGTTGGAGATCACTATGAGCTGCAATGCCACAGCACTCTACCCAGGGCGACGGCTTGAGGCTCTGTCTAAAAAAAAAAATCTTTGCTTAATGAAGAGATGGGCCAAAATGGTTATCTGAGATAACTTAATTTCCTTTTTGAGGACTCCTTCTAAATATCTTACTTTTCGTCTTTGAATAATTTATTGTCTTCTTTCATACAATGTATTGGGTGATTCTAACTGGTATGCTAAATACATTTTGAGTATTCTAGGATTAATAAAATACAAATATCTTTTTAAAAATTTTCAGTATAGATTTCTCACTACTAAGCTTATTTCCCCCCCTTACAGAATTGAATCTTTTTTTAAATTTATATTTTCCCAATTGCTCATTGGTCTCTTAGAAAAATAATATATTTCCTTTTATGAAATTTGGGGGGGAAATACGTGTAGTTCTTTAACTTAATAATTCAGCATGGATAGCATGAAATTTTAGTAAGAAAATATTATAGAACAAAATTTACTGTATAGCTTTTAAGAATTAAAGTCTGTTATGAAATGTATCTTTTAAAATTGTATTGTTTATGCTGTAAAAAATTGAGAGATTTCTTTCTTTGTTTCCATGAAATAAGAGCAGTAATTGATTCAGTTCCTTTTAGCATATATTGTCAAAAAATTCTTAAGATTGTGTGGTTTGGAGTGGTTTAAGAATAAAGAATTGACTACAATTTATTCAAGAATTAAGTATTGATGGCTGCTTTATCAGTCAGATTTGCTGAGACCTGGATTCAAATGTGCTTATCAAATTTGACCATACTTTTTTTTGAGAGGGTCTCATTTTCTTGTCCCAGTAGAGTGAGGTGGCATCTTAACTCACAGCAACCTCCAACTCTTAGGCTCAAGGGATCCTCTTGCCTCAGCCTTCCAAGTAGCTGGGACTACAGACACCCACCACAAAGCCCAGCTATTTTTAGAGATGGGGTCTCCCTCTTGTTCTTGCTCAGGCTGGTCTCAGACTCCTGAACTTAAGCCACTGGCCTTGGGCTCCCAAAGTGCTAGGCTTACAGGCATGAGGCACCATGCCCAGCCCTTTACCAAACTTTTGTTACCAACAGCCATGTATTTTAATAAAGGCTTAATATTTTATTTAAAACTAATATTCAACTTCTGATTCACTGTTGTTTTTACTACCTATTAGACTATAAATGAAATTTAATTAAGGGGTTGCTACTTATTCTCCCCATTTCATGTATTCATCTTACTGCCAGGGAATTCCTATTCAGAAATACCACTTGTAGGTACATCTCTTGCTAGCAGATACTCTTGCTAACTGGAACTCCAGCTGGCGTGAAAGACGTGATCCTCATTCTTTTTGAGTTATATTGCTCAGCCTTGGATAGGTCTCCATTTTGCAGAACTGCCTTCCTGTTACGTTAGTTTCCTCTTTCTGATTTTCTTCCTTCATTTTGCCATGCCTCTTATTATTTCTTCGATACACACACACACTCTCTCTCTTAATTATAACTTGCCCAATCCTCTCACTTTTTCGTATCCAAGAAGCCATTTTTTCAATATGCTACTTCAAAATTGATAGCTGCTTCGATGGAACATTCTCAGTGTGGCCATCACGCTTGCGTTTCCCCTGCCATCCTATGTTGTCATGGCTGTCCCAGAAAGTTCAGAGTGTGGCCTGGAGATACACCACCACCAAGAAGGCCATAGGCTCTGTGTCAGCACCTCACACAGCAAATTACAAATCGGTACAGCAAGCGCTCAGAGAGCTCTGATGATCCCGGGACAGTGGGGATGCCTAAACACTCAGGTGACATTTGTCAGCAACATCTTCCCTACCTGCCTCTCTTCTTCTCCCCTAGAGGTTTTGTGTCCCTCGTTGGTGTCCCTGAAAGCCCCTTAGAATAATCATTGTCACAGCACTCACCACATTATTAAATTCTTCCGTGTGGATAATCCCTGCCACATGACTGAGACATAACTTAGAGATTCCCTGCCGGTCTGTGTGGCTTTGTTCACATCCGACAAGAAAGGCCAGGAATAGTCGTCTCTTTGCTGTTCCGTCAGGCAGAATTGCTGAGACCTACATCCTTCCTAAAATTGGAGGTGTCACAATCTCTGGCGAGCACTGGGTTCCTGAACAGGTGCAGGCATCGTGGGAAACAGATTTCAGCCTCTAGTATGTTAGAACCAAAGGAACCTCAGATAGCATGTCATAGAATCCACTGGGGATGAAACTGACTCCAGTGTTGAGTGACTTGTCTGAGTTAGTATGAGTTTATCCAGCGCCATTACCTGGGTCTCCTAATTATTTATTCTGCTGCCCTTTCTACTGTACTAATTTTCGAGATGAGTGGCTCTTCGATAAACATTTAAGCTAAGCCATTATGTCATTAAAAGCAAAGGCCCAACAAAATATATTCTGTGTTCTTTTTAAATTGCTATAATATCCTGATATGAAATCACAGAGAAAAAGTATAAAAAAGGAGCTGAACAGAGCCCACTGAATCAAAGTTCTGTATCGTTCTCTTTTTAACCATACTGAAAATTATCTTTGAAGGAACATGAGTACAAAGAAAGGAGAAAATATGCAAGGGTTACTAAAGGACATTGACAGACTTATACTCCGGTTTCCATGGCTGTATGTTTGATGAATATCATATCAAATATTACATGTAAAAATAGTTTGGAAATGTTGATCATTTTCATAATTTTGGAATTAACTTTTTGTAACAGAGCTATTGCAGGTCAAGTCTCTTTGCTTACTGTGAGCCATGGGTTTTCCTAACTTTCCTCCCTGGCGGTAGGGTTTTATGGTGATTGAAAGCCTGAGTCCTGGAACCAGATTTTTTTTTTTCAAGTCCCATTTCTTGGGACTAGCCAGATACCTAACTTCTCCAAGTTTCCATTTATTCATCTAAAATATAGAGATAAAAATACTTCTTATACATTGTTACAAAGTTTAAGCAAGTTACCGTACTAACAGAAGTCAGCCCTGGCGTATCCATGTTAAACCCTCGAAAGATGTGACTGTCTCTGCTACTCCAAATTTAGGGTAATCCTGCGCTTTGTTCTTTAATCTTTCCTTATCAGCCTGGTTCTGTATCATACTTTAATTTATTTTGCCCTTTTCTTAGGATCAGAATCTCTTGAATAAAATCTTAAATATTTTAGTTTTTTATTTTAAGTCGTAGCTAGTGACTACGGAAAGCCGTAGACCTTGTTAGAGGGTGGTCATAATTATTTCAATTAGGTCTCTGAGGAGATTTTATTTTAAGATCACTGAGGCTGAGCTGAAGGAAAAACTGGCAACCTCTTCGGCTTGTAAATCAGGAGATCTGGCTTCTGGCAGAAACTAGTTTTTTGCTCTCAGGCAATTTCCTTAATTTCTCTGGATACCAGTGTCTCCTGTTATGAATGTGAGTGTTGGAATAGGTAATAGTGCAGAAAATGGAACTTATCATTTTCATTGACAGAAATATTCTTGTTAAAAATATATCAAATAGATCAATATGCTTGGGTCCAACACCCAGTGATTATCAGCAGGCAGGTAGAGCTTTGCCATTTGAATCAGAGAGCACCATGGGAGCAGGGCTGATGGGAGGGGGTTAGAAATTAAGGAACAACAGGGGATGACAGAAGGCATTACTTTTCATAATCAGGGGAGCAATATGGGGAGTGGGAGGAAATACAAGAATTGAGGAACAAAAAAAGAACAGCAGTGCCAAGACTTGAATCTGACTTTTATTTTTTAGCAATGCCAGGATTTCATAGCAGCGTCCACTGTTGCTTCTGGGCATGACTCTTAAGGAGTCTCTTTCAGCAAGTATGTACTATTAATTTAAACCCAAGTTCTGGAGAAATCCTCAGCCTTTATAGCTCATCGGGGATAAAGACAGTATGTTTTGGTGTCTATGCTGGGACCCAAATGGGAATATGGTATGAAGGCTCTCAGGTTCAGTAGGAAGTTCAAATACATGGCTGTGTTTACAGCCAATAGGAAGCACAGAATTTCACTCCAAGGCCAGGCGGCAGAGTGTGAGGCAGGGTTTGGCTGGAGGCCTGGATGTTAGTCATGTCGGCGGATATAAAGAAATCACTTTAAAAACACGGGCATTACCTCATGCCAATCTTTCGGTAGGATTTCCAAACATCTTCGTCATGACAACTTGGAATTTGACATGACAGTGTTAAAAGATCAGCATTTAGCAGTAAAGTACTCTTTGCTTCTCTCTGGAAAATAGTATTCCCTTTAAGATCACTTTGATCAACCTTTTAAAAACTGTTTCATAGTTGGGGGAGATGGGATGGTTACTCAGGCAGAGCATCACAAAATACAGTATCTCAGCGAGGCCCTTAGCTTCTGAGATCTGGTGCTTGGGCAGACAGCAGCACCATTTGTGCCTTCATTGCTGGCTGATCTGAACAAACCACATGTACAAGATGCTGAGGTACAAATGAACGTGGTGGTTTATATTTACAGGAATAAATCCAAAGCTTTTTAAAGCTTTTTTCTACCAAAAGAAATATTTACCTAAGCAGGTGATTATTACAAGTGTTTGCACTGAGTTTGGGGAATTATTTGAATGACCTTCTTGGCAAGTATGGTCAAGTTGTAATTTTTGGACAGAGCTACTAAAAGTCATGAATATCCACCGTGGCTGACTGGGAATAACCTCACTTCCACGCTCACTATCTTCTTATATTAACTCTGTATTGTCTATCCGTGTATTTCCAGTTTCCAGCAACGTGCTTATTATGTATTTGCTAACCAATTGACTGAATGGTAGATGCTCAGATGTATTTGAATTTTATTGACATTAAATAACAGTTCTGTTTTAGCTTCCACATCCCTCTTTCTTTCACCTCTTCCAATTGAAACTGAATGTTCTCAGATCTCTGGACCACTCAGATCGGCTTACTTTGAAATCTTGTCCATTAGGTGTTAATTTCTTCTAGTTTCATTCTCCTCTTTTCCTTCTAAACATTCTTTCTGGCTCGGCACCTGTGGCTCAAGCCGGCGGCTAAGGCGCCAGCCACATACAACTAAGGTGGCGGGTTCGAATCCCCAGCCCGGGCCCGCCAAACAACAATGACGGCTGCAACCAAAAAATAGCCAGGCGTTGTGGCGGGTGCCTGTGGTCCCAGCTACTTGGGAGGCAGAGGCAGGAGACTCGCTTGAGCCCAGGAGTTGGAGGTTGCTATGAGCTGTGATGCCACAGCAGTCTACCCAGGGGGACAGCTTGAGGCTCTGTCTCAAAATAAATAAATAAATAAATAAATAAATAATCATTCTTTCTGTATCAATTCATCTGTTCCCATGGTTTTTATATCTTGAAAATGCGGATGATTCTTACTCATAAACCTACTAGATCTTGACCACTCATGGGCATTTCAAACTGAAAATAGCAAAACTGAATCCATCTTATCCCCCCAGAATCTTTTCATTGACTACCCCATTCAGATTTCATAATAACCTTGTTTAAGTTTGGTGTTATGACAAAGCTTTTGCTCTTAACCACTAACATGCTCTATTTTATTTTCTTTGATTTATGTTAATGAAATATATTAATCAAATATTTTTTTAACAAGAATAGTTCTGTCACTGAAAACGTTAAGTTCAAAAACATCCCTTTCTCCTTTCACTTTCTTTGTTCAGACTAACAAAATTGTCAAGGTAATTAAAGTTTTCAAACTTTGTATCTTGTACATTTTTTTTCTCATCTGGGAAATAATTTGTTCATATCCTTAAAAATGATCTCTATATACATAAAAGGATCACCATTTATTTCTTCTCAATTGCTTTAAAATTTGAAACATAGAACTATAATAATGTCGCGAAGTTCTATAAGTTGCTCTTTATTCCACTCAGGTTTTGTTTTTACCATTCTATAAAGTCTCTTATCCTGAGATGGCTACAGATTATTTGTTCAGTTGCTGAAAAACGTGCCTGTTGTGTACAAAATCAAAAACTATGAGAAATGGCAATTTTCGAAGGTGATGAATTTGAATTTTAAATAGGATCATGACTAGGTCTCCATTGGATCAGATAAATGACCCACACAGGGGTTAAAGATACTGAGTGTTAACTGTTCACAGATGGATTCTTCGGAAAATTTCATATCCTAACTGTTTTATGTTTTAACTCATCTCTTTGAAGATTAATAATACATTTATTCTCCCCTCCAATCATTTCCCCCAAGTGAAGACTGGTATTTCATTTTTCATTAAAAAAAAATCTCACTTAGTAGGTTGAACCAATGATGGTTGCTTTCTTACATAATTATCAATTATGTGTTTTAAATTTTACAAAGTCACCTGACTTATTATCCTAGGGATGTCCTTCCCGCAGGATAATTATAGATTACATGAAAAGGCTTCAACCTGTTTTAGCCTCTTTCTTAGTCTTGTTATTTCTCTACTGTGGAAAGAATAGGGATATACAATACAAATTTTGCTAAATGGTTTTTAGAATGATTGTATCATCTTTTTTTTACTTATCTGTTTTTTCTGTTCTTTTGCTAATTTTTATGTGTGAGCTTCCTGGGCTTTCTAAGAGCTTTTTACGTGTATGAATTTTTATTTATTTATTTTGGATTGAAATGACCAAACTTGAACTAGCATTCAGGATCTTACTGCTCTTCTTGGTTGTAATAGCCCTGGAATAGTTCTTATATTCAGTGGTTTTCATACATGCCGATGAGTGTGTGTGTGTGTGTGTGTATAGGTATATGTATTTAAATTGTTGCATTGCAATCACCTGCACTTGGTGTCCCCAAATCTTTTTTTTTTTTTTCTTTAGAAGCTGGAGCATAATTTGAGACCCAGTAATACAGGAAAAATGGCTCCTGTGATTTTTTTCACTGACATTTCTTATTTCATTTTGCTGCTTATTCTCTATCATTCAGTTGCTATTTAGACTTGCAAAATCTTGTTCCAGGTCCACTTGAGCATTACAGTCTTTCCTTTTTGCAGACAGAAATCAGCCATTCCCCTTATGCTTCTCACTTGTTGCCATATTTATTCTCTGAAAATTAAATCCCATAATTGTGAAGTCTCCAGGAGGATACATTTATTTTTATTTTCAAAGATGCTAGCATCAAAGGCCCTCTGTTAGCCCCCTCCCTTTGTTAAATTATAATAAGAGTATATTTTAAGTGGTAATTTTCTGTAGCACACGGAATTGTGGAATCGCATATGTTTTACAAAGGGAATTTACTATAAAAATAGAAGTGAGCCTTTTCGATGGGTGTTCTAGATTTGCTCACAGCTTAGTTTCCGTTACTGTGCTACCTTGAACAGTACTGAAGCCGGGAAGTGCTCATAAACAACCTTTCGTATTAATACAGGAGAAAACATTCCCTCCAGTCATCGCTGTATCGTTTCCAACTATAGTTGGAAAATGGATGATTGTTACTTTTCATTTTACGTCCACAATTTAAATTTTAAGTGAGAGCATCATTTTACAGAAGAGAAGAGTGAATCTCCAGAAGGTTCATTGATTCTCAAGTTGATACACCCTATAAAATAACAGAACCAAGGTTTCAGCTGTAAATACAATTTAGATTCAGAGTTTGGACTGTAAATCCAATATTCTCACCATCAGAGCAAATTACATTTTGGAAGTTGCCCCCTTAAACTTCATCAAAAACATATGGCGAATGTCTGCATGTAATTTTTTGAATTGCATGATTGAGTTGAAAATAGCAGAGAAAGTACCCTTAGAAGCTTAAGTTTTATAGGAAGCTCTTTTTCAGCTGGGACAAGACAGTTTCTGCTTACTTTTTACTATTTCTTTTTCTTTTTTGTGACAGAGCCTCAAGCTGTCCCCCTGGGTAGAGTGCCGTGGCATAGCTCACAGCAACCTCCAACTCCTGGGCTCAAGCGAGTCTCCTGCCTCTGCCTCCCAAGTTGCTGGGACCACAGGCAC
>NW_003852403.1:24375635-24471901 GCF_000181295.1 Otolemur garnettii
GCCTCCCAAGTAGCTGGGACCACAGGCGCCCGCCACAACGCCCGGCTATTTTTTGGTTGCAGCCGTCATTGTTGTTTTTGGGGGGTCCAGGCTGGATTTGAACCCACCACCTTAGGTGTATGTGGCTGGTGCCTTAGCCACTTGAGCCACAGGTGCTGAGCCTCCTTTTACTATTTCTTGATCATTCTCTTTGATAACTGAGGAGAACAAGTTAAAATCACTTAAAGGTCGATGTCCTAATCAGCAATGCATGGAGAAATTAGATCATCGTTTATTTCCTAAATATACAATTTTTATCAAGTCACATGTGGACCACCACATTTCAGACATTGATATGTCTACCATCGCCTTCTCTCTTCATTACGAACATTACTCTGGAGAACAACTTAACATCTCCATTGTTGTTCAGTACTGTATCATTTTGTTCTGAGGTGGTTACCAAATTCAGAACAAACTTCCAGGGATCACTTCATTTCTCTTAGCTCTAACCTCATAGCTGAAGACCAAGTGTTATTAAAACAGCCACCACCACAAAATATAAAGATGGACTTTTCTACTAAATTAAACAAAACAAAATATAAAGATGGAATTTTCTATTGTTTTTATTTGTTAAGATTTTCCCTTCCATTTTCTTTTCTGCACATTGGTCAGGGCTGATATTTTAAAGCAGCGGCTTGCAGGTTGAGATGGATTATCTAATTGGCATGCTGTGTGTTTTTGGTGCATCTTGCCTGCTATGGAGTCAGGTTTTTAAAAAAACAACTCCATACCATGAGGTCGGATGGACACAGACACACTGGTGGGATATGGCCAGAGTGCTTGAGGCTGGCTCTCTGGTTAGTGAAGATGCATCAGTGCGTACTTGGGAATAATCATCACTTAACTAAATGTTTTCTGGTTTAGAGGAGAAAACAATATCCTTCTAAACCCATTACTGGGTTTTGTTTGCTGATCTGATAATAAGACTTCAGAATCAAACTATTTGGTTTTTTGGTCAAACAGTTTTTTGTTCAGGTACATTTGTTCAGGGTAGGAAAAATGTGTATAATACAGATATAAATGCACTTTGTGTCCTACATGGGTAAAATCTAAATTCTGTTGGCCGTTCTGAAATAGGACTAAAACACTTCTATAGAACTGATGTGGCAAATAGAAGTCAATATTTATGGCTGCTCGTAACATTAGAAAACAGGAAGTGCCGTTCTTATACAGTTGGTAACCATAGTTACAGTGTGGTTATAACCTTCAACTTGGATTTATATAGAATGGGGAGGTGGTAAAGCTGCTTCTGGCACAGTTTTTTGTTATTCTGATAAGGGTGATGGTTGGTAGATGGCTATCAATGCAGTCGATTAGTTTTTATAAAAAAGTAGTTTGTATTCACATCATCAAGGTCTCATTTTTCGTCAGCATTACTACATGGCAGTGGATGTGTTTCAGCACTTTCAAATCCTTCTAATGAAGTGAGCGCCTTTAATGCTGCCAACAAGCTCTATGAGTTTTTATTTGAATTTCCTAATTTCAGTAGGTAAGGCTGAAGGCTGTTGGTTATTTAACAAAAAACCTCCATCTGTATATATGGGGTGGACAATTTCTCTTTTAGATCTTGCATTTTAAAAACTTTGCAGAAAAAAATTAAATGAAGAAAAACTCAAAGAAGAAAATAAAAATCTTCCCTATTTCCAGTAGTTAGAAATCTCACCGACCACATGGTCATATATAGTCTCCTGTACTTTTTTTCTTTTCTGAATATGTACACACAAAAATGTTTGTTACTTTCAAAGCAAGCATGGGTTTTTTTAAAACAATATACTTGCATACATAATAATTCAATTTAAAATTTATACTAGAAACCCCTAATATATTCCTTATTAACCAAAAGGAAAACTCAGGTTTTAAGTTCTTTGAAAGGCCATCATTGCTGGGGGCCCCGTTGAACTCACAGATGCTGAAATATCCAGTCTCAGTGTTTTATCGCACAGCCCTGAAGTTTTTAATATAAAGCTGAGAACTGTGTTTTTCATGTGATTCCACTCACTGTCCCTGTCTCTGACCCCGCTTCAGAGAGTAACAGAGCTAGCTGTCACCCTCTCCCTGTTCTTGGCAGCCTTCCTCTCAGAGGAACTTAAGCAACCTAGAGAAATTTTGGCCCTGCCCTCTGCAGGAAAGCTCTCTGCCTATGTGTGTGTGTGTGGGGCGGGGGGGGGGGGCACCATCTCTCATTCTCCACAGGGTTTATGCACGTCCATCCTCGCTGGGTCTTTTTTGCTCTTCTTTTCCTGCACTACCAGATTGTTTGAAAAACTGCTAAAAGATAGTGCCCCAAACTGTAGCAAGTTTGAAATTTCTCTGGAAATTTTGGAAGTGTTAATTTTATTTAGAAAGTTTGTGTAAACTTGGCATTCTGCTCTATCCCATGTCGATGTTTGTTATCATAGAAGGGCCATTTGTCAAACCACTACCATTCACCCTTCCTAGGTTAAACAGGCACTCTGGGAGGAGGCTCACATTCATCCTTGGATTTTTATACTCCAGTCTCCTCATTCGCCACCTATGCATATGAGATTGAGAAGCCACTAAAGTCATTCATTTATTCATTGTCACCTAGTGCTCGTGAGTGAACGCGATGGGAAAGCCGTGCATTTCTTAAGGCCACCTCCATGCTCACCATTTTGTTATCTTCACGATAGGATGACTTTGGTGACAAGAGCATCATTGCCTCAATTACGACTCCTGGATCATGTCAGTAGATACAAAACCCCAAAGTTTTATTTTTGTATTTGAATACAGAATTAACAGGCTAACAGAGAATACGTAGGCATCCGGAGATTTTTGAAATGTTGGGCAATAGATTTATATCCTGGTTTTCTTTATACAGTGAATCAATGTAAGCTCTCAATGTAGTTATTTATAAAAATTTAGAAAATAGAAATATAAAGAAAAAATCCATAATAATCCTATCACTGAGACCAAAAAAACAAAAAAAGTCAGTATACACTTACTTTTCAGCATTTCCCTTCCAACACTTTCATCCATTCAAATACATGAGTGGGACTCTCTGTGGGTGTCCACAGACATGTCTGTAGGTGTTCCAAAATTGCGATCATGGTTTATATTCAGCTTTGTATCCTGTTCCTTTTATTTGGCATTATTTTGTGCACATTGGCTGATGTCATTGAATATTCTTCAGTTGTGCTAAAAATATTTTCAATCCTGTCTTCTATCAGGTGTTACACACTAGATAATACCTACCTCACAGTCAGTTATATGCGGGGAGGGAGATGGAGAACCGTAGGTCGTTGATCTTATTCTTTGGGTTTTCAAGTTGCTTTCCTGAAACGTTGTGAGTCAGTGTAGAAGAGAATGCCCTCCTCATCAGCAGTGAGGGCTGGGATTTTGCAAATGTTGGGTGGATTTAAAATCTTGTTTTATTTTTCCTTATAATGATGTTATTCATACACCAGATACCTCGTGCATGTCCAGCCAGTGTCGAAGCATGTGCAGACAGCAGGGAAGGAATAAGACAGTCCCACCCTCAGTGTCTGTGCATTTACATGACCCAGTGCTGCCAGTGCTTTTCTTTAAAACATGACTGTTTTAGGGGGAGAAACATTCATTGTTCTGATAACATCGTGACATTCTGCAACTATTTCTCTCAGAGAAGTCCTGGAGCCCCTCCCCCCTAAAAAAGAGGAAAACAATTGAACAAAACCTCAACTCTATTCAGCTTCATCAACTCCAGCAGTTTCTGAACTTTTCTAAGCATGAAACCTTTATCTCAATACATTAGAGTTCTGTAATGACTACAGTAAATTATTTAGCACTACAACATGCTGTGATCGTGTAGGTCTGAGTTGAAGGCTGGCTACTGGAAAAATCAATGTGATGGCATAATTTGCCAGTGGACGTTTTCTTAAAAAACTTAAGTTAGTCTCACATGATAGCGTAAGTACTGTGAATGCCAGAGTGCTATCCTGAGATACTACCAGGTAATTGTAAGGAAGATTGCACTGGTACACACACACATACACACATATATCTGCTTAGAGGTAATTCAATTAATCTCTGTCGTGAGCCTCTGAAAACCTTTCCTTCTGTTATTTGACATGTCATAAGTGTGAAATGCTTGAATGCTAAATCAAGTTACACTTGAAATGCTAAATCAGCTGCTAGAAAAGAAAGTGTGAATATGCATTATTGAATTGCTGAGTTAAAGCAGTGGGTATGTGCTAACATTTGAGTCGGGCTTTTCCCCTATGAAAGTTTGTTCACGTTATAGTGGGGATAGTGAGCTGATAATGTATTAAATTGCCGAGTAATTTCATTCCGAGTCAGTCGATAAATTTTTGATCTTGGATAAATTGCATATATTCCATGAGCTTCACTCTCCAGATCTTTTTCTTTTTAATAGCTCTGTTAAGATATAATTTACATACTATTTTACTCAGTGGTTTTTAGTGTGTTCACAGATTTGTGTCACCATCACAACTATCTAATTCCAGAGCTTTCTCATCCCCCAGTGGAACCCTGTTGCTATTATCAGTCACTGCTCATTACGCACCAGACCCTGCCCTGCCCCAGCCCTCGGAGGCCACAGACTCCATAAATTCGCTTATTCTGGACATTTCACATAAATGGAATCATACATTAGGTGGCTTTTTATTTCTGGCCTCTTTTACTTAGCATAATATCTTTAAGGTATATCCATGTTGTAATGTATATCACTGCTTCATTTTTAATGGCTAAATAATATTCCACAGTGTGTGTGTATGTATATGCATATATATATATACACACACACACACATTTTGTTCATCAGCTGAGGGACATTTCAGTTGTCTATAGACTTTTATGATTAATATTGTGTTATGGTTTGGATAGTTGATGCCCCCCAAAGTTTATGTTGAAATTTGAAATTTGATTCCCATGTTAAAGGTAGGGCCTAGTGGGAGCTGTTTGGGTCATGGGGAGAAATCCTTCAGGAACAGAGTAAACGCCCTCCCTCGGGGCGAGTGAGTTCTCCCTTATTAAGAGAGCTGTACTTGCAAGCTAACCTTTTACCCTCCACCATGAATGGAACCAGCCCGAAACATGCACTATCTGCCTAATCATGAACTTTCCAGCCAGCAGAATCATGAGCCAAATAAACCTTTTTTACGTTAAAATTCCCCAGCCTCACGTCTTCCTTTACAGCCACGGTAACTGAACTAAGACAATAAATTAGGACCAGGAGTCGGGTGTGGCTGGAAAAGATGCCTGAAAATGTAGAAGTTGCTTTGGACCCCGGTAATGGGCAGAGGCTGAAAGAGTTTGCAGGGCTCAGAAAAGGATAAAAAGATGAAAGTTTGGAACTTTGTTGAGACTGGTTAAGTAGTTGTCACCAAAACGCTGATAGAAATATAGATGGTGAAGGCCTTGCTGAGGAGGTCTCAGATGCAAGTGAGGAGCTTAGCAAAGAATCTGGCTGCAGGCGTTCATGCCCTAGAGCAGTGATTCTCAACCTTCCCAGTGCAGCAGCCCTTTAATACAGTTCCTGTGGGTCGCATGAGAACCGCTGCCCCAGGGTTTTGTGGATGGTTGAACTTACTAGTGATGACCTAGGTTATCTGGTGCAGGTAATTTCTAAGCAGCAAAATGTTCACAAAGTGGTTGGCTGCTTTCAACGGCTTATGATCAGACACAGCAGCAAAGAAATGACCTAAAGATAAAATTTATGATTTTGAAAAAAGCAGAGGACAAATATTTGGAAAACTTGCAGCCCGGTCATGTGGTAGAGAAGGAAAGAAGAGCATGCTCAGGAGAGGAAATGGGGTGGGGGGGGAGGCTACAGAGCAACCCTTGCTGGAGAGATTTGCACAGATAAGAGGGAGCCCAGTGTTAATAGTCGAGGTAATGGGAGAAAGGGCCTGAAGGAATTTCAGAAATCTTCAGGGCTACCCTTGTCATCATGGGCCCCCAAAGCCTAGGATGACAGAATGGGTTCAGGGATGGGCCTGGTATGCTGCTCCCCCAGTCCTGGCCATTCTAACCAGGAAGTGTTTGGGCCGCTGCACTGGAGATTGAAGGGTAAGCCTCAGTAGCTTACACGAGGTGCTCAGCCTGCAGCTGCCCAGATGCAGGAGTGGTCAGGGTTGGCGGCTTACACCCACATGTGTTCAGAGGATGTATCAGAAAACTTGGGCTGGCCGCAGTGGCTCACGCCTGTAATCCTAGCACTCTGAGAGGCTGAGACGGGTGGACTGCCCTGAGCTAACAGGTTCGAGACCAGTCTGAGCAAAAGCAAAACTCTGTCTCTACTAAAAATAGAAAAACTGAGGTAAGAGGATCGTTTGAGCCCGCGTTGGAGGTTGCCGTGAGCCATGACAGCACAGCACTCTACCCAGGGGAGCAGCTTGAGACTCCGTCTCAAAAAAAGAAAGAAAGCAAGCTTGGGTGCCAACACAGAAGCCTGCCATGGGGGTGGAGCCATTGCAGAGAATCCTAATTGGGATGTGCTGAATGGAGCTTGGGAAGAGATCTGCCACGGGGACCACAGAATTATAGAGCCATGGGCAGCATGCGGCTTCAGCTTGGAAAAGCTGCAGCCACCGGAGTCCAGCTCCTGAGAGCAGCCATGAGTCCTGCACCCTGCAAAGCCATGGAAGTGGGGCTGTCTGAGACCTTGGGGACCCAGCTCTTAGGCCTGTGCACCAAGGATACAGTCCAAGGAGATTATTGTGGAACTTTACAATTTAACATTTACACTCTTGGGTTTCATACTTGTATGGGCCTGTTATTGTATGTGGCCAATTTTTTCCTTTCTAAGTAGTAATATTTCCAATGCCTCTGTAACAGTTGTTTCTTTGATCTTACAGGCTCATAGCTGAAATGAATTTACTTTGGGTCTCAGATTAGACTTTGGACCTTTCAGTTGATGCAGGAACAAGTTAAGACTGGGTAACTATTGAAAAGGGACGATTATATTTTGCAATGTGAGAAAGACGTGTGAGATTAGGGCAGCCATGGGTGGAATGCTAGTTTAGATACTTGTCCCTCCAAAGCTCATGTTGAAGTTTGATCTCAGTGTTGGAGGTGGAGCCCTGTGGTAGGTGTTTTGCTCATAGGTGTGGATCTCTCATGAATAAATTAGTGCCCTCTCTTGTGGGGGGAATGAGTTCTCCATTAGTTCCCATGAAAGGTGATTGTTAAAAAGAGCCTAGTACTTCCCCCGTCCCTTGCTCCGTCTCTCCCTTCTCTCCTCTCCGGCCACGTGGTCTCTGCACCTGTCGGCTCCCCTTCACTTCCCACCATAGTGGAAGCACCTGATGCCCAGACGCAGATGCCTGTGCTGTGCTTCTTGCACACCCTGTAGATCCAGGAGCCAAATAAACCTTTCTGTGTAAATATGCCAGCCTCAGGCACTTCTTTATAGCAGTGCTAACCAGACTGAGACATACTGCTAGCAACTGGCACATACAAGTTTTGTGTGGATATGTGTTTTCAGTTCTTTTGTGTATACCTAGGAGTAGAATCACTAGGTCATATGGTAATTATATTTAACCTTTTGATGGACGAACAGATCATTTTTCAATGCATCTACCCCATTTTACATTCTCATAAGCAGTGTGTGAGGATTCTCATATCTTTACAATAGGAATAATAAAACCTATTTAAGGGAAGGTGGTAAGGAGATGATGGATGGAATTTGTCCAGTACAGTGAACACTGTTCTGGTGCTGGGCACAATAAAGGCCCTGACTTAAGCATGCTGAGGTGTGTCCATGTAACAAAAACATTTTTTATCTCTTCAGTATTTTGAAATAAAAATAAACAAAACTTATTTCACCATTGCGAAGATTAAGCAAGATAAACATATATAAAGTGATTAGAGTGATATTAGTTATAAATGTTTTTCCTTTTTGTTATCAATAGAAGGATCTGTCTTGAGACAAAATCTTTAGCTAGGAGAATCTAGCTCAGGCGTCCTCAAACTGTACCCCACGGACCACATGCGGCCCGCCTAGGACATTTACCTGGCCCCCGGGTGTTTTTGCCCCCGCTGCCTGTCCTGCTTAGCAGCCGACTCATCCCGGGGCCTGCGGTCCAGCCCTCCAACAGTCTGGGGGACAGTGAACCGGCCCCCTGTTTAAAAAGTTTGAGGACCTCTGGTCTACCTAAGATAGATTGAATCTACAGCCTCCTCCAGAGCTGGTCTTTCAGATGCTAGAAGTCAAGTATGTGCTGTCAAAGACCCTCCTTTAATCCGTTCAATCTCACCCTACTTAGCTTGATATCTTCTGCATAAATAGAGCCATCTATTATCCCTTGTACAATAATAGAAGTGTTCAAGAAAACAAAAAGGGTTTATGACTTAACCTATGGCGTGATGTAGGAGCAAGAATTCTCAACTAAAACCTGCTCCCATCTCCCCAGCTGTGAATCGTTTCACTGTTACTTGCCTGTATAAAATAAGCACTCACATAGGATATTCTCCAGGGCCCCTCCAGCTCTACTTAATATTTGGATTCTAGTATAGCCAGAAAAATGAGTTAACTTTACAAATATCTGGACTCTTTCCAGTGAAATAGCCTAACCCTTTATTCTAAGTCCTTAAAAACAAAACAAAACAAAACAGTGTCCCATTAGTAGTTCTTACATTGCTACAGCATTTTATTCGGTTTTACCATTGAAATACAGAATTCAAGAAGTCATTTGAAGAGAGATATATTTGCCTTCTAATAAAGGGGAAAACCCTGGAATGATTGTCCTTGGTGTTGGAAGTAACCTCGCTTCCCAGCTTCCCTTTATTCACGCTTGCTCATTTGAGTTTGGTTTAATCACCTCCTGAAACTCTTCAAAAGGCCTGTGTTTCCTTTCTTCTGAGCTTAGTAGTTTCCTGCCCTATGGACACAGTCAGTGATGAGTGATCGGGAATATATATATTCATTGTCGATGGTCATTGAATGGGTGGATGTGGATTTATGTTATTACAAGTAACTCAGAAGACAAAAATATTGTTCTACTGGGTGCACAGGAATTTTCCTGGTTTATATAAGGTCTGAAAATTCAGAGTTTCTTCCCTGATAAACCCAAGGGAAATATTTCTTCAAATGCTTCCTGGAATTCTGTAACTCGCTAGTAAAACTCCTACACAGGTCTCAGTAGTAAATGAAGAACTTCTCTTGAGAATCTAGTTTACCATAGAAACATGGCAAGAAAATAAAATAGAGTGCTGAAGCATTTGCTTTGGAAAGTCTAACAGATGCAGGGCGTGGCTCACTTATTTCTAGATAGACAAGGAGCGGCAGCAAGCAAAGGAAATGTTTCCACAAGCATATTTTTATGTTTTAAGGTGTAGATTTTGCATTTTTATTGCCATGAGCATAAAATCAGTTCTGCACGTTGCAACCAAAGTAAGAGTGCTATTTCTGTTACAGTTTTGTTGAATATCTGACATGGGGCAATCTGACAAAATGACGTGAGATGCCAAGTCAGAGCTAAGCATGATCTGCTAAATCTTTAAAGACAAAAAATAGAACCAAAAGCATTCCATCTTCATATGCTAAAGGAGAGAAACAATCAGAGACACTCTGCAAGTCAGTGGTTTCTCAGCGCACTGTGCCAAACCCGTCTTCCCTTGGCCCAGTAGGAACCAGGCTGCACCTCAGGAGGGAGAGGACGGGCCTGGGTCTTTACAGCCGCTCTCCACCCCGCACAGCACCACCTGGCTCTGCCTCCTGTCAGATAAGCAGAGGCATTAGGTCCTCACAGGAGTGTGAACCTTCCCTTAAACTGTGCATGTGGGGGATCTGGGCTGCTTGCTCCTTACGAGAATCGAATGCCCCATGATCCGAGGTGGAGATGTAATGTGCTCGAGTCACCCTGAACCATCTCTCCAGCCCCATCCATGGTAAAACTGGCTTCCATGAAACTGGTCCCAGGGGCCAGAAAGGTTGGAGAGCCCTGACTTAGATGATGTTAAACTCTTGTTAAAGTCCACGTATCTCCTTGTCCATAATAAGCCAAGCTTTATGAATCTTTAACCAATCTAGATATCTTAGAATAAATGGCAGGTTATTTCTTGGTCCACTATTATCTGTTGCCAGAAAAATCACTTATTAATTTGAAAAAAAGTGTTAATTTGAAACATCACATTTGAAAGTAGGAACAAACAAAAATGTTTACGTTAAAAGTGAGAAAATGCCCAGTAATCTTATACATAAGGTTTTTATTTCCTGAATAATTAGTATTTATTTTCCTCACTTCTTGATTCACCCTGTGATGTATGTTGTTCTAATGAATGGTGACAGCAGCCCCACTTAGCGTTACCATCTCCCTGTAGACTTTTAGCTGTTTCTTCCTTAGTGTATAGACCAGTGGTCCCCACAAAGGAGGTAAAAGTTTAATACAGTGTGGAAATAAATTCTTCATGTTAAAGGATGCTGACTTTCTCTGTTTCTGGACCATTAGAAAGTTTCAATGGAGTGCATTCTTGGCAAAGCAGAAGGCATCTTTAAAACATCTCCTTGATGGAATGAAGCCATGATTCCCCTTGACGAGACACACGGATCTCCTCTTCTCCAAACAAATACAAAATCTTTGTAGAGGAGAAAGAATTGAGCTAATTTTATTTAGGTGTGTTCATTGAATTTAGGATTCCTCCCCCCAAAATGGAAATGGAAAGTGTTTGTAAAGAAAGTCTATTGTCTGTCTCAAAGAAATCTCTTGGAAAATTCTTGGGTGTTTGGAGTTTTTTTTTAAAGCAGCATTTTATAAAACTGCTAGAGCTGAGAATGAAATGGGGCTCTTCTGTCAGACTGCCCTTAGCAACAGCGTTGCTAGTCTGGCAGATCAGGGAATTTCAGTGTCTGCACCATAAGACAACTCTTAATATTCTTAAGGAAAAGATGGAGAAATGCTGCTAAGAGAATGAGTGGTAAAGAGTTGAGTGATTGCACCCAACAGATGACAAGGAGCTTTATAAAAATATTCCAAAGGATCCTGTCCTGTGTTTTGACCTAGCTACCACTTTTTTGTCTCTGGCCAGGATAAAACACACACGTTCTTCTGTAATGCTCATCCCTTCGAATCTAGGCAAACAGGAAATAACTGACTGACAAAACTGCCCTAACAAGATCTGGGAAAGTGGGTCAAAGGGATGTATCTTAGTAGGGATAAACACAAGGTTTGAGAAAACATTTGGAGCTAGTCCATAAGACAAGAGAATTTCTTAGCTGTGGAACCCAAGGAAGATAGGGCAGAACAAGGCTGGGCAGATGCTCTCCATTTAGGGTTCACAGTAGAATTGCCTGGGTGGGTCCTGGGAGAGCTTTAAAAAATGTCAACACCTGGGCACTGCTCTAGCTGATTAAGTCAGAATCTCCAGGGGTGAGGCCCATGTATTGATATGGTTAAAAGACTTTCTCAGGCGAATTTCCTGTGCATCCAGGACAGAAAACGCCTGGCTTTGTTTAGTTTGTAGCTCGATCATAAACCCAATGAGGAACTACGAGGAGGACGTGATAGTCTCTCTTTCAAAAAGCTCATTTTTTCTTGAATGATCAGGTCACATTTGGAGCATCTTAATGGAGAAAGGAAATGTATACAGAGTAAGAACAAGATTAAAATATGAAATAATTAAGGGTCTTGTCTGAGAAGTCTTTAAAAAATGGTAGCTACTTGGACACATAACAGTAAACACTTTGAAGGAACAGATCTTAGCATGCATGCTTTCTACACTTGGGGTTATCAAAGAAAACTCTTCTGGAGTTGGAGAATGTTACCAAAATCTATTAGACCAGATTATCTATAGAAAAATCAGCATATCACAGAGCCTTTTCTGTGAGAAATAGGGGATTTGTTAAAATGAGTCTTCTCTTTTTGACAGTTTAGAGTTCTGTGTTTTGTACTTGTTTTTTTTTGTTTGTTTTGCTGAGACAGAGTCTCACTCTGTCATCTGGCCTAGAATGCAGCAGCGTCATCATAGCTGCAGTCTCAGACTCCAGTGCTGAAGAGATCCTCCTGCCTCAGCCTCCTGAGTAGATGAGACTGCAGGTGTGCACACTAGCCCGGCTGATTTCTCTATTTTTTGTAGAGGTGGGTTCTCATTCTTGTTCCGACTCGTCTCAAACTCCTGGCCTCAAGTGATCCTCCTTCCTTAGCCTCCCAAAGTTCTGAGATTACAGGCATAGCCATAGCACCCAGCCTCAACAGAGCAGTCTAGAATATAGAACTCTGGTCTTCCAAATACGGAAAAGCACCAATTTCTGCTAGTTCTCCACCAGATCTTCCCCTTTGCCCCTTTTGTTGTGTAAGCAGTGCAGTGACCACTTCTTCCTTGCATTTCCTTGCTCAGGCGTGGACTGCTCCCCCCTACACCTGCACCTCACTGTTTTTCCTTGGTTCCCAGACTGCTGTCTACTTCTGAGCAATATTTTCCTCTTATTCTGCTTTCTGGTGGTGTGGAGCTAGCTGGTGCTGGCTCGGTGATCACAGAAGAGGGAATAACGTGAGAAGAGGCTATTTTCACATCACTCTCTTGGCTCCGTCAGGGATGAAATGTGTGAATTTATACTTGATTGTGTGATTCTCGACCTTGACCAATCTGAGTCTACAGGGCAGTCATTTCAAATGCTTGTCCTGCTATTAAGCCATTCGAATAACAGTTATACCTGACCTATTTATTAACTTGTCCTGAAGTCACTGATGGCCTTTTCCTAAGGACAGGTTTGCTGTGATTTTTGAAGGGGATGTTGGCATCAGGCATACACTTAGGATAGGAAGTTGGACAAAGTATGTATTCAATACATAGAATTTACTCTAAACAAATACAATATTGGACCCTTCTCCACTGACAGTCTTTATCCGCCCTGCTTGACTGATGTGTCTACCTACCTATGTATTTGTCTGTCCTCCATAACAGATGTTTAGACACTTCTATCCATTAGCAGTCAATGTATGTACTACAAATACCATTTTCATCCAGCTATTGTTGTGGTGACTCTATAACTGTAAAGCATTACTTATTAAAATGTGTTACTTATTTTAATTGTAATTGTTCAGCAGTGTAATTAAGTTACACGAGAGTATAGCATTAATTGACTATTGTTTAGGTTTGATAAAAGACTTTTTCTCATCTAATTTGAGGGAAAGGAAGCTCTCTCCAGAAGGAAGAGGCCAAGGTCTTTTTTTACCGAAATGTTAGCAGCCTATAAAAGAATGCTCCCCCCTGGGAGAGATCATAAATAGAGCCTATGGAACCATGTGGGGTCGGTTCACACACACTTGAAAATGAACATGCTTTGCAAGGTCTGTGACCCGGGGTTTAATTAAGTCCCTGCTTCTCAGCAGTCATTGACGAGGAAAAGTCACAACTTTCCCGAGCCTCAGTGTGTTTCTCTGTCAAATGAGAGTATTTGACCAGAATAACTGTGAGGTCTCCTCTCACTCCACATCCTCTGTGGGATTGTGAATTATAAAGTCGTACCCCCATTTATACGCAGTATTATGCCAAAGATTTGTATTTTAGTAACATTTAGCACTAATGTTGATGTCCATTTATACTTAACTTGCAGTCCTGCCTGCACTATGTTGTTGGTGTCTTTACATGGAAAATGTGAGAATAAAATGAATTCTTAGAATTATAGACAGCAGAGGCTTCGAGGCAGAGTTCTTGAGGTAATACTTTTAAAGTCAGAAGAATCAAGACCTTTTTCCCTCAAGTTCTTAGACATTTCGACACATTAGTGACTATAACTTTAACATAAATTCAGATATAAAGTGACCCAAAATAGATACACATTGAGGTAAAGTCAGAACAGAGCTCTTCAGAAAACCCTGGAAACACCAGCCAATCTAAATGCCAGAGGAAACATGTCATTCAGGTTCCCAAGAAACATTCAAGAGACAGAAGAAAAATAAATTCGTGTATCTGTTGAAAATACACGTCATCTCTATACTATTTTCTGCAAGGGTTGTACCAATTTGCAGTCCCACCAATACTGGATAAGCGCCCCTTTTCCTCTGTATCCACACCAGCATCTATTATCTGGGGATTATTTAATAAAGATGATTCTAACCGGATAAGGTGATATCTCACTGTAGTTTTAATATACATTTCCCCAATGATTAATGATGAGCAATTTTGTTTTGTTTGTTTGTTTTTTGTTTTTATTGGCCGGGACTGGGTTTGAACCCACCACCTCAGGCATATGGGAACAGCACCCTACCCTTTTGAGCCACAAGCGCCGCCCATGATGAGCAATTTTTCATGTTTATTGGTCATTTGTCTTTTTTTGAGAAGCTTCTGTTTGTCTTATGCTTACTTTTTAATAGGTTGTTTATTTTTTTTCTTGCTGATTTGCTTAAGTTATTTACAAATTCTGGATATTAGGCCTTTGTTGGATGTGTAGCTTACCAATCTTTTTCTCAGAGAACTGAAAGTAGACCTTACTTTTGATCTAGCAGTACGTTGGGATATTTACCCAAAGGCAAAGGAGATTTTCATCAAAAAGACACCTGCACTCAAATGTTTATTGCAGCACAATTCACAATTGCAAAGATGTGGAATCAGCCCAAGTGCACATCAGTTCATGAATAGATTAATAAAACGTGTTATATATATACTTTGGAGTTCCACTCCACCATAAAAAAAATAAAAGGAATTAATACCTTTTGCAACAATGTGGATGGAACTGGAAACCATTATCCTAAATGAAATATTTAAAGAATGTAGAAACAAAAAGACTGGGCATGGCGCCTTATGCCTGTAATCCTAGCATTCTAGGAGGCAGAGGCCAGTGGATTGCTTGAGCTCAGGAGTTGAGACCAGCCTGAGCAAGTGGGAGATCCCATCTCTCAAAATAGCCAGGCATTGTGGCAGGCGCCTACAGTCCTTGCTACTGAGAAGGCTGAGCTAAGAAAATCACCTGAACCCAAGAGTTTGAGGTTGCTGTGAACTGTGACATCAGGGCACTCTACCAAGGGCATCAAAGTAAGACTCTTGTCTCAAAACAAAAACAATTTTAAAAATGTAGAGACAAACACCACATGTCCTCACTACTAAATTGCAACTGACTGATGAGCACACCTGTGCAGAGGAAAGTCAATCTCCGTGGAAATCAAGCATGAGGGGAAAGGGGAGGGGAGGGGCAGAAACCTGCTCAATGGGCACACCTGTACTCAGGACTCGAGCAACACAAATGTGATCCACGTAACCTAAAACACTTAATATTTTGAAATTTAAAAAACATTAAAATTTAAAAAACATGGTAGCTGTTGTCTTTTCAATAATAAACTCATGCTCTTGTGGGCACCATTCGTATCTAACCAGGACAACTGGCAAAATCAACTGCATGTCATATTTTTTAGTAGTGGTGGTTGTGCTAAAGCAATCTTGAAGGCAATACATTTTTTTAGATTGGATGTGTTTGCTTCTTTGTAATAACAATACTTTCTGGCAATTTTCTTTTTCTGCCTTAAATTTCTTACGTAAGTACCATACAAAGTTGTATTTTCTCCCTAAGTGTCTAATGATTCTGGCTCTCTTAAATACTGCTAAATCACTGTGTATGCCTCTGAGAGACATGTAGTTATTTCCCAAAGGGTTCGCTCCTGACAACAAATGATTACCTTCGTATTAGCAGCTTAGGTGTTTCTGCTGTTCGGCTTCTTTTTAGATAAATCACAGTTGTTGCAGAAGAAATGTACAGCTAAGCTCAGAAATAGGGGATTTCATGCTGGATGTGCTCAAAGGAATCAGTAGCAAGCTCTGAGCTGGGTTTTATCTTTAGACTTCATTTCAGATGTCAGAGGACAGAGGTGATAAAACCGTCCTACCATCTGCTTTTTGAGCTGAGCTGTTGGGTCCAGTTCTCTCAGGCTTGTGTATCATACACTCGACTGTGCTTTTGAAGCTGTTGGCACCAGAGCTGTCATATATTCCGTAGCCCCAAGGAAGTTTTACAAAGATCAATAGGAGCCATGTCAAGGAGAGTATATGTAGGTTTCTAAAAGCAGTAAATTACTTAGAATTGCTTACCTGGACAGTCAGGAGCCCATTGAAGAAACTCAGGGCTTCTGATCTGAGATCACTTTGGTTAATTAAGGTCATAGTCTATAAAGTGGCTGCACTTTCCTTGCTGGGTGAGAAAGCCTGGGAATGCCCTATGGAATAGTTTTAAATGCCATGATGCATCATTAATTAGAGCTGACAAAAGAAGCAGTCAGTCAGCAAGAGAAAAGACCTAGAAGGCTGCCTTAGCCCTGAAAGCAGATCATTTTCATAAAGCAGAGGAGGGCAGCTAGGCCTGCAAGTCCTGGAGAAGTCCATGGTGCCTCGCTCAAGTGTGTCCTTGTCGGGCTGAAGTTCCTAGTTAGGGGGTTTCCCTGACCTCCCATCCCTGACACAGTTTTGAAGTGAGGAATGGGAAGGAAACAGGCAGGCCTGCCATTTATCACAGATGTGCATGGCTTTGAGAGGGAGAAAATGCCGAAAGTATTGGCAGAGCTTTTAACTTTGAGATCAAGAGACTTAAAAGTGTTATAAATGTCCCAGGAACAGAATCCTATATTGGTGTTTGTATAACATGTCAATCCTTTGACAAGGGAATATGTTCGTGCCCTATAAACCGATTCTCTCCAGGCACAGTGGAGTACTCTTCAGTTTGGGCTCTCAGCAATACGTGCACTGCCACTCATTTTGAGGTGCTGTATTTCATGATACTTTATACTTTGCTTTTTATTGCAGATAAAAAACATCCTACCCATATTTTAAGTAGAATAAATGTCACTTCCATTAGGCCAATTCATTTCTGCATGATATAAGTGAGGCACAGCCACCCATTCCTTATTTCTTTAGGTCTGAATAGCAGAAATAAGGCTCCTTACTTTCATTCGTTATCCATAGCTCCTAAACTATGGATATGAACTTCCCAAGCCCAGTTCTTTAATCTTCACACGGCAAACTTCAGTGAAAGGATTGGGAGCCTCATGTAGCTCTGGCCGAAGTTAGCTCTCTTCTACCATTCCCCGAGACTACCCATGGCTACACAGTAGATATTTTTACTTCAGTTTACTGTCTTCTGCTTCTCTCATCTACTCATCCAAAGCAATTCCAGTTCATAAGGAAAAGGAACGTTCCACTTTCATCTCCTTGGCTCCCAAAGGCCAGTCTTCCTCTCCCATGTATTCTTGTTGAATTTTTGCAGTGCTGCTGTTATAAAATAAAGCCATTGTAGATGATGTCATATCCAGCTGGCATTTGTCTCTTTCTTACTCTAGATTGTGGGCTCTTTGGAGGTACAAAAGGGATCTTATTATTTATCACAGAGGCTAACGGTGTAGCAGGCATAGAGTAGGACCCTCCCTACGAAATATGAAATTGCATCTTCCTTTAAGGAGAAATATGGGACAGAATTACAAAATTGTGGAGTACCTGGGCTGCTTGCAAATCTCATTTTGTTAACTTATTTTTATGGCACTATGAGGTAATTGAAGAAGCTATTTTCCAGTAGAAGGACATGACGGGAGAGAGAGCACACTTCCATTTCCCTGCAGTTTCTACCCTTATAGGATGCCAATTCAGAAATTTGGTGCACGGAACATCACAACTTGCCTAAAATAAATTTCATATATGGGAAATAATAATAGCCAACATTTTTTGTTCGTGCTTCATGCTAGACATTGTTGAACGTACTTTGCATCCTTACCTCTTTTAGTCCTTACGGTAACGCTACAAGAAGATTGTATATTCTTACATGTGAGGCTAGACACAGGTTAAGTAACTTACTGAAGACCATTTGTGAACCCATGATGGAGCCTGTTTCTGATTCGGGTCATGTCCTCTCTGGTCTACTGCACTGCCCTCCACAGCATCACACTCACTCGCTCACAGACTCAAGTGAGTTCTAGCAGGAGACACAAGACTAGGAAAGTGAGAACCCAAGATTAGGTGAATATGAAGGAAGGGCTATCCCCTTTAGTAAAACAAAAAAAAAAGCAACCTAGAAGCTTCTAGAAGGAAACCACAAGGCCTTAACTTTGTCCTCCGTGTTCCATCTTCCCTGTTCCTCACCCAACACCCGGCTCCTAGGAGAAACTGATGATCTGTTTATCCTGTGACTTAAGGATGATGGAGGGGAATCTGCTTTTTGTTCCATTTATGTAGCAAAGACCACTAGAACTTCCTGAAAACAAAGGGAAAACAAAAGAGATATAAACACAGTTTTACAACATATTAGTGATCCAGTTTATAAATCCTAAGCTTCTGTTCTACCTGACTTTAGCTTCTGCCCTTTTTTTCTCTACCATTTTCTTTAATATCCATATCCATAATGTTCTCCATATGGGGACAAGATTTATTTACTTAGTATAGACACAGTGGTACACACAGGAATGTTGAGGCCCTTGGTAATTACTATGCTCACCATTTCTACCCCTCTTTGATATTCACAACTTAGCTCTAATTTTGTGCATGTTTACCTTCTGCCTGTGTAGAGGGGGTCTGTACCATTGCTGTCTACTCAGCAGCCCCTTCTCAGTGTTTCAGGCCAAGGTAAAGAGGTGTTCTTTGTTGCCTATTTATGGCTGTCTTTTAGGTCCAACTTTTTAAGACATATGCCTTTAGGCTAGATAAATAGAAAAGTCCTAACCATAGTTGATAGTTTAAGACCCAGGCAAGCAAAGAGGCATGTCAGCCAGCCTCAAGGGAGAGAGATACACAAGAAGAATCCTATTTAGTGGTAAAGGACAGACCTGGTGGTAGGAAGCAAAGGTCTCATTTGGAGATTGGGATTTGGGGGTCAGATGCCAAATGTCTAAGTAGACTCTCCTCAGCTGGGACCTGAGTCTTGAGGAACTTGGGTACAGAATTAAAGGAAGACTAGCAGCTAAGACTGAGTGGATATTGGCTGATGAAGGTAGGGAGTTAGGGAATAGTGTCACTGTGCCTGCTATGGGGCCATCCTACTGATGCTCACAGTGCCCAGCTGTCGGGAATTAGAAGAATACGTGGGAAAGAGACAGTCATGCAACCAGAATCACAGTGGCCAGCTGCAATCGTGCTCGCTAGTTCAGTAAGGTGAGTGATGTCCAGAGGCAGTGAATAGACAAGGCAGGGACGGAAAGGGTGTGTTTGTTCCTTCTGCAGGATCAGGCTAGGAGGTAGGTAGTTTGAAAAAACATCCATCTGTGTTATAATTGAATTTTCTTACTGGGTGCGGGGAGGGACAGTCTCATCATTTTTATGATACAAATTACAGAAACTAATGCTTCATGAGATCTTTTTGGCTAGTGATAGGAAATACAGTGGTTCACTCCATGGAATTGATGGAATCAGAATGTCCTGGGACAGGTGAGCTATTTTTACGTTTATCCAAAGTGGGTGCTGGTGGCTTGGCTCCTACCTGGACTTTTTGCCAGCTCTCACAGGCATTCTATTTCCTTGCTTAGATGCAGGATAAGAAGAATGTGCTCTCAGAAGGAAGCCCTGGCAGGTCCTCTACTCATCTGGAGGGCAGTTGGTTTACCCTTTTTGATAGGGATCTCCAAATTATGTCGCACCTACTAACATTTTTTTTTTTTTTTTTTAAACAATGACCTATGGAGACCTGGCCTTTTCTGCCTGGGCTGCTCATAAAATAGATGCAGGTCCTTTAGTCAGAAAGGACTTGGTTAAACAGATTGAGGGGAGAGCTGCTTAATAATCTCATTGCAGATAGTCTTTCCCATGTCAGCGTCACATCTCCCAAGAGGAAGTTAAACTGGAAGAAGGACTGATACTATTAAAACCTAAGAAGGATTTATTCTGGGACCAGTAGCCAAGACTGAGTTGACACTGCCTGACAAAGGCCAGTGTTGCCAAGGCCTGCTACAAGGTCAGCCTGTGGACGGCATCCCAGAGCCTCAAATGTAGGGGACAAGAAGGGTACAGGCAGAGACACCAGCAATTAAAATTACAGTCAGTTGACTATTTTACTATAGTAGGTATAATTGTTGAGTGTGATATGGACAAATGACTTACAGGCAAAGAAACATTTTAAATTATATTTGAACAGTGAATATGTTGTAATAGCTTTTAAGTGACAAGTTACTAACTTTAAAAACTAATGAAATACACAATGTTAGCACATGGAAGTCTCTGCCACACTGACTTTATTTTTACTTGCATTGTTCTATACATACTTCGAATAAAGATTTTTTGTCATCTATATTTAATTGAAGAGTGTATTGACACAGCAGGGTGAAAAATTAAGAACTGTTATTCTTTGAAACTATTTGTCTGTACTGGAAATTTTTCAGAGCTCTGCAACCAAAAAAAAAATGCAGGCATAATTTGAGTGCTGACACAAGTATTATTGATAATCCTCAGTTTGAAATTTTGGACCAGATCAAAGGAACCTTATTATTTTCATTAACTTTATAGTGAGCCAATTTGGTTGTAAAATATTTTTAACAATTAACATTTTTTTCTGTTTTACGTATGGGGGTTTCTTTTTATAATTTTGCTTGAAACTGGTTATGCTGCTTTTAAAGCATTTATGCGCAACAATTCTTCCAAAACCAAATATTTGAAGCATATCAGACCAAAGAATGGTACTTACTGCAACATGTTACGTTATTGAAATGTAATTTTTATAAGAACATACAACTTTTGCCTGCTTAACAATGTGGTCTTATTTTTCCTACTATTCAGTTTGTTTTCAGTGATTAAAAGAATTGAGAACTGACATTTCATGCTTTGTAAGGTTTATAAGGTTTGATACTAGCTTAACATCAGATTCTTTTGTGGCTGAATTTTTTTTTAGGTAATAATTCGTTCAATTAGTACTTCACCAAAAAGCTTATTTGTGAACTCTTAACGACTTCAAATGGGGAGAGAGATTATTTTATCTTTGAATTTCAGGTAGAGTCAAATTGAACAGAAGTACCCTTTTGTGTATCTAATAAAAACATCATCCCAGGATGTCCTACTTCAGACAGAGCCAAAGGGTGACCTATTTTCGTCCTGGTGCTTTGAATGGGGTTTCTCTTTGGCAGGGGGCATCCTGTACACCAATCGCCCTGGCTTCTTCCCTATTGTAGAAGATGTGCTCTTCCTGTCCTTATCAACGTTAGGGTTACAATTTCACAGGGCTCTAAAGCCTCCTGGAGACACAGGAGAGGCGAGGCTGGCATTAATAGAAGCTGAAGGGAAGAGCCCGAGGGCAATCTGTGGACAGGAAGAGGAGAGCAGCATCATTCCGGATTGCACTTGGCTTCCGTTGCCTTGCTGTGGATGGTGCCCTCTCTCTCATTTTCCAATGTGTATTAATGTCAGAGAAGACCAGGAGTGATGTTATCATAGGCTTCTGTCCTGGAGAGGTGCCTACTCCGAGTCAACCTGACAGTTCAGTTGCTCTGATCCCACTGCTGTTACCATCTCAAAGATGACAGAAATACAAAGGAGGCATCCAGTTCCTTGTAAATTTAAATCCATGCTTTCCAAAAAAGAAGGGAAGAAAATGGTAGATGGTTTTAAAAAGACTTACTTGGCATATAAAAAGGAAATTTGCCAGCTGTTAGAGTCCTGCTTGTACTTAAAATGACAAGAAATTTATAAACCAGGCGTATTCAGTCTGTCTGTAAATTTATATTTGATTTGTTTGCAGTGTCTGGTCATCAGTACTCACCAGTCTTTCATAAGTCAGTAGTAATGGAGTATCTAAAATAATTACAAATATTTGCGCATAAAATTTGACAAAGATGATGTTGCTACTAATTCAGAAACTATAACAATCAAGGGAACTTTTACATATATAAAACATACATATGTACATATAGATACACACACATGTATTTTTCTATTGGTTTGGTCTAGTGTCAAAGTCCGTCTTCAGTCAAAGTGTAGGAGAAAACAAGGAAAAACATGAACTCAGTATTAACTTCTCAGACATTTATTCCTGTATATCTTTTAGATCTGACTTGAATCCTAAGGTTATTTCTCTTTAGCTTTGAAGTCTTTAAGACATGGAGAATTTTGTAACCACACACAAATGTAAGAACTATTTCAATTTTCTTTGAGAACAGAGCACACAAAGACTAGTTAAATGGCTGGAAAATGTATTTACATTCAACAAAGAAGTCTTAACTCGTAGGCGTTGGAATAGATTTTGGAAGTAGGTCAAGGGATGATTCTTCTCCAGAAAGCTTCTGTGCAATGGTGAAAGCAGAGGAGATGCCCTTATGTGCCCGCATTTTGCCAGAATTCTGCACTTCAGCACTCATAACCACTTTGCAGATCGCATATTGTTACTGGTGCTTAAAGTGTAAGTGGGCTCCAGGTTAAGCAGCTTAGGTTTTCATAGCTAGTGAATGTTGGAACCAGGTTTCAGATTCAAGTCTTTCTGTTTCTAAAGACCGTGCTCTTTCTGCTCCACTGTGCAACTTGCCCCGGAGATAATTTTCACAAGTTGTGTTTGCTTTAAACAGCAAAGTGGACTTGCAGAAGTTCCTTAAGCCCCTGCTGCTATGTGAAACAGGGATCTCACTGATGTGGTCAGCAGTGCCCAGGGTACCGCAGGAAGCACACCAGGATGATCTGTACCCTGGCATAAATAATGGCATCCTTCCAAAAGTTTGAACACCTCAATGCCTTAAACCCAGTTTATAGGAACTTTCCAGTAGCCCCTGAACAAACAGCCCTTCCCAACAAAACTAGTGAAAGGAGACATTACATGGGAAACAAGAGACACCCACCTCACCTGCCTACAATGTAACCCAAAGGTTTAACCTTTGAAAATCTCATTCAAAAAATATAAAACCTCACATAATTAGACTGGGCTTGATGTACCAGCAGTCTCTCTGAGGTTTAGAAGCTCTTAAGATGAGAGGATTCTCCTTGTGGGATGCATTTGACATTCCTCCCTCTGCGGATGGTAAGCAGGCTCGTTATTGGGGCTCCTCCTCTCTGAAGGCTTTTAAGGCATTGCAGGGAAAAAGGAACAGTTCCCGAGGGTCTCTCTTCAGTTCCCTGTGGATTATTCATCAAAAATACTAAAAGTGTGTAATGGGTGATTTGTCAGTGATGTTTTCTCTTGAAAGATCCATCAGACAATTCTGGCCGGGACTTCAGCAGTAGCTTCATTCTTTCAGGGTAGCTCTGTCATTCCGGCAGCCCTCCTCTTGCAGCTTTGGATGGCAAGAATTGTTGGTGCCGCTGTCAGAATATAGGTATCTATAGGCGGGCCTGATCCAGGATAGAGGAGATGCCAGTACCTCAAGTCATTTCTGATGTTCCTCAAAAATCTGTTTGAAAGAACACAATCAGGACGGTGCTTGTGGCTCAAAGAAGTAGGGCACCGGCTCCATATATTGAAGGTGGTGGGCGCAAACCCAGCCCTGGCCAGAAACTGCAAAAAAAAAAAAATAATAAATAAAGAAGACAGTTGCTGTTGCCCTTGACAATGAGCAGCCATGCTTGTGTGCTGCCAGAGCTTCATCCCAAAGGAACAGCCCTGGTTGCCATGAGGACGGCACAGTAGCAGAACCCCGGGTGCTGAGGGCATATGTAGCTCAGGTGGTTACGCTAAAGACTCAGCCCCAGCAGCCCGAAGATGGTGGCTGGCAGAAAGGTGGCTGAAAGCGTCACAGCGCTGATGGATCCACTCTGCCCCTTTGTACTGTGTGTGCCACTGGTGACTGGATGTCACCTCTTTTACTTCAGGATTATCAGAATTCCTATAAATTTAAGGATAAAGATTTTCCTGGTGATACATGTGCAAGAACGTGTTATTACATTTTCCTGCCCCAGCAGGCCAAGTTCCTCAGAGCCTATGGAGCGAGACACAGCGAGTGTGCCTGACACCCATGTGCTGGTGAGAACCCACTCTGTTTTTAGAAGTAACCTTGCCAGGGGTCCTCCAGTGTATGTTCAGTGTCCTGGAAGATGGTACCAACCCTTGGGATACACTTGTCAAATCCTTCAGTGATGGCACAAATCACTCAGTTCCTCCAGTGACTTTTCTGTCTCCAGGAAGGCTAACGGGTGTCTCTGCGTACACCAGCAGGGTGTGAGCTGTGAGGACAAACACCCCAGAGACAGCCACGCTCGGAGCTGCCCAAAGGCCTGACGCTGCTGTAACACCAGCTGACCTTGCCCGGACACGAGCAGGTTGCCCTGGCCTGGATGTTTGTTTACACACATTTACGAGGGCAGGCAATTAGGGATGTTAAGGAAAAGTTAGAAGCAAGTATGATGCTGTGTTTTGGGTGGGAGGTGAAGCTTGCATTTTGCTTCTCCCTAGATGAGGTGATTGCTCTTCTTGGGTCCCTGTGTGTTCTTTGAAAGGCAAGGCCACGTGAAATAAGAGATTGAGCCCTAGACCAGCTGCCGAGAAGGCTTGAATTCCAGTTCCAGCCTCACCAAGTTCTAGACCTGTGGTTTTGACAAGTAACTTCACCCCCTGAAGCCTCATGTGAATGTTCGTCTCTCTTTAGAGGACGTATGCGTTTCCTAGGGCTGCCATAGCAAATTACCTCAAATCGGGTGGCTTCAACATCAAAATGTATTCCCTCCCGGTTCTGAAGGCTAGAAGTCCAAATGGTATCTGCAGGGTTGGCTCCCCAGTGGAGGTTCCGAGGGAGGATTTGGTGGAGGTTAGCCGTTCCCAGTGCTCCTCGGCTTGTAGCTGCCTCCCTCTAGTCTCTGCCCCCCTCTTCTTCGCTTGGCCATTTTCTCTGTGCGTCTCTGTGTATCTGCTTCTCTGTCTCTCATAAGGACATTCCACGTTGGATTCAGAGCCCACCCTAATCCAGGATGATCTTTCTCAAGATCCTTACCTTAATTACATCCACAAAGACCCTTCTTCCAAAGAGTCACATGCTGAGGTTCTGGGTGGACGCACCTTACGGGGGCCCGTATTTACCCCACTACAACAGTGGTGATGTGGATTCTGCCCACTGTATAGGTCTGTGTTAGGAAAAAGGAGGATAATGTGCTTGTGAAATGTTAAGTGCTACATTTTCGTGCTTCTTGCTCTCCAACTCAAAGCCCCAAGCCATCTCTCCGGATTCCCTTCCTGTTGCATTCCCCAAGGTATCTCATAGAGCATCCCGAAGAGATCACTTACTGCTCTGAGTCACCATGCGTTTTCATCCCTCTTAATTTTTTCCACTAATTCTTCCCCCTTACTCTAAGTTCTCTTTCCTCTCCTGCTTATCTTTCCAGCCTGGGCTGATAGCCCACTTCTTTGGCTAACTGTGCCTCTTCCTGTAAGCTGACATTTTTCCAGGGGTATGCCAAAGCCAGCTCACACTAGCTAAGAGCTGACTGCTGATTGTTAAATATTCAGTAATACCTTTGGCAGCTTGAAATCTGCCATGGTGGAGTATTTACATCCCGGAAATTGGCAAACCACAAATCAGAGCTTGCACATTTTTTCTCTTTCCTTCCCTGCTCCTCTGTCCCATTGCCTGACCCATAGAAGGTGCTCAATAAATGGAGTAGGAGAGAGAGGCATAGACAGGGGACTAGTGACTCCCACCTTACTGAGCCTTCTCTCTGTGCCCGCAACTCTGTTTGGGGGCTTATTTTATAAAGGTCATGGAGGCTTAGTAAGGCAAGGAGCTTGCCCCAAGTCACACAGCAGATGGGTGAACCCTGGAAGTCTGACGCTATAGCCTAAACTCTTAAGCAGTATTTTAAATTTTAATTTCCTATCCCAGGCCTCTGCCATCAGTTGCACGTGGCTACTGAGCCCTTGACCTGCCGCTAGCCCGAATGGAGATGAGACTCGTCTGAATTAAGAAATACAAAACACATTCTAAATTTCAAATTCTTGGTTTAAAAAAGAATGAATGTTTAAACATTGAAATGTTGACATAACAATAGTTTAGATATTTCGGGCTAAATAAAATCTATTAATAAAAGTTACTTTTTATTTTTAAAAATGTGGCTGTCAGAAACTTGGAGTTACATATGTGGCTATGTTATATTTCTATAGAATCATAGCCGACTGTTTTCTAGGACCTGGAAACTCAGCTCTAGACATCCTGCTACTCTGCAAGCGTTTGTATATCCAGGGAGAGCTGCACTTAATGTAGGGCCAACCCAGGAGCATTCAGAGACTCTTCAATATATACCTAACTTCCACTGAAATTCGTCTTTTGGTCATTTTTTGTGAGCATTTGTTGTAGATAAAGGGATAAAAGTCAGTGCCACAGTCAAATGGGCATCTTGTGAAAAGGTTGGGCATCCAGGGAGACTTGGGACAAGGTTGAAGCCATAGGCTAAAATTTTATCTCCAAATTGTCTATGGATATCAGTTATAATAAATCTAGTGTCTGCTCAGTTGGAGGGGAGCCACAGCTCAAAGGAAGAGTTAGTAATCAATTCCTCTCTTCCTTTAGGGCAGGAAGCTGCTTCCTATAAACACAAAATAAGTCATGGTAGAATCCTGCGGTTCTCCCCAACTCGGAGACTGGGGTCACGGGGATGGGGAGTCACCTCCAAACCAAGGAACAGGGAGAACGTACCAAGCGGGTAACTGAGACTCAGCCATTCTCTCCTGCCAGACTGTCACAGGAGGGAAAGTCATAGATGGAGGAAGATGTATTATTTGTGTAAATAGGTCAACTGGTTTTGGAAAACAGAAAATGGAACACCAGTAAATGAATCTACCGGCCTCCCTGCTTTTCTGTTTCTGTGCCTGGGAGTCCTCACATGCTGGAGTCTGAGTCAGAGGGAAAGACAGGATGCGAGAGCCCTGATTTTCCTGACTTTCTAATGAGGAAATTCTGAAAATGTTATGATGACATTTAATGTTTCTCCAGAGTGCTGTAGTTTCACATAATTATTTTGGTTTTTCTCCAGTGCTCTAAGCCTGATTGTCAACCCCCAGAAATATCATGAATCTCCCCAAATTTGCAGCCATAGAATGCAGCCATTAGTGCCCATGCCGTGGTCTTTCTGACTGGTTCTGATTGCACTTGTAGAGTCCCGCAAGAGGCCTTCTCCGCCACTTCATCTCCATATTCCTAAGTATATGGAACTGATTTCTACCTAAACCACTGTTAAGGATGAGTTGTAACTGCCAGGAAGGATTCCCTCTGGCAGGGAGACCTATCTGCCCCTCCTTCATTGATAGAGCACAGTGCTAATTTTAGGGTCTTTCCATAAATTAATGCCATTTCTCTAACACAGAACAAACTTACAGCATTTTAAAGAAAAAGATTCTTGAAATCATCTAGCATGACAATCATAAGAGGGACTTTACCTAACAAATGCAATCAGCATAACCTAGTTCCCTGTACCCCAAATGAATCTCCATTAGTAAAAATAAAATTAGCACAGTCCCCCAGATTTTGAATAAGTGACACAGCAAGGTCCAGTCACTCAGTGGGGTCATGCGTGTAGGTCTGCCAGCGGCTAGCTCAGGCCCCTCTTCCACACACTTAGGCTGTCACATGTCACTGAAGAACGTTGGGGTCCCTCATTTCATTCACAGGGATAAAGAGGATGGCAAGAGCCTCATTTTCTGTGAAGGTCGGGAATGAGTGACTGTCATTTTTTGGCAGTAAGTAGGAAAATCTGTGCCGGATGTGTTTTGCCCAGGGAACACCTTGTCTCCTAATGACGCTGGAATTCCCGGTTTCATTTTTTTTCTATGCAGACATCATCTCTTTCAGTTAATATTGAAGACGAGACCTGAGACACTTTCCTAGCGGAGTAGCATAGACTCCCTTCTTTTCGTTAACCTGAGGGGAGGGAAATGAACTTTAGTGTCCTTCAAACAGCATGTTTTGGGGGAAGAATTATCCTGTCCAGCAGCCATAGAAAGGCTTCTATTTTTACCCTTCTTGAGCCATCACCATCCTCTCGACACTCTCAGTGGTGAGACAGTGTCACTTTATCTCGACTCTGTGTGCCCTGATACCCTTTGTGTCACTGGGCTCTGACATTTTTAGGATGCTTTAAAGTGAAATGCCACATTTTCTGGTGGGTTTCTTTTTCCTCTGTCTGGGGCAAAGCTCAGTCTTTGAACATACAAGTCTCTCTCTTCCTTCAAGTGGAAGAAAATATGCACAGATGCCTGTGATGTGGCCAAGTGGCCTTTGGCAGGGCACTTAGCACCCGGAGAGCGCCGGTCTCTTCTCCACTGGTATTTCATGTCACTTGTGGGATTTGTTTCCTGTTACCTTTGCTAACCCGGGAGGGTTTTTATTTTAAGCAGACGCTTCCTGCTTCCGCCGCACCCCTCACACACAAGATCTAGAGTAACGCAGGGTCAGATGGAATGACTGAACGGCTGAGTCAGTTAATCTGAAGTGGTACTTTACTTCCGGGTATGTTTCAGGTGCCATTTTGTGGTTTCTGGTCAAAGGCATTTTCATTGGTTATGGTAGTTTGGAGTAAGACTAATATAGTATAATATAAAAATGCCTTGTGGTATCCTAGCCCCTTTCCTGTAGATAAGCCTCCAAATTAACTTTTTGTGAAGTACATTGGAGCTACTTGAAAAATAACCTTGGCTTTACTATTTGGAAAAAAAAACAAAACCATGATGCTTAATACTTTTTTTTTAATCTACCTTTGTCCGTATGGAAGAGCTCAAAAGAACAAAGGAGAGAGAGAAGAGTCAAGTAGGATTTTGTTTTGATAAAACTCTGCCACTGAATGTCTTTCTGAACACAAGGAGGGCACCAGAAAGTCTGTGAACCTGTCATTCATTTGTAAAATGGGAACTCATATTAATTCATGCTAATTGTAGGAATTAAGAAATGAAGAGAATGAGAGAACTCCCTAAGACTAGCAGGTGCAACCCGAAATTAGTGCTAATTACCCCCCAGTCTGACTGCTTAGAACTTGGGGATGACTGAGTTCCCCAGGCGTAATGGAGCACTCTCTGAGATGCAGGATTCTGAACCCCAGTTGGTGAGTGTCTTCCGCTCAGATGGAGGAGATACTTGCTTCCTGGGAGTGTTTTCCTTCACTACAGGCAAGAAAAATTGCTCTTTAAAAATAAACCTCTCCAAGGGTAAGAAGCACAAAATGCTCCGTGGTTTAAAATTCCAAATGGCCAGCCATTGTCAAAAGGACCGAGACATCAAAGCAGGAAAGCACCAGGTTTGCTGTGCTTTCAAGATGGATATTTATAGCAGGTCCCAAATTGCCTTCTGCTTCCCCTTCCCTGGTCCTCTGCACAAACAGCTTATAATTTTAAGAGCAGCACTAATGGAGAGGAATGTGGATGGTGAATGTCAGCGGCGGCGCTGGGCAGGTGGGAAGCACACTGGCTTTGGGTATTTGCGGCTTCTCTTCGAATGACAAGATGACAGGAGAGAGACTCTGTCTGCTTTTGGTGTCTGTGTTTTTGTCATTGATGGATGTGTTGGTGACAGGCCTGGGAAACAAGATGGAACCCTTCATCACCCCCTTCAAAAACGTCCCTGATAACCTGACTGGGCTGAAAAGCCTGGGAAGGCTTCTGATCCAGTTATTCAGGAACTCCTGTTGGAGCTGTGATCGCAATGGTTCAGGGAATTTGGTTGGCTGTTAAGGTGTGAAACTCACCTTTGGTAGAGAGATTTGTACTAGTATGAATGATCTTTACATCTGAATTTCTATTCTCATTTTTTAGTAAGATACAAGGTAAAGGGAACAAATAAAATTGGTCTAATTTTGGCTCCTGATTTCTTTTTAAACCATTATTGTTAGCTTATTATTTGTTGTGATCCAAATATATGCCACTATATATATATATATATTTTTTTTTTTTTTTTTTTTTTTTGCAGTTTTTGGCAGGGGCTGGGTTTGAACCTGCCACCTCCAGTGTATGGAGCCACAGGCACCACCCATCTTTTTCTTAAACATAGTTTAAAGTGATTTTTTTTCTGTAATCTAGACCATTGCATTAATTGTTTCTGCAGAATTGCTCCAAAATCATTTACTGAAGGGTAAAACTGACTCTCAGAACACCGATGACTTCCCCTTATATCACTTTCACTTTCAAAGCTGTATAATTGTGATGTCAATAGTTCGTTTTTAAAACATTTTTTCATTTTACCAAAAAAAAAAAAGAAAGAAAGAAAGGAAGAAATTGAATATCATCAGAGATTTCATTACCAGCATCAAAATTATGTTGGATTCAATTGGAGTAGCTACAAAATGGTAACCAAAACCAATACAAAAAATTAAAAGGGCCTCCGGGCATTGTGTAGCTATCCACAACTCTGATGACATAATCACGTTTGAATATTTAACTGTGTGTTAAATGAGGCACACTACAGGAAAAAAATAAGAATGTTTCTCTTAGCAACTTAAAAAAAGCTTGCTTAAAAAGAAAAAAGAACAACCACTCCCTCTAGTGACAAATTATAAGTTAGCAACCAAATGAAATTTGGTTTCAATTCCAAACACCGTGGAGATGGAAAGCCCTGTATTTAAGCTGAAACAATTTAGCTGAATCAGTACATTAAAAAGGCAGAAAAGTGGGTGAGTAGAGAACACTGACCTTGTGGTTTTAAGTGTTAATTAATGGCCACTTTTTGTCCAGTCTGTTTCTTCTTTCATTATTAACAGTCTTCAATTTGTAATTTTTTTCTTTTTTTGAGGGAGCATCATGTCATGTAAATGGGTTCAAATGTACAATCTTGGAGTTTGATCTGGATTTTTTTTTTTTATGTTTCTTCAGTAATATTCATTTTTGGTACTTAGCTAGGTTGAAATATTTTCATTCTGTTACTATAATCCCCTTCCAGCATTTCAGTGTTACTCTTGCACAATAAATGGATATAAGGTTAGAAGCAGAAAAAATAAAGAAGCCAAAAAGAGAAGACTTATAATCCCACAACCTAGAAGTACCAGTGTTAATGTCTGAGGTATACTTAATGTTTTTCACATTTTTTAATAAAAAAAATAACATTCTCATGGTAAAAAGAAAAATGGAAGTATAAGCATAATTAGGATGGTCCTCTGTTTAACTGCACTTAGTGCAAGGGCTTAAGATAAATCAGTAAAATGTACGGTTGCGTTCACCGTGATAGGAGTTCATCTGAGACAAGCTGCAGCTGCCATCTTGCCTGACTCCTACCAGAGGTAGATGAAAGGATGAAGGAAGCAGCCTCACGATCAAACAGAGCTTTGAAGAGAAAGGGGCAGCTTGAATTGAGCAGAGCTTCTGTGATATACTCAGCCAAGAAGGATGTCCATTCTCTCATCGCCGTCAAATATCTATTGGTGTCACAGTGGGGTACTCTCCTTGGAATGTCAGAAGAGTTTATTTTAGTGTCCTCTTCAAGGGCAGTCTGCCCCAGAAGAGACATTACTTTTAAGGTGAATCAGGATAAAGGTTATGGTGGGGATTCTGAAATCTAGGAGCTTAGGCTGGGAATAAGCACTGAGAAGGTGATCGGGTCGTTTTGGAAACTGGTGGGGTTTTGCGTGTGTGTGCAGGTGCTGTACATAATCTTTGTTCACTCTCACCATCGCCTCAGAGGCAGGCCAGAAAACGAAGCTCCGCGTCTCACCTAGGCCGTGAGATGGCAGTGATCCATCCTCAGCCCCCACCCGCTCCTGACCCTGCTCCAGCTCACGCGCTGGTTTTATTCCTATAGGTGTCCTTTATGTTTTCCCACCTTCATGCTTTTCCTCCACTTACAGCCTCTGCTTAGCGTAACCTTCCCCTGTTCTCACCTGTGGTACCCAGGTACTGGTTTAGCCACCCTGCCTGGTAAAAGCAGGTATTACATAATATCACCTTCGAAGGGAACAATCTACTCAAAGAATTGTGAGACATCCTTTAAGGCCCAGTTCAAAAACCTCCTCCTGCAGGAAGCCTTTGCTGAACCTTGAAGTGATGATAAAATGTTTATACTGTGATCAGCAGACAACAGATGTGTGTGTACCTAACCGTATACTTTGCGTTTATTTATTGTCACCTTTTTTTTTTTGAAACAGAGACTCAGTTGCCCTAGGTAGAGTGTCATGGTGTCACCTCAAACTCTTGGGCTCAAGGGATCCTCTTGCCTCAGCCTCCTGAGTACTTGGGATTACAGGCACCTGCCACAATACCTGGCTGATTTTTTCTAATTTTAGTATCGATGGTGTCTCACTCTTGTTCAGACTGGTCTTAAACTTCTGAGCTCTAGTAATCCACCCATCTCAAACACCCAGAGTGCTAGGATTACAGGTGCAGCCTATTCTCACATTTGATCCTTGGAAGTTAATATTGTATTCCAAATTGAAGAAGAATCTGAGGTTTGAGAGTGTTAAAAATAATTTTTCCCAAGACAAAGAGCTAGTAAGTTGAATTGAAATTCCCAGTTTAGGTGAGTTTAATTCCACATGTTTTATTCCCATCCATGCTGTGGACATCCTCTCACCTTTTCTATCAGCCTATCAGCCTGCACCCCTAATAACAGAGGCACAAAACTTCCTGTGTCCTGGGTCCTGAGCCTGGTGAGGACGGTACTACTAATACTATAGCTATAGAAAGCAGATGCTCTAGGTGAACTTCGGGTTCATTACTGGGCTTGGAGTTTGAACTTTGGCTTTGAACTTTGCCTTCATTACTGTAGGACCTTCGGCAAATTATTGAGCTTCCCTTCTGCTTTAATTTCTTATCTGTAAAATGGAGATAATGATACCTGCTGCATAAGATTTTTGTGGGAATTAAGTGCTATAATCTGTATGATTAGCATGATGTGTTAATAAGAAAGGTACTCAATAAATGTCAGATGATTATGGATGTTTCATTCCAGTGAATCATGAAAGAGTTTTTAGTTAAAGTAAAACCTAACAATTCTACATTAAAACTTATTAGGTACAGACAGCTGTTTGTCTCCTAGGGTTCCATATCCTAAATTCAACCAACTGTAGATTGAAAATATTGGAAAAAGCAATATGAAAAATGTACAGTATATGTACAGAAATAAATAAGTAAATCCAATTACATTGTGTTAGAATTTATAAGTAATCTAGAGATGATGTAAGGTATATAGGAGGGTGTGTATACAGCACATGCAAATACTATACCATTTTTTCTTGGCTGTGACAGGGTCTCACTATATTGCCCAGAGTGATCCTGAATGCCTGGTCTCAAGAAATTCTCACACCTCACCCTCCACTGTAGCCAGGGCTACAGAAGCCTGGCTAGTTCAAAAAAAATTGTAGAGATGAGATCTTGCTATGATGCCCAGGCTATTCTCAAACTTCTGGCTGCCTGCAGTCCTCCTGCTTCAGTCTCTCAAGTAGCTGGAACTATAGGCAAGAGTTGCCAGTCTTATCCCACGGACATCTTGTTATATAATGGACTTGAGCATCTACAGATTTTTTTATCCAACAGGGATTCTGGAATCCATCTCCTGTAGATACCAAGGGACTATTGTATTTGTTTGCTCATCATTGTAAAATTTTAAGCAAAATATCTTTTTTTCAAGCAAAATATATCTTAAAAGCCTCAGACCACCTGGAAAAATCATATATCCCAAATTCTCTTGGTTAGCTTACATGATAAAGAAAGTTAAAATAAGCAAATTATAGTAAAAACTTGGAATTTTAAGTTTACCATATAGTACCAAAATTCAGGTCTTTGGTATTTCACTGAAATTTGTTTATGTACTGTTATGGACACTAGGGGGCGGTGTTGTAAATAGCAATAAAACATGGATAGAATATTTATTATATTTATAGGTGTATAAATATTATATATTTCACTTAATTATGTTGGAGCTGAACATTTTCTAAACTTGAGGAAGTTATTTAAGCACTACGTAGATTTTTATAGGAATTCTATTATTTTAAGTATGTATAGGACCTACATACTGCATTTCTAAGAGCAAAAATATAAAATATGAGTAGAGAACCAGTTCCAGAAATCTTATTAGGCAAAGTTTCAGAGGAAAAATGTAGATTTTGATAATGTAAATCAGAGGTCTCATTGGTTTCCTGATATATATTAATAAAAGGAATGTTCTCACTTACACTTTAGAAAGTATATTTATTATGTGGATTGTACAACAGGATTACAACCCTAAGTTTTTAATTCTCCCAAAATTATTTGTTAGGCTATTTTGGGCAGTTTTTCTCATCTCTGTAATATCAAGAGTAGAATGATATTTTGATTAATGATAAAGATAGTAATGCTTATTGAAAAGCAAATCGAATGATGCAAGAAGAACGATGTTTTAGAGAAAGCAGTCACCCACAGTCCATCTTCTTCCCCGGGTGGGACTACTGGTCTTTGTGGTGACCATCTTTCCAAATTTTTCCTGCCTACCCTTCCCCTTCTTGTCCACCCTCCTGCCTATAGGCAGTACCCTAAAGTCAGTTCTTTCCAGCTCAGGTCTGTCTCCTGAGAGTCATTCAGATGTCCTGCAAGCTCTTCAAACTCAATACTATTTTATAACTGGTTTATGGAGAACTAATCCTTTTTAGTTTTTTATTTACACTGCCTCTAATATTAGTTCCAATTGATGAAGCAATGTGCCAACTCACACACTTTGCTTTCTATATTAATTGGGGCCGTTGGATGAAATTTATGTACAAGTTTCTCAAAATTGGGAGCTCTCAAACTGCAAAGAAGTCACTCAAGGCTTTAATAGCAAAAATGCACATTTACAACCAGGCATGGTGGCTACTGCCTACAATACTACCATTCTGGGAGGCAAGGTCGGAATCTCCTTTTAGCTCAGGAGTTCAAGACCAGCCTGAGCCAAGTGCAAGACTCTATCTCTACGAGAAACAGAAAAATCAACCAGGCATTATGGCAGTTGTCTATAGTTCCAGCTACTCAAGTAGGCTGAGGCAGGAAGATCTCTTAAACCCAGGAGTTTACTATGAAGTAGGCTGATGCCATGAGACTGTAGCCTGGCAACAGAGTGAGACGCTATCTCAAAAAACAAAGAAACCACAACCAGACAACAACACCCCCCCCCCCATTTTTGTTTCTAATATCCTGAGTCAGTGTGTCCTTGGTAGGCATCTCCGCAATTTGTGTTGTTCTCTAGACCAAACCCATCCCAGGGAATTTAGTACAGCTGGCCTGAGACCCGTGTTTCCAGAAACTGCACACTGTCAAGAACAAGGAGGTGAACGTTATTGAAACTGTTCTTCTCTCCCTCTAGCTGCCTCCTAGTCCTACCCTGAGTTTTTGTATAAACTGCTGGAGCAGCCAGGCTTGTGAATACTGGCTGACCACTGGGGTATTCTGTGTAACATGGAGGGCTCCTAGGAGGCACTCAGCTAGGAAGGACATATTGAAATGTAGTTCGTATAGACTGAGAAATGCAGAATGTGTTAATTAGCTGATTTTTCCCCATGAAGTAAAATTTGCTACAATTTGTTAAGGTTTTCACACAGGTTATTCAGCTGCCAGAGGAGGGATGTCCAGCTAAAGTGGGAAGCTAGGAAAAAATTAAAGTATGATCATGAATTTTCAGAACTGCAAGGAGCGACTAATTGCCTTTAGAAGGGACCTACAGCCCAGAGAAGCAGAATGTCTTGCCCAAAGCCACACACGGCAAGTTGCAGTGAGATTCAGACGGAGAAGCAGTCCTTCATCTGGGGGCCCTACCTCTGCCAAGTTCCTGCTCTTATCCCCAGGCGGGAAGGCCTTGCTGAGGCTCAGAGGGGCTCAACACTCAACTGGTTCCCATGGCACCTGGTTCCAGTGTTTTATAAGCCCCAATATTAAGTTCTCAAACCAGGTCTATTATGTGTTATTTAAATAACAGTATTTTTATGCCTGTCTCGACCATAGGATTCTGTTTAATGCTGTATTTTTGATAAATAAGACATTCCCTTCCCCAGCAGTTCACAGAAGTAGCTACACTAAGCCACAACATTGAGTCATATTTACTATGGAGTCCCATGTTACTCAGTGGCTAAGATCTCAAAGTCAAGGCTTATCAAAATTCACTTTGAAAAACTCCTAGGTAAACATGTGGATCATCTCTCAATCACTTCAGCAGTACCGACTTTTTCTGCCGCTTTGGAATAGATCTTTGTTTCTTAGTTGGATCAGTTCATTTGTGTTTCAAGATGGGGTCATCAGAAAGAATTGTAACTACTGGCAGCATGGGGTCCCCACACCGCAGGGATCCTGAGGCAATGACAGACTCTGCTCACTGGTTTGGGTGTCCTGGAGGACATAGGCTCATTCTGTAGAACGACCGAAGAGACTTCCCATGATTTTTAAAACTTGTGCCTTTCTCAGTCTTACTTGGTCCCTCCCTTCCAGCAGCCAAAGGTCAACTTTGCTCCTGGGAGAATTACAGGCAAAGTGTTATGAGGGGGATGAGCTCCCAGCTCTGGTGTTTGTGCCCCGTGGTAAGTTACAGAAAGCACAGTCATGATTCCTTACTGGTTCCTTCCTTGTGTGATTATTGCCAACTGCTCTGGACTCAATTCCTTTGAGGTTTTTGTACTGGTCATTTATTTGGTCCTCTCTCAAGAACTTTTTTCTTTTTTTTCCATTTAACAGCCAGTCATTCTTTGTGAAGTCCTTCATGCCCAGGGGTTTGTGCATTTGCGTTTGCTATACTCCTCACTACACTTTACATTTTAAACTAGGCTTTTTACTGCTTCTACAACTCAAAAACTAGAATGCCAGGTACTACCAGAAACTGGGATGCAGGAACTGTGGTGGGTGTTTTAAAGGATGCAATAGAGGAGGAGGATGGTAGGGAGGACATTTCTCTTTTTATTTATTTATTTATTTATTTATTTATTTTGGAGACAAAGTCTCACTTTGTTGCTACTCTGTAGAGTGTTGTGACATCATAGCTCACAGCAACCTCAAACTCTTGGACACAGGCAATCCTCTTGCCTCAGTTTTTTATTTTTAGTAGAGATGGGGTTTCTTGCTCAGGCTGGTTTTGAATTCCTGAGCTCAACAATCCACTTGCCTCAGCCTTCCAGGTGGTGCTAGGATTCCAGGAGGAACTGCTGTACCCAGCCTGGGAACACATGTCAGTGGGAGATTTGAATTTTTCCTTTCAGCCTGGGCCTAATAACAGGTGGGGGCTGGGGCTTCATGACTTCAGAAAGTAGAGTTCTGACCATCCAAGCCTCACCCCTCAGAATACACATGTGTGCATGTGACTCTGGGGGGATCAAACTGGTGTACCAAAAGTGATCTGTAAGCTAGGTAAGTTCCTACACCACGAATTAATCCAGGAGTTAAATTGTAGAAAATTAGGTACGATAGTTACATAAGAGGGTCAGTATGAACTTCCAGCCAAGACAAATTCGTCTCCTCTCAGCTTTAGTGGACAATGAAGGTTCTCTATTTTGAAAATGTAGGAAGCAGCTCTTTGATGTTTATGTATGTAATAATTGCCAAGAATTTCCTAGAAGCACGGAGTCTTGGAGTTTATGAGAACCTCACAGCAGTGTGGTTTAATGAAAAGATACGCATTCTGGAGGCAAAGTTCAAATCTCACCTCTGTGGAGTTTGGTATAAGGAACTTAATCCTTTTAAGTCTGTTTCTTCATCTGACAGGGTAATTAGGATGAAAAGATCTACTGTGTCATCTTGCTATGAGTGCTCGTTCTAGGTCAAGAAATTAATAATTGTGTATCCTGTTTCCTTCCCCGCCTTCTGTCCAGTGTAGAAATCCTTTCTCCCACGTCCTTTGGCTTGAGTGTCCTGAGACAAGGAACTGATTCATTCTCTGGATAGCCATTTGCATTGTTTGGGAGCTTGAATCCGTTCCTTGATTCTTTTGTTCAGCAACAGCTATTGAGCCTCTCCTCAGTGCCAGGCGCTGTGTGTGGAAACTTTGTTTTATGTCAAATCCTAAGTCCTTACCCCTGTAACTTCTGTCCTTGGGCCCTAAGCCCTGAATCCCTGCAGCCCTTTAGCTTAGGTAAGGGAAAGTCTCACGTCTCCTTTGAGTCTTTTAAGTGTCCGTGTGTGTTTCGTATGGACCCCTTTCCATCCTGTCCACCTTTGTCTGGTTGCATATCAATGGTTTTCTTTCTTAAAACATGGCATGTGGAAATCCCACCCACTCTGTTGTTCAGCCAGTGCTGGGTCCTGTAGGACTATAGCTTTCTCTAATTAGAATTGTCTGCCTGTATTGATGTTATCTGATGACTGTGTTCACTTTTGGCCACATTTAGATAGTAATTGAGAATTTTTGATGCTTTAAACAATGATCTAAACTCTTTCTAGAGTCGGTGGTAGCTCTGTGGGGAGAAGGGGCACAGGGTGCTATTGGAGATTGTGTGCTCTGACCCTAGTCTACATCGAACCGGATACAGATCAGACACTGTGCGATAACTGATTCTCTGTGACTTCATGATTTTGTCTGTTAGTCTTTCTATTTAAATCTACCACAATATTTATGGATTAAGGTAGATTCTGTTGAGGCAACACCAGAAACACAGTGCAACCAAAGATATACTAGATAGTTAAACTCATCAAAATTAAAAACTTTTGTGTTTCAAGAAACATTATCAAAGTGAAAAAAAAAAACCATACAATGGGAGACAGATTTTCCAATCATTTATCTATGGAGGGGCTTCTATCTAGAAATAGATATATACACAACTTTACAACTCACATATAAAAAGATTACCAATTTTTTTAAAAGGTCAAGTGTCTGAATAAATGGGTCTTTAAATGGCCAGGAAGGACCTAAAAGTACTCAACATCTTTAGCTGTCAGAGAAGTGTAAATTAAAACCACAATGAGGTATCACTTCACACCACTGGAGTGGCTGTCATCAAAAAGACAGACAATAACAAGTGCTGACAAGAACGTGGGAAATCGAAACCCCCCACGCATTGCAGGTGGAAATGCAAAACCATGCAGCTGCTTTGGAAAACAGTTTGGCAGTTCCTCAAAAAATGAAACATGGAGTTGTACATGACCCAGCAGTTCCACTCCTAGGGATATTCCTAGGGGAATCGAAAACATTTCTTCACACAAAAGCTTGTACACGAATGTTCGTAATCGCCCCAAAGTGGACACAGTCCAAACTCCCACAGCCTGATGAGTGGATAAACAAAATACAGTAAATCTGAACAATGGCCAAGTAGAAATCTATCCTTAAAAAGGAATAGAATCCTGATACAGTCTCTAGCACAGGGGAACCTTGGAAATACAGCTGAAAGACGCCAAGCGCAAAATGGCAAATGTTGCTCAATTACACTTTTATGAACTGTCAAGAATAGGCTGACCCTGAGAGACAGAAAGTGGGTAAGTGGCCAACAAATAGTAAAAGAAGCAGGGAATCGGGAATGGGAGTGGATCTGGGGTGTTATTTTTTTAAGTGAAGAAAATGTCCTGGACTAAATGGTGATTCGACGTCTTTATAGATATACTAACCCCACTGAACTGTACAGTTTAAATGGATATTATGTGAATTGCATCTTTAAAAGAATATACAGCTCCTATTGAGGAAAAATAGATTTTTACACAAGAAAGATTTTTGAGAAAGTTCTCTGTTGATTAGGGCTCATCTAGAGGAAAGATTTTCTAATGAAATAAACAGTGCTAGAAGAAAAAAATAATATGGAAACAGAACTGGACTTGTTTTTGAGGCATTAATTTGTGTGTTTCTTTTGATAGATGGATCATTATTTCCACTATACAATATCATTTACATCAAACCAGCGGGAAACGGTTTTTCCCAGCAGGAAAGTTTATAAACTTTAAAAATTAAACATTCCAATGAGCAACAAAAGAAAACCAATTCAATGTGTAATCCTCTGATGTTTTGTAACACAAGGAAGTAGCACTTTAAAAACAATCTTGAGCAATGTATTATGACCTTCTATTCTGGTTATCACTGTTAAAATACTAGTATTCAGAAATGAGGTTGGTCCCTGGGAATGGGTGTGGTATTCAAATATCACAATTCTCTTTTCAGGATAGGACAGTATAATTAACTATAGATCATTGCCTAATAATCTACATTATTTACATTGGACATTTTCACAAATCCTTTTGTGAAAAGAATCATGAATTTCTCCAGAATCCTACTGGGGAAAAATAAGTGAACATAATTAAACCCAAGTGGTCATAAAATAGAAATTTTTACATTAGTCACAAATGGAATGTCAGTGAGTTTTTAGCCATTTGGAGAATGCTCAGTGAAAAATGCTAACAGGTAAAGTCGTTGCAGATTTTCAAAGTCTGAAACTATTTGATTTGAGCTCCTGCAAAAAGCCATGTACCGAAAGAAATAATGAGGCAGAGGTTGGGGAATGTAGTTCATAAGTTTATGCGTCTCCAAGTCTGGTTGTTATCTCTGAATATTCCACAGGGTGGCAGTGCAGTAAAGCCAAATACTGTTAAAAGGTCTATTCAAGGGAAACTCACGGTACACAAATTCCTGCCAATGGATTTATGGCTCCCTCCCTATAAAAGAATGTTTTCTCAACTAGGAATAGATGATAAACTAGATTTTATTTTTTAAAGAAAACACTAGATGGAAAATGACCCACACTAAAATTTTGTGGGGGCTTTATTTAGTTTTTTTGTTTTAAACCCACCAGTACTCTTTAAACAGTGGACCCATGTACATTATAGAGTGTGTGATTTGGTTCACATGCCATATTCCAATTCCCTACAACACTTTAAGCTGACTATATTGCTTCCTAATATTAGTAATACAGGCTGTGATATAATCCTGTATATGAACATAAATTTTTGAAAACCAAAGTTATATAAGTTTACGAGTACCTATAGGTGGTGCTGAAATCAGAATGAATATTCACAACAAAGACAAGACTTTTATTTAATCAAGAAGTATGAAGGAACATAAACATGTTTTTAATATTCCATAGGGGTTTTAAATGTTTAATTAAGACTTTCCTTGCTATATATAAGGTGTTTTCAGATTACTTGTACATTCTATTTGTTCTACTTTTACGATCCTACTGGCTTTTTTTTTTTTTAATTGATGATGGTAAGTAATAAGCATAGCTGATACTTGCTGTGAATTTCTACAAAATCAATTTGATACATGCCAAGTATAGAGAGTGTTAGCAGCTGGAGACACTGCACAGTAAGCTGTTTCAGAATTACTCTAAAAGCATAATTAAATAATTTCAAGCCTTCTTCCTGGTTCCTGGTCCCTTCTCTCCCCTCCACTCCCTTTATCAACCCCCCAGCCCCCAAACCAAGAACTATCCTTCCAACAAATCACTCCTGAGCTTCTTAAAGATTTGTTTCTGCTATTTACATTCTATTTGCAGTGTTGTTCTACATTTGTTTTGTTGATTGTTTATTTATTTTGAGGTTTTTTACTGTTTCTTTCTTATCCGTCTGTTCTGGCCATTAGGCTGTGATTGATCAGTACCTGAAGTGGGATACATTTTTAAAGGGTACTGGGGGGCAGTTTCTGTCACTGTTTTCACCCCACTACCTCCAGGAGCTCCATTGCCAGGGCCACCCTCAGCTACAGTTGGGAAAAGGAAAGGAACTGTTGATGGCAGAGTGGCCTTTTATGGGGAGGAGAGCCCAGGACAAATTTTCAACTCGTTCGTGAGGTTGTGATAGTTCATTCCGTAAATGACTTTCCCATAAAGGCAGTGGACCCACACTGGGATAATTTCACCTGGTGAGAACTTACTGTGTGCTCTCTTCATTACTGTAAGATCTTAATGCTGAGAAACACTTTATTTCTGAGTCCACGCCAGGCTTCCTCCTAGGCATCGATGTTAATGGACAAGAGCTAGAATATTTTGCCTCACCCTGTTCAACTTTTTCTAATGCAGTTTTAAAGTTTTCATTATTTTGTCATCATAATTTGAGATGGGAGGTGTCATACTTCTAGGCTCCCTTATGTCTAGTAGGTTTCTGGAGTTAATAAGGAATAAAAGTAGGTGTTTTGGCTTAAAAGTGTCATAAAGATGGTTAGTTTTATGGGTGCACACATGTTCTACCATCAGTGCTACACGGAATCAAAGGAGGGACAAGGACGTCATTAGGTACTGTTGGCCTCACATCTTCAGAGGACACCTTTGGGTCAACTCTCTGAAAATTTATTCTCAAGAAAATTCAAAATAACTTACAGACTGGTTCTCTTCTGAGCAGTTAAGGCCCCTAACTCTCATGGCCTTGAAATAAAACAAGAAAAACCTGGTTTGATGAAAAGTCACCGTTCATATATGTTAATAGCAGCTGTTATGATAGTTCCCTCTGAAATTTTAAACTGCCAAATATACTAGTATTTTATCTACTAAACTATAGATGTTTCAACGCAAAAGGTAGCCCTTGTTCCTGGGATTTTGATAGGAATTGGTATTTCTAATTTTTTCTGTGAATCACCTTTCTCACAACACAGAAGACATGTCCTTCTCCTACCAATCCCAAAAGCCCTCATGTCAGAGTTTCTTCTTTTGTATGTGCGTATTTAGTGTAGTTAGAGGCGGTTCTAAGAGGTCAGAGCTCTAAGTCCATGGAAACCAGATTGGAAACCATTAGGACAGGAACTCAGCACAGTCTGAGAAAGAATTCTCGACACAAAGATTAGAATAGTTTTGAAGAAAGAAATTTATTTATGAAAGGTGGGAAGGGCACAGCACAAGAGAAAGAAGTGCTGGCACAGAGAACAAGCAGGTGGCTTGGCTGTTATTGAGGGGTTAGGGGGAAAAATTGTATAATTATTGTTGCCAGATGATAGCAAGAGGGCTATGAAGAGGCTGTCTCTCTCTCTCTTTTTCTTTTTCTTCTTTTCTCTTTTTTTGTAAGGTTGGCTTATCCGTCTCCTTGGAATTTGTAAGGTTGGCTTATAAGTCTGGCAGGAACTGGTAGGGTCCTCACGCCTTCTATCTTCCCTTTTCAAGTGCTATGAAAATAAACTTCACAGGTGGTTCATCTTAAAATCTCCAGGTGGGTAATCAAATAAGAGACAGTCATACTATGATCTTTCCCTTCAAAGGGGCAACTATGTGCTGTGAGTTTTCTACTTTTTTTTCCTCTTTTTTTCTGTTAGATAGTTTGTTAGCAAGGCCATCCTATCTGAAACTACTTAGCTCTTCCTATTAAGCTTATGAGCGAGAGGATAGTATTGATTTATTCAGGGAAACTCAACATAGTCCATATCCAGCCCCACTTTAAGTCTTAGGACATGATTTCAATGCCAGCAGAGTTTCTGAAAACAAGTGTGGCATGTTATTGCCAGCAAGGCAGTTTTCTCAGGGTTGTAGTGTCCTCCTTCCAACACTGGCACCTCTGGGAATGATGTCACAGTACAGTGATGAAGAATCAAGGCACTTAAACGTTAATGTGAAGAATAGGAAACCGGGAATAGCAGCTTATTTTTAATCTTTTAGTCGTAACGTGTCCCAATTTGTCTTTATTTGCACTAAGCCACACAAACAAGTCAGAGCACCCTGAAAAATGGTGAATTATGTTTATAGGCACTAAGCATATTTCAAAAGAAGGCTTTGACTCTAAGAATGGCCATACATTCTTAGTATTTGATAGAAATGTTCTTTTTATACTTCGTTTTGTTTCAGAGAGCCTCATTGTTTGAACTTCATATGCTTTCATAATTCCGTGGTGAGGGACTCTATAAATAGTTGTGAAGAGTTCACCATGTATCGGGGTCAAGGGTTCAGTAAGCTTTCATTTAGTAGGTATAATGTAGGAGTATATGGCATACCTGTTGGGTAAAGGGTCAACTACAACTTGGACTTTACCTAAGAAACACAAACAATGTAACTTAGTAATAGTATGTACCATTATAATCTGGGGGGGAAAAAAGAATTCACTGTCTAGACTCCCTGCATGCAAATGCAATTTAATTAACCTTTCACAATTGGCTAATTAGAAGAATTGGAGTAGTTGGAAAAAGAGATGTAGTGGGTTACTGCTAATGTGGGTTCTAGGGCCAGAAAGGACACAGCAGGGCTGATTACCTTCTAAACCAGTGATTCTCGACCTGTAGGTTGTGACTCCTTTAGGGGTCAAATGACCCTTTCACAGGGGTCACCTAAGACCATCCTGAATATCAGATGTTTACATTACGATTCATAACAGTAGCAAAATTATAGTTATGAAGTAGCAACAGAAATAATTTTATGGTTTTGGGTTACCACAACATGAACTGTGTTAAAGGGTCACAGCATTAGGAAGGTTGAGAACTACTGGTCTAAACTGAGTGCTGGCCTCTTCCTCAAGGAAAAGTCCAGATGTGAGGGGCTCACTAGTAACTACTTGTTGCTAAACTGCTTACCTAAATGTGTTCTTCTTAGAGGACACATGTGTTCTTCTTAGAGGACAATGTGTTCTTCTGTTGATACTCATGTCAACAGAAAAAAGTCAAACCCTATAAAATAATTTAAAGAAGCTTATGTTGAGCCAAATTCGAGGACTGTGGCCAGAGCCATACCCAAAAATCTTTGAGCAAGTAGATTCACTGTGGATGGGTTACAGCTTAGTTTTTATACATTTCAGGGAGATAGGAGTTACAGGTAATGTTGTAAATCAGTACAAAGAATGTATTGATTTGGTTTAACCAGAAAAATTGGGACTTCTCAAGGGAGGAAGTTAATGATTATAGGTAGATTTAAAGAATCTTTGATTTGTAATTGGTTAAAGAAATTAAGCTTTATGAAAACATGTGAAATATTTTAAGTTAAGATAAGGAAATCTGTTAATCAGGGACAAGCCACCAGCTATGTACCAGGACTTAAGTGATTTGTTAAGTAAATTAAGGACCCAGGGTTGTTTTTAACTTTGTCTTGAATAAGTTTAGGCCTGTTTTGGGGATGTTTTAAACTTTGTCTTGAATAAGTTTAGGCCTGTTTTCTGTACAAAGGATATCTCCAAGGGAGAAGGGCATGATGAGCCTTGTCTGACCCCTTCTTTTGGCCAATAACTCAGTTTTAGGGGATCCTCTTGATGGGGGTGGGGGGGTCCATTCAGGTAGGTAGGACGAGCTTAAGATTTTATTTTAATTCACACTTAGGTGGTGCTTATTTGTTCTTGAATGGTGCACTGTCAAAAAAAGCTGAGTGTCTAGCTCTGTGTCTAAGCCACCAAGTAACCAGAAGACCTTGGGAAAATCACTCCAGTACAGAAGGTAGAACGCCATCAGAATTCTTTCTCTCTCTCTTTTTTCTTTCATTAACCCACTGACCCTTTTAAAAACATTAAAATTTCAGGCTCTTCTCTGTGTTCTAAAAATCACAAAATCTCCATGGTGACTATAGTCAAAACAGTATAAGTATTGATTATGTTCTTTTTGAAAAATATTTGACACTGACTAGATTCCAATATGCCATTTTTTTTAGCCTTACCAAGTTTGAACTCCTGCGGTTTCTTAGGACATGAAAACTCTGCATTCTGTCATGAGACCTTTTTTGCATTCTATTCATGCAAAAATGCTCCTAGAAGAAACACTTCCCGATTTCTCTTATCTGGGTAGCTCATCAGCAAGAACTGCAGGAGAGTTCACTTTATTCTGAGCATGTAAACTGCCCTGGATTCTCCCACCAGACACAGACACACACACACATGCAGTTCAGAGTTGGGATGTGTCTGTCTGTCTGCCTTTCTCGCTCTCTCTACCTTTTATTACTTCATTTATTCTAATACCCAATTCTGAAAGGCTATTTGAATACAGTTTCATGCACTGAGTATACAGTTTCATCCAGTGAACTCTTCATAGCTATTTATAGAGTCCCACCAAAACCTGTTAGGGCCATCGTAGAATTAAATAAGCATCTCCCAAAATGAAGTTCTAACACTGAGACCATCTGAAACACAGTCACTTCTGAGAAGAACAGTTCTGTCGCATGCTAAGAGTGTTGGAGCCCTTCCTCGATTCTGTGATCAGCCTTCCTGTGGAACATGGTTAGATTCCATCAACACAACTCATCATTTTTCAGGGTGCTTCCCCAGTGCTGACACGCCCAAGCATGTGCAGGTCAGAGCTGGGTGTGTGTGTGTGTGTGTCTTTATACCAGAAATATTTACTGCTGTCTTTTTGGATATTCTCTGAAGGCTTATTTAATTTACATGTAACATTTTGTTGACTTGGTTAACCTGAATTAGAATGTTGGGTAAAAATATCGCCCTGAGTCTATGAATTATTCTCTTCCCAGACTTCATCAAATGCTCCGTTAGTTTTCCACGTGGCAGCACACTTTTTAATCACATGGAATTTTGCCAACCTAGTAGCATAGAATTGTTAGAACAGGAAAGAAACTCAGAATGTGAGGTCCAATCCTCTCCTTTTTTCTTACACAAGAAAACTGAGGCTCCAAGTTCATTGCAACAGCGCCTCCCTGGGAATCAGTCATTATTCTGCATCCGTTCCAGCCTCTTCCTTAATATGGTTGCACACCGCCTACCTTTTTTCACAGGAGCTATTCCCATCAGTTGCTGTTTACCTATTGGCTTCTATACTTCATAATTTTGGAACCTGGGTGACCTAATTGAAGATGCTGATTTTCTCTTTGCTAAAAGCTTCTAAAGTTATAAATAAGTAATTGTGGGAAGATGGCTTGATGGCCTTTCATCTGAAATAATAATCTCTTGGATTGATAGAGTTTCTTATAAGAGCTAAAAGCACTCCTTCCATATTAGCACATTTCTCTTCAACATCCCTGTGGAACTGCAGGGACAGATTGGATCATCTGGGTGATTCAACGAAACTTGAACAAGCCTTGGTTGAATGGCCTGTTGTGTGTTCTGTCCGTAAGCTAAATCTAAATTGTTGGGGTTAAAGAAATCAGAAGACAGCGTCCTGGCTTTGGGTTCGTTGTTACAATAAGATATGCAGTTATGAGACGAGGGAACATAGGATGCTTTGGACAGGTCACTAAATTATGGAGAATGGGAGATGGTAATATTACAACTTGAGGTAGCAGTCAAATACAGGGGCACAACAACTGGGGTAGAAGCAAGTGGGGTAGATATAGATTTATGCTAACATCTAAAGATGAGAGAAGAGAATTAGGTCTATGAGGAAAAAAAAAAAAGCAACTATACAGCAGGCGTTTTTTGGCCAAACTAGAAGCAGGAAGCAAAGAAATACCAAGGAAGAAAAATAAGGAATGTACTGCCAGGCCCGGTGGCTCATACCTGTAATCCCAGCACTTGGAAGGCCGAGGCAGGTGGATTGCCTGAGCTTATAGGTTCAAGACCAGCCTGAGCCAGAGCGAGACCTCTTCTCTAAAAATAGTCAGGTGGTGTGGTAGGTGCCTGTAGTTCCAGCTACTTGGGATGGTGAGTCAAGAGAATCGCTTGAGCCCAAGAGATTGAAGTTGCTGTGAGCTATGACGCCATAGCACTCTACCAAGGATGACAAGTGAGACTCTCTTAATAAAAAAGAAAAAAAAATGTGGTAGGCTAGAAAGGTAAAACACAAATCAACTGAAGAGGAAGAAAGTCAAATATTAGTAAACATTTGCTTACCACTTCAAGCTTTTTCGGATATTTTTACTTCTCTAAATAATCTCTAGGATTTTTTCTTAATCTAATACTTTTTCCTCCTCCTGTGATGATCTAGCACAGATTCTCAATATAAAATTCCTAGACAAAATTTGGAATGCCCAAAGGAAGTAATATATACTTGCCAATATCAGTATGCTTGCATGAACCTTGAAATTGACTTTATTTTTCTTTAAAATCACCATTAGAGGTAAATTTTATGGAAGGATAATAAAAGAATTATTTGCAATGAGTGTGCTGTGGAATTCCAAGATACTATAAATCTTTTGCTGGGATATTGCCAAATTTGGATCCATGTATAAAATATGTGTCTTGGACCTAAATGCCATTATCGGCTGGCCTGTCTGGCTGCTGGCATCCTGCCTGACTCAATGGGTCATGAATACAGGAGACAGTGGGGACCAACTAGTTCTTAGCTAAGAGATAAAACATTCTGTAACATGAAGCCATTGGTGAAGAGAGTGTTTTTACTGGGCTATACAAGAATTTTGTTTTATTGATACATAAGGGATAGAGTCAAGGTAATTGTCCTCAAACAGAGACTCTGGCCTGATGGGTATCTATCTCTGTGAGGAGTGACAACCACAGACCCTGTTATAAATGCTAAGTTAGTATACCACTGTAGTTTGATTACTAAAAGTTCTAGTAACAAAATACTAGCGTTTGCTGTGAAAACACAAAGAATGAGAATAACTAATGCAGAATAGGAATTACATACTGCTCTCCCCCACCACGCACTGAGTTCAGAGGTAACTATGGATATTCTTTTCTTTTTAATCATTTTTTAGTATTGAAGGAAGGTCACGTGCAGATACTTGAGGTGGAACTAGACCACAAAAAGTGTTTTGGAAGCAATTCTGTTCTTTGGCTTTCTTCTTGCCTTAAAAATGGAGGACATATACAGGGGAGAATTTTACTAGATTGGTTTTTCTCTGGACTACTACTATGTCCGTAAGGGTCTTTTGGACTTATTTGGAGGTGTTTGCGTTGTAACAGTGACAATAGGGACACCATTGCCATCCGTGGGTGGAGGTCAGAAATACTAAGAACCCTTCACCCTTTGATACATGAACTATCCTACACAATAAAGGATTGTCCTTCCCCAGATGCCAGGGGTTCCTCATTGTGGAATGTCAGGGAGAACTATATTCTGATTTGGAGAACATATATTCTATTTTTTTCATATGTATGAAAGGTGAGGCAAAGTTTTTGAGTGTTAAGCCACTGAAAATCATTCCCGCACGAGCTTCTCACTCTATTACTAAGATTATTTGACGGGAAACCTTTTGTTCATATCAGGCAAAGCTCTCTGATTAGCTTGTACAGTGTACCCACTGCTTATCTGCATATTTAAGACTTTCCTTATTGCAACAGTCATACACAGCCATTACTGCTCAGGGGGAAAAAAGAAATAGGCTGTTTATGAAACAAATTAACGAAAGCCAAAAGGAAAATATATTGCTCAAGCTTCGCGACCTAGAAATGAATAAATAATGTATTGCTGAATCCAAATAGAATGAAATTCAAAAGATAGGAATCTTGTCAAATGATGCTTTAGCCCTGGTCCCTATAAGTGTAGATTTTAATATTTTGGAAAGATATTTTAATGAACTTGGATAGCAATAGAGGGTCTGCATTTCTTGGCAAATCACTCAAAGTTGAGAGCAGTCTTTGTCAATTGAAATTTACACTCCTAATCGCACGTGAAAGCAGAATGATTCTGCGTGTCTGAGACTCCTGGCAGGTATTCATTGGCAGTTACATGAATGAATAAGTGAATGGGAGAATGCGCAAATGAACATTTGTTCCTCATGGTTTTTTGGTAGCCAGGAGTCTGTGGCTCTAAATCATAGCCAAGAGTAAATTACTGACAGACATTTTTTTTTTTGGAGACTTTGGTGGAAGTTATTCAAAATTTAAAAGTAAAACAAAGTTCTTATTTAAAAACTACTCTAAGCATAGACAGAGTCCAAAAACATACTTCTTTGCCAAAACCCAACCTCTTTTCGGACTCCTGCTACGTAATATATGATTTGAACTTTTGTCTAAGTCCTTACGTATTTTTATGCTACCTAATTTTAACAATCCACTTTGCGGTCTTGGCCTTCCAAATAAAAGCTGCATTTCAAGAACCTTTCTCCTTTTGATCACTAGAGTGTCCCTAAAGTAAACAAAGCCTGTGGGTTTTAAATATAGCCCTGACCAATAGTACTTGAGTATACAGTAATGGCCAATTTAGGGTAAAGGTACTTGTGCTACATTTGCAATGTAAGAATGTGCCTCAGCCTCCCAAGTAGCTGCAGCTACAGGCACCTGCCACCACGATCAGCTAATTTTTGTATTCTTTTGTGGAGACAGGGTCTCGCTCTTAGTTGGGTTAGTCTTGAACCTTTGACCTCAAGAGATCCTGCTGCCTTGGCTTCTCGGGATGCTAGGATTATAGATGTGAGCCATTGCACCTGGCCTGGATTTTTAACAGTATATATATTTTTATTTTTGCAACTCAATCTTTTATTATCTTTGAGAAAAAGTAGGGATACAAATAAAAATGTGTCTTAAAGCTCAGTTTCTTTATGTAAAATGAGGCTAAAACAAATACCAATATACCTTTTGTGATTTCAGTGCTCATGAAATGGAAGTATACCTGTGAAAGTACTTTGAGTAATCTGACGTTCTCTGTTATGCACATAGAATAATCGATAGTATCACCTCTCTGCTTAAACCCCTTCAAGGACACCTTAGCAGTAGTTTTTGTTTGTTGTTTTGAACTATCGGGGGTACACACGCTTTGTTTACACACTTTGTTTTTGTACAGGTATAATTCATATGTTGATGGGCCCTTTGGTTGTTTCTTTGAAATTGTGACTTGTACTGCTCTAAGCATTAGACTGAAGTTGTTCTTTTTATAAAACAATCTTTTTTTCCTTTGGGTATATACCCAGCAGTGGGCTTGCTGGATCAAATGGGAGGTCTTCTTTAAGTTCTTTGAGGCATCTCCATACAATTTTCCACAGAAGTTACACCAGTTTAGGGTTACACCAATAGTGTATAAGAGTTCCCTTCTCTCCACATCCACACCTACATCTGTTGTTTTGGGACTTTTGAAAATGAACCATTTTTGTTGGAGTTAGGTGATACCTCACTGTGGTTTTGATTTGCATTTCCCTAATGATTAGAGATGGTGAGCATATTTTCACGAGCATGTTGGCCATGAGCACATCTTCATTTGAAAAGTTTCCGACCGTGTCTTTTGCCCACTTTTTAATGGGGCTGTTTGGTTTCTTGCTGATGTGCTGCTGCTTTGTAGATTCCGGTCATCAGCCCTTTATCAGATATACACCGTCTGAGTGTTTTCTCCCCTTCCGTGGGTTGTCTATTTGCCCTTTTTGACTGTATCCTTGGCATTTTGCTGTGCAGAAACTTTTTAATTTGATCAGGTCCCATTTATTTATTTTTGTTATTGCTGAGATTGCTTTGGTAGGTCTTCTTCCGGAATTTTTTGCCTAGGATGATATCTATAAGAGTTTTTCCAACATTTTTTCTGGGATTCTTCTGATTTCCTCCCTTTAGGAGTTTTTCTATCTATCGTGAGTTAATTTTTGTGAGTGGTGAGAGGTATGGATCTTTTTCACTCTTTTACATGTGACTATCCAGTTTTCCCAGCACCATTTATTGAACATAGGTTCTTTTCCCCAGTGTATAATTTTATCTGTTTGGTCACAACTCAGATGGGACCATGAGGATGATTTCATGTCTGGGTTCTCTGTTGGGAGCCATAGGTCTATGTGTCTTTGTTTTTGTGCTAGTACCATGCTGTTTGGGTTACTATAAACTGGATCCTCTCAATAGATCCAGAAAAAACATTGGGCAAAATTCAGCATCCTTTTATGGATAAGAACACTTAACAAATTGGCATAGATAGGACTTACCTCAAAATTATAAAAGTCATATGTGAAAATCTTTAGTGTCATCATATTGAATGGGAGAGAATTAAAAGCATTCCCACTAGTTCTATCTCCACTTCTGTTCCTCATAGTGCTGGAAGTCCTTGCCAGAGCCATCATACAAGAGAAGGAAATCAAGGGTATCCAAGAGGGAAAGAAGAGGTCTAGTTATCACTTTTGCTGATGACATGATTTTATAACTAGAAAAACCCATCTAGGCACAGTGGCTCATGCCTGTAATCCTAGCACTCTGGGAAGCCAAGGCAAGTAGAATGTTTGAGCTCAAGAGTTCAAGACCAGTCTGAGCAAGAACAAAAAAAAACAGAAAATAAGCCATATATTATGGTGGGCACCTATAGTCCCAGCTACTCAGCTACTTGGGAGGCTGAGGCAAGAGGATTGCTTAACATAAGCAACCTAGGGGTGTCACTTAGCTAGCTCTTTAGAGTGAGGGTAGGAGGGGACCCACTCGGAAGAATGACCAAGCCATTCTCTTCTGTTCTGCTGGGAACAGAAGTACACTCCCTCCCCTCCTTGCCCCATTTGATTTCCCTTTGAGGAATGAAGACCTGATTACTCCACAGGCTGGTACGTGGTAGAGTTACTCCCTCTCATCAGCATCCCTAGAGTTTGCATGGAGTGCTAAAAGTTTGTGAACTTCCCATCCTTCCCCCATATTAATTAAAAATGACTCAACCAGTTGGGCACCCATAGCTCAGTGGTTAGGGCATTGGCCACATGTACCTGGGCTGGTGGGTTCAAACCCAGCCTGGGCTTGCTAAGCCAAATAAATAAATAAATAAATAAGACTCAACCCTCACTTTTTCTCATTATAGTAAAATATATATAACATAAAACTTGTCATTTTAACCATTTTAAAAAATTGAATTCACTGGCATTAATTATATTCAGATTTTATGTAACTGTCTCCACTATCAATTTCCAAAACTTTTTCATCACCTGAGACATAAACTCTGTACCTATTAAACAATAATTCTCCATTCCTCTCTGTCTTCAGACACTGGTAACTTTAGTCTTTCTGTCTCTCTAAAATTGCCTATTCTAGATATTCCAAGTAAGGATAATTATGCAATGTGTATCTTTTTGTGTCTGGCTTATTCCACTTACGTGAACTCATTGTTCACTTCAACATTGAACAGTGTCTCAGTGTTCATCCATGTTGTAGAACATACCAGAATTTCATCCCTTTCTATGGCAGAATAGTATTCCACTGAATGTATGTACCATGTTTTGTTTCTTCATTCATCTGTGATGGACAAGGGGTGACTTCCATGTTTTGACTACTAGGTATAATGCTGCCATGAATATTTCACATACAAGTATCTGTTTGAATCCCTGTTATCACTTGTTCAGGGTATTTATCTAAGAGTGCATCTGGGTCAGATGTTAATTCTATGTTTAACTTTTTGAAGAACCACTAGACTGTAGCTTTTTCTTCCCTTTTGGGAAAGAGATCTCTGCCTAGAGATGCCTCAATGCATTATTGTTTATGATTTTGTTTATGCCGCCATCTTATGAATAAATACTGCTCACTTAGAGAATAAAAGGCTATCAGATCTAGTTAAAAGTTCATTTTGACCCAGACTAACACAGAGCACAATACATTCCCAGAAACATTTTCTTCATACTTACCTACTGTATAGAACAACTTGACTTTCTATGTTCTGGATGGGTTCTCATCATTACTCTCAACAACTAGTTTGATTAGTAACATAAGAACCTCTTTAAGTTGACCACCCAGGGGACTTTAACAAACTGGTCAACACAGAGATGGTCAACATAATGATCTGATACATACATGTGGTGCAAGTCTGGCCTATGATAATTAGGTCAACTTAAGGAGGTGGTCGTGTAGGGAGGTGGTTGACTATGGAAGTTCTACTGTGTATCAGTAGCTCTACTTTTTAAAGAGGAAAGACTGGCAATAAGATGGGTCATTTTCTCTCTTCTGATGTATATTCATAAAGCTCTTTCTTTCTTTATTTAGCTAGACCAGGGGTCCTCAAACTTTTTAAACAGGGGGCCAGTTCACTGTCCCTCAGACCGTTGGAGGGCTGGACTGCAGGCCCTGGGATGAGTCGGCTGCTAAGCAGGATAGACAGCAGTGGCAAAAACACCCAGCGGGCGGGATAAATGTCCTAGGAGGGCCACATGTAGCCCATGGGCCATAGTTTGAGGATGCCTGCATGAGTTTCTCAGGGCAGATGCTGTCTGTGTTCTACGTCTTACCCTGGGTCACCACCTTAAACATGATGTTTTACTCAGTAAAAAGCTGGTAAATAGTACAAGTAATTTGTAGAGCATTTTGTTCTAGTTTTAAATGTTCTCATATGGACATTTAATAAGTTAGGTGACAAAATATGCCTCTATGATACTCAAAAAGAGGTAGTCAACCTACATGGGCAACTGTAGGTCTTTCCTAGTGTATATGAATGTCCCAGACTACTCTCTGTCTTTCTTAGTGTATATGAATGAAGCTAGTCTGGGGTAGGAATCTCCTTTTGTTTCTGCTCACCTTCCAGAGCACTCAGTGTGATGTTGTGCTTACTGGTATCAAGGTGAACATGTGAGTTGGAGAACGTTCATGTAAGGTGTTAGGTGTTAGTAAGAAGTTATTGACCAATTTACTACAACTGACATTGAACCCTAATGGGAAAGCAAAGGTAATGGCTGTTAGAAGATACCCTCCAAAGTGTATTGAGAAAATAAAACAAGGGGCAAAGAGATCAGATGTAACAACATGACTTTTCACAAGTAAACTCTGGAGTTACCGTGTTGTGCTTTGATATTGTTACTGAAATCTACATCCCTGTTGCACTGTGGACTTTGCCTGCAGGTAGGCATTCATTCCCAGTGTCTGTTTTCTAAAAAGAGAAAAAATATATAGCTATCTGGACCAAAACTCAGAAATCAGAAGGATTTCTCTCCTCCTGTGTGGTGCAGGCCAAGAGGGAACCAACATGTGGATTCAGACTTTCCCTTGTCTGTAGTCATTGTTTGTTTCAGCGAAGTGAGATGAACCTTGAAAGGAATGCATACCCGAGAGCCTAAAAAATGAGATTTTTTCTGCTAGCCCTGGAGGCCAAGTGCACTTGATATATGCAGGTTTTCTAGCAGGTGTGGGAAGAGGCCTGACCTGCTGACACAGAGCCCCTGCTAATTTCAGCATACCAGGACCCACGTCTTTGGCTTCATACAGTTACAGACTGTTAGAGTTGGAGAACAGCCTCTGAGATCCTTTAAAAGTCACTCTTCATAGTATAAATGAGAGGAATGAGTTATGTGCTATGTCCAAGTTCATATTTCAAGCTAATGACTAAGGTGGGGCTGAAGTGAGGTTTCCAAACTCCCAGCCCAGTATTTTTTCCATTAAATTCATCTCTTTTCAATGGATGGGGAGTTTTTAGAGCTCATGGGACATTTATAAACGTTTCAAAATTTTTTAACTTTATTTAAGAACACAGATGTTTATATCCAGTAGAAAGTTAGACTTATATATTAGCTCTTTAGAGATCATAAAATTAAGAATTTTTATTTCAATTTAAAACTTTATTTTTAAACCCAAAACACTTAGAATTTTAGAATTTTTTAATAGAGATTATAAATAATGTAAATGCAAATCTAACATTTTATCTTTAAAAGACTTAATACAAATATAGGTTTAGAATCTGAGTTTTGATCAGCCTAAGAAAATAGAAACTTATGAAACCCAGGGTACTTCATAGCTTTGAAAAAGTCACCTAGATAAATAAATAATTGAAATAATTTAAAATAATTTTTTAAGTTCTCTGAAAATCTCCTTCCTTCCTCCTTCCTTCCCTCCCTCCCTCCCTTCCTGCCCCTCCTCCCCTCCCTCCTCCACTCCCTCCCTTCCTTCCTTTTTTCCTTCCTTCCTTCCTTCCTTCCTGAGAATAAGTCTCACTGTATTGCCCAGAACGATGTAAAAGGTAGTAGCTATTCACAGATGCCATCATGGTGCACTGAAGCCTTGAATTCCTGGCCTCAAGTGACACTCCTACCTCAGCCTCCTGAGTAGCTGGGTCTATAGGCACATGCCACCATGCCTGGTTCTGAGAATTTCTATTTAGAATTGTCACATAAAATATACCATGCCTAGTTAAATTTGGATTTCAGATACATAATACTTTTTTCTAGTATGTCCCATGCAATATTTAGAACATGTACTTTAAAAAATTATTTGTTGTTTAATATTCACATTTAACTAGGAGTCTGTATAATATAACTAGGAGTCAGGAAAAAAATGATAGTTCCATCCAAAATGAATATGTACAGATGTTTTTCTTGTCATTATTCCCTAAACAATGTACTATAACAATTATCTACATAGCTTTTAGGTATTATAGCAGAGCCTCTGTAAGGTGATCACCCAAGGGACTGTAACTAAGTGGTCAACATAAGAAACTTGGGACCACACCTATGGTCCATCTTAAAAGGGTACACGCGAATCTTTCTAAATGTAGAATATAGATGTCTTAACAGAATAACTAAGAAAATGCTGTGAAAGCTATGTTAACCAGTTTGATGAAAATATTTCAAATTGTATATAAAACCAGCACATTGTACCCCATGACTACATTAATGTACACAGCTATCATTTAATAAACAACAAAAAAAGAAACTTCCATTGACTATATATAGTGCATGTTGGTCTATGAAAATTAGTCAACTGGAGGTAGTCAGTGTAGGGAGGTGGTCCACTATGAAGATTCTACTGTGTATAAAAATATTTACATTGTTTTAGGTATTATAAGTAATCTGAATGTGACTTTAAAGTATTACATATGGAAGGGTGAAGGAGGGTTATATGCAAAGTCATCACTGTTTTATATCGGGGACTTGAGCATCCAAGGATTTCAACATCCATAGGAGTTCATAGAACCAATCCCTCATGGATACCAAAGGCCAACTGTATGATTTTGACATTGTTATATTTTTAGATTTTCTTACTATGTTTAGATCAATGGTTTATGTACTAAGTATTACAAAAATGAATAAAATACATCTTTCTTGAAGGAATAGAAAGGAGACCTGAACTCATAATGTTAATAATCGAATAAGTTCAGCTATGAGAGTGAAGAGAAAGGCAACTCGGGTGACCCAGTGGTTCAGGGAAGACTTTTGCTGAATGACACCTTGGTGCAGCTGTAACAGATGAGGGAACATTAACCACTTGGTGAGACATAGGGGAGTGCTCTGGGCAGAAGTGGTGGAGACAGTGAAGGCCCAAACCAGCATAAGTGTTATGTTGAGACATTATTGTTTGTCAGAGTAGGGAAAGTTTTTAAAAGTATGGGCAGGATTGTCCTTCAGATGCACCCTCTGGCTTTGAGCTGGGCAGTGCATACCAGGAGGTGAGACTGGAGGTAAGAAGGTCGGCGTGGAGTTGCTGCAATAATCCTCAGAAATGATGAGTCAGAGCTACACTGTGAGAACCGAAGGAGAAACAGACAAAAAATATTCCAGAGGTGAAAGCCCCCTGTCCTTGCTTGTTAGTTAGGTGTAGGCCTTATAAACAGCAGGTGGCAACTGGATGTGCATTGTCATTTCAAGACAACAGAAATGTCTGTGTGGCAAAAGCACATACACGTGTGATAAGACTCTGTTCGTATTACTACCTATGTTAGTTTGCTGTTGGGTGACTTTCCTGGTAGGGTAATGCCTGTTGAGCAGACAGGGCTTAAGGGTATTCATGAAAAAGACACTGGTAATCATTGTCTTTAATATTTCTTCCCCAAAGCTCTCTCTAGGGAACAGGGAATGATTTATTTTTCTTGGTCCTTACAGTGACACCATCTACCTGCCAGTCTACCTACCTCAAGTGATATCAACAAGGAAAAGTGAACCACTAAGCCAAGCCACGAAATTCACGGAAGGTGTCTTGTAGGTTTTCATCATCTGCTCCAGGGGTGTCCAACCCTTTTTCTGTTCTGCCACACATTGGAAGAATAAGTATTGTCTTGGGCCACAGTAAAACACTAAAGAAAGCTGATGAGCAAAAAACTCCTCACAAAATTATCATGAGGCCCGGTGGGCTGCATGCAGGTTGGACGCTTCTGAACCAGGATGCTGACCACGTTGTAGGTACCGCCAACCATTCACTTACAGATGTTCTGTTGTTTTGGTTGCAGCCTCTTCCAAACAACGCAGGTCCAGACATCTGTTTTTGAGATCAGAACTACTGTATGAAACGCCAATCCTATAAAGAGTCTGTTCCCAGGATATGAGGCCTGCGCTGTTAAACTGGCTGGACAAACAGGTCGGCTTCTCGGTGCAATTTCATTCCAGGTTCCAGGCACTGGTCGTGTTTACGGCTTTTTCTGGAACCCTGGGAGCATTCGGTTTTCTCTGCTGGCCCAGTGAAATTGTTTCGTTGTGAAACTTGGCTTAATGGTTCACTTTTCCTCAAGACATCTTCCAGAACCTTTATGTCTAATATTTCTTCCCCAGGACCCACTTTCCCCTAGAGGGGCATGTTCCGTAGGGATTTTTTCCAGGTCTCACACTTTGCCTTGCCAGTCAAGGCAGTTTTCTCCTATCTACTGTGTGCCCCAAGATGCCCTATCCGAACCTCCCTTCCCAGCCCCTACTTCGCTCTGACCTCCTTTAGTTACCTTCTGAGTCATTTAACTTTAGTCATTCTCTTTGTTTTGGAGAACAGTTTATGGTAAGCAGCCTTTTCTCTTAAAAACAATTTATCGTCCACTTCATTATAGTATAATTTATATATTTTAAAATATTCAGTTTTTGAATATACGATTTGATAAGTCGTAACAAATGAGACCCGTGTAACCACCGGTCAAATGAAGGTATAAAAAATTGTTGTCCAGTAAAATAGTGACAATAAAAATGTTCTGTGTAGGTCCAGTAGTGTAGCCACTGGCCACATGTTGCGGTTGGACATTTGAAATATGGCCAGGGTGACTGAGAAAATAAATTTTTAATTTGCTTAATTTATTTATTTTTTTGAGACAAAGTCTCACTCTGTTGCTCTTGGCTGGAGTGTTAGCCGGTTCACTGCAACCTCAAACTCCTGGGCTCAAGCAATCCCCTGGTCTCAGCCTCCCCAGTAGCTGGGACTACAGGAGCCCACCACCACGGCCAGCTAGTTTTTCTATTTTTAGTATAGATGGGGTCTCGCTCTTGCTCAGGCTGGTCTCAAACTCCTAAGCTTAAGCAGTCCACCTGCCTCAGCCTCCCAGAGTGCTAGGATTACAGGTGTGAGCCACTGCACCTGGCCTTAATTTTTAAAAATTTAATAGACCTGATAGCCACATTTGGCTGCCATAGCGAATAGTTCAGATAGACTTTTCCATGACACTGAAAGTTGCCTAATACGACACCTCTTCTCCCGACTCAGCAAGCACCGCTGACACCAAGTTTTATCACTGTAGAACAAAATGAAATCATATTGGACGTCCTCTTTTAAGTCTGGCCTTTCAAAGTCAGCTTTAAGATAATACCCGTAGCACACAATGCACCTTTTGAACATCTACAATTTAATGGCTCGTCCATGGGGTTGTGTGTAACAGAAGTTGTTCATTTTTACCCATTTTATATCATGATAGAAACTTACTCCGTTTAGGATGTTGTAACAAAATGTCATAAGACTGGATGGATTCTAAACAAGAGAAATTGGGTCCTCATGTCTAGAGGCTGGGAAGATCAAAATCAAGATGAATGTGCTGACAGGTGCACTGTCTGACGAGGACTCGCTTTCTTGTTTGCAAATGATGTCTTTTCATTTTGTCTGCACATAGAGAAGGGGTGAAAGTCTCTCTGGAGTCTTTTTGTTAAGGGCACTAATCCCATGTATAAGGGCTCTGCGCTTACAACATAATCACCTCCCAAAGGTCCTTTCTCCTAATACTGTCAGTTTGGGGATTAGGATTTCAAACACATGAATTTGAGGGGGACGCAAACTTTCTGATGATAGCAGAAATCAAAATATGATTACCCCAAGCCAGGGGTCCTCAAACTTTTAAAGAGGGGGCCAGTTCACTGTCCTTCAGACTGTTGGAGGGCCGGACTGCGGGCCCCAGGATGAGTCGGCTGCTAAGCAGGACAGGAAGCAGCAGTGGCAAAAACACCCGGTAGACCAGATAAATGTCCTCGGCGGGCCACAGTTTGAGGAACGCCTGTCCAAAGCTATATGTCAGCATATCAGTATTTGAATGAACAGGAACTTTATTCAGTGTCCCTGCAGCCCATTGCAATCTTTTCTGAGGTGCTATTTTCTTTGACACGTGGGTGAAATATTAGGGCAAGCCGCATGACTCTCACATAACAGCCTCCAGCCACTTTCCATCACAGGAACACTCTCATTTAGAAAATTAACAGGTTCATCAGTAGAACGATAATTCAGAACTTCACTGGACAATAAGACTCTAGCACCATCTGATGGGAAGCCTGTAGCAGGGGATGGGGTGTGGATGCTTTGTCCCCACTCTCTTTCTGCCCATTTGTCCTCCCTCCCCCAGCGGGCTAACTTAAGCTTCTGGCCACTCCGAGGTTGCAGAGAAGAAGCTGGGACTGCCACTGATGGGATGCAGCAGTGCTTCCCTCTGGCTGTTTCAGAGGGCTTAAAAGGCCTTCGCATTTTTGCAGATGATCAAGGCCACCTCTGACTAGTTTTGAGGAAGCTCCTCTGAAAACACAGGCTGGTCACTCATTTCTCCTCCCCCAGCCTCTGGGATACCAGAGCTGTGCTGCTGCTTCCAGAAGTCCGCTCAGGCAGGATTTTCAGTAGCTGCAGACTGTCTCTTTTCACCCGTGGCCCCCAGCTGATTACCAGAAACACCTGTGCACTCTGGCCTTGCTGCAGGTGGGACAGGGAATTGTAGGCAGCTGACAATACAATCTGGCTGCTTTTTCCTTCCTGCTGCCTCTGTCAGTAGCCATAGCCTCTTGCCTGGAAAACCTTCAGGCACGTGTCAGGGGCTGATCCACTCAACCCCTGGAACTCCAGAGGATCTGGAAGGAAATTCCTGGACAATGTGTTCTCACAGTCATCGTGGGTGGGAATTAGAGCATATTGACAACATCTCCGAATGATTCCTCTCTAATTTTCCTCAATGCCTTCCCTCAGCCTTTTAACTGCCCTTATAGTCTGAAGGTGAAGAATAAGCTAAGGTAATAAACCCAGCTCTCAGATACGCCTTTGGCAAATGCTGCCTGGGTGTCTAACACCTCACTGTGAAGGGTGGACAGTGCTAATTACCCCCACATTGTTATGTCCTCAGCCGAAAGGACTGAGGCAATCTCATGATAACATCCTGCTACATATAAAATTGTGATGAGTAAGGCTCGTGCCAGTGTCACACCATTTACCTTTCTCTAGTAGGTATATTGGTTTAAACCTTGCCCACTCCTAAAGCCTGTTCCCCAAAGGAGATCGCCCTCGGAAATCTAGAGTTCCTTATTTGTACCACCTTTTCTTTTTTTGTAATTAATTATACGAGCGTGTCCTTTACTGCGGTTATTTGTAGACATGGCTTGTGGAGTTGCACTGAAGATCGATCTTCATTGTTATAAATAACCCTGTATGCTTCTGAGAAACTTTGTGTATTCCCGTCCTGTGCTGGCGTCCACTCCCTGTGCATATGGCGGCTCACAGAATGGCTGGGCAGGAGCAGGCCACAGTTCAGGGCGACCCTCCCCAACAGGAGGTCAGTTAGTGGACTGCTGAGAATGGGATTCAGTCTACTCAGCAGAATAGACCTCTTGCAGGCATGTTTTCTATGGTAAACATAAATGTTGCTAAGTTAAAATGCCATTGTTTATTTGCTATGAGAATAGCAGAAACTATTTTATACAAATGCAAATGTTCTAACAACTGGGGACAAAATAATGTGTCCATATTATATTGTTAGTATTTCCTTTTATGCTCAGTTTTCATTATGAATTACAGAGCATTTGAGAGTTATGGTTTCATTTATTTATTAAATATCAGCATCATCCTGAATGGAACATTTCCAGCTCATTTTTTTTTTCTTGAGGCGAAATACTTTTACCCCACACTTCTGTAAAATTACGTATGATTTTATTTCACAGAATCTCCTAGATTTCCCAAAGGTTAATGTGATGTTTGATGGTGAATGATGTTATTTTGAATTGAAGTAATAAGTCTTAGAGATTTTCATATTGTCTCCAAAGAGAAGAGAGATTACTTACTAAGTATCTTGGGAACTAGACAATTGTCAGTGTAATAAAGGTTTTGTCTGTCATCTTTCAAATGCTTATTCTGTAGTGCTCTGGCTGAGGCACCGGCAAACAAGCTTTCCAAGGACTAAGATGGGGCATCGTGGTGGTCACCACTTTCTTATTCATGCTCATTTTCTGGATTCTTCACTTGTATACTATATGCCAGAATATGTATATATTCTGTATGTATATATATGTATACTATATATCAGAAGCGGAAATGGACTTCTTTTATGAACTCAAGTTTAGTAAATTGACCAAAATAAGTCTTCATTCCAGGTCATAAAACTTCAGTGAGGAAAAGGTGGCTACAATGGCTATAATCCCTTTTCATGAAAGGGCTCAAGATTAGTATCATAGAAAGGTGATAATCATTTTCTACTTCATGTTTATCTTGTACAATTGCATTTTACTATTTCGCGAAGTGGAGACATGGATTATTAATGAGTACACCTAGTTGGATGATTCATTCTTTTACTGATTCATGTTTATTAAGTCTCTGTTATGTACAAGATAGGGTGCTAGGTAAGAATCAAAGGATAAATGGGGTGTGGAATCTGTCCACAAGTGGCTTCAGAGGGAAATAAGACACACACAGTAAAATAGCCAAAATTCTGAGTAGAAACTCTTAATTATCATTAGAAAGAAAATTAATATTCATTGTACATTTTCTCTGTGCTGAGTACAGTTAGCAAGGGGGGGTATCATAGTGAAAATGATGATCTCAGCTCTTAAGGAGCTGTTACTGCTCAATCTTCCCAACAGCTGGGAAGTAATGGGCAGATTTTTTTTTTGTACACTCACATAATGTATTTATAGATGACCAACAGGTCATCTATACAGGAAGAGATTTAATTATTTTTATTTATTTTATTTATTATTTTATTTTATTATTATTTTATTTTTATTTTTTTTAAGTTCAGTGTACAAATGTCTATTGTATACCATCAACAATTAAGGAATTAAAGTTAACATGACAACATAAAGTGAAATATATAGAATTCTTCAGAAATATAGTATTTCTACATGGAAAACTTCTGATTATTGAAAATATAAAAAGACACATGTCTGTATATATTGCAAAATTATTATTAATGATTTTTAAAAATTCTTTAGGTATTCCTTCTGTTAAAACTCAGGGTATTGTCTCAAGATTCATTATTAGAATTTGCTCACAAACTCAGAGAAGCCAATGGTGTAATTCAGTCTGAGCCTAAAGGCCTGGGAACCAGAGTAGCCCTTGATGTAGATTCCGTTCTGGGTCTGAAGGCCTGAGAACCAAGTTGGGATGGTTCAAGGGCCAGCTCAAATGATCAGGAAGGAAGAAGTGAATTTCTTTTGTACTAGTAAGGCCCTCAAGAGATTGGATGAGCCCCAACCCACCTCAGGGAGAGGAATCTGCTCTACTAAATCCATTGATTCAAATGCTAAGCTGACCCAGTATCACCCTCACAGACATGCCCAGAATAATGTTCAATCTGGGCACCCTGTGGCCAGTCAAGTTGACCATAAAATTAACCATCATACACATACTTGGTGTAACAGGAGGGGCCTGAAAAGGGGTAAAAATGGTTTGAATCTCTTTAAAACCCACTTACCCTCTTTGAGAACTAAAACCTGCATCCCTGCCTGAAGCCAGTAATTAGAGGGGCAGGAGACCATCCTTTGTTCTTTGTACCATAAGAAATTGTCCAGTAGGGAGGTCACAAGACTGTCTTCTTTGGAGATGGGGTTGATCAGAACCATTAACTAGAGTTAAGCAGTAGTGGCCTAAAGGTGAAAATGCTCCTTTCAAAAGCTTTGTATTTCTGTTCATAGTTAGGACAATGGTACTTTAAGACAGGAGTCTGACATTCTCTTCATTTGCCAGCAACTTAATAAACCTCTCTTTCCTTTTCAAAGCATTTTTCCCTATCCTACTCCTGTGGCCTTGGATCAAGTGCCAAACTTTTGATAACAGTGGCTGGGAACATCTTCCCAAATGTTTCCTAACCAGCAGCTAATGAGGAATCCCTCTCCTTACCTGCCTTCTCACCAGTCATTTTGAGGGCTTGTTTCTTTGTTTTTTCTTTGGTGCTGACAAGCCTTTTAGAGATTCAGACGTAGTTTCTCATTAAGAAAAATGGTAGGGCCCGCTGGAATGAGGTAGTGCACAACTGGGATTAATTGTCCTGGCTCTCTTCTTCCTTCTTCATTTTCTTTTTTAAAATCACATCAGTGTTTTAGAAGAACCCAAACTCTGTAAGATAGTTTAAAGAGGTTTACTCTGAGCCAAATATGTGTGACAGTGGTCCAGAGAGTCACACCCAAGAAGGTTTGAGCAAGTGGATTTGCCATAGTGAATTACAATCTGGTTTTATACATTTCAGGGAGATAATAATTACATGTAAATTCATACATAAATGTTAGACCCAGGAAGGCAGGACATCTTGATGTGGGGAATTACAGGTTATAGTGGATTTAAACTTCTTTGATTTGTAATTGATTAAAGAAATGAAGCTTTGTCTAAAGACTTGGAATGTTTTAAGTTAAGAAAGTCTATTGATCAGGAACAATCCACTGGACACATACTGGCAGGTGTGGCTTAAGCTGTGTCTTGCATAGGCTTAGTGCTGCTAATAAGCTGCAAAAGACACCTCCAAGAAGGGAGGGAGGCATGGCAAGCAGTATCTGACACCCCACCCCACCCCCCTCCCCCGTCTCATAAACAGCAACTCAGCTTTAGAGTATTTCCAGGGCCCAAGATGGGGTTCATTCAGTTAACTAGCTGGGGAGTATCTTAAGATTTTTAGTTCACAGGCATTTATTGGAATAAGCATTTTATAAATATTCACTCATTTCATCTCCATAAAAACACTCTGAGTAGTTTCTTCTATATCTTCATTTTCACATGTTAGAAATAGGGAAACAGAGGCACAGACTCTGAAGTTATTTTCCTGGCAAGTGACTGTGCTGGGCTTTTCCTAGTCCGTGGTGGAGTCATGTAATTCATTTGCAGCCATAGTTCCCCCAGTTTGGTAGGATAGGCACACAGGGAATTGCTCAAGGTCAGGGTCACAGACTCTGCCCCTGTTCCCCACACCTCAGACTTAGAAGTAGCCTGTCCTCCACTGGGTCCCCTCTCCTCAGGACTGCTCTGTTAGAAGTGGTGCTGCATTGGTGGTGATGGTGATTGTCTCACACACACAAAAGAACCAAAAAGAAAACAATCTACTTGTCCTTAGTTACACAACTTTATCTGGCTTTTAAAAAGTTCCTCAATTTAGGTTTCCCTGACCAGAAAGTACAGTTATTGCTAACCAGTACATTTTATGTTGAAACATACTTACCTCTGAACCCTAGACACAGCTGGCATGATTTGTTTCTCTTGTCTAAGTGAGAAAAATACAGTATTCTGTATAAGAAAAGTCACAGACGGTAATACTGCTTTCGCCTTGTCCTTCCCAATTCTGTAAGCAAGGATTCAACTGCTAAAACTAACATCCCCCCCCCAATTTTAATTCATTCGTGTCCATATTTCTTTTGTGTTCCCTTTTCCTTCCTGCCTCCCTTCAGTCCTTCCAACATATATCAAATGAGAACCACCAAGTATATGTGAAGTATTCTAAGCTCTGTGGTATACAAATCTAACACAGTCAAGGTTTGTTTCTGGTTCACATCATAGTGCTGTATGGCTTGGTGGAGGGGCTCTGCATTTATTTGGAACCAGGCCCTTTCCAGTTTGAGGGTTCCTCATCCATTAAGTCCTTGGAGTCTCCCATGGGTCCTTGGTTGTTGGTAGACATTGGGATAGAGGGAGACAGTGATTGTGTGGGAGGTTTTTCAGGGCCAGCCTGGAGGTGCCACATTTCCAGCCCCTCCATTCTCAGCCACAGGACTTCATCCAGCTACAGGAAGCTGAGAAAGGTGGTTATGATATGTGCCCAGCAGGCATATGGGGGATGTGTGAAGAATATCTAGCCAATCTCTGCCATACCAACAAAGTTTGCTAAGAACAAATGTTCTTTTTTGTTTACTCTTCCTTCCTTCCTCCCTTCAATCCTTCCAACAAATATTTAACAAGAACCACCTATTAAGCATCAAGTATTCTAACCTCTGTGAAATACATTTGTGAACAAAAACAGACGTTGCCCCTTCTTCCATGGTGCTAAAAATAGGGCTTAAGAAAGCCATGCATAATTTAATCGCAGGCAAAGAAGGGAAAGTTGAAACTATGACTAGTGCTTTATCTAGTGTGTGATACTATGAAATCTACAATGAGAGGCGTTTGCTTGGTCAAGATAGCAAGGATATACTGATACACCACAGGTAATACTAGTACAGCAGGCCTAGTTCCTTATATTGACCACCTCTATATGTCAACCAGTTTGTTACAGTTCCTTGAATGGTCAATTATAGGGGTTTTACTGTAATTCTTGAGCTGATTCTGATTCTGAGGAGGCATCATGCAGGTGAAGAGTGGTGGTTGGAGGGGAAGAGGGTGTTTGGTGTGGGACCAGGGTGGGTGGGCCATGTGCAAGAGGTGAGCCTGGATGGGATGAACTTGGAGAACAGGGGTCAGGTCATGTGGCCTGAGATGGAAGAGGGAGGGCAGAATATAGTGTTGTTCCCTGAGCTGAGAACAGTGGTAGACTTGTGGGGACGTTCTTGAGTTTTATACATCCAAGAGAAGATGTCAAATAGGCAAATTGAATTTTGAAGTCAGGAGTTTAGAGGAAGGGTCATCTGGACTGGGAGACATCTAACATGGGCGATCTTTGAAGCAGTGGGTGTGGATGAAGTGACCTAGGCAGAGGATAGAGTGGAAAGTGGAGAAGGCTGGAGATGAGGACTTGAGGCCTCTGATGTGCAACAGAAAAGCAGGCTGCATCTGCAAGGAAACAGCAAAGGAGCCAAGCTCTTTTACCAGAAAACTCCTTTGAAAAACCTACTTTCTAAGCTTCGGTATCTTTAAAAACAAACAACCAATGGAAAGTGAATCTGCCAACTTCTTTATATACTTAATCAGAAAAGGACGTGTGCTTTTAAAAGAAAATAGCATGCTCATAGACTTGTCTTCTCTGCCTTGTATACTGTAATAACTTCATTTTAGAATGAAGCATCAATACCAACTCATGAGAAAGATTAATGCTATCATTTTCTCTTGATCGCTCCAGAACAGGAAAAGTTGCTCCTTGGGTTGAATGGCAAATTTCATGAACAAAACTTCCAAGCAGTGCAAAATGCCACTGCACAGCTATGGCTACAGTTGAGAAGGGATTCTCCCAAAAGGGAGGAATCAGCCGTAACTCTCCGCCATGGTAGCTATGTGTATAAATGCAGGAAAAACTCAGCGGGCAACTTGTAGTGGGGACTTGTACTTTGCTCCCCAGATAACATTGACATCTCCGCCTGCTTCAGGACAATAGTATCAGGCAGAAGCCACATAATAATAGCATTGCTCCATGCCTGTTTGTTTTCTGAACTCCTTACTCATGTTAATTAGTTAACACTCCCAGTGTTATTAACTGATCTCAGAAGCACATCTTTACCCAGAAGGAGTTGAGCAAGTGTAAAAGCTTTGCTGAGGGAAAAAAAAAGAGAAATGTGGGGGGGGGGGGGCAGGGAAGCCAAAGCTTGACTGCAGGAGAAAAGCTTGAACTTCAGGCCCAGGGCTGGGCATGTTTTCTGCATATGCACTGGGAAGAAATGTCCCTTCAGATTGCCCATTATTCCCCAAAGGGGTAAGAGATTAGTGCTTTATTTTATCTTTGGATCTTTAGTCCTCTCTCTGGAGTTGCAGAGCTGATAAAGTCTAATGGCAAAGTTCAAAGGGGAAAGAGCATTTCAGAGGAGAGGGAGGCCCTGATTCTATTGCCTTCCGCAGATTTATTCCAGAGTAGCCAGGAGGAAAATGAAAAAACATCATTAGCGTGGGGTGAGGGTGGGGGGTTGCTGGAAAATACACTGGCTGAACAGATGCTAGGGGGGACAGGGGCAAGAGTTAGCAAGAGTTATTGATCTTCCACTGCATGCAGAGTGGGAGACGTGGTCCAGTGGTCACTAAAGTGACCGTTATGTCTGGTCCATTCCTCACAGAGATAATGATCAAGGGGCAGAGACAGGACATACATACCGGAAAGGAACAAAGCGATACAGAAATGCCTTAAGTAAGCGACATAAAATATGCACTCGCAATATTTATTAAAAGTCTTCAGAATAATAATTTGCTAGATCCATCTGTGCCACTTCTTAGCTATATGACCTTGCAAATGTCAGTCACTCTTGAACCTCACACAGTATGTAAAACTGGAGTTATAAATTCATAAGGTAACTTATGTTAATTCTAGCACGTACATACTGATGAAAGGGTGGATGAATGGATGGATGATTTAGCACTGTGCCTGGCACTTAATAAATGCCCATAAAATGGATCTATTGTTTTTACTCTGATATTATTTTTGAATGCCATTAAAAAGGTGGGAGACATCCTTCTGTAAGATAACGCTTGGTTGGATATACCCTTGCAGCTTTGCCTATTGATATATTAAGGAATCAAGGGATGGTTGGATAATCTGTATTCTCACAATTCTGTAGAAGGGAATAAATTATAATTATGACTCACATTTTGCTTCCTCAGTTGCTGCAAGGTGTTTGGAGAGGAACAAAAATAAGACCTTAGAGGTACTACACACGTAGGGAAAAGATCAGTTTTCAGTGGGATTTTTAACAGTTTTGCAACAAGAAGTAAATGAAATCGTGTGGGTTAGGGAACTAGCCTGAGAGAAACCCAAAAGTGGGAGTTAACCACTTTGCTTGCTGAGGAATGGAATGAGTAAGGGTGACTGGGACCTCCATGTGACACAGTAGAGCAGAAAACCTGGAGGGTTTTTGATGAATTTCTATCTGAAAGTTAGTCTAGAAGATGGGAGGAAAATGCTGCATTTCCATTTATAGTGTAACTGTTATAGATTTACTGAACAAAAGGCTTATTATGGTTGATTAGTTTGGTTGAGCAACGTTAAACAGCTTGTTTTCTTGTTATAATTCACCCAGACCATGAAGCTTTGTGACAAAGATAGTAAATGAGGGCAGCACCTGTGGCTCAAGGAGTAGGGCACCGGCCCCATATACCAGAGGTGGTGGGTTCAAACCTGGCCCTGGCCAAAAACTGCAAAAAAAAAAAAAAAGAAAGAAAAAGGATAGTGAATAAGGAAGAGACAAGGTAATGAAAAAAACTAACATCTACTGAGTATTTGGTATAAAATAGTTACTAGTTGCTAGTTATTTTATAAGAGGTATCTAATTTATTTGTCATGATAATCCCATGTGATAGGTAAAACCCGTATTAATTTGACACTAAAGCAAGAACTTTCATCAGGAACTTCTAAGGAGACAACCCCAATTATCAGAGGTTAGCAAACTACAGCCCATGTGTCAAATCTGACTCTGCCTGCTTTTATAAATAAAGTTTTATTAAAATACAACCATGTGCATTCTGTGCCATGTATAGGTAATTTCACACTACAAAAGCAGGGTGGAATAGTTGTGGCAGTGACTACATGGCCTGCAAAGCCTAAAATATTTACTACCTGGCCTTTTACAGAAAAAAATTGATGCTAATCTGCTATTTACTACTTACTGCTCTGACACTTTGGGCAAGGTCCTTTTCGAGAAATTTTTTGGCCAGAAAACAGAGATGATGATGCCAGCCAAGTCTGAATTACAAAGTTGTAACAAAGTAACTGTTGTATATGAAAATTGCATGGAAACTTCAAAGTGGTCTACCAGGTAGTATAATTAGTCACCTTTTCTTCTACCGCGTTAGGAAAAATCTTAAGTGTAAAAAAAATTGAAAGAATTTACAATGAATACCCATTAAAATTTTGTTGTATTTTTTTATTACTTACACATCCACTTGGTAATCTCTATATCCATCCAACCATCCATCTTCTTTTTTATTCATTTCAATGTACAGATATCACTAAAATTCATCCTAAACACTTTAGCTTGTGATTAACTGGAAATTAGTATTTGTTTACTTTTGAAGGTAAATTTTATATGCAATGGAATGCACAAAACTTGAATATGCCATTTGATGAATTTTGACAAATGCATATACTTGATAACACCAGACCCTTATCTCACAAAGCACTAATATCACCCCAGAAAATTCCCTCATGCCCCCTCCCAGTTTCCATCTTACCCTACTCTCAGAGGCAACTACTGTTTGGATTTTTTTTCCACTATAGATTCGTTTTGCCTGTTTTAGAACTAAGGTACTACATGCTTAAGGAAAAGATCCATTTTCTTGATTCTTGATTCTTTCCTGGTTCTTCAGAACTTCATACAAGTGGAAGGTATTGTGTGTACTCATTTGAGTAAGGCTTCTTTTATTCAGCATAATGAGCTGAGCAATGTTGGGTGTGTGAGTAGTTTCTTTTTCTTTTTTGTCAATTGAGTGAGATTAATTTTATGAATACACCACAGTTTGTTTTATACGTTCACCTGTTAATGAATTTCTGGGCTGTTTCCAATTCGTTATTATAAATAAGGCTGTCATAACCATTCTTAAAGAAGCCTTTTTGGGCACATGCTTTCTTATCTTTTTTTATAAACATCTAGGAGTGAGGTTGCTAGGTCGTAGAGTAGGTGTTAGGATTATTTTGTAACAAACTGCCAAATAGCTTTTCCAAGTGGTTATACAACTTCACGTCCTCCACTGACAGAGTATTAGCGTTCTGGTTCTTTTACATCTTTGCCAACATTTGGTGGTATTAGCTTTAATTTTAGCCTTTCTGGTAGACAGTAGTAGTACATCATGGTAGATGTAATTTGCATTTCCCTGATCATGAGCAACTTTCATGTATTGACTATTTGTGTCTTGTAGAATCTGATGTTCACTTTTTAACTGGATTGTTCATCTTTTTAATCTTGATTTGTTAGTCATTTATGTTTTTTTGGATACTGATCCTGGGTCATGTAGGTCTTTGAGAGTATTTTCTTTCACTGTGGCCCATTCATTTTCTCAACTGTAATCTTTGAAGAGCCGAAGCTTTAAACTTTTTTAATTTTATGGCTCTTGTTTTCTGTGTACTATCTTAAGAAATGTTTTCCTACCCTCGTGTTGTAAAGATATTCTGTGTTTTATTCTGAAAGTTTTATTTTTCATGTCTAGGTGTAGGATCCCTCCTGTAGGGGCTGAGGTTCGTTTTTATCCATGTGGGTCTTCTGTTGTTCTGTGTGATTTGTTCAAAAGACTTTCCTTATTGAATTGCTTTAGTGCCTTTGTTGAAAATAAATCAATGATACAAGGGTAAATCTATTTCTTTTTCATTGATTTTTTTTTTTTGTCTATCTTAATGCCAGTACCATATTCTATTGATTATTGTGTCTTTCTAGTAAATCTTAAATTTAGATAGTCTTTACACTTTGTTATTATTTTTTAAAATTGTTAGGTAGTGTAAATCATTTACGTCCCCGTAAAAATTTTACAATAAATTTTTGTCCACGTAAACAAAAAACCTTATGGGGTTATGATTGGATTGCATTGAATCTACAGACATGAGAAAAATTAGCATTGTAATAATGTTGAGCCTTTCGATTCATGAATGTGGTATATCTCTACCTTAATGTAGATTTCCTTTAACTTCACTCAGCAATGATTATAGTTTGCAATGTGGAGGATTTGTGTGTCTTTTGTTATATTTATTCAAAGTAGTTTATGGTTTTATGGCTTTCAAAAGTGGGATTAGTATTTTTAGAATTTTATTTTCCAAGTGTTCTCATCCAGCATGCAAAATACAGTTGATTTTGTGTATTCATCTTGTATCCTGAAACCAAGCTAAATTCACTTATTAGTTCTAGGACTTGTTCTAGAAATTCTTTAGAATTAAATGGACTAACAATCACATCATTTGTGAAAAGAGCCAGTTTGCTCTTCCTGTACAATCTTTATGACTTTTCTTTGCCTTATTACCCTGGCGTTGTGAAATCAGCACTTCTGCAGAAAAGATAATATGTTTAAAAGTTTTGTCAAATTGTTCTATTTGGTTTGAAATAGAAGCAGATTGTTCTTTTTGGTTTGAAATAGAAAAAGAAGCAAAACCAGATACTCATGGGTGTGGGTACAGAGTTCAGGTTTCTCCGCCCGCAGGGAGGAAGCAGGGCAGATTCAGCACACCTGGGTGACTGCAGTGGGCTCTCTGCCTGGAGCTCTGTTGTTCAGGCAGCTTGTTCCATGTCAACACCTGCTCATTAGGAACTGGACCAAGACTCCCAAAGAGCTCTCAGATGGCCCTGATTTTGTATCTCTGCCAATCCACACTAGAATTTAATAACAACCTTGAGGTGAAACTTGGGCCTTTCCTCATTGCTAATCCCTAAAACCATCTGGCCTTTCCCTTTCTCTGAATAACAATTTAGTGCATGTGGGGGGTGGTGTGGGGGGAGGGAAGGGACGGGGAGGATGAGGGTGAGAGGAGGGAAACAAACATCTTACATTTCTTAAAGGACAATCCACTCCTTTCCCAAGTAGATAGAGACTCTTTCAAGTCATAGGCATAAGCTCCATCTTTCTGCGGCTTCCACGTCTTTAATAGACAGATAATTGTTTGAAATTTGCACCACTCATTAACTGTTGACAAACCTCCAAGTTTAGTACTTTTCATGAAATCATGCCAGAATAAAAGCTTGTCAGTGTGAAATCATGATTCTGATTTTTTAAAAAAATTATATATTTGTTCTTTCATTTTCCATTGGGTTCAGTACAGTATTAAATACATGAGAGATACTCCATAAATATCTTATTTTTGTGGCATGTTCTACAAAGTAATTGAAGTCAGTTAGTGGAAAATATATAGAATATAAGAGGAAATTACAAGTAAAATATTGAGCATCATAAATTTCTCTGCCCTGTCCCCACCCTGGGGAAGGAACTAGAATGTAGGTAGGGAACCACATGACCTGTGTATTCTGTGGGGAATTTCAGGTTTATGGACCTGCTGGAGGCTCAACCCAGGGCAGACACCCATTGAATGGAACGGCATATGGAACCAGCTGTATGACTTTAAATGATTTCTTATTCCCTTATGCTCTGAAGCAGAATCAGCATTCTTCTTCCTTTCCTATAACTCATGTTGATAGGATCTGAAGTCTTGAAAACAAAATCAAATTGGCTGAAAAATATTTGTTAAAAAAAGACGCAGGTATTGAATTAGTGTTAGACGGAATATTTGTTGAATTCAGGTGTCTTAAATGCACGTATCAGATTATCCCACTTCAGTAAATAGCTAAATATACAAATGATAAATCATAACTATAGTCCAGAAAGAAAGAGAGAAGAGGAGGGAGACAAGACATATTGTTTCTGAAGCAACATGGGAGAGAAAACCTGCCAAGTTGTCGGGCAGGTAGGAAGAGGCCGAGTGCCAGTCTGCGTCACAGTCTGCCGGGCATGATGAGGGTCAGTGGTCAGCGTTTAAGTGGGGAGGCCGGGGGGGTGGGGAAGGCGGGCAATTGGTGGGACCTCACATAAGGTTCATGATACAATGGTACATTTCCAAACTGTTAAGAATAGAGTATAAATGTCTTATCACAACAAATAAGCAAGTGAAGTGATGGTTTCATTAGTCAATTCAATGTAAGCATTCCGCACTGTTCATCAGTTCAGCACATTGTACCCCATAAATGCATTTAATGTTCACAGTCATGATTTAATAAAGAAAAAATACATGTTAAATGAGTCAATTAATTCTGTGTATGTACACATAGTAGAAAATGCACACAGCAACATGTTTTTTCACTCAGAAGTCAGTTATGTTCAAATCCAGAGGGTGGATTTTCATGGGTATTATGTACTTGCACACACATTCACACATGCGTTTACATGTATGCACACATAACCCTATGCATATAGGCATGCAGGTGTGCATAATACACATACACAAATATTCTAAACCTCAGGTTTTGACCCTGATGTCCATTTACTCTTTCTTAGAGTGCCTCCAAATGGTATGCAATGCCTTTAGAAGTGTGGTCAGCAAACTATGGCCTCCCGGCCAAATTCAGGCTCGTTTTTATATACCTGCAAGCTATGAATGTTCTTTACATTTTCAAATGATGAGAAACAAAGGAAGCAGCATACTGCTTGAAAATCATATGAAATTCCAATCCCGTGTACATACAGTTTTTATGGGTCAGAGCCACACTCCCATGTTTACGTATCATACTCTCTCTGGCTACTTCTGCACTACAGAGCGGAGTCCAGTAGGTCGGCAGCGACCTCCTGCCTTCAGTCAGAGCCTAAAACATTCACCCTCTGCCCTTTACAAAGATGCTTGCTTGGCCCTGGCCACTGAAGATACAAAAAATAAGTAGGATGAAATCTGCCTGAATCCAGCAATTCCTCACAGTATTTGTAAGATACTGTCTACCCTGCCCCCACCCCCCCCTTTTTTTTTTTTTGTAGAGACAGAGTCTCACTTTGTCACTCTAGGTAGAGTGTTATGGCGTCACACAGCTCACAGCAACCTCCAACTCCTGGGCTTAGGCCGTTCTCTTGCCTGAGCCTCCCGAGTCGCTGGAACTACAGGTGCCCGCCACAACGCCCAGCTATCTGGCCCCTTTTTAAGAGAAAGTGGGAAAATGATGAGAAACTGTTCTCACCTTCTCTTGTTAAAGGACCTTATAACTTTTTCCTCTTCCAAATACAACCTTGTCTCAACTAGGATATTTTGAATACTTAAATTTTAATACTTTTTATGATTATCTCTTGACACGATATAATAGAAGAACAAGTAAAAAGTTGCAGTCATGGAATATAAGATGCAAAGTTAATAAGTCTGATTTTCTATTTGCTTTCTGAAGCACCATGGAAGAGAAAACCTTCCAAGTCTTAGCAAGTTGTCGGGCAGGTAGGAAGCAGCTGAGGGCCAGTCTGTGTTACAGTCTGCCCCGGTGTGATGAGGGTCAGTGTTGAAGTGTTACTGTTTCTGTTTTCTTTGAAGCTCATGATGCTTCATAGATGTTAGTTATCAAAACATACTGGTAAAATGCGAAAGAAGCAGCTATTATTTCCTCTATGAACTCTGCATGTAGCTCAGTAAGTCAGTTCCATGCTAAATCCAAGAAAATAGAATGATTCTTCTTTATGGTCAGACATAAATTGCCACATAGCTGTCATGTCCCACGATATGCTAACAAATTATCACCCGAGTTTCATTCTGAAGTTGGACTGTGGCTTTTCATTATAGCATCTGGTATAGTGTTTAGCTTTTACTATCCTATCCTCAGCCATGGTTAAGTATGACCTCAGGAGTCACCTAATTAAATGCTTCATTCTCTTTTTAAAAAAAAAAAAAAAAAAGCCTTTGCTTTCTTACATGGGCTGCCCTGTCATTCCTAGACAGGGTCAGCAAATGATTCCTGGGGCAGCAGTTTCCTAATCTCTGAATCCAATCTCCTTCTTTGTACCTTTGCCTGTTGGTTCTCTGTTTAAAGAAGTGTTTCGAAAGTGAACTTATTTTCCTTATATCGTGATCAGGACAAACCAACAGAAAAAGGACCCATAAATCAATCATTGCAGCCTCATACCAAAATTATATTTCAGCATCTTAGAGTGTGTATGTTGGCAGAGAGACTTTAGAATTCCTTTCATTTTACAGATACAGGACCAAAGACTAAGGTCTCTCTGAGGTCGCATAGTCACAGAATCTGGGGTAAGACCTATTGGGCCTTACTTGGTGACTTGCATTATTTCTCCTTTGAGCCACCTTAAATATCATTATTATATAGGCATTAAATAAGAAAGGTTTACTGAAGTAAGGAAAGACAAGATTTCATAGGAGATGTTATGTGTGACTGTCAAATGAGACATTTCTGTAAAATACACAGGAAAATTTATTTCATTACTCAGTAGTCATACTCCATCAATCTTTTTAGAATTCTTATTAAGCCATAAGTTAAAAAAAGGTGATGGGAGCTGTAATTATCCAAATAGTTTAAGAGATAAGTGATGCAAAAATATATCTGTTGTTTATCTGCAGTAATAAATATATTTGAATTGAACACATTATTCGAGAAACCAGGCACTGTTTACTATCAAATCAGTTTCTTGGTTTAGATGGCAATTATTGGAGAATTGCTACCCTCATGGAATGGAATTCCCAATTCAGTTGGCTCCCCACTATCTTGACTGACTTTTCCTGGTGAATTTAAAGAGAGAAAAAAGAATGAGCAATATATCTAGTCCCTTCTACTGGAGTCACTCTGCTTTATTTTCTTCCTAACACTTGTTACCGTCTGAAATTATCTTGTTCATTCTTTTACCTGTTTGCTCTTCACATCCCATACTCACTGAAATGAAAGCTTCTGAAAGTGAGCCATTGTCGATCTTTAGTCCCCATTAGCACCATCGTGGGTGGAAAGGAAATTCTGTATTACCTGCTCCACGCATGAACAATGGGCTATGTTGATTTGAGTGGGTGGGGTGATTGTGAAATCGTAGGCTGTACAGATGAGAGGGAATATTGCACACCTGACCTAGGAAGCATTGTTCTGGGTGCTGACCTCTTCATTCTATTCGATGTGCCCCACCCCTGCCTCATAGAACTGGCACGTATGTTGTAATTATTGGCATCCTTGTCTTTCTCATGGCTACTTGAGGGCAGGGACCAAGACTCCATCCATATGTCCCAGGTCTCAGGTGCCAAACGCACTACCCAGCCAGGCAAGAGAGTGAGTCTGTGAGTCCCCAAATGGTTCTTTAACACACGTGCCCAAGCACATACTGTATTTTTATGCCTTACCTCTTCAAATAGAAAGCATGCCTGAGTGCTAAATTATCTTACAACACTTGTATAGAGAAATACCTGCCTTCGAGAAGACAATTGCTGACAATTTGTGCTTTTCATTTGTACAGCTCTTTATATAGACCAGTGCCGTCTGGTAGAAAGAGAGTGTGAGCCACAGATAGGATTTAAAATTTCTAGTAATTGCATTTTAAAAGCTTTTTAAAAAGTGAAATTAATTTAATCGTATATATGTTCTTTAACTGAGTATATCTGAAATGTTATTTCAACATGAATCAATATGTAAAATTTTTGAGAATTTTTTTGAACTAAGTCTTAAAATCTGGTACGTGTTTTACATCTCAATTTTCCAGTGAAACGTTAGCATCTCGATCAAGATTTTATTTCATAAAATTTAAAGTTAGAATACTAGATATACATATCCAGATTATTCCAAACATACTTAAATGTGTCCTAGTGTCTGAATTAAGTGCCAATTTTTTTTTTTTTTTTTTTTTTTTTTTTTGAGACAGAGCCTCAAGCTGTCCCCCTGGGTAGAGTGCCGTGGCATTACAGCTCACAGCAACCTCCAACTCCTGGGTTCAAGCGAGTCTCCTGCCTCAGCCTCCCAAGTAGCTGGGACCACAGGCGCCCGCCACAGCGCCTGGCCATTTTTTTTGGTTGCAGCCGTCACTGTTGTCTGGCGGGTCCGGGCTGGGGATTCGAACCCGCCACCTTAGGTGTACGTGGCTGGCGCCTTAGCCGGTTGAGCTATAGGCGCCGAGCCTTAAGTGCCAATTTTAAATAAAATTCAAAAGGTAGTTCTCTAGTCACACTATCACATTTCCATCCCCGGTGGCCACAAACCACCGGTGGCCACTGTGCTGGACAGAGCAGATTGTAAACTCTTCTTCAACCTTTTCTGTGTGCCTTCTTTCATTTCCAAACATACAAAGCCTTCTGTCACCTTAAATCACAGCGCTCTGGAGTGGTGAGAGGTGCCTTTGAAGGCATCTGGTCCAGTTTCCTCCTTCTGCAGGAGCGGGAACCCAGAGAGGAGGTGGCGTGTCAGGTTCATTTTGTTAGCACACCCCTCCTGGCGCCTGCTTTGCCCTCAGCACTCCCCAGGCACTACCAGTCTACTCCTTCGGGGCACCCTGAGACTGGGTGTGCCTGCGGGGGCCTGCTCCATGCAGGGAAGGTTCGCCTTCTCTCTGCAGGCTGGCGTGGTGTGATGGAGAGACTTTGGGGAAGCCTCCTTGTGTGACTGCCCCATCCACCCGTGTGAGGTCACAGAAGCAGCTGGCACGCTTGGGACCAGCTGGCTCCTCTCTCAGCGCGGAGGTCAGGCTGGTTAGTCAGAGAGACAGGGAAGGAGGGCACACCGAGCGCTAAGACAGATGGCTCCAAGGCCAGTCACCTTTCATCTGGAGTTATAGCCTCCTATGAGGAGTGTGGACCCCCAGGATCTCCAAGTTATTCATCCATAGTTTTCTTTTTTTTTTTTTTTTTTTTAAGGATTTCATGTATCTCTTCTGAAAATGAAGACTATGTGACTGAGTTGAAAATTTTGAGTTGAAAATTTCGCAGGTGCTTTTCTGCTCGTTTATAACGATTGCTCGGTTTGGTGTTTTCTTTCTTGTTCCTCCCCCTGGTTCTGACCGTGCTCGAGGTCTCTGGATATCACCTTTATCCAGGATGCCAAAATGAATGAAACGACAGTGGATCCAGTTTTCTTTGTGAAGGAGAAACAGTTCAACTGTGTTCAACTATGTGGAACTATTTGGGGAAGCTGCCTTGCTTCTGAGAAGACTAAAGTGGGTGTAGCACAAAATAGTTGTCATTCCATCAAAACATACACCTGCCTCGTCAGGGAGAGCCCGGAGTCGGGCTGGGGTGGCGCAGCGCCTCTGGCGGTGCTGGGACCACCGCGCTTGCTCATTTCTTTCCTGCCCCCCCCCCCCATTACTCTCCATACTCCCCGTCTGCCACTTCTCTACGTCACCATATACTATTGTTTCAAAGGGTGCAGCTACGGTAACTTCAAAGCCTCCACGTGGCGTGTCATCGCTATAGAAATCACACACATTATGGTTGGGGGACAGGTCAGCTCCACAATGCGGAGCTACAACATGAGATGACAACTGAGAATACTCAAGTTATTAATTGGCTGAACTGATCCTCAAAGCTGGTCTCAAAAGCCTTGAAAAAGATCTGTGTGAAAACCGAGGAGAAGAAAAAAAATCCCTGGCTGTGGTATCTAAAGTCTGTAAAACATCCAAATGAATTGCTTTGGCTTTATTTTCAGTTGCAAATTTAGTCACAATCGTTTGATTCCTGCACGAGGTACACGTATTATTTGGAATATGAACATTACTTTCTATGCCAATCTGGAAAGTGTTTTTTTTTTTTTTTAACTTTTTTATAGTAGCTGCACGCTCTAATAATGTACAGGCAGGAAGTACTCTAAATAAAACTTGTTATTTCTGGTACGAAAGAAATCATTTTGGATAAAATAATGAGGAAACTTAAAAGGAGGAGTCACTTTTTGACACAGCTTCTAGTAACCCAGGTGCAAGCAAGGAAAAGCCTGGGCTCGTGGCTCTGGTACTGACGTTTAAAACACGCTCCCCAAAGCTGCTTTTGGGAGGAGAGTTCGGGGAGCTGAAAAGCTGGGGCTCCAGGACACCGTTTCTCTGCTCTCACCAACCAGCTCCACTGTCCCTTTTATTGACTGCTCTTCCTGTAGGACGTACTCAAAGAATGATTTTTTCAGCTACTCAAAGTTTGAAAGATCACTCCTGTCCTGTATTTTGAAAGGATAATTTAGGAATTCTTATATCAGGGACTTTTATAAATCAAGAACAGATTTTATTTGTTTGTTTCCTGACAAAGGGAAGTCACTTAAGAATTGTTATCCCTTAACTCTTGGTAGCCTGGGCATTCCAGGCGCAGGCATCCTGCGCCCATCCTGTGCATATGCCCTCGTGGCCCATGGCAGGAAGAGGACTGGTGAAGTTGCCCCAGATGCAAGTGACCATCGGACTGCACGGAACTTTGTATCACTGTTTCCCATAATGCTATCTGTGCATTCCATTCTTTTTTCATCTGTTTGTATTTTTGGTTTATTTGTTTTTGAGGCGGGTTTTGCTCTGTCACCTTGGCTGGAGTACAGTGGCATTATCACAGCTCACTGCAACCTCAAAGTCTTGGACTCAAGCAATCCTCCTGCCTCAGCCTCCCGAGTAGCCAAGACTATGGATGTGCACCACTATGCCAGACTAATTTTTCTATTTTTTTGTAGAGACAAGGCCTCACTGATGCTCAGGCTAGTCTCAAGCTCCTGACTTCACTCCTCCCACCTCAGCCCCCCAAAGTGTTAGGATTATGGTGTAGCTTTTTTTTGTAACTGTCAGAGACCTGCCATCCTGTTCAGACCCATGAGCTGGTACCATCTGGACAGTTTATTTTACTTTGAAGATTACTATTACTTCTTTAATTTCCCAGAAGAGTGTAAACTCCTGAGATTTAAGTGGCAAAGTTTGATAAGACAAGGACTAAAGTTTTGTAAAGTTCTTTTAATGTTTTTATTTTAGTTATTATAAGGGCTTGGTTTCTGGAATTATTGACAAAGCCATCGATTCTCTTTGGGGCAGGGTGAAACGAGCACTTGTGGCTCTCTTGGGTCAGTCGGGATGAATGCTGTGTAGGGAGACAGGGCCTAAGTCTTTAGTAAAAGAATAGGTGAAACCAGGACCCACAGGGCTGCCTTCCTTCATAAGGTTGCTGTCCAAACTTCTTTTAGTTTAGAAATGGAGGAGAAAAGCCTACATTTTTATAAGAAAGAAAATCTAAACAAGCTATGCCTTTGAATTTATTTTTGGTAGGCCAACCACTTACTGAGATGAGGGAAAATCCAAGGTAATAAAAATTTAGATTTTAGAGATCATAAGAGGTCATAACCCATTCTCAACTTTCAAACATTTAGAGGAAGCAAAAATTCTAGGGAGACATATGTTGAAAAATACCCGTGGCTTATTTTCCTCATTCCTAACTATGCTTTGCTGATGGAGATCACTGGGAAAGTAGAGTGCTTTCCCATCCTTAGTTGGAGAATCTGCCTTGGTGGAGCAGGCTTATCAACATATTTATAGTATCATTATTATATCATTATAGAGAAAGACAAGAAAGAGGATTGGGAGCCAACAGGAAGCCAGCCAGGTTTTTTTAGCCGACTACCTTCTTCAACTTCCTGAAAATACGAAAAGGAAATTGTTATCACTGTTTCTCAAAAGTGCAGGACGATTTATATGGGAAGAGAGCATATAAAAGTTTTGATTTTTCTTCTGCCCCCCATTTCTATTACAGCTAAATATTCTGGTAGAAAATCATTTGTACTAAAAAGACCCAAGGATGGTTTATCTGCTCTCAGATCTGAGTTACACTTCATTCTCTACCTCTCCCCTCCCCCCCTCGTCAGCTGGACGGTTTCATGGGCCCTGAAGAAACTTTCCGGGGCTCGCTCTTCACGAAGCTGGTTTTGTGGAGAGCAGACACAGGGGCATCAGTGTGTGTCGTAGGCCCCTGGTAACTCTGGCCACAGGGGTTTTCACGTGTTCCCAGGGAAATGATCCACTAGTGGTGGGAGTGGGACTTTCCTTTCTCATTTTCTATCTCTGCCTGGCAGAGATTATAAAGTACCTTGCAAGGAGAAAGGAAGATCCTTAGATCAAAATCCAGTGAGAAGAAGTTGTTTGCTGAAGCCCACTTGGCACTTTTTATGAAGCAGAGATGCAGCAGCTGCAGAGAACCCCAACCCCATCCTTGCCTGATGCACTGGGCTTTGTATTCTGTTCTTTAAACGCCTTAGCCATCAAATGCGCTGACCACTGCAGTTATGGAGTTTAGTATTAGAGGCACCACTACTAAGTCCTTCCATCGGAACATCTTTGTTCTCTGCCCATCCTCTTGGTGAAATTGTTTTGTTTTTCTAAACTAAGGCTCAAGTGTTTGAGGCCCTGGCTACTGCTGCGGCTGTTCCTTGCTAAAGCTGTTTCTGTGACTACTGCGTGTGTGTAAATGACTCCCAACTTATTAGATTTCTTCCAGTGTGTGCATCCTGGCAGAAGACACCACGGCTGCTGCTTCACTTCACATAATGAATATTCAGAGGCTGCAGTCATTCAGGACTCAGGTGGCAAAAATAGTAAGGTGATTGAAGCAGACCCCAACACAGAACGCCACATCCACATTACAACGACTCAGAAACACTGATCACAGCCCAGATTCTCTATTCTCTGCCCCTCGATCCCCCTGAGAGGAGAGTCCTGGGGAACCTCCTGTGAATCAGGCATCTGTTCCATACACCAACATGCTCACGTCTTTCTCTAGGATGTGTTGTAATCAGCATGTTGTTTTTAAAAGACAACAAGCCCTTCTGTAGTCCTCTCCACTAACTGCATTTAGGCGGACGCTACAGCATAAAGGACGCACTGTGGAGATCAGCAATACATGCATTGTCTTCCCCACAATGCGCTCAGGGTCTCCATAGCAAAATTTAGTGTGCTTTCTGAGATCTTATTTTATATATTTTGTCACCATCAGCAGTTGAACTAAAGTAGGAACGGCTCCATTCTGTTACGGGTTAAATTATGTTCTGTGCTGATCTAGTGGTGATGTATAAATTGCAGCCCTTCCTTTTTTTCGAAGGCTTCTAAAATAGGTTTTCAGAACTGATGCCGGATTTTTGCTCCTGCATGTGTGGTGACTCTGGATTTTTCCCCTGTGGAGGAGCATCCTTTGCAGCATTCCCCCTTCTGAGGAATCACTTAGACACTTCCAGCTGGTGGCAGGGGATACAGCCATAATACAGCTTCCTCTGTCCCGGCTGTCTTCCACACTACGGGAACTGCATTACGATGGCTGCACTCTCTTGGAAAGGCTCAGGTGGAGGAAGGTGGAGGATGCAGCCTGGACACCGTTGTTTTGGTTTTTAAAAGCTTCAGCTTCTCCAGCATCTTTGTATTTCGAATGTCTTCCTGCCTCTAGTCAAAGCCTTCTCCCCAGTGCTTGGAATGCTGCTGCAAGCCTGATTAAAGGTGCCCGAGGATATCACCTTTTACACGGAAGCCCTGTGTGCTTGAGAGGATCTTTATTCAATGCATTATGGCTCATGCAGCCTCACAGTTAAAGAAAACCAGGGATTTAGAAATCAATGCTGAAGAAGAGCCTGAGAAAAAAAGGAAACACCGCAAACGGTCCCGGGATCGTAAGAAAAAGGTAGCTATGTATGAAACCCACAGTGTGTATCTTGCCTGGATTCTTTTTGTTTCAGTCTCCCCCTGGCATCTGTTAGAAGCATTGAGGGCTATTTTTACATGCCGGGCAGCGTGTAAACTGGGTCTGTAAATTGGGAACAGGTGAAGAAACCCTAGGACAGACCCTGGCCACAGGATGGGCCAGGGGAGGCTTTCTGCTGTGGGGTGAATGCAGGGCTATGCGGAAGGTGCGCTTTACTTTACATGGGCACGGGCATGTTTCCGCAACACGGGAAGGTGTTGCCGGGGAGTTAAAAGTAGTTTCTTCATAGCCTGATCAAGGTTAAATGGCCTGCCGTGACTTAGGTGTGAGGGAGAGGCCAGAGAGCCAGGCTTTGTACTTCTTAGAGGTCTGTCCCTTGGAAAAGGAGCTTTTGTGCTGGAACTGTGTCACATGTGTGCCTTTCTCAGGCAGCTCTGCGACCTTAAAGACGTAGCAGAAAAGTCATTTCCTGCTCTGCTTTTTTTTTTTTTCTCTTTCTTTTCTTTCACCTCTTATTTTTTTATAAGCTGCTTTTGGTCAGGTTGTGAGGTGGAAATAAGCTGCTAGAAATAACTTTCCTTTGTTAAATAAAGCCCAAATGACTGAGATTTGTTTTCTCCTGCTGGTGGGAGAGTGATTATCCTGAATGCAGGAATTCCTGTGCCCTGCAACCTTCAGCAGTGATTGCCAAGCCTGGGCATGGATGGTCTCCTGCTGATATTCCAGGGCAGGGGGAAAAATAGGAGAAATATTCTGGGTCAGGGGTGTTTTATTACTGCCTGACCATATTTATGGAGTACCTCTTGGCTTTGCCCTTATACATAAGTCCTAAATACTGACCCAGGAGACAGACCCTAAAGCACTTTGCCTCTTTGGCAATTAATAAAAATTGACTAAAACTCTGTGATCTGAATGTGGAAGTCAGGTCATAAAGCATTTTTATGTGCCTTTGTGAGAATTCCCAAGGGAAGATAATCTGCTCTAAGTCCTGGTGCATGTCCTTTCTAAACGATAGGCAGATTTCATCTATCCTGTGTGCCCCTCTTCAGGAGTGACCATGAATATTTTTGGTATCTTTGCCATTTTCTTCAGAGTAGAGATCCATAGGAGACTCTCAGCCTCTTTTACGTAGCAGGCTCCAGGAGCTAGAGGGCTGCAGTTGTTTTGCTGCAAGATGTTAAATATAGATAGTTCCTACTTCAGTATTCTTGTAAATAAACTTCTTGACTTAGATTTCCATGACAGGACAAACTTAGGTTAAGAGATTCTTATGCAGGCATATTTCAAAGTATTGTACAGCAGAGTTGTTATGAAATTGTTGTGTTTTACTAGATGCCGGTCTGATTTTATTGTGTTAGGTTTGTCTGTGGGTAAGTCACTATCGATGCCCCCTCTCCACCCACTTCTCTACCCACCCCTAACATAAACTAGCTTCTAAGCAACACAGGGAAAGGTACTTATATTTGCATGAAGCTATAGTGGCATCATCCCTGTCCACACTGTGCATGAGAGTGGCCAGGCTGGCCAGGCCTATGGACAGCAGTGTCCTGTAGCAGCAGTGACAGACCTGCTCCTTTGTGCCGGGGCCCCTGTTTGTCTTGGAAGCAAAATAGGGAAGGCATGAGGTAGAGAGAGTTCCTGGACTCATTGGTCTGAAGCAAATGCTCTGTGGACCCAAATGCTTTGTTATGAGTACAACAGAGTGTGGCCAATGTAAGTCTCTTAGCAACCAGAAGGGAACATGGAGAAATATCAATATCACTATTGTAAATGTGCAAGAGGATTTAAATGTTTTGTTCTCAGGACGCTCACAGAGGACATCCAACAAAGTGGCTCATGGATAACACGTTCCTGGCTGTTTTCCTGGCTCAGGCACGGCATAGTAGGTAGACAGATTTCCTAACAAACACTCAGGGTGTTACAGGAAATACAGGACTTATAGTCAAATTACTTCCTGGACTACTTGTAATGCCCAGAGTTAAGATTAAATGATCTTGAAGACACACTCTAGATTTCTTTTGGTGGTAGAGCGTATACAAAGTGAGCTGAGTTGACTTTTGAGTTTCTTTTCCATCCCCTTTTCCTAAGACCTAATGAAGGCCTACAGGTTACTCTCTTCCATATTATAGATTCCATGTCAATTGGAAAAGCTGCATTTAAATACTTTATAGATTATTATGAGGATAGTTTTTCTTATTCCTGTGCAGAGATATCCTCTTAGATCTCTTAATTAATTAAAGTCATGAATATACTCACATAACACCACAAAATAGAAAAGTTTAGGGAACATCTTCTTAAAGAGTATCTGATTTACTCAGTAAGGGATTTGGTCCTTGGCAGTCCTGCAGTTCAGGTTTGACCAAGCCCAAGCTGAATCTTTCTTGAGTCGGTCTTATGACACAGCATCATAAGGTATGGGATATCACCCAAAGTCCTCATCTAATCATAAATACAAGGTGGCCATAAAATTCACGTGCAATTTTGAATCGCACACTACACTATTTTAAATGGCACAGGAACTTTATGGCCACCCTGTATATATGTAGACTTAGTAATGGATTCACATTTTATCAAGTTTTTTAAAACCCATTGAATTATATATTTAGTCTCTTTTGGATATATTTGTCAGGAACAAGTGATTACCATCAAAAAAAGAAAGTAGAAAACGTCTAGGAAGTTATAATTAGTTGAATTTTTTTTTTTCAGTTTTTGGCCAGGCCTGGGTTTGAACCTGCCTCCTTTGAGCCACAGGCGCCACCCAGTTAGTTTAATTTTAATAAAGCTCCCCTTCCCACAGTGTCCCATTGCCCTTTTTTTTTTTTTTTCCCCTCTCTCACTTCTCTGCTGATAGGCTGCTCAGGTTGGCAGCCAGTGGGAGGCAGGCCAAAGGTGGGCAGAGTGCCTTTGGGCAGGTAAATACTGGATCTTTGCCCCAACTGAGCAACTTGCAGAAAAGAGCTCTTTATACCTCTTGCTCTCAGCAAGGTGCCTGGTCCACGAGTGCATGGCTCATCCTGCAACCAAACCAGGAGGGTTGGAAGTCACAGACTCTCTTCCTGTGGTGCAGGCTGCAGTCCCTGTACATCCTTGTTGCCACTGGCGTCTGGTGCTGTTACCTGCATGATTACCCTCTCCTGGTGTGAACTATAAAATACATTTCAGTAGTGAGGGCTCTAAGGAGAAGGGACGCTTAAATGATGCCAGTTTGTTCAATAAAAAAGAATTGTTTTTCTTTTTGGTTTCTGTTTTTAGTATATGAATGGATGCACATATATATATTTACCATGTCCTGTCACAAAAACTTTGAGGTAACCCAAGGAATCTTATGCTTAAAAAGGAGACATTATGGAGTTCATCCCCCTCTTTTCCTCCGCCCACCCCATGATCCAGGCATGGGATGCTGATGTGTATAGACACATACACATATAGACATAGACATATATATGCCTGACACAGTGCTAGATACTGGGATAAAGTAGCAAATATATTAACATGTCTTCTGATTATTGATGTCAAACTTACCTACATTTATCCCGTGGCAGAGCAGAAGTGAATATTCATTGCTGCATTTTTGTTGCTTCCGTTCAGCAAACATCTATTGAGTGACTTTTGTGCATTAGACAGTGCATCAGATGTCGGAGAGAAGGGAAAACAAGGCCTACTGACCACAGAACAGTATCTCCCAGCAGAGGCGGGGAGAAACTTAAAAGCACCATGAATTGCCCTACATAAAGTAAACAAAGGGAGTCACAGGAGCCCACAGAAGGACCCCACAGTTGACAGGATGAGCCCAGAAAAGGCTCTACCTTAGTAAAGCTGAGCCTTGAGAGAGGAGTCAGCAGGGCAGACAGGACAGGCATCCCAGGCCCCAAGTGATGGGAGTAGGGGAGCCTCCTGGGTGTGTGGAAACAAACAGTATTTTGGAATGCCTGGAGTGATGGGGGCCTGAGTGGGGGTGGGGGCAGGAAAAACAGGCAGAAGCTAGAGCACAAAGACCTTTGTGTGCCATCCTACGGGCTTTGGAAATCATCCAGCTCAAAGGAAGGCCAGACCTTCATGGTGGCGCAGGGAGAGCGAGCATGAATAGCTTTATGCAGAGCCCCCGCCCAAGCATCTGTATTGTAGCAGCAGGGAGAGCAGTCAGGAAGCCTGATGGTAATCCAGGCATGGGATGCTGAGAGCCTGAACCAGGACGGAGACTATGCCAGTGGCGAGGGGGTGGAGCACACCAGAGATATTTTGGGGAAGACTCAGTAGAACTTGGCGGTGGATGTAGGTAGGATGTGAGAGAGAGAGATCAGATTCTAGGGTAACTGCCAAGTTCCTGGCTTGAAGGAGAAGAGGAGGAATTAAACGTCCTCGATTCATGTCTTTTCTCTCAAGACAATAATTGACCACTTCTTATGCACCGTATAGAGTGTAATGCTACTTTATAGGTGGTGGCCCATTTAATCTCCACAATAACCCTACAAAGAAAGTATTTTATTAACCCCATTTTGCAGGTAAGGAAACTGAGGGATGAACCTTTTCACGGGTTGCCCAAAGTTCTCACACCAGGCAGTGACAGAGCTAGGATTCTAGTCTGGGCAAAGCCTCTAGCTTGTGCTCTTAACCAATATACTCCACAGCCTATGTTGGATATGGGATTAGTACTTACACAGCCATCCATCAGAGTGGGCCTGTTTCAGAAAATCTTTTAAATGATAAGCTATTTCTTAGACATATGAAACCTTAAATCTCAGGTCTGATGTCTCTAAGTAACCCATATTGTAGTGTGTCTGTTTATTTGCAATAGATTTTAATGTTTTGCCTTGAGTTTCTATTTTTAAAATATATATATATATTTTTTGGTTTGGAAGAAAGAAATGAAAATTACCAACATCCCAGTACTTGAAATTCTCAGATACATTGTGTAATGACAACATCACAGTCTGTTAGATGCTTGCTGTGTGTCAGGCGATGTGCAAAATCCCATGAGTTACTCTTTTTCATTTCCTCAGTTTTCCTGAGGCAGGCATCGTTTTCATCCCCATTTTCAGAGGGGAAACCAATGCTTTGAGAAAATACCTTGCCTGAGGTCATCCAGCTAGTAAGTGGTAGCTCTAGACTTAACCTTGGGTTAGGATGTTGGAATCTGTATTTAATCACTGGGCTTATTGTAATGAAACTCTAGCGCTCTCTTTCGAGCCAAAGCAATTCGCAGGTTTGAGGTTTCAGAAGACACGAACTGTGGGTTGTATCTTGTTGTAAACACTTGGTGCTTCCTGACGCTGGTTTTCCCCATGCCTGGTTACCATGATACCCATGACGTAAGAGGCCAGGCAGGGTGAGGTTTTATACTGCAGGAGCTGGACTTCTGTGGGAAAGGATTGCAGGGACCCTGACAAGATCAAGGGAACCTGCTCTGTTTCCTGCTCCATTGAGTACACGGACTCTGGGTCTCTAAGGACCCTGGTCTCTGTCGGCATAGTTGATAATTCTGTACTATAACTATGTGTTTATATCTCTGTCTTACCCAGGAGGATATGAGCTCCTTCAGGCTGTAGATGGTATCATAATTATCTACTATAAGCAAACTAGGGCTTGCTGTGTGGGTGGGTAGGTCGATGGATGATGAGAGGGAGTATGGGGTAATGATTAAGAGCGTGAACTGAGTTCAAATGCTGGCTCTGTCAATTAGCTGTGTGACCTTGGGAAGTTACTGAATGTCTCTGTGCCTCACCCTTTTCACCTGTAAAGTGGAGGTAGTAATAAAGCTAAGTGTGTGTAGCCATAGCGATGTGATGAGATTTTAATGAGTTAATATTAGAACAGCGGTTGGCACAAAGTGAGAGGCAGTTGGTAGTGGTTGTTGCTTCTGCTGTTCAGAATGTAGAGAGACATGAACAGAGAAGAGTAAGGGGGCTGCGGTGTGGGCACCAGAGTCAGCCAGTGTACTGAAGCATTAACCAAAGTTTGGGTGTGTTACGCAGCTCACCTCCCATCACAGAAATAGCTGGCCTTGGAATCAAGTTCTGTGTGGTTCCAAGTCGCTTGCTTTGGCCACCTAAATGGACAGACATGGTGAAAATTTCTATCAAGAGGAAAGTTATCACTTTTTTCTTTTCTTTGTTATTTCAGAATATTACAAGAAGAGCCATGTTTTGGTTACATAATTTACTTTTGTACGTTTTAAGTCAAAGTTGTAAGTGTGCCCTTGACCTAGAAGAAAATGATCACCTTTGAGTTATTAAAAGTTAAATTATTTAATAATTAGAATTTTAATAAATACATCATTTCGATTCAACTGCAAAATCTAGATTCCTTTAGAATTTTAATGAGTAAATTATTTAAATGTAATTGCTAAAATCTAGATTTCTTTAAGCCTTTATAATTGGTGTACTTGTGCATTGTAAATTTTTAAGCAGAATCCTGTGACAAAAAAAAAAGGAAGCTTTGGATTGTAATTGTTGACTAACATGTAGGTTACACGTTGAAGAATGTCTGAGTACAATGTTATGCTCTCAGTCACAGAATCCAAATTTTAGTCTAAAGAAATATTTGAAAATAAGCAGTGTTGCCCAAATTGGTGTCCTAGTTCATATAAATTAATAGTGTTGAAAGCAAAGCAGTTGGAAATCCAGCCTGAATCTTTTACCTAAAAGATGAGATTTCATTCTGGTGCTTGCCCCAGATTATAATATCATGGACCCAAACTGGCATCATGAAAGGGGGTGATTCATTATTGTCAAATGTCTATAAAACATGTAGATTTCAATTTAGGTTTCATTGATTCTATTAAATTATTTATCAGTCATGGGTGCTTTTCTGACTAATTAGGATCATATCGTCAGTTCTGTTTGAACTTAAATTAAGCCCATTAGAGTGGGTAGGACAGAAACTACCATTCTTATCTGCCAGGTCTGTAGCTTGCCTTTGGCAGAGCAAAAGTCGGTGCTGTCTTAGGAGAAGGATATACTGTCGGCATGATAAAGAATAGGAAGGTAAGGCCGGGTGTGGTGGCTCATGCCTATAATTCTAGCACTCTGGGAGGCCAAGGTGGCTGGATTGCCTGAGCTCAGGACTTCAAACTAGCGTGAGCAAGATGAGACCCCATTTCTGAAAAATAATAGTAGCCAAGCATTGTGGCTAGCACCTGTAGTCCTAGCTACTTGGGAAGCTGAAGCAAGAGGATGGCTTTACCTCAAGAGATGGAGGTTGCTGTGAGCTATGATGCTAAGGCACTTTACCAAGGGCAACAAAGTGAGACTTTATCTCAAAAAAAAAAAAAAAAAAATAGGTAGAACTAGGCCATGGGAGGGTTGGAAGAAAGAAGGTTCATGATCTTCTAGGCACTGAAAGTTAATAACATTGAAACGTTTGTAATCTACATGTAGAAAACCTTTACAACCTTATAGTGTGGGATCTCAGATGTTAACTAAGTGACTGTGATCAGGAAGAAGGTGGAAGAGTAGAGGAAACGAGGCAGTGTTTTTATCAGCTTTGGCACATTGTAAGCACTCAGAAAATTATTTTCCAAATTGATTTGGTGAATGGATTTTACTAATAGACCACCATTCCCAAACAACCAGTTAAGTCCTGCAGTTAGGTCTTAGCAAACTTTTCCACAGCCTTCGGGGAATTAAATCTGTCATTTTGAGGAATACTCCCAAAGACTCATATGTTAACTACACTTTCCATTCATTAACACTATTATTAATTAGCTTCTCTCAGTAGTTAAATGATGGCTTACGTAGATATTAACGAAAGCTTAAGAATTATATGCACCAATAGAAGAAGTATCAAATAATTCTCTTAACAGATGACTTTTATTTTGCATTTGAGCATATGTGTATATGCTGAAATATTTATGGGGAAAAATATTGATCTGGGGTGAATGAATGAATCTCCTTCGCACAGTTTACATATTGTGGTTATCGAGAAGAAATAAGATGTTACTTACACCACCTATCTGCAAGGTATGATATGTATCATCCACTACCAACCAATTTATCACCCTATCTAAATAGAATGGCCACAATAGAGGAGGTATTACAGTTTCAGCATAGTTGGGGACAGAGGGAGGAAGGAATAAACTGACCAATGTAGACTAAGGGCCTTTCATACTTGGTTGCCGAACCCCAAGTGGCCCATCGGCTGCCTGCCTTCACCAGCACATTCTCTTCCACCTATATTCTCAGATGGCTACTTGCTACAGCCTGTAAGATTTTCAGTCACACACAGCAAGTTACTCTTTACCCAACCAAATCGGCCCACTTCTGTAACCGCCACCTAGAATGATCAGTGTTTATATACTCCTGGTCACCTTAAACCAAACAGAAAACGAAGCCTGAAACCTGGACATCTTTCCTGAGACATTTTCATTGTAGACTTTTTGTGATTTTTTTGTTGTTGTTTTACAAAGAACTATTCAGTGGAATACCCAACCACAAAAGCATATGAAACAGAATTTCACCTGCTCTTTTATTTAGTGAGCTATAATGTTATTGAGGAACTGCACTGGGCACTCTGTTGGGTGCTTTAAGTAGACGGCTGTATTAAATCCTTACAGTGTTGTTATCCCAATTTTCTGGAACAAGGAAGTTAGACTCTGAAAATGTATCAACAACTTGCCCCAGATTGCACCATTTTAAGTGTAGAGCTGGAATTCAAACCCAGGTGGCTCTGATCCCCAGCACTGTGTTTTTCCACCACTCTGGCCAGGCGTCCCCTCCAGCTTACCAGTAGAAGCATGATTTCCATGGGATACTCGACCCCATGACATGAATCTTTTCTGACCATTAAATATTTTCCCTAGAAAATCCCTAATATTATAAAATCTTTCCTGTGATTTCTCTCTTTTCCTTAAAGAATAGTGCAGAATGGGGCTTGGCAAGTAGACAGTGATATAACTAGATATAATAAATAAATTGACTTCAAATCACTGTCACTTCACATATTTACTAGAAATGCAACCTACCCTAATAGGACCATAACCATATTCACACGAAAGTAATGAAATGTACCAATAAATTCATTCCCAGAATGTTTATATTTTTGAACCTAAGAGCAAAATCATTTTGGGTCAGCTGATAGTTTTTGAAATGAGTCTATTCCCGCATTTGCCAGCACCTTCCATTTCATGTTTATCATCAAAAATGATCATCAAACATATCACCAAAATTCTGGAAGAAGTTGGCTTTGAATAACCTACTCAGGGCCTCAAGACAGACTGGCTTTTGGTGTTTAGTTTAGAAATTAAAGTGTAATTTTGTAGAATGGTAATAAATTAACACCAACATTAAAAAGCTAGTTCAGGGTGGTGCATGTGGCTCGAAGGAGTAGGGCACCGGCCCCATATACCAGAGGTGGTGGGTTCAAACCCAGCCCTGGCCAAAAAAAAAAACAAAAACCCAAAAAGCTACTTCAGCTGATAACATAGGTAAAATGTTAGAATTGAGTCACATGGGCCTTGCCAGATTCTTTCCTTAGTACCAAGATAGAAGAAATCCTCTAGGCCTTAGGAGGTGATTTTTTTTTTCCTTAGCCATGGGAACAATGAATGGAAAGTTAAATTTGAGGTTGGGGAGGACTTGACATAAATTAGAGTTCTCAAAAATGTTGACGATTCAAAAATAAGTGTGTTTAGGCTTTGCTGGTAAACCTCAGTTTGCATTGATAGGAAACCTATTCACAAAAGTTAAGTTCAATTTACAGTAAAGTAATTGGCAGGTGCCAAAAGCAATTGTCTCACTTAGTGCTGGAATGAACCCTCTGAGTGAGGCGGCATTACTTGCATTCTGCTGCTGAGGAAGTTGAGGCTTAGCTATTGAACTGATCAGTAACAGCCAGCAAAAAGCAGAGCTCGAACTTGCGGCTGTTGGATAGTAACCCCCCCCCCCACCTTATTTGGCTATTCTTCCTTCAAAGTATTCACCAGTTATATAAGATCCTTGTGTTTGGAAGAGGCTTTTACAGGCAGTCCCCAAGTGACAGCCACCTAACTTATGTACAGCTGACATTTACCAACAGAGGCTATTACAGGTACTAGGTAAATGCACCTGTTTTAGTTACATACAAATTCATCCTAACAAACCTATAGACTCTATCTCCTTCATAACCTGGGGACTGCCTGTACTGTCATTTCCATTATTTTATATTCTGTAGACGAGTGATTTTTATATCGTTTTTATGCCTTTCTCCTCATGACCAAAGTTATTGTTCATTTGTTTTACGTAGTAAATACTAGCTAAAAAGTGCTTTTTAAACAATGGTGCATGACTGTTTTTATCTCCCAATATTTCATGGGGATGTTAAGTATTACTGCAGAACACAGAGCAATTTTGAATCAAGTACAAAAAGACCATAATTGATCTCAGCATTGTGCATTTACAATGTTCTAGGGAAGCAATGTTTGCAAATACCATAACCTTGAACAATGATTTTATTTCCTATTAGTAAACCCCTCCACATTTCCAGTCTTCTAAGTCTCTGCCACATGTATGCTATCTGGCTGGTCAGGGGTGAAAGAGACAGGACGTACTAGCAGGAACATGCTTCTGAGGTCACTGAATCCCCACCTTGTCCCCTGCTCCCTCCCTCTTCTATAAGGACCTCATGTCCTTCTGTGCAGTGGCGTGGCCATTGGCAACCTGATTCAACAACATGAGTATTTACTTAGCTCTGTCAACACTCAAAATACATTTGCCTGCCCTTAAGTAACAGGAAGATAACCATATTGATGCTTAAAAATGCTGCCTATAATTAATTTCTTTCCTTTGAAGCATGGCCATTGTTAACGATCCTGTTTTACTATGCTGCTTCAGCTGGAGTCGGTTCTTTGCCATCTAAAAATAAATGACTTTGTTATGCACATTTATTCCATCCACATTTATTCCAAACAGAATTAATATATTAGTACTGGGAATCCAGGCATATGAAATTCACACATTCACTTGTCTTCATTATTACAGAATTAGTGATCCTGCTATTGCTCCTCAAAGTCCAGCCTGTAATTCCTTTCAAAAGGTTTTGAATGGGCCCCATCTCAGCTGAAATTGGATCTATGGAGTGATGATGGTGAATACATTTAAAATATGTCTTCCCTGCTGATGGGGTCATGACCTGGCCGGCGTGAGCCTGGTCTTGATTTTCCCGTCGTGCCCCACGGCCAAGGTAACGTGTTTTCCTCTTGCTCCAGTGTGTGTGAGTCCAGATCCTGGTCTTCCTCTGCTCCCTCCGTGGAAAAGCCTTGTTGTAATTTGATTTTACATAACGTGTTTCAGTGGATTTTCCACAGGATAAGATTAAAATAATTATGTAGCCATCCATTTGGCATCTGATGGGCATTATGTTTTTATCTGCTTTCTGGTGGATTAGTGCGGATTCTGCTGTGGCACGGGGCGGGGAGTCGGCGCACGTTCACTGGGCATTCTCAGCTTTGACCTGCTTTCCTAGAGCTCCATTTCAGCTTTAGCGGAACCTAAATTATTAATACGGTCTGTGCTGCGCCTGCACACGGAGCTTAATCTGGCCTGTTTTTCTTTTTAAGTGCTACTGGGGATCTCGGAAATAATAAGGAAACTGATTTTTGTTGTTTCTGTGGAATGAAGGAGAGGCCTGGGGTGTGAGTTCTGGGGTCAGCCAGGCCCTGATCCTCTTCTCCTCTGTGGAGTCTGAAGTCAGTTACTTAAGATCTCTAAGCCTGGGCGTCCTCTTCCATAAATGACACCTACCGCAAAGAAACGTTATGAAGACTGGAGGAAATTGAACACTAAGCAGCCGGTGGCATGCAGCGATTCAGCAAATATTGATCCCTCCCACTGTCCCCATCCTTTCCTCTTTCTCTCGTCCACTTGGAATAAACAAGAGTTTGGGGTTCTCTATTTTGTTTTTGTTTGAGACAGAGTCTCACTCTGTCACCCTGGGTAGAGTGCCGTGACATTATAGCTCACAGCAATCTCAGACTCCTGGGCTCAAGTGAACCTCTTGCCTCATCCTCCCCAGTAGCTGGGACTACAGGTGCCTGCCACAACACCCAGCCACTCTTTCTGTTTTTAGTAGAGACGGGGTCTCCCTTTGTTGAGGCTGGTCTTTAACTCCTGAACTCAAGCAATCCACCCACCTCGGCCTCCCAGAGTGCTAGGATTACAGTTGATTACCATTGCACCCTGCCAAGAATTTATTTTATGCAAAGTGTATTTAGCAAGTATCATCAGTTAAGATGGGAAAGAGAAGTAAATTTGCGGCAGTGAATTAGAAGCAGAGGTACATAAATAAGCAAATGATAAATAAATATGTGGGAGATATATAGGGTGGCTGTAAAGTTAGATATACGACTACCCTGTATATTCCACAAAGAACAGGTAAGACCAGAGCCAAATTTCTATTAGGAAGAAGTGTGGTGTAGGAGGCTCAGGTCCTAGAGAGGTGCAGTGGCTTCCTGGGCATCACCTGGTATGCCTCTCCCTTCTTCCACAGAAGCACCCCAAACTATTCCAATGCAAGGTTTTCTGTTTGCCTGGTAGCTTGTCTACATTGAGTGATAAGCAAGTCATCTTTTTCCTGAATGGCCTTCCTGGGTTTACCTGTGAGTTCCCACTAAAGCTCTCCACTGGCGGTGGCTGCTTGACTGCCAGGGTAAAAACCACTTGAGGGAAATGAGGCAGCTGAAGTTCAGTTCTAGTGACCCTCATCTCTGCTGAGCAGTTTCCCAGGGACAATTGGAGGAAGGTAGGGAAACCAAGAACCCATAGCTTTTCTTGCTAAATATTAACTTGCAAAGCAGAGACGATTTCTACAAGAGCCTTTGACAGTGTTTAATACCCGTTGTGCCACTTGTACTCCTTGCTTGCTTGCTTGTAAAATACTAGAACACTCTACACAGTCTTCTAACTTAACCTTCTGTTACCAGGGAAGTAATAGATACTTGATGTAGAAATAACATTGAGCACAGGGGGACAAAGATGGCCTAGAGAAGAAAAATAGCCGTTAGTATTTCACAGTGGACTTTTTCAGGGTTTTCCCGTGCACCTGTACACTTGGGTTCTTCTTTCCACCCTTTCTACCTTCTTTCTTTTCCTTCCCTCTTCCCTTTTTCAGTGATACAGTGGTACCACTTGTTTTATAATTTCATTTTTTCCCCACTAAAAATACTATACTTCTAATATATATCCATTTCAATAAGTATATTTCCATGTTTTTTGTGGACCTATAGCATTCTACTTTGTACCAAAAGGTACCCAATAACCTCTTGTTTTGCTATATTTAGTTCATTTCAGTATTTACTATTACGATAAATGCCACAAGGCACGTAGGGTGATACCACTTCATCTTTTTCCTAAACCATGCTGTTCTCATTTTCTGATCTGATTTTCTGTGAGTCATTTTTTGGTTGTTTTTTTCCAAGTCCTCTATTCTCAGGCCAGAGCTGGCATTCATAACCTTTTTCCCCACAAAGCTGCTCGTTGACCTCAGCTGAATTTTGGCAGTTGGAATAACTCTACTCTACACCATTCCTGGAGCACGTTCTGCTTTCCCACTGCTGGTCTCGGGGTTGCTCTGTCTACAATCCTTCCTTCCCTCCTTCCCTTCTCTGCCTACAATCCTTCCTTCCCTCCTTCCCTTCTCTGCCTACAATCCTTCCTTCCCTCCTTCCCT